>NC_058522.1:255014083-255649583 GCF_904849725.1 Hordeum vulgare subsp. vulgare | reverse complement strand
CCTCAAGTGTTGATAGTCAACAAGACCACTAGTTTCAAGAAGGGCAAGGGTAAGAAGAACTTCAAGAAAGACGACAAAGCCGTTGCCGCGCCCGGTAAGCCAGATGCCGGGAAGAAGAAAAAGAATGGACCCAAGCCTGAGACTGAGTGCTTCTATTGTAAGGGAAAAGGTCACTGGAAGTGGAACTGCCCCAAATACTTAGCGGACAAGAAGGCCGGCAACGTTAAAGGTATATGTGATATACATGTTATTGATGTGTACCTTACCAGCGCTCGTAGTAGCTCCTGGGTATTTGATACCGGTGCTGTTGCTCACATTTGCAAGTTAAACCAGGAACTCCAGAATAAGCGAAGACTGGCGAAGGACGATGTGACGATGTGCGTCGGGAATGGCTCCAAGGTCGATGTGATCGCCGTCAGCACGCTACCTCTACATCTACCGTCGGGATTAGTTTTAAACCTTAATAATTGTTATTTAGTACCATCTTTGAGCATGAATATTGTATCGGGGTCTTGCTTAATGCGAGAAAACTACTCATTTAAGTCAGAGAATAATGGTTGTTCTATTTATACGAGTGATATGTTTTATGGTCATGCTCCGCTGGTGAATGGTTTATTCTTGATGAATCTCGATCATGATGTTACACATATTCATAGTATGAGTACCAAAAGATGTAAAGTTGATAATGATAGTCCCACATACTTGTGGCACTGCCACCTTGGTCATATCAGTGTTAAGCGCATGAAGAAGCAACATACCGATGGACTATTAGAGTCTCTTGACTTTGAATCATTTGACACATGCGAACCGTGCGTCGTGGGCAAGATGACTAAGACTCCATTCTCAGGAATAATAGAGTGAGAAACCGACTTATTGGAAATAATACATACTGATGTGTGTGGTCCAATGAACGTTGAAGCTCGCGGTGGCTATCGTTATGTTCTCACTCTCACCGATGATTTGAGTAGGTATGGGTATATCTACTTGATGAAGCACAAATCTGAGACGTTTGAAAAGTTCAAGGAATTTCAGAGTGAGGTCGAGAATCAACGTGACAGAAAAATTAAGTGTCTACGATCTGATCATGGAGGAGAATATTTGAGTCACGAGTTTGGCACACACCTTAGGAAGTGTGGAATCGTTTCACAACAGACGCCGCCCGGCACACCGCAATGCAACGGAGTGTCTGAACGTCGTAATCGCACTTTATTAGATATGGTACGATCTATTATGTCTCTTACCGACTTACCGCTATCATTTTGGGGATACGCATCAGAAACTGCAGCATTCACTTTAAATAGGGCACCGTCTAAATCCGTTGAGACGACACCGTATGAACTATGGTTTGGCAAGAAACCTAAGTTGTCGTTTCTTAAATTTTGGGGCTGCGATGCTTATGTGAAGAAACTTCAACCAGAAAAGCTCGAACCCAAAGCCGAGAAATGCTTATTCATATAATACCCCAAGGAAGCTATTGGGTATACCTTCTATCTTAGATCCGAAGGTAAAACCTTTGTTGCCAAGAACGGATCCTTTCTAGAGAAAGAGTTTCTCTCGAAAGAAGTAAGTGGGAGGAAGGTAGAAGTTGATGAGGTAATTACACCCCCTCTCGAACAGGAAAGGAGCGCAGCGCGGGAAATTGTTTCGGTGGCGCCTGCACCAACTGAAGAGGAAGTTAATGATAATGATCATGAAGCTTCGGATCAAGTTACTACTGAACTGCGAAGGACCACAAGGGAACGCTCCGCACTAGCGTGGTACGGCAACCCTGTGATGGAAATCATGTTCTTAGACAACGGTGAACCTTCGAACTATGAAGAAGCGATGGCGGGCCCGGATTCCAACAAATGATTTGAAGCTATGAAATCCGAGATAGGATCCATGTATGATTACAAAGTATGGACTTTGGTGGACTTGCCCGATGACCGGCAAGCCATAGAAATTAAATGGATCTTCAAGAAGAAGACTGATGTAAATGGTAATGTAACCGTTTATAAAGATCGACTTTTCGCAAAGGGTTTTCGACTAATTCAAGGAATTCATTACGACGAGACTTTCTCTCCCGTAGCGAAGCAGAAATCAGTCCGAATCATGTTAGCAATTGCCGCCTTTTATGATTATGAAATTTGGCAAATGGACATCAAAAGGGCGTTCCTTAACGGGAATCTTAAGGAAGAGTTGTATATGATGCAACCAAAAGGTTTTGTCGGCCCTACGGGTGCTAACAAAGTGTGCAAGCTCCAGCGCTCCATCTATGGGCTGTTGCAAGCATCTCGGAGTTGGAACATTCGCTTTAATGAGGTGATTAAAGAGTTTGGGTTTATACAGGTCTACGGAGAAGCCTGTCTGTACAAGAAAGTGAGTGGGAGCTCCGTAGCTTTCCTCATACTGTATGTGGATGACATATTATTAATGGGGAATAATATAGAGATGTTGGAGAGCATAAAGGCCTATTTGAACAAGAGTTTTTCAATGAAGGACCTTGGAGAAGTTGCATACATATTAGGAATCATGATCTATAGAGATAGATCGAGACGCCTCATAGGTCTTTCGCAAAGTACACACTTTGACAGGATATTGAAGAAGTTCAATATGGAAAACTCAAAGAAAGGGTTCTTACTAGTTTTGCAAGGTATGAGATTGAGTAAGAGTCAGTCACCGACCACGATAACAGACAGAGAGAAGATGAGTATTGTCCCCTACGCTTCAGTCGTAGGCTCTCTAATGTATGCCATGCTGTGTACCAGACCAGATATAAACCCTGCCATAAGTTTGGTAGGGAGGTACCAAAGTGATCCCGGTATGGAACACTGGACAGCGGTCAAAAATATCCTTAAGTACCTGAAGAGGACTAAGGGGATGTTTCTCGTTTATGGAGGTGACGAAGAGCCCGTCGTAAAGGGTTACGTCGACGCTAGCTTCGACACAGATCCAGATGACTCTAAGTCACAGACCGGATACGTATATGTTTTGAATGGTGGGGCACTAAGCTGGTGCAGCAGCAAGCAAGAAGTCGTGGCAGCATCTACATGTGAAGCGGAGTACATAGCTGCTTCGGAAGCAACTCATGAAGGAATTTGGATGAAGGAGCTCATCACCAACCTTGGAGTGGTTCCAAGCACGTCGGGTCCAATGACACTCTTCTATGATAACACTTGGGCCATTGCCATAGCCAAGGAGCCCAGGTTTCACCGGAAGACGAAGCACATCAAACGCCGCTACAACTCCATCCAGGACGTTGTCCATAGTGGAGTAATAGAGATTTGTAAAGTACATACAGATCTGAATGTTGCAGACCCGTTGACTAAACACTTCCACGAGAAAAACATGATCAACACCATAATGCTATGGGTGTTCGATAGATCATAATATAACTAGATTATTGACTCTAGTGCAAGCGGGAGACTGTTGGAAATATGCCCTAGAGGCAATAATAAAATGGTTATTATCAAATTTCCTTGTTCAGGATAATCGTCTATTGTTCATGCTATAATTGTATTAACAGGAAACAGTAATACATGTGTGAATAAATAGATCACAATGTGTCCCTAGCAATCCTCTAGTTGGCTAGCCCATTAGTCAATAGGTGATCATGGTTTCCTGGTCATGGGCATTAGATGTCATTGATAACGGATCACATCATTGGGAGAATGATGTGATGGACAAGACCCAATCCTAAGCATAGAACTACATCGTATTGTTCGTATGCTAAAGCTTTTCTAATGTCAAGTGTCTTTTCCTTTGACCGTGAGATTGTGCAACTCCTGGATACCGTAGGAGTGCTTTGGGTATATCAAACGTCACAACGTAACTGGGTGACTATAAAGGTGCACTACGGGTACCTCTGAAAGTGTATGTTGGGTTGGTACGAATCGAGATCGGGATTTGTCACTCCGCGTGACGGAGAGGTATCTCTGGGCCCACTCGGTAGAACATCATCATGACCTCAATGTCACTAAGGAGTTAGTCACACGATGACGTGCTACGGAACGAGTAAAGAGTCTTACAGGTAACGAGATTGAACAAGGTATAGGTATACCGACGATCGAATCTCGGGAAAGTTCTATACCGACAGACAAAGGGAATTGTATACGGGATTGATTGAATCCTTGGTATCGTGGTTCATCCGATGAGATCATCGTGGAGCAAGTGGGAGCCACCATGGGTATCCAGACCCCGCTGATGGTTGTTGGCCGGAGAGGTGTCTCGGTCATGTCTGCCTCTCTCCCGAACCCGTAGGGTCTACACACGTAAGGTTCGATGACGCTAGGGTTACAGGGAATTTTTACACGAGGATACAGAAAGTTGTTCGGAGTCCCAGATGAGATCCCGGACGTCACGAGGAGCTCCGAAATGGTCCAGAGGTAAAGATTGATATATAGGATGGATGGTTTTGGACACCGGAAATGTTTGGGCGTCACAGGTAATGTACCGGGACCACCGGAATTGGTCCCGGAGTCCACCAGGAGGGGCCACCAGCCCCAAGAGGTAGCATGGGCCAAAAGATGGAGGGAAACCAGACCAAAGTGGGTTGGTGGGCCTCCCACAAGGAGGCCCAAGGCGCAGGAGGTGGAGAGGGGGGGAAACCCTAGGCGCTGGTGGGCCTAAGGACCACCTAGGAGTGCGCCACCCCTTCCCCTGCCTTGGTCGCCGCACTTCCCATCTGGGGGGCTGCTACACCACCTAGGGTGGGAACCCTAGGGTTGGCACCCCCACTCCCCTCCTCCTATCTATAGTGGGGGTTTTGGGGCTGTTTTAGACACAGTTTTCCCTCTCCCTCGGTGCAGCCCTGCCCCCCTTCTTCCTCCTCTCCCACGGTGCTTGGCGAAGCCCTGCCAGGAGACCTCGTCTCTCCATCGACACCACGCCGTCGTGCTGCCAGAGATCATCCCCAACCTCTCCCTCCTCCTTGCTGGATCAAGATGCGGGAGACGTCACTGGGCTGCACGTGTGTTGAACGCGGAGGTGCCGTGGTTCGGCACTAGATCAGAATCACACCGCAATGTGAATCGCCACGAGTATGACTCCATCAACCGCGTTCTAGCAACGCTTCCGCTTAGCGATCTTCAAAGGTATGAAGATGCACTCACCCCTCTCTCATTGCTGGTCTCTCCATAGGAGGATCTGAATATACGTAGGAATTTTTTTGAATTTATGCTACGTTACCCAACAGTTCGTCCTTGGGTGTGTAGTCTTTGTTGGAGAAGTTGACGAGGAGCTGAGAGTCACCCATCACGATGAGGTGCCGGACTCCCAAGGCCGCCACCGCGTTAAGGCCAGCGATGAGGCCCTCGTACTCGGCTATGTTGTTGGAGAATTTCTGCCCACACTGGAAGCAGAGCTGTACAGCGTAGCGAAGCTTGTCTCCCATCGGGGAAGTGAGCAGGACACCATCTCCTGCTCCTCTTCGCGTGAAGGCTCAATCAAAGTGTATGGTCCATCCCTATGGTGCCTCCAAACCGGGGGCAAGGGATTGGCTCCCTTCTAGCCTCCGGTCCAGTGCGCCTGTCCACTCCGCCACGAAGTCAGCCAGGGCCGCTCCACTGATGATCCTGATCGTGCTGAATTCGATGTTGAAGGCCTGAAGCTCGATGTTCCATTCGGCGACCCTTCCCACTTCATTTGGGTTGTGAAGGATCTTCTCTAAGGGGTAGGTGGAGACGATCTTGATCGGGTGTCCCTGAAAGTAGTGACGCAGCTTGCGAGAGGTGAAGAGTAGCACCAGAAGGAGCTTCTGCTGCATGGGGTAGTGCGAGCATGGGTCTCACGGTACCATGCTGACGAAGTATACTGGGTGCTCGACGAGGGTGCTTCCGCCTGGGGCGTCATCCTCCTCACCAACTTCAGGAGGTAGGGGTGTTTCGTCGTCCGGAGGAGGAACCGGGGCCCCAGGACGGCCTGGCTCCTCGCGGCACTGCATTGGTGGCAGTCTGGGCCTGAGGTTCCTCTGCTTGCGGGGTAATTGGATCTCGTGAGTCGTGTGAGCCCCTAGAAGTTGCGGTTGGGGGTCCACCGGGGCTCCCCAAAGGAGCTCCCTTGCTGGCTCGTCCCTCCCTTACTACCAACAATGCGGCAATGGCAGAGTGGGGATGGCAGTGAGGTACAGAAGCATAGGCTCCCGAGGACGAGGCCCACCATGACCGGTGGACTCATGATGTAACACTTGAGCTCGTCGAAGGTGGCGTCGGCCTCTAGGGTCCACTCGAAGGGCCCCTTTATTTTCGTGATTTTTAAGAAGGGCAGGGACCGCTCGCCAAGCTTGGAAATGAAACGACCCAAAGAGGTAACACACCCCGCTAACTTCTGCATCCCCTTGGGGGTTGTGGGTGTAATCATCTTGTTTATGGCATTGACCTTCACTGGGTTTGCCTCGATCCCCCTATGCAATACCAGGAAACCAAGGAGCTTGCCCGAGGGGACCCGAAGACGCACTTCTTGGGGTTGACCTTCAGGTTCACCTCCCGGAGGCTAGCGAAGGTCTCCTCCAGGTCCTCCGCTATGGTTCTTGCCTGTCTTGACTTTACCATGATGACTTCGTTGTAGGCATCTGCATTCCTCCCGAGCTGCGGTCCCAGGGCGATATGCATTAGCCTCTGGAAGGTTTCCCCGACGTTCCGCCATGAATGCAGGCGACCGAAGGGGCGGCCCTGCTCGCTCGGACGCCGTCCACCGTCGTAGACCAGTAGCCATTGGTCGTTACACTTGCCATGGAGTCGCGAGTCGAGATCTGGCTCTTTCTGCTCACATGGAGGCTCGACACGCGCCCCCTACCTGGCGCGCCAAATGTCGAATTTCGGGCTCCGCAAAACCCTAAGGATTCAAACTCAGGGGCGCGGGCGGATGTCGGTGCACAAAAGACCGGGGTCTCCACTGCCCTGGACTAGTGTGTGGACACCAGCAGCCCCTCCATAGCGGCAAGGCGCGTCGCTGTGCCTTAGGGCGAAGCAAGACTCAGAAGCCAGCAGGTGTAGATTGCAAGCCCCGATAAGCACTCGCTTGCCGGGAAGGAAGAAGAGACCCCGCCAGGAGCTTCCTGCCCGGGAGATCGACAATGCCATGGCGAGACCCTCCCGTCGAGGAAGAAGGACTGAGCCCCGGCAAGGCACCCTCGCGACCTGCGAACACCTCCACCGACGAGAACGCCACCGACGATGAATGAGCGACGCGGACGCCCGCACGCCAGTGCAACACCATGGAGTTGCCATGTGAGGGTACGTGTCCAACCCCCCTGACGAGGTCAGGGAAGTTTGTCGAAGCATTTAATTTACCTTTGACAAGGCAGTAACACTGTAACTGTCGGTCGGCGCTGTTTCACTCGTGAACCCACCTTCACCCACTGAGCCACTTAGGTGACCCCTTCGCCTAGAAAAGGAGGCCCGAGGCTCAGTAGTAGGGACTTTTGGCTTTTTAACCAATCGAAAGGCTGTAAAAAGGGACAGATCAACAGTATCCCAAAATGAATAACTGAACACATGCACGAGTAGGGTTTTACGCAACATGCGGCCCGAACCTGGTTAAAAAGATTTTGCCGGGCCCTAATTGTTGGTTCTGCTCTTGGCGCGACCCCTCTCCCGGCCAAACCAGAAAAAACATGATCATTGAGGACCCCATAGGTGTCGATCCTTCACCGAGATCTTTGGCACGACAGGTAGGTGGATCGCCCGAAGCAGGTCGATGTCAGCGCCACCCCGATCCGACGAGCCACTCGTCGGCTCCATGGATCTCAGTTCGCCGATGCATCTTCCCTGAGTGGGAGGAAGTAGTGGCTGCTCTGCCCGCACAAGAGTCCGTAGCACCTCCATAGGTGCTATGCGAGCATGGGTGGAAGGAGCGGAAGTCCCGAGTTCTGGATCGCCCGGCCAACACACCTCCTTGGAACGCCGCGCCTCCGATGCTTACTTCGACCGACGCACATCTCCGGAGTGTTGCATGGTCATCGATGATGTGTCTGAGGCCCCAAACCGCCCCTTCACGTGCCCTCCGTCTCGCATTTCTCCTTGGAGCGCTGTGACGCCGGAAAGATGTGCGCGGGGGCTCCCCGAGAAAAGCTCCTGCGAAATAGATAAGAAAGTGATACGCCCCAGCGTGCCTGTTTCCATCAGAGTGGCCAAAGGCCACCAATGAAAACCTCGTCGGCAAGGAGGCCACTGGAGGCGACATCAACTTGCCGGGGGTACGGATACTCCTTCCCAGCAGCACCTTTAGACGCCGCGACTAGGCATGCCGCGACGCGTGAGATAAGTACAGAGGCAAACTTATTGCTAGACTCCTGGTTCATTAGTTGTATCCTTTTGAAGCATCGACTTTTGTATGAGAATCCCTCACGCAGATGGACCTCGCTAGGATCAGTGCACTCCGACTCCGTTTCGAGCCTGTTCAACGACTTGAGCGGCCACAGAGCGCCCTTATCTGGTTTCGAAGTCATTCAACTTTCAGGAAGGCTACATAGCACCTTATTTTTCCACGAGCCGCGCTCGACGATTTAGATGGTTGCAATGAGTGTGGCAAGGAGTCTTGTCGGTGACAACCTCCTCCGCCGAGTTTTTTGAGGACCGCTCCTCTAAGTACTCACGGTAGGATAATTCACGCTGGCAAGCATCCGGAAAGTGCAAAGGAATAATCATACAAAATGAGAGTCGAATAAAGGATGCATCTATTCATTCATTTGTCTCGATACATTCGATTCCACTTACAAAGCATTGTTGTCCTAACCTAAAGACTCTATCTTTTGACGAGGAATGACCTATGTGTAGGAGCGAAGTTCAAATAGACAAAAAGCGGGTCAGCCCCCGGCGCAACCCACGCTCGTCCCCCCTGGACCAGCATTACATAGTGGAGAACAGCACCGGAGGACAGGGCGACTGGAGGAGATGAAGGGGCCGGAGCCAATGGTCGTGCCCCCTCAAAGACGAGGCGCCGATGCAGGCTACGGCAAGATGCTCCTGCTAGGTGGGGGAAAGGCATGAGCGGGCCTCGGCGGCAGGGCCAGGACTCAGTCGGAGCTCGGGGAGTAATACTCCGACTTGACACCCCTCCCCGAGATCCTGGCCTACCAAGAGCGCCATTATCGCCGATGTCCCCCTCGTCGCTATCGCTCGAGGAGGAAAACTTGGTGCCGCTCGAGCTCTCTTCGCACCAGCCGAGACGCACACCTGTGCGCCAGTAACACTTTATGGATAGCATATTTTCCTCTGCTTCCTTAAAGTGGAGGATATGCCCATCCTTGAGACTGTGGGCATGGGCGAAGGCTTTCCAGCCCCGCCCGAGCAACATGGAGTGGTGCTTCGGGTACTCCACGCGCGGCTGCATAGCGCCGTGGGAGCAGCCGTGCACCCACAACCACAAGACAGGGGGCCTGGAAGCCTCCATCGCCCGAGCGAAAGGGCGGGGGAGGTGTAAATGGCCCCGCAGGACATCGTGCATCTCCATGACGAACTCGAGCATCGTCCCATCCGAGTGCCCGCCATGGCCAGGAGAAGGTGGAAACGCTAGAGTAGCGCTCCGCCTCCCTCGGCCACGACCCCGGTGTCTTCGGCCCCTCGAACCTCTCCCGCTAGGGTCAACGGTGTCGCCGCTGGCTGCAGCCCATGAAGCTTTGGCATGATACGAGCGAGATCCCCTTGCCGCCCTGGCGGCTGACGAAGGTCGGCCCGTCCCCTAACCATGGTTAGGGGCGGGTGCCGCCGGCAAAGGTGAAACAAACAGGAGAATACAAGGCGATAGGCGCAGAAGGCTTCGAGAGTGCGATGGATGGGGAAAACCTCCATGCAAACACCCAAATTTATAGGGCAATGCTCGTAGACCACCCTCCTCGCTACAAAAGAAACCGCCCGCCTCGCCCAATCGCCCTCAAGTCATGAGCGGAACATGGAACCGCCCTGGTGCACCAATGCATGCAGGGGCGGGCCAATCCACGCCTGCGGATTTTGAGGCCACGATGGCACTTTCCCAACTGCCGATGCGCATGTCCTACACGTGGCAGAGGCGTTTTCAGGGATTAAAGAGCCCATCAGGCGCATGCCGCACATCCTCCCACTTTGCGCGTAACGGCTCGATTCCGATAAGCTCAGCGCCCGCGAGTCCGCGGACCGCTTTGGGCCAGGCCCAAGAACGCCTCGCATGCGTTTGTGGCCCAGGCCCGGGGGCTACTGTCGGTGCACTAAAGACTGGGGTCTATGGTGCCCCGGACTAGTGCGCGGACACCGGCAGCCCTTCCACAGCGGCAAGACGCGTCGCTGGGGCTTATGGCGGAAGAAAGACTCAGAAGCCACCAGGTGTAGATTGCAAGCCCCGGGAAGCAATCGCTTGCTGAGAAGGAAGAAGAGACCCCGGCAGAACTCCCTGTCGGGGAGATAAACAATGCCAAGGCGAGACTCTCCCGCCGAGATGGAGTGACAGAGCCCCGGCAAGCCACCCTTGCCGGGAAGATTGACAAGTCCTCCCTGTCAAGAGGAACATGAAGACCCCCGGCAGGGTAACCCTACCGGGAAGGAAGAGAAAGCCCGTGGAGAGTCGTGAGCCCGGGGCGCCCTCGCGACCTACGAACGCCTCCACCGACGAGCACGCCGCCGACGATGCATGAGCCACGCGTCCGCCCGCACGCGAGCGCAACACCCCGGAGTTCCCACGTGTGGGTACGTATCCAACCCCCCGTGACGAGGTCAGGGAAGTCTGTCAAAGCATTTAATGCACCTCTGACAATGCAGTAACACTGTAACTGTCGGTCGGCGTTTCACTCGTGAACCTACCGTTCACCCATTGAGCCACTATCGTGTCCCCTTCGCCTATAAAAGGTGGCCCGATGCTCAGTAGTATGGACTTTCGTATTTTTGACCAATCGAAAGGCTGTAAAAAGGGACAGATCTACAGTAACCCAAAATGAATAACTAAACACATGCAGGGGTAGGGTTTTACGCACCACGCGGCTCGAATCTGGGTAAAAAGATCTTGCCGGGCCCTGAATGTTGGTTCTGATCTTGCTGTGACCCTTGTCCCCGCCAAACCAGCAAAAAGGGGACAGTTGAGGCCCCCATAGGTGTTGGTCCTTCACCGACAGCGGAGTCTCATAAGCAGCTTCGGTTCACCTGACTTGCCACTCGATGAACAAGGCAAAGGAGTCACTCGATCGTGAGGAAGGCAAAGGACACGACAGTTTACCCAGGTTCAGGCCGCTTGGAAGCGTAATACCCTACGAGCATGTCGGTGGATGAACTAGTACAGAGCTTGTGAGCCTTCGGGGCCCCGATCGGTTTGTGTCGTACTGGTGGGAAGATGAATGGTCGCGTCAGATCTACGGAGCAACCTATGCCCTATTTATTGTGGTGGCCCCGGTCCCCTTCCCTTATAGTTTCGACGGTAAGGGATCCCACATCGACCAATTTCTAAGGGGGACAAGGGAACATGCTTCCCCTGTCCAAAAGTGGTCTTCGCCTGCAAAGTAGTTGTCAGCGCTGCAGGGGCTTGCTCAGGGATCTCGTCCGTTCTGCTGGCGGGCGGCGACCTCTTTGACCCCAGCCTCACACGTCGACCCCAGACTCAAGTCCTCCTTAGGAGAAAGGGATGCCCTTGGGGTCCCCCCTTGAGCCGGACCATAGGGCTCCCAATGGTGGAGCACTGGGCCCAAAAGTCGCGGGCAAGTTGGCGCCCTTAAGCCGCAGGTCATGACGCCAGAAGTTGCCCCTCGGAGGAACTGCGAAGGACCGGATCCTCAGCCTCAGGAGGATGAGTCGGAGAAAGCAACGACACACAAGTGGCATGTGTCACCCGAGGCGACTATGGTGCTGGTGTGGTCGCCACGGGCCGGGCCTCACCAGGTGCCCCTCGGGCACGAAGGAACTATGCAAGGTAATTTTTTGGTTCACTACTCTGTGGGAGCGCCTGCTGGCCACAAGAACCAGCTAGTCGGGGAGTCGTTAGCCTTCACTATCACGTCCAGTAGATATTCCTTGGTGTCGGCGTTGACCCAGTGCTCGTGGTAGAGAAAGATGGGCGTGCGGCGTAATTGACACTTCTTGAGGCTATCACTCAAAAGTAGAGGAAAGCCCGTCTCCAGAAGCATCTCAAGTACGGCAGCCATCTACAAGATGTAGAGGAGAGAGTTAGAAAGTTTTTAGTGGGTGCATAATCTCAAGTTAAGGTCTATGTGCACTAATCGTCTGAGCTATCGTCCATGCTACCTAAGGCTTCCTATAGTCACGATGGCTCTGATACCAGCTCTGTGGGGACCTTGACTTACGAGTCGAGATCGCGGTGCTTAGTGATCCCAGAGATCAATGCTCACCGAGAAAAGATACCGAATAAGAGAGTCTTACATCCAAATACCGATTATTACAACACAAGACCGAATGGTCAGATTCACAAGGCAGGGCCTAATGCCAAATCACTCAAATACAACTAGAAGTGAAATCATAGGGGCTCAGCGGGTACCCATGCCATCAAGCCTACACCGACATGCATTCTGACTTGGAAGCGTCCTAGTTCGCAGGGGCGTCTCCGAAGACATACTCATCTCCAAACTCCGGTCCTTCCATGTCTGGTCAATAACATAACCAGTGGCAAGCCAATGAGTACTTCGAATGTACTCACAAACAGCCCATGACATGAAGAATGAGAGTGAAGAATAATAATATGCATCTTTGGTGGAACTCATCATGGTGGTTTGATCATGAATATCCAACAAGTTAAACAATTACTTTTGAAGAACAGGTTACAGATATCAATATATCTGTCGAGGGCTGAACCATCCGGGTTCACCCTATATGCCAAGTCACCAAACTTGGTCATATCATTACTTCCATGACAACACCTTTTTATCACCACACACACACACTTGGTTTATGCGGAAACGACTGGATGTAGTTTAAGCACAATTACCCAAATGTCCTTGACCGTGGACACCGCTATTCGAATAGTTTTACACTCTCCAGAGGTAGTACGCTGGATCCACGAGATCCGGGAAACTTTCGTGTCATCCACGACTCGCGGTATGTAACATACCCGAGGTAAGTACCCGATCAATGCCTTTCCTCTGACGATATTAGACAAAGAGGTCCACTCGATTGGTACCCAGCCCACATGTCGTATGTCTTACGAGCACCGACTCTGGATAGTATCAACCATGCGGGGACCAACGGTGTGCCTGGAACTCGTAAAAATGGCATAGTCATCCTACCTGGCACGACCCCATCACGAGACTGACCACACATCACTCCCGCCACTAGTAATGTGGCTCTTCACTAGCACTGACCAAAGTAATTAACATAGCCCCATCCCATAAGGGGTAACGTGGCCGTACTTGTAAGGTTGGGACGGTCGACACATCATAAATGTAATCCCATTTCCAAAACCATACTCACTCAAAAGTGGCCACCTAACTCATCATCACACTCGGGCATTAGTGGCACCCGACGGAGTTTTCATAAGACGTTGATTTATACCTACAACATGCTCATGCTATTTACTCTAGCATTACTTGTCAACATGATAATAGCGTGATCCTCAAAAGGGGTAGGATCAAGCTCAATGCATGTGCTTTGGAGAAGCCATCGGTAACATGATATCAAATGATTTACTGACACTTGTGATCATATGCAATGGAAATACTTAATATCTTAACATGCAATATAACATATGCTCAATCATGGTCAAAGGGCTGCTTGCCTTGGTCAGCTAGGTATCCCTCGTCACACGGATTTTATAACGTTGATAAAAGAATAAATAAGAAATAGCTCACACATAAACAGATCACAAAGTTATTTTAAAAAATGTTGTTTATTACTGATAAATTTAAGTTGTCATTTTGAAAAATATTTGCCTCACTTTTTCTTGAAGGAACATTTTTAAAATTAACCAAATAGAAGCAACACTATTCCAATCATATCATTAAATACTACGTATTTTTAGAAGAAAAACAGTGGGAAAATTATATTTTTACACTGGCTAAATGTTTTTATAAAAATCTTAGAAATCAGGTTTTACAAATAAAAGAAATCAGGCTAAGTCCCTGGCCTGGCTCGGCCTGGAACTTGGCTGGCCCATGGCCAGCAAACAGCCTGCCCATGTGTGCGTGCCGTCAGGTTTGAACGTGACGTGTGGGCCGTGCGGTCAATGGGTGTGGGCAGCGAGGGGGAGGAGGCTGGGCCACCGACAGGTGGGGCACACCTGTCGGGGTCGTCTCCTAACTGTGGCCAGAGAGGAGGAGGAGCACGCCGGCGAGGCTGTCGGCGCTCTCAAGCCCCAACAAGGACTGGAATGGGTTTTCCATGACGTCACCTACCTGCTGGTGGTTGGAACAATGTCGGAGAGGCACGGGTTCGCCGACGACGAGGAGGCCGTGACGGAGAAGATTCGGGAGGTGGTCGAGGAGGTGGCTAGATGCACGGAAATGCTCGGGCGAGTTGGGGGAAAGCTTCCTGGGGTTCAGGGGATTAGTTTGGTGGGTCGAGGGGCGCATGAGCCATCGTATAGCTGGAGATTGATCGGAGCTCCGAGGCGGAGGGGCCTTGATCGATCTCGAGCACCAGGGCTCTACTGGTTTGTTGGGGTGGCTAGGGAGGTGCTAGTGGTCGTGGTAAACCTATCTGAGGGGTGCTGGAGCGAGGGGGGGCTATAAATAAGCCCATGATGGTAGGCCGATTCAGGAGCGTTGGTGACTCACCCTGGCGAGCATGGGACTCATAGAGGGGCTGGGGTCGAAACCACGGTCTCAGGACATGGTTTCGGACTGCGAGAACCATCTCCTCCAGAGGGAGAGAGGGAGGAGTCGAGCATCCGTGACCGTGCAACCTTGGCCGGTTCTGGTGTGCACGGGCACACGTTGCACGAGCTCTAGCGCGTGGAAGGAGGGATCCTGAGGGTTGCTCGATGCAGAGGGATTGTCGGGGAAGAAGTTGGACACCTTGGGGGAGGCTGGAATTGGCCGGGAGCGTCGCCCCCACCTTGGTGGCTTCCTGTAGCACGCACAGAGCACAGTTTTGGCATTCCACGACATGCTGGTGCGCTTCGAGGCACTTTGTACGTGTCTAGCATGTCCTGGCACTGGATGGGACTCTGGCTAGCCATTTGGGTCTTGTGGGATCTTCAGCTGGTCAAGCGAGACAAGAAATACTGGTGCTGTCAGCCTTGAACTGAAGCCTAAATTGGAGTTTTTGGCCTTTCCACTTTGAACCAATGAGGGGCCAGTTGACTGGGGTTAAATATGGATACTGGCCACCTAATCTATGAGTTTGGAGCATAGGGGTTGGGTTTAGTTGTGGCTAAGGTGGCTTTTCCCATCTGCCAGAAGGTGCTTGACAGTGGTTTGAGGGGTTGCACCCCACCACTGGTGCTGCAACTTAACAGGTTTGGGTTTGGTGCTAAAACATGGGGTTTCAGCAAGTTTGAGCTCCATTGCACAAGGTTAGCTTCGTAAACTTGAAAACACTTCAATTTGACCAGATATGTCCCTTCCAAAGAAAGTGTGGGAAAACTAAAAGCCACAAATCCCATTTTTTGTGTGGAACCCTCATTTGAGGTCTTAGGCACTCCTGCAAAGTTCCAACATCATTGGATAAACTTTGCTATGTAGAGTTGGTCTAACTTCAATCTGGACATAAGGGGTTTTAGGGTTATTTGTGGTCGTTAATCACCTTGGATCAAGGTGAAACTTTATGTGGACACCAAATATGGCTTAGGTATACCACTGGAATTTTCTAGGATTTTATTGAGAATATATCCTTTGGACATATTTCAAAATTTCAAAACAAACATAAATGGATTCCAAGGTTTTATTCAAATAATTATAATATATGTCCTTCTGATCATCTCCAAATTTAATCAGAATTTTCTAAGGCAGAAAAGTATTTTTCCATGTAGGAATACGAATTCTGGCCTCAGAAATGGACATGCTATTAAATTAGGGAAATAATTATATAAATAATTACTTTTGTGGTTTTGGAATATAAAGGCAAGTTAAAAATCAGATCACCAACTTTGGGTAGAAACACCTCTAGCCATCAAGGGCATGTAGTGCAACTCAAAGTAGCGTTTTAACCTTGATCAGAAACAAGTAAAGGTTTTTAGAAAAAATTCAATATTGTGAAATGGGTTTTATCATCTCATGATCACACATACAAGCATACAATGACAATCATGGCACTCACATCATTAGTTTTGAAAAAGTTTTAACAAGCTCAAATTTTCACAATACAGAGAATGTGGTAGTAAAAACAGGGTGTGACATCTTGGGCGGCATGAACGAAGTCGGCCGCCTCCTGGCCCTGCCTGTGCAGGGACGCCAGCTCCTCCTTGGTCTCGTGTTCGCCCTGGCGGGTGGCCTGGACGGCTGCCTTGGCACTCTCAAGCTGAGCTTACTCGGTGAGCTTTAGAGAAAACAGAAGATCAACCACCAAGCAGCAGACAGGACAACAAGGGAAGGGAGTGCAAGTGATGAACTTACTCGTCAGCCAGATTCCAGCGGCAGCAGACGCGCGGCGACCCTGAGGGTCCCCCATCGCTGCTGCCAGGGGCTAACGAGGGCGCAGACGGAGCCGCACGCTTCCCCCTGCCAGGATCTCCCCGGAGGGACGCCATGGAAGCCGAAGAAACGAAGGGGAGAATAGTTTTTCTCAATGGAGCAAGGGAGGTAAAGAGGAAGCTCAGGATCGCGGTGCCTCCCCCTTTCCAGGGGCGACGCGGATTTATAGGCGAACCATAACCACCAACCATCGTGGCAGCGCGAGAGTCACGCGCCCCTTGGGGGCCGCGAGGTGGGCCGACGGGAGCGTTGCCGCCCACGTTGCTTCACCTATCAATCGAGTGGTCACGTCCGCGAGGGCCGTTCAGTTTGGTCAAGCTGCACCGGTACCATTCAATGGGAACAATGATGGCCAGCACAGCTCTTGGAGGACGTGCCATCATCGCGTGGTGTGCCCGGGACACCTCGAGGAGCGAGAGCGCCGCCGCATGGTGTCTGGATACGTGTTCCGCCTGGCATGCATGCAATGAGGGCCCGCGATGCTTCATGCCACACTGAAGGCTTCGCCGAGAAGCCAGCCTAGGTGCGTCTTGTGCCCGAGGCCTACTGTCGGCGTTCTGGGAATGGGGGTACCCAGACCTGCCTTCCTGTGGCCCAGGGCTGGCCCACTTCATCAAGCAAGCACTAATGGGCGCGTACTGCTCGAGGCAATGCCCTCGCGAGGGCCCAAGCCTCACGAGGAGGAACAACTTCAAGACCCGCATGGGGTGATATCAGCACCCCTCCGGACTGGCAGATATTCGGAGGCAATACCCAGCCTCACGAGTCAAGGATGATGCGGGAAAGGACAGGCGAGCAGGGGACACCAGGATGGAGCAGTTTCCCCTTTAGTGCAAAGGGGGCAAGGACGTATGCGGGTTCCCAAGGCATTTGCCAAAGGTTTCCATTCTGGTGCCACAAGGCCATTGCCGCCCGCCGGAAGGACGAACGTCACCACTAGACCTCCCAGCTGCGCTGACAACCACTTTTGTTGGCGAATACCACCTTTGGGGCAAGGGAGCATGTTCCCTTGTTCCCCTTCAAAGATTGGCCGTTGTGGGATCCCTTCCCGCCCTTGTGATACGGAAAGAGGACCCGGCCCCCGCTATATAAAGAGGATAGGTTACTTCGTAGAGGAGCCCCGATCTGATCCACACTCATCCAATCCATTCGTTCACACAAGCACGCCACACAAAGGCCACTAGCCTCCGGAGGACCTCGAACAATATACTAGTTCATTTTCCAACCACCACGCAATCCACCAAAGCAGGAGTACGGTATTACGCTTCTCAACAGCCCGAACCTGTCTAAACTGTCGTGTTCTGTGTCTTCCTCACCATCGAGTGAGTTCTTTGCCATCCACAACGAGTAGCGAGCTAGGCAATGTGAGCTCGAGAGAGATCTTCGTACACGCCCGTGTGTCCTAATCTTAAGGGATTTGCAGAGCCCAAAATCCGACAAATCCAACGGGTCACTGATGCTCAGCTTTGACTCTCTTGCATGTGTCACGCTTAGCCACAAAGGAGGCTATTTCTCTCTTCATGCCACGCTAGTAGAATCTTGCTTTGATGTCTTAGTACATCTTGGTTCCTCCAGGATTGATGGAATATGGAGTGTGATGTGCTTCTTGCAATATCAAGTTCTTGACCTTAGCTTTGTTACGTACGCAAATGCGATTTCCGAACCATACAACTCCTTGGTTGTCCACTGAGAATCCTAGGGCCTTGCCTTTCTTGATCTTCTTCTTGATGCCTTAGATGCTCTCTTGTCCCTTCTGAGCTTCCTTGATATCATCCATCAATGCAGGCTTTGCTTCGAGGTTGGCTAGATATCCTGGTGCAACTATCTCCAAATCGGAGCTTTAAAGTTCCTTAAACAAGGTGGGTAACCTTTCCTTGATCATAGCATTCAAGGAACAAGCCTTTCTGCTTGAGGCGTCACCTACCACATGGGCCTTTCCTGGGTGGTATTGAGTAGTGAGGTTGTAGTCCTTAATTAACTCCAACCATCCTCGTTACCTCATGTTCAATTCCTTTTTAGTGAAAATATACGTCAAAATCTTGTGGTGTGTGTATATCTTGCACTGCTTTCCCATAAGGTAATGTCGTCATGTCTTGCAATCATGAACCACAACTGCCAACTCAAGATCGTGAGTGGCATAGTTCTCTTCATGAGGGCGCAGCAGTCTGGATAGATATGTAATGACCATGCCTTCCTATATCAGAACAACACCAAGCCGGTTCTTGATGCATCGCAATCATAACAATATATCACAAACTCCTTGTGAATATCAGGAGTGGCCAAAACAGGGGTCCTTGTCAATATCTTCTCGAGCTCGTGGAAGCTCACTTTGCACTTCGGTATCCATTCAAACTTCCTGTTCTTGTTCAAGAGCTGAGTCATAGGTCGAGCAATGCTTGACAACCCTTCAATGAACATGGGGTAGTATCCCACGAGTAAGAGGAAGCTTCAGACTTCCTCCCATTGCTTGAAGATTACCACACAATTACGACTTCAATTTTGGCAGAATTGACTTACAATCCTTCTGCCATCAACACATGACCCAAGAATCCAACTTCATGTCGCAAAAATTCACACTTACTTAATTTGGTATAAAGCTGGTGCTCTTGTACCTTATCCAGGACCATCCTCAAGTGTTGCTCATGCTCTTCTTCAGACATGGAGAGGACGAGTATGTCGTCGATGAAGACAATGACAAACTTGTCCTTGGGACCTTTTTCATGAGGTACATGAAGTTAGTTGGGACATTGGTTAACTAAAACTACATGATCGTGTAATCATACAAGCCATACCTAGTCACAAATGCTATTGTTGGGCCCTTGGGACACGGGGTACCCAGGCCCTTCGGCCTATGGCCCAGGGTATGACGCGGTTGGGCGAGCCTGGCCCGGCCCATCGGCAAGCTCGACTAGGAAGATCCTCATGAGGGCCTCTTCCTCGCGAGGCAAGCGTCAAGGGATCATCGTCGAGGATCAGGTGGGGTCATTGGCTGTAAGGGCATGCCCCGAGGCCACCCCTAAGGCCCTCGTGAGGCTCCCGGCAGTGCCCCATGGTCGTGTGCCCCGTGTGGGTGACACAAGTCATGGAGACAGCAAACGAGTGTTGCCAGCGGGCATGAGCAGGAGAGCTTTCCGCTTTCGTGCTAATGAAGCAAGGCTAGCTGGAGGGCCCCGAAGCATCTCCCAAAGGTTCCCTGATTGGTGCAAGAGGACCAAGTCTGGGAGCTCGGAAGGACGGAGGTCACCCCGAGCCCACCAGCGCATCACAAGGAGTGGCTTTTGCACACGAATACCACCTTTATTAGGGCGGACTGCAGTCCTGCCCCTTTCGAAATGGCCGTTGTGGCAACCCTTCCCGTCAAGTGTTTTTGGGGGTAGAGAACCAAGGCTACCATAAAAGAGAGGCCCAACCACCATAGAAGAACCCCGCCGATCCCCATGACCTCTCCTAGGGCAAGAATCCACCTTTCGACTCGTCTTCCACCTTAAGCAATCCAGACAAGCAGGAGTAGCGTTTTACACTGCGAGGTGGCCCGAACTGGGTAAACCGCCCTGCGTTCTAGTTGGCATCCCTTAGCTCTTTCCATCAGAGAGTCATCGTGAACTTGACAGGTAGAATAGGGTAAGAGAGCGAACGCACCCCAGAGTTTGAACCTTTTTGGGTCTGCGGATCCCCGATTCCGACATTTGGCGCGTGAGGTAGGGGTGTGTAGCCGCTCTTCAGCTCCAGTTTCGCTCCAGCTTCACCGACCCCATCGATGATGCTCACTTGAAGCTCCAGTTTCGCTCCAGCTTCACCAGCGTCGCGGCCACCACCGTTGTCGTCGGTGAAAAACAGGGCCCTTCATGACATCGGCCTGCGTTCATGTGGGAGATCTAAACATGCAAGACGCGCTTCTCATGGTGGGTGACTACTTCGCTACCGCCTGACGGACGGAGGATACCACGCGTGGGCAGACCACATCGCTGAGCTTGTTGTCGTTGCTAGGAGGGCCTTCGTGCCCTATGCCCCACTTCGTCCCCCAGTGCCAGAAGTGGGGGGCTTGGCCAGCGAGCCGCCTCAACCACCACGCGGCGATCCGCTTGAGTCTCACCTCAAGGGGCCCAAGCGTGGAATGTCCGGCGCCGTGATCTTGCTCCTCCGGGTCCCGGTGGCTGGATCTGGGCCGCCGCTGGTCCCTCGCACGGGCACGCCTGGAAGATTAAGGAGGATGTTTTGTGCTTACCACAACACGCGCACCCAAAACATAGAGGACTGTCGGGTAGATGAGTTCGCCAAAGGCGAGCACGCTGTCGGGTCATGAGTTTGCGCCGACAGGCCAGGGAGAGCCACGGCTGGCCTTGGCGCCGCGCACTATGCGCCTTCGTCCAATGCGCACTTCCCTCCTACATAGGGGGCTATGCCGAAAGCCCTTGTTGGTCCAGGGTCATGTGTTTCCACGTGGGAGTCGCCTGGCTTGGCTGACACGATGCATAGGCGCCAAGAACTGTGTAGGCGCGCACCTCAATCTGCAAGCCTGGCGAGGGGCCCCAAGGACACATGACATCATCGATCAGGAGACTGGTACGTTGCAGGATGTGGGGTCGTGCGCGCCACGCTTGCAGACTGAGGTGTTGAAGCTTCCGGAGCCCGTGGCCCTTCCCATTCATAGGGGTCGGCCTCGGCATCGTGCATCATCAAGCGACCTAATGCTCCCGCGGCAGCATGGCCGCCTTGTGACTTTTTAGGTTGCTTGACTCAGGCAAAGTATTTTGCCTTGCCTCGAGTCGGCATTTTCTGGAAATGTAACAAACCCGATTAACCTTCACTTTAGATGGTATAGTTTATCTAAACTTTAAGTTGTGGAGCTCCGACGCTGCCAGGGGTTGATGCGCCCCTGCAACCGCCCAGGGAAGGATCGACAGTGAGAGGTTAGACATGAAGATAGTGCGGGACTTGTCCTCATAGAAAAATCTAAATGATCGAGCTCTGGCTCGCGGGCTGGCCACCCGTGCTAGCCATCTCGCCAAGGTACTTGGTGTCGCGCCCTCTCGACAAGCTGTCATGAATAGATGAAGAGGACATGACTCGGCTCGCCTTGTGTCTGGACGGGTACCTTGCGGCTTCCCACGGCAACTCTCCTAATGACATGCTCTTACGGCCATGCGAGTGTGAACGGTACTCAAGATTAGGCCGGTGGGGGCACCCAACGATGCTCTTGAGGGTACACGAGTTGTGAACGACACTCATGCTTGGGCTTAGGAGCACACCTGACGACCGAGTTTCGAACTCCTGAGCCTTGTGCACCGGGTATCCTCCCAACTATCACCGCCCATGACCCTCTCACGTAATAATGAGTGTTGGGGCTCTACACGCACCGGGGCCTCCTATGTAGAACAACACGACGAGCCACGTCATGGCCGTGGTGGAGGGCCCCTGCCCACGCCATAGTGGAAGTCCATATGCTCCACACAGGTGGAAGAAGACGATCTAAGAAGACGCCTCGTGAGTCGCACTATTTTTTCAAGTTGGCCCATGCTGGATACGACAACCGCTTTGCTTTCTAAGGTTGACCCGTGCTGGATACGAGAGCCCTTTTCATTCGATTTTTTCTTCAACCTATGAACGAGCCCACAAGGTTGATCCATGTTGGATACGGAAGCCGCACCTCCCTTTTTGGGATCGCGAACAAGTTTTGGTCTTCTAGTATTTTGGAGTTTCCTTGGTTCCTCCTTTTCTTTCTATGCCTGCACCTAGAGGATGCCCCATACCTCGCCCTTGGAGACAACAACAACAATAGCAAGCGAACGCCCTTGCCGCACACGACCGCCAGCCTGCCGTGGGCCTCGCGCTCATGGGGGCTGTGCATCGTGCTTTGGTTCTAGCTCGGGGGCACACTCCATGCATGAGTCACCTCATCATGCCCACGAGGGCCTGTACTTATCGCGCATTTCCCAGACGCAGGTGGGAAAACGCGCTCCATCAAGACAGGGCACCTCCTCCATAGGATTCCCCTCGGGGGGGGGGGGGGGGGGCTCGCAAGGCACGCCCCCACAAGCAGTAGCTGTCGGCATTCTGGGAATGGGGGTACCTAGATCTGCCTGACTATGGCCCAGGACAAACCCACCTCACCGACCCAAGATCGACGGGAACAAAACCACCCTGGACAAGGCCCTCATGAGGGGACAAACCTCGCGAGGAAGAGCGACATCAAGACCCACAGGGGACCTCCTCAGGACCCCTCCGGAGCGGCGTATATTTCAAGGCAAGGCCGGGCCTCAGGAGTCAAGGGTGACACCAGGGAAGGACCGGCAAGTAGTGGATGGCAGGACATGATAGATTCCCCTTTAGTGCAAAGGAGGTTGGAGAGAACGAGGGCTCCAAAGGCATCTTCCAAAGGTTTCCCTTCTGGTTCAACAAGACCATAGCAGCCCGCCAGTAGGGAAAACGACATCCCCGGGCCCGTCCCTGTAGCGCGGGTAGTTACTTTGCAGGTGCAGACCACCTTTGTGCAGGAGAGCATGTTCCCTTGTCCCCCTTCAAAATTGGCTGTTGTGGGATCCCTTCCCATCGAAGCTATGAGGGAAGACGACTCGGGCCTCCACTATAAATAGAGAGAGTAGGATAGATGAAAGGGGAGAGTTCATTCAGACCAGAGACCACACGGAGGGGAGTTCATCCAACCGTAGGGAAACACACCTAGCCACTTGGCCTCCCGATGCTCAAAAGCACTATACTAGTTCATCCACCACCTCCGCGAGAGGCAATACACCAAAAGGAGTAGGGTTTTACGCTTCGCAGCGGCCCGAACCTGGGTAAACTGTTGTGTTCTGTGCTACCATCACCATCGTGTGAGTCCTTCGTCGTTTCCATCAAGTAGTGGGCTAGGTAAGGTCGAGCCAGGAGAGATCGCCGCACATGCCCAAGTGTTCGAATCCTTAGGGTTTTGCGGAGACCGAAATCCGACATTTGGCGCGCCAAGTAGGGGGCGTGTCGAGGTCTCTCCCAAGGTTCGGCTCACCAAAACTGGATGCGCTAATGGCAAGAAAACGACGAGTCTACGCGGAGAGGCGGGTTGCCCGCGTGGCGCAGATGGTGTGGGCGGGCCACGACGCACAGCTGCATCTCACCACCTTGACGGCCGACGTCCATGCTGGACAGGCTTACGGCGGGCGCCGGGGGTTGCCATCTTCACCAACCGTACAACATCCCCGTGCCGCCCTAGCCCTTCCGCGTGTCCCGCTGGCCCCTCCCGTCGTCCAGACTTGTCAGCACCCGACGCATAGGCATATCGCGCTACTGGTGGCGTACGAGCCCATGCGCCAGCGCACCGTATGTCACCGTCGTGCCAGAGGTAACGTGCGCCACCTGAGGCTCTTCGCACCCGGCGAAGCCCGACCACGTTCCCGCGCGAGCCATGTCCGTCAGCCTACATCGCCACGACATGCAATGGAAGGACCGCGCAGGTCCGCTCCAAACCTCCATCTAGGCTCACCCCTACTGGAGATCCGGCATGAGCAGATGGGGGTGAAAGACTCGGCCCCGCTGGGAGGGGGTCACCCAACGTTCCGCGGCACACTTCACGGAGCGGGGAGAGAGTACCGAAGGCTCGACTACATCAACCCTTGGGGGCTCACGTGGATCGACGAAAACCATACCGCCACACCAACGGACCACGGAGGAGACCACGGGGACCGTCACTACAGCAGGAGGCATGAGCATGACCCCATGGTCCGCCCCCACACGAACAGGTATGAACAACGCTGTGGGGGTGATCCGAGGGGGTGGCTTCACAAGGGGTCCCATCACGGGCTCACTCATGGGGCGCACGTGCTAGCTGGGAGCTGCACCAGGCAGACGTCTGGTTCTAGGGACCGGCGGCCTCTCGACTTGGACAGGGTGGACGCACCCTCATGCACAGGTCGAGGGGCCCCAGCCTGGGGACTGAGGTTGGAACATACGCCCATGTTCCCGGGCCAGAAGATCCCAACCTGGGGGCAGGGGTGGTATACCCGTCCTCGCCCCAGGGCTTGCGACGCTCACATGGGGACGGAAGGTGGAATACAAGCCCATGTCACCAGTGCGGGCTTCGTTCAGTTACCAGCAGGTGTTCGGGTACCCATCACAACCCTTAGGTTAGGCGAGCACCGACTGGAGGCATGGCCCAGGGTACCAGTCAGGGAACCCTGGAGACCCCAGCGAGGCGCGCTGGGGCATCGCCCCGGGGATTCCGCACCCACCACCTGGGCGAGCCTTCCTACCGGTGGGCGTAGGGGCTCCCCCCTCGCTCGAGGGCTTGATCATGGGGGGGCATGCCACGCCGCTACAAGCCCAGGGACCGTGAGCGGAGCGCACGGCCATGGGGCATGGAGCCCTCAAAGCATCCCCGGGCCCTGCATCAACCAGTAACACCTCGGCGCAGCCCCCGCGACGCCCTTGGGCCACCTCTGCATCGACCCTAAATCGGCCTTCAATTCGTCCACAACCTGCTTCATCCTATGACATTCTCATGTAATAACGAACCGATGTTGTATACGCCCAGGCCCCCCCGAGGACGCCGAAGGGGTCCACACCACGCCTAGTCGAGAAGACGGAGGAATCAACACTGTCCCCCAATGACTTCCGGAATCAGGCGTTTAATGCCTCGGGGGTAGGGACACTCGCAGGCCAAAGCGTCATTGTGTCCTACGATATACACCCCCACCATGACACTCTCATGTAATAACAAGCCGAGGCTGTATAAACCCAGGGCTCCCTGAGGACTCGGAAGGGGTCAACCCCACGCCTAGTGTAAGCCCTCTGCTCAACACTGGGGGAGACGGAGGCGGTGAATAGCTCGGAAGCCGGACGTGCCTTTTTCTCGTTTCTTCATTGCATTTTAAGTTGAGGCCCACTAGGGCCTTTCCCTTTCTGCTGTATCATGAGATGTCAAGGGCTCGCAGGTTTCTCTACTTGATCTTTTGAAAAGAAAAGAAGGGTGGGGATTTGGTTTCTCTATTCTCCCATTTTGCTGAACTCGTGTTCTCTTTCCCCCTTTGCTCTAATTGGTGTTTCGAGGGAACCTCGGGAGGTCTCCGGTTCTCTTGAGGCAATCGCAAAAATGGGCGGAGTGCATAATTGCTCGAGCGAAAAAAAGGGGGCTACTGGGTTCCTCCTCAGAAGCCTTACCAGTCATAATGCCACTCACCACTGTAGGTGCCGTCTGGGAGATCCGGTCGGCACCGGGAGGGGCGGGGCCCCGCCCTGTGAAGCATGAGCTCCGCGGCAGCGAGAAATGCGCGGGACTGGGGCTTGATGACATAGAGCGGCTTGAGTGTCAAAGGGGGCTCGTGAGAAGCAGGCCTCAGGGGCCTCACTGGTCACAATGCCACTCGGCCCCGTAGGGTACCGGGGCTTTGCCTCGTGAGGAGCAACCTTGGTAACGGGTTGCACCGCACGGAGACAGGGAAATGTGCGGGACTGGGACCTGCAGATACAGAGTGCCGAAATGGTCTTTAAGCTGCCCCAAAAGAGGGAAGGAGACACCATGAACGAGCCCACGCTCGCAGGACAAATCATTAGGATGGCGACATCACAGGCTAACGACAGTTGCGGCCAGTATAGAAGCGCCACGCGCACCTCGTCACAAGGGAACACGTTAAAAGGTACCCACCAGACATGACCTAGCTGTTGTTAAACTTGACACTTGAACCTATAAGGAGGACAAGGCTGTGGATCATAAGAACGTGTCGTCATTGGAGCCCATGTCGGGGCCCTCTGGAGCAAGCCTTGTCACCAGGTCTTCCACATGAACCTTGACCCATTCGTTAAGGGTGGCGCCAATCGTCTTTGCCACCAGATCCAACACCGAAGCAAAGTCAAAATCGGGGTCGAGGCAAAGGAGGTGGCTGAAGACGTGTGAAGCGGCCTGACCCAAAAGACCGCGGCTCTTCTCCTGAGAAAGCACAAGGGCCTTCTTGGCGCTCTCCTCGAGATCCTCGATGACGAGGTAGAAAATTCCCAAGTACGCGGAGTCGTCAGGAATCAGGGGACCAGAGACGCCTTCTCCACAGATGTCGCTCAGAGCGCGGGAAGCCCTTTGCTCGAGGCATCGGAACAACCTGGAGCTCTCAAGTTGAAGTCCGCGAGCGCGGGATGCCTCTTCAGAAGCCTCTCCAACCAGTGAAGCCGCGCCTTTCACTTTTTTGCAGATATTAGACAGCTTACCCTCGGTAGTGTCCTGTGCGTCCAGCATGGCCTATCGGCTTTCCACTTCCTGATATAGCCTCCTCTAGAGGGCACGGACCTCATTTTGCAGGCAACCAAGACACTTGATAGAGCGGGACTCCTGGAGCCTCAACTTCGCGCGGTAATCAACAAGACGGGAACGTAAAGCCTCCACCACCCCCTTGTCTATCTCCTCCTGAAGCTTCACTTCACAAGATGCTAGGGATTCCTCAGCAAGGGACAGCTGATGCTACCACGTCTCTAGGCGCTCCTGCTCCAAGCACTGCTCCACCTCTAGAAGCACGTGCTAGTTGGTGGATGCTCGAGGACCGATGAGGAAAGAGTCCGCCGGCACCCCCCCCCTCACTAGGGAAGTCCCTCGGCGGATCTTGCTCTTCAAGACGGGCGATGAGGGTTCAAAGATCCTTGTGGCGGTCCTTGGAGGTCCTGCATCGACAATTAGCCTCATGAGCGTCAGCAAGGGCACGCTCGCGGACTTCTACCGCCACGGGAAGGGATGCCTCCGCCTTTGCGCGAGCGTGCTCCCACTGCAGACGGCAGAGGTTCACGATGACCTCAAGCTAGCATCCCCCGACGCAAGCTACTGGCACTCACCTTCCCGTCGGGCTTCATGATTGTAAAGCCCCTCCCCTAGAGTTGAAGCACGTCCACAGAAGTGCGAAGCAAGCCCCATGGTGAGACGGGCGAACCCGCGACAAGCTCCAAAGGCCAGCATGGGTTCTTGCCTCTCTTACAGCGAACAGGAGAAGCACGCAAGGGATCAGCCGGCCCGACTCCATGTCCGGGGGCTGGGGGCTCCCATGCAACCGTTTCGTCGACATTGAGCGCCCGATGAGGCCCCTCATCACCATGCCAGAGGGGTACAAGTGGAATGCGGGGCATGGCCCCAAGAGGGGCCACAGTCGAGGGGAGAGGCATCACCCCGAAGTACTGGAGGCCTCCAAAAAAAAGACCACGGGGGGGGGGGGGGGGGGTCACGTGCATGAGGCTCAGAAGACTGGGCCCTGCGGAGTGCAAGAGAAGAGTCTGCGGGAGGCCCGGCGACCTCCGGAGCAGGCGGCGCTGACCCGCCTCCCCGGGCGCCGAAAGGGAAACTGAAGAACAAGGGTTCAGAAGACAGTCGTGTAAAGGAGGACGTGGGAGAATACGAGCGCTTACTCTTGAATGGCCATACACTTCTTCCTCGCCGGAGCCCCTCGCGCCCGGGGTCGGCCGCCCTCGGACAACCTCCTCTTCAGGAAGGCAAGGGCGCCCCGACGGGGGGACTCGAAGGCCCTAGAGCGAGGCTCGGAAGTGGGGGCACCGCTTTCCACCGTCGACCAATCATCACCACCAACCCCGGCTCGACGCAGAGCCAGAGCCGGGAGGACGGGCGGCGGCGCACCGCCCGCCATGGTCATGGGGGTAACCACACAATCAGGGTATTCACGGGCTGACACCCGGGAGGCGCGGCCTCCAGGAAACGCTTTTCCCCCTCACGAAGGAGCCCCCATTCATCAAAGAGCATCATCTCTGCGGCGGGAGCTTCCGGGGCCTTGAAACTGTACAACGGCAGGCCGTTTGGGGGGAGCTCTTTAGGATTGTCATCGGTCAGACGACTAAGCAGCTCATGTAGGATATCAGGGGAAAAGGGGACGACTTGGGTCCTTATCGAGTTGTTGGGCCGTGTGTAGGTTCACATGGTGCGGGAGTGGCGCTGAATGGGAGCAACCCCCGACAGATGAACTCGCGCACCACCATCACCATCGACACCCCCGCACACCTCAGTTTTCCTAGCCGAATCGAGACCGGCACGAGCCGGTGGTTGCTAAGCTCTTCGCGCTCCCACCCCCGGTTCGGCGTCGCGGGGGTCGGTGGAGGTTGCAATAGAGCTCTGGCCTCGGCAGCCTCAACCTGCACCCAATGCCACCGGAACCCTTCTGCTTCAGGGAGGAGCTCAGCGTATAGGACCCCAGGGGTTGTTGCATCGACAGTTCTCAAGGACGCACACCCAGAGCACTGCACCCCGGATATCAACTCAAGGGACAAGAAATGGCGGAGCAATTCCATGGAAGGAGTAACGCCAACAAAAGCCTCGCACAAGAACGTGAAGGCAGATAGGAGGACCAAAGAGCAGGGGTCAAGATGGAGTGCATGGATCTGGTAATGCGAAAACACTCCATTGAGGAAGCCCGAGAATGGCGATAGTACACCAGAAAGGAGGGCGCAGAAATGGAGAGGAACCGCGGGGACACCCTCTCCCTCCAAGGCCATGAGCCCGGCCAGATCTGGGTGCCCCCCACTCATTGGAGTCGGCAGCAACTACGAGCCGAACCTTCTTCGACCCCTCAAGGTTCACCACCGTCGATCGTTCCAGCATGGTCCAGGGCGCCACCAGTATGGCTTGGCCCCACGAGCCTCCACATTTCCCCCCCTTTCTGAGGCATGACAGAGAGAACAAGGCAAAGATGATGTGATGCACACGGGACAGAGGAAGAACCGGTGGCCGGATCAACAGAGGGAAGAGCCGGCGGCAGAATAGATAGGAGGCGGAGACGGTCGGCAGACGCAGGTGACGAGATGTTGCGCGAAGCGGACGGGCTCGCCCTTTTAAAGGCCCGGCCCGCAGGCGTTTAGGGCCCGTGAAGCTTTGGTCCGCCCTCAAGGCTCCGCCAAGAAGCCAATCCATGCGCGCCTTGGGCCCGAGGGCTACGTTTGGTGATCCGGGAATGGGGGTACCCAGACCTGCCTGCCTGCGGCCCAGGGCCGACGCACCTCACCGATCCAAGATCGACTGGAATAGCACCACCCTGGACAAGGCCCTCGTGATGGGCCAAGCCTCGCGAGGAAGAGCGACATCAAGACCCATAGGGGACCTCCTGAGGACCCCTCCGGAGCGGCGGATATTTCAAGGCAAGGACGGGACTCAGGAGTCAAGGGTGACGACAGGGAAGGACTTGCGAGCAGTGGATGGAAGGACATAACAGTTTCCCCTTTAATGCAAAGGAGGTGGGAGAGTACCCAGGGTTCCAAAGGCATCTTCCAAAGGTTTCTCTTCCGGTGCAAAAAGGCCACGACCGCCCGCCAGTAGGGCAAACGTCATCCTCGGGCCCATCCCTGCAGCATGGGCTCTTACTTTACAGCCGAAGACCACCTTTGGGCAGGGGAGCATGTTCCCGTGTTCCGCTTCAAATTGGTCATTGTGGGATCCGTTCCGGCCAAAGCTATGAGGGAAGAGGACCCGGGCCTCTGCTATAAATAGAGAGAGTAGGATACTGGAAAGGGGAGAGATCATTCAGACCAGAGACCACACGGAGGGGAGTTCATTCCAACCGTAGGGCAACACACCTAGCCACTTGGCCTCCGGAGGCTCGAAAGCACTATACTAGTTCATCCACCACCTCCGCGAGAGGCGATTCACCAAAAGCAGGAGTCGGGTTTTACGCTTCGCAGCGGCCCGAACCTGGGTAAACTGTTATGTTCTGTGCTACCCTCACCATCGAGTGAGTCCTTCATCGTTTCCATCGAGTTGTGGCCTAGCTATGGTCGAGCCGGGAGAGATCGCCGCACATGCCCCCGTTTTTGACTCCTTAGGGTTTTGCGAAGCCCGAGATCCGACAGCAGCCCCTCGAGCGAGCCACCTGCGAGAGGAAGACGGGCCCATGAGGGGGCGCCTCACGATCCTCTGTACCCACGCTCGGGGGCTGGGCCTTGGCAACATAAAGCATCGGGCTGATCATGGAGATGGTCTAAGCCTGGTAGAAAATGTGAGGGAGAAGCTTATTTTCGATTCCAAATAGTATTTGATTTTAAGTGCGAACGACATAATCCTTCTTACAAGCCCCGCAGGGCCAACATGTTGTGTTTTAGGAAAGGAAAGACGACACCAGAGAAAGAATGACAGGCCCTTGAAACATCGCTTGAAGGGAGCTTGATGTCGGCGTCGCACGCGCACTCAGGCGGAGTCTTACTCCTCCTTCATGGAAGCGCGTGGGTAGCCAGCGGAGTCGGTGTCGTCCCCGCCTCAGTCGGAGGAGGAGCTATTGTTGGTGCCGTTGGTGCCGGAAGAGCTACTACTGGTGCTGCTACCTCCCTTCATGCAGCAGTCCAGGCGACCGTCGGCCCATCCGAAGACCTACCAAAGAGCATGGCGGCCCCGTTGAACTTGAAGTGGAGGACGTGCCTGTCCTCCAAGAATTGGGCGAGGGCAAACGACTTCCACCCGCGCCTCGGGAAAACGAAGCCGAGGGAGTTGAACTCCGTCGCCTCCTTGGTGGGCCCCTTGCTGCAGTCGTTTGGCTACAGCCATTGGCCCAAGGGTACAAGCCCCTCGATCTCCTCCACGAAAAAGTCCGGGAGCCGGAGCCTGGTGCGGAGCATGTCCTTCATCCGCATGATGAACTTGCAGGCTGCTCGGCAGAGTGACTTCACGACTTGTGAGGTTCGGCGCGTACGCCGTCTTTCCGTTCCTGGCCGTGGCTGCCCTGTGTGTCGCACCAGGCGCACCCACAGACGGAACCCCTCCCACGGATGCTCAGGCCACCACGGGCCACCGGTAGGGAGCGCCCGCGTCCCCCAGGAGGTGCCTCGAGTGTAGTGGCAGGCACACGAGGGGGCCCCTTCCTCATGACTTCCGTCGCACACCCTCTAACCTCTTCATTGTCGTCTCCTTCTCGGCGGCAAAGGACCTCTTCACTAGCTCCATCACCGCGGCAATGATGAGCAGGGATGAACAATAACGGTGAGGAGGTCGGGGCAGGATGCCCCTGCCCTGATATGGAGCCTTCAAGCAAGTGTTTGATTTACGCCGCCTTGCATGCATTCCACGGGTGGATGATTAACAGGTGCAATAATGGCCCTAAACCGCAATGAGGCGTTACGTCAGTGTCGGACGGGCACCCAGCGCATGCCGCGCGCCACGTGTCGACATGGGAAGCGAGAGCGCCCAGCGCATGCCGCACGCCACGTGTCGCACCTGAATCTTTGACAAAAAGGACCCACGATGTTCCGTTTTCCACCACTAGATAAAGCACGTATTGCGCACGCCCATGGACTGTGCTAGTGGACCTGAAGGCCGGAGAATCCCATGGGTGCAAGCTTGTGGCCTCGCAGCACGCGCCACAGCGTGAGACACCAGGCTGCATGGGCAAGGCCCTCGCAAGGACACCAGGCTCGCGACGCTTGTGCCAAGCAAGTTGACATGCTGCATGGGCAAGGCCATCACAAGGACACCAGGTTGGCGAGGCTTGTGCCAAGCAACTGTCATCAAGGACTAAGAGGCGCCCTCGCGGGGCCGTGGCGAGAAGCCTCTTCCGGGGCCTCACGGGAAGGACGACCAAGGCAGTGCGGGGAAGCAACCTAGCCAAGCAAGGGCATGTACTAAAGAAGCACTCGGGGGCTGCTCCCCCGAGGCCTCTCCGCTCGTCCAGGTAGAAGGCCTTGGGAGCCATACACCTCAGCACCCCCTGGCGGAGACACAGGAAACGCACGAGGGGCGTCAAAGGACCTCGTGAAGGGAACATTGCGACACCAAGCATAACAAGCAACTGCCACTCAAAACAAAGGTATATTACAAAACGTGTGATGCCCTTTTCAGGGGGGAGGAGGCATTGTCCTCGACATGTCCGCCCCCTTGGAAGGTCCCGCTTGGACGAACCGCCCCACCAGGAACTCCACGTGCTCACACACCTTGTCCTTGAGAGGGTCTCGGAGGTCCGCGGTAACCGGCTCCATCACGCGAGATAGGTCAAACATAGGTTCGTGGCATCGTAGGTTGGAGAAGACCCGCGTCAGTGCACCATCCAGGAGGTCACATGTGTTGGACTCGATGTCGTCGTCCACGTTGGCGACGCTTGACTCCAGCGCCTCCACGACCTTGAGTAAGAAGTCGAGGTAGCCCCCGTCGCCATGCCCGCGATGTAGTGGCGAGGTGTCCGTGATGAAGTAAAGAAGTGCATCGTTCGCACGGTCGGCAAGCTTCAGGAACTGCTTGGCATGTTGCGGCTCCATCAACTGTGCGTATGCCGTGTCATCCTTGGTCGTCTTCACGGCCTCGGCAGCTTGTTCGACCTAGGCCTGGAGCACGGCACGCTCCTCCTTAGTGCCCTCTAAGGGAGTTTCAGATTAAGGGGTCCTCTAGCGGTGGGGTTATCCCTTATCGGCCGACCATATGGGTTGCATCATTAAAGACCAGATTGTGTGACGACATCATAATCAAGATGGAAAGCACCACAGACTAGTCGTGCACGCCAAGTCAAGAGGACAAGTTCAGCCAATCTATGCCTGACTGAGGTCGGTAGCATTAACCCAAGGAACCCTGTTGCCTATAGAAACCAGAGGTTCTTAGGGATATAGGCAAGTCATCTCATCTAGGGTTTTAGCTCATACGATCTCATGGTAGATCAACTCTATAACCATCATTCCCCATTAATATAATCAAGCAGGACGTAGGAATTTACCTCCTCAAGAGAGACCAAACCTGGGTAAATACCATCTCCCCTCCTCTTATTCAGCCCATCGATCCCAGGTCTAATGTTCAGGACCCCCTACCAGAGATCTACAGGTTTTGATGCTCACATTAGTGCTTTCATTGAGAGTTCCGCCGTTGGCTCACGGGAAGGGTCGATGTCTCGCTTGATCATTAGCGACCAAATATGAATCTTCGCCCCCGGCCAGGTCCCCAGGCTTGGCAGCAGCATGCCGCGCATGGACTCAACCGGCCTTCCCGGCAAGATCAGAGGTTTCGTCCCTGGTCAGCAAATAAGGTTTGGAGACTTCGAATTGTCCGTCGACTCGCTCGGCAATCTGTCCCCCGTCGAAGTCACGGCCTCGGCCGATGAGACTCAAAACCACGAAGCCTTGATTCCAGGTCCCTCTTCCAACAACAGCCTCGGTCCCCTCCTCATTGAAGAGTTATTCTTGAGCTCGGACCCAACCATTGTGTCCATACGATAGGAAACATCCATTGCCAAACTGGCATCCCTTGCAGAAGTCACGGAGGTCAACTCTAAAAATATCAAAAAACATCGATCAGGACAGCCTCTCGATGTTAAACGAGACGCTCGACCAGATCGAGTACTTCCAAATCTCACCTAACCGAAGCCCGACCTGTGCAAAAGTTGGGTGCGAGGTGGATTATGAGGACTTTATGGCCCACCCACCACCCACTTGATCGCCAGCATCGAAGATTTAATTGATGCATTGGAATATGCCTCTGAAGAGCTTGAGGACATGGAAGATGAGGCCTACTACCCCACCCCCATAAACATTGGGCGATGGACCGCAATGTCCACGTACGACGTTTACATGGTAAACACGCCCTGTGACACGGGCGATGCCACACCCAAGAAAAACGATGATAAGCCCATGGAGGAGCCCTAAAGGCGCCGAAAGCCGCATAAGCGTGCCAAGGCAAATAAGGGAAGGTGCTCCGCACAAGCTACAGGGGAAAACCTGGTCCTAGAAGACCATGGCAACCCCGAAGCTCCCGAGTACAAACCAGCAGAGCCGGCCAATGCCGATCATGACGACCTCAATATGTCGGATGACGACAACTGCCTGTTCGAAATATGCCCTAGAGTTAATAATAAATTGGTTATTATTATATTTCCTTGTTCATGATAATCGTTTATTATCCATGCTAGATATGTATTGATTGGAAATGCAAATACATGTGAGGATACATAGACAACACACTGTCCCTAATGAGCCTCTAGTTGACTAGCTCGTTGATCAAAGATGGTCAAGGTTTCCTGGACATAGACATGTGTTGTCACTTGGTAACGGGATGACATCATTAGGAGAATGATGTGATGGACAAGACCCAAACTATAAACGTAGCATTTGATCGTGTCAGTTTAGTGCTACTGTTTTCTACATGTCAATGTATCTGTTCCTATGACCATGAGATCATGCAACTCCCGGACACCGGAGGAATACATTGTGTGTAACAAATGTCACAACGTTACTGGTTGACTATAAAGGTGCTCTACAGGTATCTCCAAAGGTGTCTGTTTGGTTGGCATGGATCAAGATTGGGATTTGTCACTCCGTGTGACGGAGAGGTATCCCAGGGCCCACTCGGTAATAAAACATCACAATAAGCCTTGCAAGCAATGTGACTAAGGAGTTAGTTACAGGATCTTGTATTACGAAACGAGTAAAGAGACTTGCCGGTAACGGGACTAAACTAGGTATGGAGATATCGATGATCGAATCTCGGGCATGTAACATACCGAAGGACAAAGGGAACAACATACGGGATTAACTGAATCCTTGACATAGAGGTTCAACCAATAGAGATCTTCGTACACTATGTAGAAGCCAATATGGACATCCAGGTCCCGCTATTAGTTATTGATCGAGGAGTGTCTCAGCTCATGACTACATAGTTCTCGAACCCATAGGGTGTGCACACTTAAGGTTCGGTGACGTTTTTGGTATAGTTGAGTTATAGGTGTTGCTAACCGAATGTTGTACGGAGTCCCAGATGAGATCTTGGACGTCACAAGGAGCTCCGGAATAGTCTGGAGGTAAAGATTGATATATAGGAAAGTGGTTTTTGAACTCCGTAGAAGTTTCGGACATTTTCGGTAGTGTACCCGGAGTGACGAATGGGTTCTGGGGGTCCACCAGGTGGGCCCACCCACACCAAAGGGTCTCATGGGCTGTGGGAGTACGTGAACCGGCCCTTAGTGGGCTGTCCAAAGCCTCCACTAAAGCCCAAGGTGGAAAAGGTGGAAAGGGTTTCCAAGTTTGCGAGGGGTTTTTGCTCATCCATCAGCTCCTCGAACATCACCACCCCTAGCTTTGGGTGTGTAGAATCTTTACTAACTTTAGGTGGCACTCACCCCTAACCATGGCTAGGGGACTAGGGAGGCCACCATCAGCCACCAGGGCAGCAAGGGGATCCTACTCAGATCATGCCACAGCTTCAGGGGGTGCATCTGCCGAGGGCGGCACGAGCGCCCGTTGTGGCTTAGGGGCGAGAAACTGCGTTCACCGCGGATGCCGTGGCCGGGGAGGCGGAGTGCTACTCAAGCAGTTTCGTCTTCTCCCGTGCTTGGCGCGCACTCAGACTGGACGGCGCTCGAGTTTGTCATGGAACTGCACGGCGCCCAGCGGTGCCATTTGCAACTCCATCACCCCTTTTCTAGGGCGATGGAGGCCGCCAAGCCTCATGTCTTGTGGTTGCGGGTATACGGTTGCTCCCACGCTGTTACGCAAGGGCACGTGGATTACCCGAAGCGCCGCTCCATCTTGCTCGGGCGGGGCTGGAAAGCCTTCGCCCGCGCCCATGGCCTAGAGGATGGGCATATCCTCCACTTCAAACAAGCGGAGGATAATTGTAACACCCTGGATTTTGCCCATTTCTTTTTCTTTTGATTTTGGTCTGGTTTTGCCTTTTATGGCTTGATAGTTTTGAAACCTAAAGGGATTACACTTGATTTCTTTTTCTTAGTGGCTTGCCAATCTTCAAACAAACACCTAGCCATTTCCATCTTGAGCCTATCCCAATATTCTTTTCCATGGGAATATTCCTTTTTTCTATTAAAGGAATAAACTTTGTTGCCTTGTGTTGTGAAGCAACCCCCATTTCTATATGTCCAAAAATTCCGAAATAATTATGATAAATCTATTGGCTCATATCTTCCTCAGATATGACACAATCTTTCTTGGTCATGTTCAAAAATATTTCCTAAAAATTCATTTTCTAATTTGTGTCAAGCTGTGAAGCAAGTACCCTTTTCATTTGCTTGTTTGCTCTCAAAATTTGTGGTCACTCTTTCCTAACCATATCATTGCCTCATGCCAAAATTCAACTCAATCTAGCTAGTAAATATTTCTTGGCAAATTTTGAAAGTTTCTGATCCAGAGGACGCTTTGTGAAGCAAGTGCTAGCTAGGAGTGTTCAAATGAGTTGAAACTTTTCCATCATCTCAATATGCTCAAATTATGCCTCTCCACCAAATTTGAGCATCACACCTTCAACCATGTCACCATAGCTTCAAATCTTTGTCTCTGGTCATTATTTGGATTTGTGAAGCAACTTTATTCTATATTGCTCCATAAATTCTGAAATTTTACGAGGACATTCTCCTATCTATAAAACCTTGCTAAACCAATTTTGAACCCATTTTATTTAGCCAATTAATCACTGTAATTCTTCTAAGTTTCTGTCCAGTGGGATACTGTGTGAAGGAAGTGCCATTTTGGCTTATCAAGACGGCATGAAATTTATGCAACATCTTCATAACCCTAAAATATTCATACCCTCTAAGTTTCAGCTCCATCCAAGCCAGTATGTGAGTGCCACATCAAAATCCCTATTCTGGACCAGACTAGCTAGTTCCAAAGAAACCCTATTAAATATTGGTCATGTGCTTCTCAAAGTTCACAGGATTGTAGTCCCTCCTACCCCAAGACTTCCAGACATGATGCTTTGCTCTTATCTATTTCCTATTGACCACGGTATTAGTGCCAAGTTGGCTACAACAAACTTATAGTGACTTTTTCCATCTCCCCAGTGATCCCTTTGCTGATCCATCACCTCCAGGCTACCTTGGGGACCAAGGACTCCACCCCGGACAAGGTGTGCCGGCCCCTCTTGTCCTCTCAGTGCTAGTGCACGTGGTGACCATGCCTGTGGCATGCGATAGTCGTGCTCTGTGCAATGGAGCCCTTCGTGTGGTCGATTCCTCCTCTCCCTCGAGCTCTAGTCATGTCCAACAGCTCCCCATCATCATCCTCTACCTCATGGACAACACCTTGTCCCTGGCGCGTCTCCCCATCCCCTCGCCTCACCTCCGGAGGCTCTGTGGACACGTGCCGAGATCTGGTCGGCGCCGGTGCTCCCGGCTGCCGTGAGCCGCCGTTGCTCTGCCCCTCTCCGACGTCTGCTGCTACTCCTGGCGGGATCATCGCCTCCCTCCGCGCCCGACGATGGCTTCACCCCTGCTAGAGGTGGCCGGAGCCGCCGGTGGAAAGTCTCCGGCGCCGTGACCCTCCCTGCCTCGTCTGTTCTATCGGGGCAAGGCAAGAGGAGGAAGAAGAAGATAGGGGGAGGAGAGAGAAGGAGCGTGGGCCCCATGCGTCAGTGGCCCAGAGGCCGGCCCCGCCTTGCCACGTCAGTTAAGTGGAAGCGCCTTTGCGCGTTTATGTTTTCCGGGCAGGAAGGTGTATCCTAGAGGAAGGCTCGACCAACTTAGCTGCCAGGGACCCCATTGTAATTTGTTTTATTGCAGAATAGCCTCTCACTCCAATACCTTCATATCTTTTTGCTCGGCACTCCGATTCCAGTGATTCCAGAGCCCACGTCTTCGTCTCGTCGAGCCCGGAAAGATGGTATAATTTTCACCATGTGATCACACAATGGAAAGGACCATGTTGCCCTTGCCGTATATAGCTCCTCCTTCGAGAGAGAATTATTTCCGGCAATTCCTTCTACGAGTTTCTCGCGCTTCTTCCTGGTAGTTCCATCATCCCAGGAAAGCCACCACTTTCATTTGATTTATTGCATTACAATATCATAGTTTCATTAAACACTTTAATAATAAATATATCTGTTGATAGTCTGGAATGTGAGGATGCACTATCTGAATAGATGACTGCCGTGTTGAGCACAAGACCATTAGTAACTAATACTTTCACCCACTAATTTACACTATACTGTTGAGATCACTGTCTATGATTACTTTGGGAACAAGGATCAACAGTAGTGGCTTGAGCTTATTTATTATCGGATTGCTATGACATCGGAGTGTCAGCTATGACAGACCTATTATTCGGAGATAAGATAATCTAGTTGGTTGATCAAAGTCACATGTGTGGCTCAACAATGCAGCCACGTTTGCCGATATGGGGCGCCCTTGACTTGAGCTAATCGCGTGATCTTTTACCGGTACCTCCAAAGAGGGATGGTTATGCATGCGTGTTACCTTGTCCCGGTAGGTGGTGATAACCCTAGGCGCCAGTTGAGTTGTTTGGGGTACCCGTCCTCAGTTGGGACAGTTTTGCTTGGCTACGACGGTGGCAGATGTCATGAGGACACAGGGCCACCCATGGGAGGACTCCGAGGGAGGATGATTGCCGGTGGTACGATGAAAGAGTCACGAGTCAGGCAAGTTTCGTTGGAGCAACACTGGTCCACCTGAATGGGATCATGAGGTCAGTGCTCCATAGTGTGGGTAGAGTGTGCAACCTGTGCAGAGTATAAAACCTATTCGAATAGCCGAGTCCGTGGTATTGGACAGCCCGACCAGACCTTAGTAGATGATCAACCGTATCTATGATAGTAATGATGGAAGAACGCGTCTGAGTATAACAGTTGGGCATCGTGCCGGTGTTACAGTTGGGCATCGTGTCGGTGTAATACTTGGGCATCGTGCCGGTGTTACAGTTGGCGCATCGTGCTGGTGTTAAGTCCTGGTATCCATCTTGAGGATACTCACTAAGGGTTCTCGGTAAGATCACAGGAGTTTGGATAACCAGAGTACGGTGAGAGTAGCCTGGTATAGTTAGTTCTCTGCTACTCCTTCAGTGATAACAAGTAGCCTGGTATAGTCATTTTTCTACTACCACTTTAGTGATAGTAAATCTTTATATAATCTTGACTTCTGTGATGTTGGCTTGCGTAATGCTAATGTTTGTTGTGAGCTTGCGAGTACATTCAAAGTTCTCACCCGGCTTGTCATGTCAGTTTGTAGGTCATCCCTAGAGTGTTTGATTGTCGAGGATTCCGAGTTGCGAGCTAGGATGCGCGTTCCAGCCAGAGTCCCTGCAGCGTGGAGTTCATCACATCGGTAGTTGTTCCGCTGCTAGCGTAGGATTTACCGTAGGCAGGTGTAGTATGACCAAGCCGATGTAATCCATGTATCCTTGTAATCTTTTCCATAGTAATAAAGAGCTTATTTGTTCTGTGCCAACGGTTCCGTATTGCAGAAGACTTGTCCTTGGGATGGAATACAGGGTGTTCTGGTTTCCTCTGAGCAGGGGTGCCACAATAATATGCTATTCGTCAATTTTTATGGGACCTCGGGTGCGCGCCTCGGCTTCTGCAAAGAGAGCTCGAGCTGATAGCCCTTCCTCGCGCGAGAGCGACGAGGATGGGTCAGATGGTAGCGATGGCGAGCACGGGTCAGACCCTTGGTAGGCTAAGCCTGGGTATGACGATCTGACATCAGACTGACCGTCGGTCGAACCATCACCGTAAGTCCGCGGTCCTCCTCCTTCCCGGCCTGGGCTGATCAGCCAGAGGAACCGACGTTCCCGCATACCGCGGGATCGCCTGGTCTTCGTTCCCGCCATCCCTTTAGGCCCCGTTCTCGGCTCCGCAATGCTGGTCCAGGATGGGCCAGCACTGGTCGCGTCGGGGCCGTGCCGCTTTTTATCTTCTTGAACATCTGTCCGGTGAACGCGTCCCTCGCCAAAAGACAATGCAATAGGTTAGAGTAGCAAAAATCATTCATGTAATATGTCTAAGTTTGTCTCAAACAAATGAATGAAAATGTTGTTTCCCTTGTGTCTGATCCTACTTCTTGAATGATACTCCTTTTGCATTTTCCGGAAGCTTGCTAGTGCGACTGGTCCTACCGCTAGTGCTTTGAGGAACGGATCCTTAGCAGTTCGCTTGAGGGGACATTACTGGTAAGGCTCCTTACCGCACTCAGTGCAACCATTATATCGTCGAGCGTGGCTCGAAGCGAAATAAGGTGCTATGTAGCCACTTAGGTTGTTGACCCGGTTCGAAACAGTGAGAAGGCGCTTTGTGGCCGTTCAGGTCATTGAACTAGTTCAAAACTGAACTAAGGCGCACTGATCCTAACAAGGTTCCATCTACACGCAGGTTTCTCAAACAAGGTTTGGGATCTTCCCGAAAGGGGACAACCTATCTACCCTAAAATCTCAATCTGAAGTGTCTATCACTTATCACCAGTGCCGTGACACTTCTCCTCACGGATCTTGGGTCCTTTGCCGGGGCCTCAGAACCCCGGCAAGGACGAGATTATACTCTTCCGAGAACGTCCCCTCCGACAAGGTATTTCCCGACAGTTTCTCGGCTGTCGTATAGAAGGGGGGAATTGGCGGAGTATAACTCCTTTTCCTGTTTTGCCTGGCTGTGCTCGCGGAGCCCCTGAGCGCACCTTTGTCGAAGAAGTGATGCTTCCGGGCGGAAAGCGTTCGGCTGGAGTGCGCGCCTGGGTTCTGGGGCCCGTAGGCGCATTCTTGACGGTTATGCATCTCTCAGTGGAGGTGCGTCGGCCGGAGTATGCACCGGAGGCCTCAACGGAGCCCCCAGGCACACTGTCCTGGAGAGGTGCGTCAGCCTGGTGCCTTCGAGCTCGAGGTCTCTGCCTTTCCTCGCCAGCGTTCGCGTAGCGGGGCGCAAGCGCAGGCGTCAGGAGGCCGTGGTGAAGCAGAGCAACCACTGTTTCACCCTTCTCCGAGGGTCCGCAGTGGTGTGCTCCACCTCCCAAGATCTGACGCGGAACTTGCTTGAATCTGCGAAGAAGCTCTCAACCATCGATCCCCCTACCTGGCATGCCAAAGATGTCGGGGAAAAACCAACACCTATGGGAAACTCGAGGAGTACCTTAATCGTTTGGCGGGGAGATGGAGGTAAGGCATCGAGAGCGGAACTAGCGATGAACACCAGCAAGGTTATTTAACCAAGGTTCGGGCCGCTTGGCACGTAAAACACTACTCCCGCTTTCTTTGTATTGTGGGCTTACTGTAGGTGTATTTTGCTACAGTAACTTAGTAGGTGATTAGGGAGTCTATGATCCCCAAAAAGTCCCACCCCTAAGAATGAGCTTCGAGCCTCCTTTTATAGGCAAAGGGGTCACCAACAGTGTGCTCACAGGAGGTACACTGAATGGTGTTCAACGCTTTACTTTTTTAGTTGTGTAAGGGGCTGTAAATGCCTTGTGTGACCCCTGACCTGACGGAAGGGAATAGCGACACGTACCCAGGTGAATCGACACCTGGGCCTTGTGCTGGTACACGAGAGATGTGCTGGAGCGGTTGGATTGTGGTAGAAACTGGTGGGGGACATGTGGCGAGCGAACAGGGGCTTGCCGGCCTGGAGCCTCCTTCAGGTGACTTGGTCACCTCCCCCGGCAAGGAAGGCTTGCCGGGGGCCTTGAACACTTTCCCGGCAAGGAGGGTTTGCCGGGGGCCTCGCCAGTCTGTGCGAGTCTTCCCGACAAGGGAAGCTTGCTGGGGCCATGCTAATCTTCGGGTATTCTTCCCGGCGAAGTGGTCTTGCAGGGGCCTTGGGAATCCTCCCGGCAAGGAAGGCTCGCCGGGGTCTTGCGTCTAGAGCTCTTGTATCCCATGCCCCACTTGGAGATGGATGGGTGTGGCCTTGGTGGGTCTTGGATTGCCTCCCTGCTGTTATTACCGGTACACTGCTGTCGGGGGCATTGCCGATGCCCATGGACAAGTCTGGGGCACAAGGGACCCAGTCTCTAGTGCACCAACAACATGAGTCAAAGTAATACACAAGTTCATCCCATTAAAAGACTACCATCATAAATTTAAATTGTTCGGAGGCACATGATAGTACAATCACTCAAAGATTACATCTTTTGAGCATCGGGCTTTATAACCCGAGCACCCCCGTCACGGAGGTAAAATACAGCTCGGGTCATTTGTGCTCCTTCCCGGCAGCCAGAGGTGCAGTTGCCATCGTTAGGGGCTTCATCCCTAGAAAATGCACTATGGTCCTCGCAACGGCCATCCGAGCTCCTTCTATGCACATGGAACACTTCAGGACCTTGATCCGGGGCATGACATCAACCAACTTCTGTACTAAGCCGAAGTAGCTGCTCGACAGAGGCTCGGTAGGCCACATCTGGATACACAGATCCTTCATTGCTGGCTCTGCCATCCTATGCAGCTCCATGAGCTGTTTCATTTCATAGCTTAGACTGAGGTTGGGCTCAGGAGTCTGAAACTGAGCCCAGAAAAGCCTTTGCTCAACATCCCCGTCATGGACTGACTAGTGCTTGGTTGCTTCCGCCACACTCCGCGGGAGGTCCATGAAGGAGCCTGAGAAACGCCATATCCGCATAAGAAATGCATACCTATTTCCACCAAAGGCATATTGTCATTAGTATGGCTTACCATTTGCCATCAGTTTGGCCTGGCGCACCTCTTCTTAGAAGGACCTCCAGTCTACCTACTCTGATTTGAGCTAGGCGGACAGCTTGCAGATCTCGGTCATCTGCTCCCGAGATTCCCGCTCGAAGGCCTCACACTTAGAGCTGGCCTCATGCAGCTCCTGTTTAACCTCCGCCACCCTGGGCTCATGCTTGCTGCTATCAACCTTGAGGGATCTCAGCTCGACAACTACTTGTTCGGTAGCCACCTTGTGAGAAGTGGCCTAGATATTTGCCTCTTCCAGTTTGGCCTTGAGTTTTTCGAACTCTTTGTCCTGGGCTGCTGACCAAATCGGTATCACGGGGTCAGATACTAAAAATCAGGACAGTCCTTCTGTACTAAAGGTACTAATAATTTTTAAAGCACTTCTTGAAACTTACCCTGCTTTTCATCAAGCCAGACATTCACGAGGTTGATTTCGTCATTCTAAACCTTCCATTTCTTGTTCAGCTCGGGTATCTCGAGAGCGTTGGCATCAACAGTGGAGGTTGAAGCCTGCACAACAAAATTATGAATTTTAACGACTCGGAGTTATCGGCATGCAAGACACTTTGGTCGGAATTAATGGAGCAAGCCGTTATAACAGAAAAATGTCAGGGTTATTTTATATGCCTAAGAGTTAATTTTGAGCCACAGATAAACTTGTCAAACTTACCCGGGGTTCGAGGGCTGTTATACCCATAAAGGCATATAAAACCTTATAAATAAGAATTAAAACATTACACAGCTTACCTTAAAACCCGCCAGCAAGACATTGAAGGCTTTGCTCAGTCCGCTGTTAACGTACTGAATACTCTCTAAAAACGCACCCATAAGGGTGCAATGTTCTTCGTCAATGGAGGAGTCGGTCAAGGCATCCTCCATCATGACCGGCCACCCAGCCGTAGCGATGATGGAGACGGCAACGAAGACACAACAACATGAGTGCTCTCGGAAGCTTTCTCCGGGCAAAGATCGGAGAAAATTTGGTTCTCCTCTCCATTTGCGGGGTGGGAACCAATCCCCTGGGTCCCAACGACCGAGGTATGGACCTCGGCCATAATCTCATGTTCTTCGGTGCCCCGTGGATGAACACCAGCCGGCACCTACCGGTCTTCAGAGACTGATGTATCAACTTTGGAGCGTTCGATGTACCCACCTCGGCCATCACCACCTCGGTGGTCGTCCGAGGGGCCTAATGGCACATCACCTCAGCTGCCTCATCCAAGGCCCGTCGGAGGGTCCTTGTGGGACGCGTTCCCGCGCTCTGCCAGCTCTGCGGGCAGCGAACCCTCCTCTGGCACCTAGTCTGTTGGGAGATCTCGGACAGGCTGTGACGGGAAATAGCTTGTTTCTCATTATTAATAAAAACCCAATGTAATTGTGTTGAATTAAGAATTAGATTTCGTACCTTCTGACAGGGGCCTTGAACCTAGGTCTTCAGTGAGGAATCGCCTCGACGGCTCCGATCTCGTCATCGGAGTCTGGGTGAGCACCGAGAAGGACGACCTTGCTCTTGCAAGGTCTCTTCGGAGCCCGAGGAGGTAGTCCCTCCTCTCCCCCCCTCTAGCTCCTCCCTCTTCCTCGCCTAAAGAGAATCCTTCTCTTCCTCATCTTCTGCATCCTCCCCCTAGTGGGTGTAGGAGGCATTGGTGTCGCCGGACTTGGTATCTGGCAGATCCCTCGAACGGAGACCCCCGCGGGTCTCCTTCTTCTTATTGTCTGGTGCCACGTACGGCGCCTCCACCAGCATCAGACTCAGAAGAGCAGATCGACGTTCCTCGGGCAGGGGAGCGGGGCGTCTATGTTCTCGGCAAGGACCAGCAAATCCTACAAGGAAGGATAGATAGTAAGGCCTTCACTAAAATGAGAACTTCAAGTAAGTATAAGAGCTCGAATGTACCTCCAAAGGGGTGGGCGATCTCGGCATCCAAGCCGGTGTCATTGTTATCGGCCGACCACTGCTGCTGCAGGTTGAGCAGTATCCACCACAAGTTCTCGTGGGTGGTGCGGTATAACTCCTGCACCACCGAAGGGTCCGTGGTATTGTAAGACTACATCAGGTGATCCCAGCGCTAGCAGCAAAGACTGTGGCAATGGAGCATGACTTGGACAACGTGGGTCAGCTGGATGTTTGTCACCACCATCTGGTTGATGCGCTTTTGCAACGACTTCACATCCGAAGCTGAGCCCAGTCCAGGACCTTCTTAACCCATGAGCTTAGCCCCAGTCTGTGGCTCCGTGATGTAGTTCCACTCTTTCTGCCATCCTTTGATGGTGTCGATTAGGGTGCCCTCCGGCTACGACACGCGGCAAATCTTGTGTATCATAGCCTCGCCATAGTCGGCATGCTGAATGCTGACCTACTTCAGCTTAACATTACAGACTTTGAGCATAGGCTGAAGTACGGATGAACCCGCGGGAAGGCCTCGCAAACAGTGATGAAGGGGCAGACGTGCATAATAGAACTCGGGAGAAGATCGTGGAAATCTATCGGATTTCGGGCTCCGCAAAACCCTAAAGATTCGATCTCAGAGGCGTGTACGAAGATCTCTCGTGGCCTTGCCTCACCTAGCTCGCTAGTCGTCGGGGATGGCAAATAACCCACTCGATGGTGATAAGGACACAGAGCACGGCAAGTTAACCAGGTTCGGGCCGCTTGGAAGCGTAATACCCTAATCCTGCTTTGGTGGATTGCCTCTCGTGGAGGTTGGTGGATGAACTAGTAGAGTGTTCGGGAGCCTTCGGAGGCTGGGTTACCTTCGTGTGGTGTGGGTGTGCCAATGAATGGATCTCTCCCCTCTATGAAGTAACCTATGCTCTATATATTGTGGCGGCCCCGGTCTTCTTCCCTTATCGTTTTGGCAGGAGGCGATCCCACAACGCCCAATTTTGAAGGAGAACAAGGGAACATGCTCTCCTGCAAAGGTGGTCTTCGCGTGCAAAGTGGTTGTCAACGCAGCATGGACAGGTCCATGCGTGACGTCCGTCCTCACGGTGGGCGGTGATGGCCTTGTTGCACCAGAATGTAAACCTTTAGGAGATGCCTTCAGAACCCGCGTACGTCCTTCCCTCCTTTGCTCGAAAGGGGAAACTGCTCTGTCCTGCTGACCGCTGCTCGCCTAACCTTTCCCGCGTCATCCTTGACTCCTGAGGCTGGGTCTTGTCTCGGAATATCCACCGCTACGGAGGGGTCCTGATGAGGCCCCATGCGGATCTTTTTGTTGTTTCTCCTCCCTAGTCTTGGCCCCTCCCTAGGGCCTTGCCTTGAGATGTACCGCACCCAATCATGCTTGCTCGATAATATGGGCCAGCACTGAGCCGTAGGCAGGCAGGTATGGATACCCCCATTCCCAGAACACTGACAGTAGCCCACGAGCCCAAGGAGCGCCTGGGCTGGCTTCTCGGCGAAGCCTTGAGGGCGGCATGAAGCGTCATGGCCCCAAACGCGTGTGGGTCAGGTGACAAACGTGTCCAGCCATCTTGCAGCGAGACTCTCGCTCCTCGAGGCGTCCCTGGCACACCGTACGATGATGGCACGATCTCCAAGAACTATGTTGGCCATCATTGCTCTCATTGAGTGGCGTCAGTGCTACATGACCACGCCCAACGGCCCTCACGGACGTGACCGCTCGGTTGGCAGGTGAAGCGGCATGGGAGGCAACGCTCCCGTCGGCCCAACTCGCGGGCCCCGAGGGGCGCGTGACGCTTGCGCTGCCAAGACGGTTGGTGTCCGTTGTTCACCTATAGATCTTCCACGCCCCTCGAAAGTGGGAGGCACCGCGATCCTGAGCTTCCTCTTTGCCTCCCTTGCTCCTTTGAGAAAAACTTCTTCTCCCCTTCATTTTTTGTCTTCCATGGCGTCTCCAAGAGGTGATTCCGGCCATGGAAAACACGAGGCTCTGCCCGCGCCCATGTTAGCCTCCGGGAGTAGTGGTGGAGGACCCTCAGGGTCACTGAGCATCCGCCGCCGCTGGACTCTGGCCAATGATTAAGTTCCTCGCTTGCACTCCCTTTCCTTGTTGTCCAGTCTTCTACTTGGTGGCTGATCTTCCCTTTTCTTCAGAGCACATGCAGCCAATAAGCTCAAGCTCGACGAGCTTCAGGAGGAGGTGGAGGGGCAGCAGATTCAGCTCGAGAGCGCCGAGGCCGCCCTCCAGGCCGCTCGCCAGGACAAAGAGGAGGCCAAGGCGTAGCTGGCGGAGCTAAAGTGGCAGGTCCAGGAGGCGGCCGAAGCCGTCCAGGCCGCCCAGGACGAGGAGGCGTACGCCCAGGTGGCGGCATCCCGACGAGTCAAGCAGTTCGAGGGCATCGCCGGCTGGGCGGTGCGCGTGAAGCGATGCCTCGTGGGGGATGCCCCAGCACAGCCAAGGGTGAGCCACGACGGGGGCTACCTCGCCTTCTTCCAGAAGGTGGTGGAGATGATGGAGGCCGGCGTCTCCCGCGTGGAGGAGGGCAATGCGTCCGACGCGCGCGAACTTCTGGGTGTTGACTTGACAATCATCTTCTCCATCCCGTGTCGACTCGTCATGGAGCTTGATGTCCAGCGCGTCGTCTAGCCAGTGCCTGCTGAGTTCCGGCGTTTTCTACGGGACGAAGTTCGCCCGCGCGTGGTATGCCCTAGTGGACCGGTACGTCCAGGTGCCCGTCTCCATTGAGGAAGAGGGATCCTACGCCGAGCCTGCCGCCGCGAAGGGCGGCGTCGCAACCTCTCCCCCTAGGGTCCCCTAGGTTCTTCTCTCCCATTCCTATAATAGTGCACCATGAACTTTGCCCGGTTGAGAAAAGTTAAACTTTTGCATGTTACCTTCGTCGTTCTCCGTTTTTCCTTTCGCTCTTGAATCAATGGCTTGCTTGCTGGTAGTCATTGCGGCTTGGCTTGCTTGCGTAGGGCCCGTCGATGACTGAGCCATTGCTCCGGGGCACGGCAACCAGGGCCCTCGGGAGGTCCCATCGTCACGACGCATCATTCGTGTTGCAACACGCTTGGCCGATGGAATCGTTCTTTGCCCCATCTTAGTCCTTATGCCCTGCATGCTCTCATTCGTGTTGGTTCGACGCGAGACCAGATGGTCTCCGTCTGAGATAGTGGGGTACTTAGTTCTTGGATTTGCATCGGTCCTTTCCGCAGCTCCTCGTGAGTAGTTCCTGCTTTGTCGGTGGGACGTCGTGGTGACCCATTGGTCATCTCCCCAGGGTGCCCTGAGGCCCTCCGAGACTCTTTGTGGTGGTATCGTGCTTCGATCTAAGCCACCGAGTGGGGGTCCACCCCTGAATGTTTTAGCCCCTGGGGCGGCAAGTCCTTGCTTTCACGCTCCTTGGTGCCCAGGGGCGGTGCAGAGTGTTAAATTCCCAGAAAATCCAAAAAAGAAGGCTCCAAAGTGGGAAAAACGAGACAGTGCAAGAGAAAATTCCCCCATTTTGTTTTTCAAACATCAACTTTGAAATCGGAAAATTCAATTCCAACAGAGGATAATTCAAACTCGAGGAAGAAGCAAGCAAACGCCGTGTCCGGCACCTAGGCTAATCTCTGTCGCCATCTCCCCCAGCTGCTAGCATAGTCATTGGCGGACGAAGTTGATTGCCTCCGCTTGGAAATATGCCCTAGAGGCAATAATAAATTAGTTATTATTGTATTTCTTTCTTCGTGATAATCGTTTATTATCCATGCTATAATTGTATTGAATGAAAACATAGATACATGTGTGGATACATAGACAAAACAATGTCCATAGCAAGTCTCTAGCTGGCTAGCCAGTTGATCAATGATAGTCAAGGTTTTCTGACTATGTGCAAGTGTTGTCACTTGATAACTGGATCACATCATTAGGAGAATCATCTGATGGACTAGACCCAAACTATGAACGTAGCATATTGATCGTGTCGTTTTATTCCTAGTGTTCTCTGCATGTCAAGTATTTGTCCCTATGACCATGAGATCATATAACTCACTAGCACCGGAGGAATACCTTGTGTGCATCAAACGTCACAACGTAACTGGGTGACTATAAAGGTGCTCTACAGGTATCTCCAAAGGTGTCCATTGAGTTAGTATGGATCAAGACGGGGATTTGTCACTCCGTGTGACAGAGAGGTATCTCGGGACCCACTTGGCAATACAACATCACACAAAAGCCTTGCAAGCAATGTTACTAAGTGTAAGTCATGGGATCTTGTATTATGGAACGAGTAAAGACACTTGCCGGTAACGAGATTGAAATAGGTATGCGGATACCGACGATCGAATCTCGGGCAAGTAACATATCAAAGGACAAAGGGAATGACATAGGGGATTATATGAATCCTTGACACTGAGGTTCAACCGATAAGATCTTCGGAGAATATGTAGGATCCAATATGGGCATCTAGATCCCGCTATTGTATGTTGACCGAGGAGTAACTCGGGGGATGTCTGCATAGTTCTCGAACCAGCAGGGTCTGCACACTTACAGTTCGATGATGTTTTAGTATAGTTGAGTTATATGTGTGGTTACGAATGTTGTTCGGAGTCCCGGATGAGATCATGGACGTCATGAGTTTTTTCGGAATGGTCCGGAACCAAAGATTGATATATAGGATGGGTTTATTGGTTACCGAAAGGTTTTCGGGAATTACCAGGAATGTACCGGGAATGACGAATGGGTTCCGGAAGTACACCAGGAGGGGGATCGCACCCGGGGGAAGCCCAATAGTCCTAGGGGTGGCGCACCAGCCCTTAGTGGGCTGGTGGGACAGCCCAAGAGGGCCTTGGCGCCATCAGAAGAAAACCAAAGAAAGAAAAAAAAGAGGTGGGAAGGAAGAGAAGGACTCCACTTTCCCATCCTAGTTGGAGTAGGATTGGACTAGGACTCTTCCTCTCCCTTGTCCGGCGCACCCTTGAGGGCTTGGCCCTCAAGGAAAACCTCCTCCCCCTCCCTCCTATATACAGTGGTGATTTAGGGATGATTTGAGACAACTTTTCCCACGTGCAACTCAGATGTAGACATCATAGTTTTACCTCTAGATCGTATTTCTGCGGAGCTCGGGCAGATCCCTGTAGGAGTAAATCCTCACCACCACCGAAGTGTCGTCACGCTGCCGGAGAATTCATCTACTTATCCGTCTTTCTTTCTGGATCAAGAAGTCCGAGATCATCGTCGAGTTGTACGTGTGCTGAACGCGGATGTGTCGTCCGTTCGGCGCTAGATCGGAACGGGTCATGGGGCGGATTGCGGGATGGTTCGTGGGGCTGATCGAGGGACGTGAAGACGTTCCACTACATCAACCGCATTTCTTAACGCTTCCTGCTGTGCGATCTACAAGGGTACGTAGATCCAAATCTCCTCTCGTAGATGGACATCACCATGATAGGTCTTCGTGTGCGTAGGAAATGTTTGTTTCCCATGCAACGTTCCCCAACAGTGGCATCATGAGCTAGGTTCATGTGTAGATGTTATCTCGAGTAGAACACAAAATGTTTTGTGGATGGTGATGTTCGATTTGCTTCCCTCCTTAGTCTTTTCTCGATTCAGCGGTATTGTTGGATTGAAGCGGCTCGGACCGACATTATTCGTACGCTTACGAAAGGCTGGTTTCATCGATTGATATGCAACCTCGTTGCATAAGGATGACAGGCGGGTGTCGGTTTCTTCAACTTTAGTTGAATTGGTTTTGACGGAGGCGGTCCTTGGAGAGGTTAAATAGGAATTTGCACATCTCCGTTGTAGTTTCTGCGTAAGTAAGATGCGATCATACTAGATACCCATAGCAGCCACGTAAAACATGCAACAACAAATTATAGGACGTCTAACTTGTTTTTGCAGGGTATGCATGTGATATGATATGGCCTATGACGTGATGTGATATATTGGATGTAGGAGATGATCATGTTGTAATAGTTAATATCGACTTGCAAGTCGATGGTACGGCAACCGCCAGGAGCCATAGGGTTGTCTTTAAACTAACGTTTGTGTTTAGTGATGCGTTTACTATATTGCTAGGATGTATCTTTAGTAGTAATAGCATAAGTAGCATGAAAACCTCTATGGCAACACGTTGATGGAGATCCTGATTATGGAGATCATGGTGTGGCGCCGGTGACAAGAAGATCTTGCCGGTGCTTTGGTGATGGAGATCAAGAAGCAATGATGATGGCCATATCATGACACTTATGAATTGCATGTGATGTTAATCCTGTTATGCACCTTATTTTTCTTAGAACGACAGTAGCATTATGAGGTGATCTCTCACTAAAACGTCTATAGGAAATTGTGTTCTCCCTGACTGTGCACCGTTGCAACAATTCGTCGTTTCGAGACACCACATGATGATCGGGTGTGATAAACTCAACGTTCACATACAACGGGTGCAAAACAGTTGCGCACATGGAAAACTCGGGTTATGCTTGGCGAGCCTAGCATGTGCAGACATGGCCTCGGAACACATGACACCGAAAGGTCAAGCATGAATCGTATAGTTCATATGATTAGCATAGAGATGCTTACCAATGAAAGTAGTCTCAACTCACATGATAATCGGACTTGAGTTAGTGGATTTGGATCATGTACCACTCAAATGACTAGAGAGATGTACTTTTTGAGTTGGAGTTCTTAAGTAATATGATTAATTGAACTAATTGTCATGAATATAGTCTAATGGTCTTTGCGAATTACGATGTAGCTTGCGCTATAGCTCTACTGTTTTTATATGTTCCTAGAGAAAATTGAGTTGAAAGTTGATAGTAGCAACTTTGCGGACTGAGTCCGTAAAACTGAGGATTATCCTCATTGTTGCGGAGAAGGATTATGTCCTTAATGCACCACTAGGTGTGCTGCACCTCGAGCGTTGTTTTTGGATGTTCCGAACATCTAACATACACGTTTTTGATGACTATTTGATAGTTAAGTGCATAATACTTAATAGCTTAGAAGCAACGCGCTGAAGACGTTTTGAAATGTCGCGAAACATATGAGATGTTCTAAGAGATGAAATTGAGATTTCATGCTCGTGCCCTTGTTGAGAGGTATGAGACCTCTGACAAGATTCTTTGTCTTCAAAATAATCGAGAAAAGCTCAATCGTTGAGCGTGTGCTCAAATTGTCTGAGTGCCACAATCGCTTGAATCAAGTGGGAGTTAATCTTCCAGATGAGATAGTGATGGTTCTCCAAAGTCCCTGCCACCAAGCTGCTAGAGCTTCGTGATGAACTATAACATATCAAGGATAGGAATGATGATCCTTGAGCGATTTGCAATGTTTGACACTGCGAAAGTAGAAATCAAGAAGGAGCATCAATTGTTGATGGTTAGTAAAACCACTAGTTTCAAGAAGGGCAAGGGCTAGAAGGGATACGTCATGAAGAGGTAAACCAGTTGCTTCTCTAATGAAGAAACCGAAGATTGAACCCAAACCCGAGACTAAGTGCTTCTGTTTTGAGGGGACCGGTCAGTGAGGCTAAGCTACCCTAGATACATGGTAGATAAGAACGCTGGCAAAGTCGACAGATGTATATTTGATATACATGATATTGATGGGTACTTTACTAGTACTCCTAGTAGCACGAGGGTATTAGATACTAGTTCGATTGCTAAGTGATTAGTAACTCGAAATAAAAGCTACGGAATAAACGGAGACTAGCTAAAGGAGAGGTGACAATAAGTGTTCAAGTGTTTCCAAGGTTGATGTGATCAAACATCGTACGCTTCCTCTACCATCAGGATTGGTGTTAAACCTAAATAATTGTTATTTGGTGTTTGCGTTGAGCATGAACATGATTGGATCGTGTTAATTGCAAAACGATTATTCATTTAAAGAGAATAATCGTTATTCTATTTTCTTGAATAACTACCTTCAATGGTTTATTGAATCTCGATCGTAGTGTTACACATGTTCATAATATTGGTGCCAAAAAGATACAAAGTAGTAATGATAGCACCACTTAGTTGTGGCACTGCCACTTGAGTCATTATGGTGTAAAATGCATGAAGAGGCTCCATGCTGATGGATCTTTGTACTTACTCGTTTTTGAAATGTTTGAGACCTGCAAACCACACCTGATGGTATGAAACGCATGAAGAAACTCCATGCGGATGGATCATTTGGATTCAGCTGATTTAAATCACTGGAGACATGCAAAATAATACCACATGGAACAAGAAAGTGTATTGTTGGAAGTAATACATTTTTTATGTGTACAGTCCAAAAGGTGCTGAGGCACGAAGTGGATATCGTTATGTTCTTACTTCACTGATGATTTGAGTAGATACAGGAGTATTTACTTGATGAATCACAAGTCTGAAATATTGAAAAGTTCAAAGCTATTTCAGAGTGAAGATCGCCGTGACAAGAATATAAACAGTCTACGATATGATCATAGAGATGAATATCTGAGTTACGAGTTTTTGGTACACAGTTAAGACAATATGGAAATTGTTTCACAATTCATGTCACCTAGAACACCATAGTGTGATGATGTGTCTAAACGTCATAGGCGCGCCCTATTTGATATGGTGCATACTATGAAGTCTCTTATCGAATTGCCACTATCGTTTATGGGTCATGCATTAGAGACAACCGCATTCACTTTAAATAGGGCACCACATATTTCAGTTGAGATGACACAGTATTGACTATGGTTTGGAGAAACCTAAGCTGCCGTTTTCTTGAAAGTTTGGGGTTGCGATGCTTATGTGAAAAAGTATGAGTCTGATAACCTCGAACCCAAAGCGGATAAATGCATCTTCATAGTATATCCAAAATAGTTGGATACATCTCCTATCTCAGATCCGGAAGCAAAGTGTTTGTTTCTAGAAATGGGTCCTTTCTCGAGGAAAGGTTTCTCTTGAAAGAATTGAGTGGGAGGTTGGTGGAACTTGATGAGGTTAGTGAACCGTCACTTCAACCAGTGTATAGCAGGGCGCAGGAAGATGTTCATGTGGCGCCTACACCAATTGAAGTGTAAACTGATGATTGTGATCATTGAGCTTCGGATCAAGTTACTAGAAACCTCGTAGGCTGACACGGTCGCATACTACTACAGAGTGGTACAGTAACCCTGTCTTGGAGGTCATGTTGTTGAACAACAATGAACCTACGAGCTATGGAGAAGCGATGGTGTGCCTGGATTCTGGCAAATGGTTGAAGGCCATGAAATTCGAGAGAGGATCCATGTATGAAAACAAAGAGTAGACTTTGGAAGAACTACTTGATGGTAGTAAGACTATTAAGTAAAGATGGATCTTTAAAAGGAAGACAAACGATGATGGTAACTATTCCCCATTAAGAAAAGCTCGACTGGTCACAAAGATGTTTCTGACAAGATGAAAGAGTTAACTATGATGAGACTTTATCACTCATAGCGATGTTAAAAGTCTGTTGGTATTATGTTAGTAGTTGCTGCATTATTCATGAAATATTAGACATAGGTTGTCAAAACATTGTTTCCTCGACGGTTTCCTTGAGGAAAGATTGTATGTAATACAACCAGAAGGTTTTGTCGATCCTAAGGATACTAACAAGTATGCAAGCTCCAGCGATCCTTCCATGGACTTGTGCAAGCATCTCGGAGTTGGAAAATAAGCTCTGATGAGATGATCAAAGCTTTTGGGTTTGTACAAGGTTTATGGGAAACTTGTATTTACAAAGAAGTGAGTGGGGTTGACATATTGGTGATCAGAAGTAATGTATAATTCTGTAAAGCATAAAATTTGTTTGAAAGGGTTTTTTTTTTCAAAGGAAGACCTAGATAGAGCTACTTGAACATTGAGCATCAAAATCTATGGAGATAGATCAAAATGCTAAATAGGACTTTCAAATGAAATGCATGCCTTGACAAATTTTTGAAGGAGTTCAAAATAGATCAGCAAAGAAGGAGTTCTTGGCTGTGTTGTAAGGTGTGAATATGAGTAAAGACTGAAAATCCCGACCATCGTAGAAGAAACAGAAAGGACGAAGGTCATCCCCTATGCCATAGTCGTAGACTCTAAAGTATGCCATGCTGTGTACCGCATTTGATGTGTGCCTTGCCACAAGTGTGTTAAAGAGGTACAGAGGGTGATACAGGATTGAATCACTAAACAGCAGTCAAAGTTATCCTTAGTAACTAATGGACTAAGTAATTTTTCTTGATTATGGAGGTGGTTAAAGAGTTCGTCGTAAAGGGTTACGTTGCTGCAAGCTTTCACACTAATCTGAATAACTATGAGTAGTAAAACGGATTCGTATAGTAAAGTAGATATTTGGAGTATTTCCGAAGAGCACGTAGTAGCAGCATCTATAAGATGACATAAAGATTTGTAAAGCACACACGGATCTGAAAGATTGAGAACTGTTGACTAAAACCTCTCTCACAAGAAAGACGTGACCGCACCCCAGAACTATATGGGTGTTGGATTCGTTAAAATCACATGGTGATGTGAACTAGATTATGGACTCTAGTGCAAGTGGGAGACTATTGGAAATATGCCCTAGAGGCAATAATAAATTAGTAATTATTATATTTCTTTGTTCGTGATAATCGTTTATTATCCATGATATAATTGTATTGAATGAACACGTAGATAGATGTGTGTGGATACATAGACAAAACAATGTCCCTAGCAAGCCTCTAGTTTGCTAGCCAGTTGATCAATGATAGTCAAGATTTTCTGAACATGTGCAAGTGTTGTCACTTGATAACTGTATCACATCATTAGGAGAATCATGTGATGGACTAGACCCAAAGTATGAACGTAGCATATTGATCGTGTTGTTTTATTGCTATTGTTTTCTGCATGTCAAGTATTTGTTCATATGACCATTAGATCATATAACTCACTGGCACCGGAGGAATACCTTGTGTGCACCAAACGTCACAACGTAACTCGGTGACTATAAAGGTGCTCTACAGGTATCTCCGAAGGTGTCCGTTGAGTTACTATGGATCAAGACTGGGTTTGTCACTCCGTGTGACGGAGAGGTATCTTGGGGCCCACTCGGTAATACAACATCACACACAAGCCTTGGAAGGAATGTGACTAAGTGTAAGTCACGGGATCTTGTATTACGGAACGAGTAAAGAGACTTGCCCGTAATGAGATTGAAATAGGTATGTGGATACCGACGATCGAATCTCGGGCAAGTAACTTACCGAAAGACAAAGGGAATGACATACAGGATTATATGAATCCTTGACACTGATAAGATCTTTGGAGAATATGTAGGATCCAAGATGGGCATCTAGGTCCCGCTATTGGATATTGACCGAGGAGTACCTCATGGCATGTCTGCATAATTCTCGAACCCGCAGGCTCTGCACACTTAAGGTTCAATGATGTTTTTGTATAGTTGAGTTATATGTGTGGTTACCGAATGTTGTTCGGAGTCTCGGATGAGATCACGGACATCACGAGGGTTTCTAGAATGGTCCGGAAACGAAGATTGATATATAGGATGGCTTTCTTTGATTATCGAAAGGTTTTCGGGCATTACCGGGAACGTACCGGGAATGAAGAATGTGTTCCGGAAGTTCACCGGGAGGGGGCAACCCACCCGGGGGAAGCCCAATGGTCCTAATGGTGGAGCACTAGCCCTTAGTGGGCTGGTGGGACAGCCCAAGAGGGCCTTGGTGCCATAAGAAGAAAACCAAAGAAAGAAGAAAAAAAGAGGTGGGAAGGAAGAGAAGGACTCCACTTTCCAATCATAGTTGGAGTAGGATTGGAGTAGGACTCCTCCTCTCCCTTGGCCGGCGCACCCTTGAGGGTTTGGCCCTCAAGGAAAGCCTCCTCCCCCTCCCTCCTATATATAGTGGTCATTTAGGGCTGATTTGAGACAACTTTGGCCACGTGCAACTCAGATCTAGACACCATAGTTTTATCTCTAGATCGTATTTCTGCGGAGCTCGGGCGGAGCCATGCAGGAGTTGATCGTCACCACCACCGAAGCGCCATCATGCTGCAGGAGAACTCATCTACTTCTCCGTCTTGCTTGCTGGATCAAGAAGGCCGAGATCATCGTCGAGCTATACGTGTGTTGAACGTGGAGGCGCCGTCCGTTCGGCACTAGATCGGAACGGATCGTGGGACGGATCGCGGGACGGTTCGTGGGACTGATCAAGGGAGGTGAAGACGTTCCACTACATCAACCGCATTACTTAACGCTTCCTGTTGTGTGATCTACAAGGGTACGTAGATCCAAATCTCCTCTCGTAGATGGACATCACCATGATTGGTCTTCGTGTGCGTAGGGATTCCATGCAACGTTCCCCAACACCTCCAGCACGGAGCGTAGGGATTCCACTAGGCGTGGGATGGACCCCTTCCACGTCCTCGGGTGGCCCTGGGCGCATACAGCGTCGGCTCATTATTATGTTAGAATGTCATAGTGGAGGTGTATCTGGGAGGTCGCGAGGACGCTTTGGCCTTGCGAGTGTCCCTACCCCCGAGGCATAGGCGCCTGATTCAAAAACTCATTGGTGGACTGTGTTGATTGCCTATGTCTCCACCCAGTGCGGAGCATAGGCCATCCACTCGGCGTGGGATGGGCCCCTTCCGTGTCCTCGGGGGGGCCTGAGCGTATATAGCCTTGGCTCGTTATTACGTGAGAATGTCACGAGATGAAGTAGGTTACAGAAGGATTGATGGATGATGCAGAGGTGTCGCGAGTTGGTGCATGTCCCGTGGGGATTGTAGGGATAACGCAAGGGCGCTCCGGCTCTGCGATATTTCCTCCTTCTCTTGAGACTGGTTCAGGACTTTTCTACTGCTCTACGTCAGCAGGTCCCAGTCCTGCACATTTCCCTGTCGTCGTGAGGCGCCTCACGGGGGATGGCACCGACACCCCAGATACCGATCGAGTGAGCCTAGACGGCACCAAGGTGGTCAAGTGTCTTTATGACCGATAAGGCTCCTGAGGCGCGATGCTCAGGAGCCCCCTTTGACGTTCGAGCGGTCTGCATCGCCAAGACCTGGTCCCGCAAATTTCCCAACCGTCATTGCTTGCGTCAAAATGGACGACCGCAACTACTGGGTCAAGCCCTGCCACCCCTGATAACGACTGAATGTCTGCGGACGATATTAAGGGCGGCAGGTGGCCTTATGACCGGTAAGGCCTCTGAGGCTCCATGCTCAGGAGCCCCCATTTGACAGTCAAGCGGCCCACATTTCATCGTGTTGATTGTGGCCCTGGGGAGCCCTGGGGCCTCCCTAGATCCCGCGTCAAGGCGATGTGCACCGGACGGAGCCCCCGAGCGGGGGGTAAGATCGCCAAAAGATGCAAGCAAGGCAGGATATCAGATTCCTGACAGGATGGCACAAAAGTTATGGAAGCACGCGTAAATGATATGATGGGCCGAGGCGTGCCCTAAACACTTGAAGTTCATGCGGCCAGCAAACGCTCCTAGAGGAGTGAACAAAAAAATTACCTTGTGTGGCCTCCTCGCGCCTGAGGGGCGCCTCGTGAGGCCTGGCCCTTGACGCCCACACCAGCACCGTAGTCGCCTCGGTGACCGCGCCACTTGCATCTCGTTGCTTTCTCTGACTCGTCCTCCTGAGGCAGGGGCCGGTTTCAGTTACTCTGTCGGGGCAGCGACATGGCGTCATCCCTGCGGCTTGGGGGTGCCTTCCTGCCCGCGCCACTTGGGCCAAGTGCTCCGCCAACGAGAGCCCTAAGGTGAGGCTGAGGGGGGACCCCCAGGGCGTCCCTTACTGCTGAGGAGGACTGGCATGTGGGGTCGACGCGTGAGGCTCTTCCTCATCAGGAGGGTCAACTCGTGTTACATAATACGGTACGGAAGGCTCCATGTAGGTGTTCGATCGACCTCCAAAGCCGTTCATCAGCGTGACGATGGCGGTCCGTCTCGGCAGCGTGGGGAGGTCCCCCGGTCTCATTACTCGGTGTTCTTCCTGCGGTGGGCCTCCACTCGATGTCGCTTGCTCCTTTTGCCGTCGTTGGGTGGTCCTGGCGCTACTCAGTGCAGACTCCTCCCTTGGTACCCTGGCGTGTCTCCATCGACGTAATTCGCCCACGCCGGCGCCTCCACCGCCCGCTTCTGGCTACGTGCGAGGGAGCGCTCCTACCTGGCCGCCCCGGGTTGTCGGGGGCCGACCTGGTCTTGTTGATGCGCGCTAATGTGTGCATCAAATGACCTTCCATTCTCATTGCGCCCCTGGTGGTCGCCGGCATGCTGTGCCTCGAGGCCGCCCACCAGAAGATGACGCTCGGAGAAGTCCTTGACACGCGCCCTACCTGGTGCTGCAAATGTCGAATTTCGGGCTCCGCAAAACCCTAAAGATTCAAACTCAGGGGCGTGTGCGAAGATCTCTCGTGGCCTTGCCTCACCTACCTCGCTACTCGTCGGGGAGGGCAAAGAACTCACTCGATGGTGAGGAGGACACATAGCACGACAGTTTACCCAGGTTCGGGCCACTAGGAAGCGTAATACCCTACTCCAGCTTTGGTGGATTGCCTCTTGTGGTGGTTGGTAGGTGAACTAGTACAGTGTTCGGGAGCCTCCGGAGGCTGGGTGGCCTTGTTGTGGTGTGGGTGTGCGAATGAATGGATCTCTCCCCTCTATGAAGTAACCTATCCTATATATATAGTGATGGCCCCGGTCCTCTTCCCTTACCGTTTTGGCGGGAAGGGATCCCATAATGGCCAATTTTGAAGGGGAACAGGGGAACATGCTCTCCTGCCCAAAGGTGGTCTCCGCCTGCAAAGTAGGTTTCAGTGCAGCAGGGAGGGGTCCAGGGGTGACGTCCGTCCTAACGGCGGGGCGGCGATGTCCTTGTTGAACCATAATGCAAACCTTTACGAGATGGCTTAGGAACCAGCGTACGTCCTTCCCTCCTTTGCGCGAAAGGGGAAACTCCTCTGTCCTGCTGTCTGCTGCTCGCCTGTCCTTTCTCGCATCATCCTTGACTCCTGAGGCTGCGTCTTGCCTCGGAATATCCGCCGCTCTACAGGGGTCCTGAGGAGCCCCCTTGCGGGTCTTGATGTTGTTCCTCCTCGTGGGGCTTAGAACCTCGCGAGGGCCTTGCCTTCAGCGGTACCACGCCCAATCATTCTTGCTCGATGAAGTGGGCCAGCCCTGGGGCATAGGCAGGCAGGTCTGGGTAGCCCCATTCCGAGAACGCCGACAAAATCTAACCGATAATAAAACATCAAACCCCTGACGAAGGAATGAAGCGGGACGCCCAGCTCCCGGAGGAAGTGGGGGACGATCACCACCCGCTCACCGGGCGTTGGTGTAGGTACCACCTAACCATTCTCCACTGCTCGATTGGCGATGTAGGCCATAGGATAGCCACATCGCTTCAGCTCTTGGATGTCCCCTTCGAAGACGCACGAGATCTCCCACTTGCCCGGATAGCCCGAGTCGGCCATTGCTGAGATTGGATAGGAGGACGGCTGGAAAGGGTGGGAGATGCAATGGATCTGCTCGCTCGATCTTGGAACGAGAGGGAGATTAGTTTGGAAGGCTTGTGCTGGGTTTTGGATCTTTTTGCCTTTTTAAGGGAGGTCATAAAACCTAGGGTTTTCGCTTACTCTGCCACCAGCTCTGCCACTTCCCAAAACGACCACGCCATTGAACGTGTGTGGGTTGGCTCGGGTCATTAATTTGAATCCCCTTGAATGCGGGATACAATCTCTTTTGTTGATAGAACGTGCCTAGGGGAAAGTGCCCTCGAACTCCGGTTCGAGTTTTTCTCATTATTTGTTATCTCAACTTTTCGTCAGAAGAATTGTCAGATAAGGGACTATTCACCTCTCGGCCTTTAAGCCTTTAGATTATATGATGCCTGTTTTCGAAACGCGATGTCATTGGAGCGACTAAACCGATGCCAGTCGAACATAAGAGGTCCGGCTACAGAAGATCGTACACATTGGCGTTGAAGGCCAGTTCGGGGGCTCCTGAGGGAGTTATGGATTAAAGGGTCCTCGAGCGGTTGGGTTATCCCTTATGGGCCGACCATATGGGCTGCATCATTAAAGACAGAATTGTCTCACGACTTCTGAATCAAGACAGAAAGAACCGGAGACTAGGCGTGCACGACAAATCAAGAGGATCAGTTTGGCCCATCTATCCCCGACTAAGGTCTGTAACATGTAACCCTAGGAAACCTAGTGCATGTATAAACTAGAGGTTCTTAGGGATATAGGCATGTCATGTCATCGAGGGTTTTAGCTCATACGATCTCGAGGTAGATTTTGAGGATATTGGCATGTCATCTGATCACGGGTTTTAGCTCATACGATCTCGAGGTAGATCTCGAGGTTTTACCTCCTCAAGAGGGCCCAACCTGGGTAAATACCGTCTCCCCTTCTCTCTTGCAACCCATCAATCCCATGTCTACTTTTCGGGACCCCCTACCCAGGTTCTACTGGTTTTGACGCCGACACCCTCCTCGCCCCTAAGGGTGGCCTCGAGAGCGGCATGAGCATCGCACAGCTGGCCCTGAGTGCGACTATTTCCCCTAGAAGTGCGTCGCACATGAGATGTAGGTGGTTCTCGTGCCGAGCAAGCTCATCTTTATGTTCTTCCATGGAGGCCGCTCGCTCCCAGGCCACCCTCGCCTCTACTTCGGCCAGGTCTAACTCGCGCATCGCCACGAATGTGGCCTCATCTGCAAGCACGTGCCTCTCTAGGGTCTCGAAGTGCTCCCACCGCGCCTCCTAATCATAGGCAGACAGGGTTGCCTCTCGCTCGCGAGGAGCCACATCCACCTCTCCCCCGATGATCCCTACCTCCCATAGGCTTAGATCTGCCTCGCGCCTGACGCCCCGTGGGTCAGGCGTGGGAGATTGGGCCGCGCGCTGCTAGGGCCCTGTTGTCACCCCCGAGGAGGTTGTGGACCCGCTGGGAGTCGCCAGGCCAAGCGCGGAGGAAGTTGCCTCCCTAAAACAAGGCATGGGAGAGGACCCCATGGTGGGCCAACCCGGTGCCTCTGGGGTGTCGGTGCCCTAGAAAGATCAGCGATGAAGATTCGTCGAGCCGAGCAAGCCAAACTAGAAAAAGCAACGGTGATGGTGTACTTAGTCATCACTGGCGGCCGAAGACCATCACAGCAGGGGAAGCCGTAGCTCTGAAGGCCCCCCGCGCGCTTCATATCCTGAAGCACCCCTTCTAGCCTCCACGGAAAGGATGGAAGAAGGAAGGAGGAGGAGATGGCGGAGGGGAGAATCGGTGTCGTGGCACCTCGTCCCCTGGGGGTGGTAGTTTTATAGACGTAATCGTGTCCCTCGAGGTGTTGTGGGAAGAGGAGGAGACGTGCGCCCCATCGTCTGCCACATGCCACAACTAGCCCACGGGCGGTTTCGGCTTGCGTCGCCTCGTTGCTCCAACCAACTGCTCCGTGCAAGCCGTGGGCATAGGGGCAACTCCATTATCGAAGGATGGTGCAAGTGGGTAGCGTTGGTCAAGAGCAATGATGGCAAGCGTTGCGGACAAGGTTTACATCAACACATTCGAGAAGGTTTCCGAAGCGCTGCAAGAAGAGTCCCACATTACGTCGGATGCCACGCCTCAAGCCTGGCCCGCAGGCGGTTGGAGCCCATGTTGCATCGCCCCTCCCATCAGGAGAAGTCGTGCACAACATGGGCTCGGGAGCTACTATCGGGTCCCGGGGACCGGGGGTGCCCAGGCCCGTCGGCCTGCAGCCTTGGGCACGACGTGGTTGGGCGACCTTGGCCGACACCATCATCAAACTCGGCAAGGAAGACCCTCGCGAGGGCCTCTACCTCACGAGGCAAGCATCAACGGATCATCATCAAGGATCATGTGTGGTCACCCGCAGCAAGGGTGATCCCCAAGGCCACCCCTAAGGCCCTCGCGAGGTGTGACCATCGGGAGCAGCCTGGCAGGGCCCCACGGTCGTGCGCCCTGCTTGGGTGATGCAAGTCCTGCAGGCAGCACGGGGATGGTGCCAGCAGCCATGGGCAGGAGACCCTTTCGCTTTTATGCTAAGGAAGAGAGGCCAGGTGGCGGTCCCCAAAGCATCCCCCAAAGGTTCCGTGATCGATGCAGGAGGACCAAGGCTGGGGGCTCGGCAGGACGGAGGTCACCCGTGACCCCACTAGTGCGTCATGACGAGAGGCTTGTGCAGGTGAAGACCACATTTGTTAGGGCGGATTGTAGTCTTGTTCCCTTTTGAAATGCCCATTGTGGCAACCCTTCCCATCGAGTGTTTTGAGGTGTAGAGGACCAAGGCCAGTATAAAATAGAGGCCTAGCCTCCATAGATGAAACCCCTCGAGCCCATTATCTCTGATAGGGCAAGAATCCACCTTTGTACTCGTCTTCCACCTCAAGCAATCCAGACAAGCAGGAGTAGTGTTTTACACTGCGAGGTGGCCCGAACCTGGTAAACCTTCATGTGTTCTAGTTCGCTTCTGTTAGCTCGTGCTACCGGAGAATCACCATGAAGTTGAGATGTAGAACAGGGTAGGAGAGTGAGCTCACCCTGGAGTTCTAACCTTTTTGGGTCTGAAGAGCCCTGATTCCGACAGCCGTCACCGGAATATCTTGGAGTCTGATAATCAACTTGTAGTACCGATACCTAAGGTCGAACTTGGAGAACACCTTGGCACAATTTAGTTGATCGAACATGTGTTTGATCTTGGGGAGTGGGTACTTGTTCTTTATTGTGACTTTGTTGAGACAACAGTATTAAACACGGTGTCTGATAGTCACATCCCTTGTTGTCATAAATAGAACACGCGATTCCCTAGGAGAGGCACTAGGGCGGATAAATCATGTTTTGATCTCCTTTGCTAGTTGCTTCTTCAATTCAGCCCACTCTTTGGATCTCATTCTGTATGGTTTATTATAGATGGGTCCTGCTCCGGGTATTTGCTCAATGATGAACTCAATGTCGTGGTCAGGTGACATTCCGGGCAGCTCATCGAGAAATACATCCGGGTATTCACATACCACTGGCACTTGATACAACTCAATTCCCGACACGCAATTAACGTGGTGGGATTGAGCGGAGGTAGGGTTGGGAACGTACTTGACTTCAACTCCTTGGCTATTGGTCATGGTAACTGTCCGCTTGGCATAGTCCAACAAGCCTTGGTGCTTCGTTAACCAATTCATGCCAAGGATGACGTCCAAGCCCGCCGAAACCAAAACTAAGAGGTTTGCTTGGAAGTGAACCCCGTTGATGTTAATCGGAACTCCTTTACACCCTATCTTGGTCCTTAATAGTGCACCCGACGTTTGTACCATCATATGACTACCCAGAGGTGTAGGCTTCACACCACTCTCTAGTCGAAACTTTTGGGTAACAAAAGAATGTGAAGCACCACAATCAAATAGAACTGTTGTTGGGGTTGAGCTGACAAAGAAGGTACCCAGTATAACATCCAGATCTTCCTGGGTTTCCTCGACCGTGACATGATTAAAACGACCTCTACTATTGTTGGGCTGGTTGTGGGAGCTTTGTTCCTTGGCGGTGCTCCACAACCTTCTCCTTGATTTGGCGCATTGGGGTGTGGTGCATCTCACTTCTTGTTGGGGCACTGCTTCGAGAAGTGTCCAGGCTGATCACACCCAAAGCATGTGACCTTCCCAACGTTCTTGGTCTTGCCACCAGTGTTCTTATCGGGGTTGTTGTATGTCGACCTGGGTTGGCATACTTCTGAGGCTGGTAGTTCAGACGAGGTCCAAGAGTCCTTGCTTCCCGAACCTGATAGCTAGGCTTAGCTTGGGCTGGTTGCGAGGGGCAAGGCTTCTGGTTGCTAAAACTTCCCTTGTTGATCATCTTGCACTTGCGAGGGTCTTCCATGGCATGACGCTTTTATTCAAGAATGATAGCCTTGTTCACCAGGTCAAAGAAGGTGTGGTAGTCGCAAGCTACGAGGTTATTATGTAGTTCTTGCTGGAGTCCTTCCATGAAGTCTTGTATCTTCCATGCCTTAGTACTAATGTCTTCATGTGCATACCGTGATAGGAGGTTGAACTTCTACAGGTACTCCTTGATGGAGCTACTTCCTTGCTTCAATGCTCAAAATTCTCGCTTCTTGATGGCCATGATTCCTGAAGGAATGTGGGTGATGTAGGACCTTTCCTTGAAATCACTCCAGGTGATCACACGGCCGCCTTGCATGACCTTGAATTCATCCCACCAAGCTCTGGCAGTACCTCCGAGCAAGTGAGAAGCATAGAGAACCCTCTCATAATCCTCAGGAACTGAGCTATGTTCATGTTCTCTCATGGAGATTGTGGCGGGGGAATACTGCCTCGTGGCTGCACCTGGTCATCTCCAGGTTGAGCAGACCCACCAACCCCGACTACTGGCTAGAGTTGCTAGTTCTCGGGTTGCCAAATGTGTTTGTGTGTGTTGTAGTCACCATCATGTTTGGAACAGCCAAGTCCAACAAATAGGCATGAGAAAAGCAACTAGAGGAAAAACGCGCCTAAGTGGGTTGGTGTAGTCCAAGTGCGATAAAAGAAAGCTCAAAAGACCAAACAAATATCATTAAGATAAGAGGGGCGATGTAGTCGCTTACATGTTGCCAAAGGGAAAAGTGCGACTTGCATCAAAACACAAAGAAAAAACAAACAACAGCGTACATGGTTTCATATGAACCATTACATGAACTCGACTTCATAATAGGGATACATGACTTATCCTACCCTGGGGGGTTCTCGGACTCAGGTGGTGGAATCACTACTAGGGAAAAGCCTATACACAAGACCTAAGTAGTAGCGTTGGAAAAACAAAAATGCTGCTGGTAATTAGCAGTAGCGCTGATCCGGTCAAGCGCTACTACTAACACTTAGCAGTAGCGCTGCTTATGAAAAAAACGCTACTACTATGTGGGATCAGATGATGCTACCAACGGTAGTTGTAGTAGCAGCGTTGCCCAAAATCCAGCGCCACTTCGAAGTGTTTAGCGGTAGCGCTTTATTTTGCGTCACCGTGGCTGCTAGTGCCCCACTTAGTAGTAGCCTTGCCCAAAATACAGCGCTACTGCTATTTTTAAAACACACACACACACACACACCGTGTGGACCGGATTTTCTAGTTTTGCAGGAAAAAAAAAACATAAAATCTTCAAAACATAAAATCCTCTCAGATGTAGTTAGGTTTTAGTGCCTAGTTGGTATACTAATTTTGAAATATGAATTTTGACCATTTTTCCAAACTTCCGAAAAAACATATTGTCAAATAATTCAAAGATTTGAAATGAAAATTTGAATAAAACATAAAAACAAATAAAAACATATTCAAAAAATTTCTCAGATTTGAAAATAAAAACATAGTTACCAGTAGCGCTGGACAGGGAAGGGCTACTACTAAAGTTTATCTGTAGCGCGATAACAGTAGCGCTTGGCCCAGCGCTACTGCTATGGAAAATTCAAGCGCTACTACTAGGGTTTTCCCTACTAGTGAATGCTCGGTCCCGTACTCACGCTCCTCCGGATCTTCCTCCTAATCATCTTTTGTACGGGCATCATCTCCTTCTGAGGGATCAAAGAATGAGGAGGTTCACTCCGGTGACGCTTCACCATTTGGTCAGCATAGAGCGCATGAAACTCCTTAGCACTCATGCGACGCCGTTAAGATGCTCCCTGTGTGGGCGCACCTCTAGCTGGGGGTATTCCTAGTCTGTAAGCAATAGTTAGTCGTCCCTCGGGGGGTCCATCCTTCTTGATCCTGTCTGGTTTCGCCTTCGCTAGTCAAAGTAGCTCACGAGTGTGGTGAAGTTCCACGGGGAGCTTCATAGGTTCCTTAATCAGGTAGTGAGCTGGGTTGTCGGGTGAGAGGCTGAAGTAGGCGTGGAATCTGGGTGGTGTTCCATCCTCTTTGGATGAGATCAATGTCCAACTCTCTCCAATATCATCCTTCCTCAAAGGAAACTGGCGAGTAGCAAACTCATGAGTCATTTGTGGGATTATGCCTCGAAGGTAGATGAGTGCCTTCCGCGCAACCGTCTCGACTACGATCACCAAGGTCTTCATTTGTGTTCCCTCAAAGAACTAACACATCAGGGAGTTATTTGGCTTCATGACCACATGAACCAAGTGCTCGTGGTAGAGGAAAACATGGGATCATCAGATCTGGCACTTCTTTAGGCTCTCCTTCGGGTAGGGTAAATCCGAATGCTAGGAAGTCTTCGGGTACGACGACCATCTACAAAGGTTTGAAATTGGCGGGGTGCTAGTAAGGTTTTTGGAAGTAGAGTAGAATAGGCAAGAAGTGCATAAACTCCTAAATATAGGTTATAGGTATAGTTTTTGCAAAGGGGTTTGACCTAACTAACATCCATTGTAACTAAGGATTCCTACAGTCAGGATGGATTTGATACTAGCTCTATGGGGACCCCAACTCATAAGTCATGATCATCAAATGCACATGTATAGTAATCCCAGAGATCAATGCTCACTGAACCCACAGAAGCAGAATAATAAGAGTATTACATCCATTCATAATGCTTGATACAAATAAGGACCATGGGTGACAAATCTTACATAGATAGGGCGTCGAAGGCCAATACACCAAACTTAACTAGAAGCAGAAATGTTGAACTAAAGCATGAACCCATGCCATTTGCATTAACACTACATGCATTCCAACTGGGAAGCATCCTCGTTCGCATGTTCATCTCCAACAAATTTTACATGGAAGTCCTGCTCCTACATGCCTAGCAAATTAAATAACCAGTGGAAAGCCAATGAGTACGTTGAATATACTCGCAAGCAACCCATATTGTGTAACAAGGTAATAACAATGCATGATATAACACCAATAGGTCAATTGCAAAAGGCTAATTTTAAGTGCAAAGACATGATCAATAACTTATGAAGGTATGCATCACGAGGTATACGAACAAGTTACAGATATCAAAATAAATCGGGGTTGAATCCCTCATGTTTACCCACCATGCCAAGTCATCTGACTTAACTCAAGTGTCACACCATCATATTTCTCACGCACACACACCAAGTTGTGAAAACATTTGGACATAGTCTAAGCAGGACCACCAACTGTCCATCACCACGAACATGACTATTCGAATAGTTTTATACTCTTCAAGGTTGCACACTTTACCCACAAGACTTCCATGGCAATCTATGGCTCACGGTATTTTTCGTACCCGAGGTAAGTACCCGAATAATGCCTTTCCCGTGACGATACTAACAAAGGGTCAACTCATTGCAGCCATCCCTCATGATGTACATCACTAGTATCATACATGAGGGCACACAACAGTGTGCCTGGTGTCTATAAAAACAGCCCATGGTCGTCCTTTCTTGGCACGACCCCGTCAAAAGAGTGAGCATGTCATTCCCGCCTCTAGTAATGCTGGCTCTCTCCTACTACCAACCATAGTAATCAACAAATCCCGTCCCATAAGGGTTATCGTGGTTGTGCATGTAAGTTTGGGATGGTTAGTACATCTTAAATATAATCTATTTTCGATAAACACAAACATACATTGTCTGGGTACACCACTTATTTGTCAAGTGGTTACCAAACCCATCACCATCTCCCTCGGTAATTAGTGGCACCCGACGGGGTTTTTGAAAGGTCTTTGAAAACACCGTTGTTACCAACACATGCATAATCCATCCCATTTGGCATAGCAACTACATAGCAACCTATCTACTCCTCATCCACACAACTCCGAGCAGAAGTAGAGTCATGTGATGCAAGTATCAACGAGGAAGTAATGGTTCGATGCAACAAAGTAAGTGCTATATGTCATGCAAAAATGGTTTCAAGTCATGCTCAAGGGACTACTTGCGTAGCTCAGCAAAGTCTCCGGGGTTTTCAAAGTCATCGGGTCGTACTCCTTCGTCAACAAGGCAATCTATCATCGCAATTATAACAAGAATAATAAGACCATGAAAAAAATAGGGAAAATAAAATCTTCCTAAAAGTTTTAAAATATTTAAAACTAGGTTTTAATTACAAACAGTGTATAAAAGTTTATGTAAAAATTCCACAAGAGGTACTATTAAATAGGTGGGGTTTCTATAAATTATTAGGAGTTTGAATTACTGTAGTTCGATCAATAATTACATTTAGGGAATTTTTGGAAGATTACAAATAAAAGAAAAAGAAAAAAGCAGCACTATTTCAAGTGGGCCACAAAAGAGGGGGATCCAAGATGGCCCAGAAGATTGGGCCCAAGGGCGAAGGGGTGTGCATGCCGACCGGCATTTGAACCTAACATGTGCCCCCCCATCTGCCATCGAGAAAGGGCACGGGCGAGAGGAGAGGATGAACAGCTGGGCCCACTTTTCATCTCCTTCATCACGATAGAGAGGAGGCGGCGCTCACCTGCGATGATTCCAGTGGTTGTCCGATGAGTGGGTGCCACGGTTGGGCTCAGGGCATTCCCGCACGTCGAATGGTGGTGGAGAGGGATCCTCGAGAGCCCTCATTCCTTGGAGAGGTGGATTCCGGCGGTGATGCTTTGGGAAGATGAAGCTCCGGTTATCCTAGGAACAAAATAGTGGTGAAAATGGAGGGGGATAGATCAGGAGATGGAGGTGGCTCCAGATCAAGGAAAAGGAATGGCGGAGAGGGTCCCCACCGTGCAAACACCGACGGCCATAGGCGGCGAGCTCCGTCTCGATCACGAGTGTTTGAGCTCAAAAGCAAAGGGGAAGTGGTGCGAGAGTGAGATTGAGAGGTGGGGGAGAAGAATGAAGCACAAAGGAGAGCCAAGGGTCGATTTTATAACCCTAGCGCTAGTGCAGTATGGACGAGGCCACCGGAGCTGGCTGCGGGGGCGAAGGAGGGCCACGGGAGGGCTTGGTGCCGTGTCGGGGGTTGTACCTGGGTTTAGTTCATGATGGGGCGAAGGGAGAGAAGTGGTAGGGGAGCTCGCACGTGTGAAGATTCCGTTTGGCCGATCTCGCGACGCTCGACATGCATGGAAGGGGAGAGAAGGAGGAGGAGAGAGGAGGGGGCCAGCCAAGTGTAGTGTCCTGGACACCGAGGGCACATTGGGGGATACTAGGGAGATGCCTGAGACGGTCGCGGCTGGCCATTGGGCAGCGGCTACAGTATGGGAGCATAGTGTAGCTGGCCCCAGAGCGCCATTTTTGCATGCCATGAAGTGCCCATGTGTCTAGGGGGGGAGTAAACAAATATGTAAAAAGGACTTGGATGCTTTAGGATTTCACTAGAATAAGAGCATAGAGGAGAGGAAGGGAAAACCCTATTTTCCAAGGGTAGAAATGAGGGTTTTTACCCTGCTTCATGATTGAAACTTGAACTAAAATTATAACTGGGGGTAGAAGGTGACATGTAGGGGTTGTGGTAAAAAGATGGGGTTGAGGAGAATGGTATAAGGGGTGAAAATGCAGCTTTTACCAAATTACGAAAAGGTGTTTGATGTTGTTTTGAGCAAGGACACTTTACCTACTTACTACGAGGTTGAATAGGATTTATTGATGGGTAAAAGTAAGGGAGATCACAAGGTTTGAGATCATTTGAGCAAATTTCACAATGTAAACATCAAAACCATAGAAATGGACAAAATCACGTTTGTGTAGATCTAACCATGCAGTACCTTTCCTCCTAATGCACAACTTGCTGTGGAGGCATTATTTGGTGATTAGAGCATACCCAAAAAGTTTTGGAGCAAATGCGAAAACTTGGCAATGTAGAGTGGCTCAAATTTGGTTCTAGCCAAGGAAGGTTTTGGAATATTTTGGTGAATCAAATCAACTTGGATAGAGATTAAACTTGGCAAGATCACCTCATATGTCATCTGTGATTTTCTTGAATTTTATTGGAATTTATTGAGAATATTTCCTATGAAAATATTTCAAAAGAATGGAATAGGCAGAAAGGGTTTTGAAGGGTTTTGTCCAGTATTTTGAATATGACCATGTGTTGAAACCCTTATATATGGAAAATAATTGTCGATTCAGTTTCCCAAAATTTTCTTAAATATTTTTGAAGTTAGAAAATAGTTTTTCCTATAAAATACCCTTTCTAGCCTTAGAAAGAAGTATTCAAATAAAATAGTAAAATAACTTTTTAAAGTAAATATTTGGTGGTTTTAGGAAGTCTTATATATGGTAGGTTCCAAATAAATTATTTGGGGCAAAAAAGTCCACCCAATTTGAGTACTTGTAGTACAAACCTCAACTCAGGGGTTTTGGAAAAACCTAATTTGTATTAATGCCTTTTGGCCAAAATAATGTATTCTAAAAATATAGCTTTAGGTCCTGTCGGGGATATTACCCCCGCGATGTAACCCGTCATTCGGCCAGGGTTGGCGCATATGGGTCGTAGAGAAGACATGCGGGTGAGCCAGAGGACTTACCAAGTGAGCCGCTAGGCGGCCCAATACCAGAAGACGATGACTCAAGGCCCACAATGCGGGAGATGCCAGAAGCTTTCCTAAGTTCGAAAGCAATATGAAATAGAATTGTAGTAGGTAACGGACGTTTATTTGACCCGAACTGAGTTGTAATTTCCAGGCCTCTACCTATATATAAATCAAAGCCCTCGAGCCACAAAGATCAAGCAAGAAACTCTCGCGAGCTAGGTTAGCTATTCTGCATCCTTGTAATCGAGATCTCCATCAATATAGACACAAAAGCAAGACGTAAGATTTTACCTCCATCGGAGGGGCCGAACCTGGGTAGACCCGTCTCCCGTTTCCTGATCTACCTCTTCGAGTCGCCACAGCGTGATGATGGCCTCACCACTAAGTCATTTCACGAGGACATCTCCCGTGACAAAGCAACAACAGTTGGTGCCCACCGTGGCTCTATCGCGAGGTGGAGTTGATTTCTCGAAGGTAACCCGCCTAGTGTTTGGGAGTTACGCACTTCCTATAATGAGCAAGAACCGCTGCGGCAATTGCTATACTGACAATCCAGGCTGGCAACTTGTGGCCGACTTAGCCAAGTATAATCAGCAGGTCCCCTTCGACCAGATCTACTCATTGGCGCCCGTGTCGGACATCTACACCAGCATCGTCGAGCCAGCTCGGTGTGTCCAAAGCGATCGACATCAAGTCGGTGGTCGTCACGTCTTCATCGGATTCACCCAGGCAATCAACCTCCCGGATGAGCCGACGGGTAGCAAGGATATCCCTGACAACCATGATGGTGTGTCATCCATAGGAGACACCGGATCCATCTTTCCTCTCTATGATGGACCTGAGGATTTTCCGGAAGTAGAAGCCGCCAGGGAGCTAGATGAGCCGCCCTGTGAGGTCATGGTCTACATGGCAAGATCCGCATCGGCTCCGGGTTCGTTTGTAGAAGAAGCCACCAACAACGCTGGCGGATCAGGCAAAACGCTGGCCCAGGCCATGAGCGATCTGATGATTGAGATGGCCAAGATTTTTTAGGGTCATGTCACTATGGACAATGAGGAGGAGCGCAACGCGGAACTAGTAAAACTTCACGCGGAGATGGTCAAGGTCCAGCAAGAGATCAACGCCGAAAACAGCCGGATGCCGGAGTTGCAGCCTCGAACCCGAGGTGAGTCAGAGCATCTGAGGGCAGATGATTGGCAGCTAGGGCTTCGCTAGAATGCTTCTGAGGTGGTTCACCACATAATGGACCAATCCCGGTTGCCATAAAATTTGACAGCAACTCGTTTGTTTGCTAGTCCACAAACACCAAGCGTTGCACAAAATCCACCACTCGGGCAGGAAGAGCCGGCTCAGCCCCCACTAATTCAGGCGTCACCACAACAATTTCACACGCCACAGGGTCAATTCTCCAACCCTATTGACAATTTTCTAGCGACAATATGTAATTTGGAGGCACTCCCTATTCACGGAAATTCCTCGGTGGATATCATAGCTAGGAACGCCATTGACATGCTGAAAACAACAGTAGTTCAATGGGCCCAACACGCATACATTCAAGATCGGATGCACTCAATGCTAGATGTTATCCTCCATTAGGAGTCTCCGACTGTTTCTAGTAGAGGGCGGCGATATCAGCTTCGGGTTTCCCCAACCCGGCCAGGATTACAAAATGGCCAAGACCTAGTTGATGCAACGAGAGCCACTAGGCAGAGGGAGGCAGAAGCACCAGCAAGGCGGGCGGCCCAAACACATGTGGAAGGACCCAATCAGCAATAGAGGGGGCTAGAAATAGCACCAAAATGATCGGCATTCCTTGTCTATCTCCGGCTATTCACATCAAGCCTCTGCCTTAGGACTTCAAAGGACCTCGCAATGTGCTAAACTATACAGCAGATCTTGAGCGAGTAGCATGGATTGAAAGTTATGAACTGGCCATGGATATGCTCGACATCAGCAATGTGGTATGCACAAAGTATTTGTAGATGATTCTCGAAGGGCTGCTCAAACCTGGCTGAAGAATCTGCCTCGCAATTCCATTAATACATCGGCTGAGCTGAAGGAACAATTTATCAAGATTTTCCAAGGGACCTACAAACAGCCAATGACGATTGTGGATCTTCAGCATTGTGTTCAGTGCACAGGCGAGTCAGTTCATCATTGGAATCGTTGGGTTGCAGAGATTATAAACTCATGGGACAGCGTTACGGCCTCCCAAGCCGTGCAAATTCTTGAGAGAAAATGTCATTTCCAGCCGCTAGTCCTCATCCTTGGTCGCCTAAAACGGAAGATTGAAGATATGGGCGATTTAAGGAAAGTTCTAACGAGGTATGCTGAGTCGGACGACATGAGGGATCCCAGCTCGGATGAGGAGAAAACAAGCAAGAGCAATAAAGGAGAAGGTGGCAAGGGGAATGTAGGGACCCCGACTTATGAGTCGAGTACGCTGAACGAACGTGTCGAGTGATCCCAGAGATCAATGCCCACCTAACACACAGAAACTGAATAACAAGAGTCTTACATCCATACATACCGTTTGATACAATAAATGACCATCATGGTCAATTCTTACATATTTATAGGTCCTTGCAGGCCAGCACATCATAGTGGACCTATAGCGGAAATATTGGTCGAAAGCGTGAGCCCATGCCATCAGTCTTAACCTAAAGGCATTCTGATTGGGAAGCGTCCTAGCTAGCAAGAACATTACCAAGCTACTCTTCACATATCCAGCTCTCTCATACCTGGTCAATGAAATAACCAGCGGCAAGACAATGAGTACCTTCAATGTACTCGCAAACAGCCCATGATATGAACAATGCAGTTGGTAGAATAACATGTAATATGCATCTTTGGTGGATAGCATCTTATCTATGAATAAACTTGATCATGGATATGCATCGTAAACTACATGTTGATTTGAAGAACAAGTTACATATATCAACATATCTGTCAAGGGCTGAATACTATGGATTCACCCCGTATGCCAAGTCACCAAACTTGGTCATATCAACTCTTTCATATTAACACCATTTACCACATACTCACACGCACTTGGTTTATGCGGAAACGACTGGACGTAGTTTAAGCCGGATTACCCAACTGTCCTTGACCATGGACACGGGTATTCGAATAATATTACACTCTGCAAAGGTAGTACGCTGGAACCATGAGATCCGGGAAACTTCCGTGTCATCCACGACCCGCGGTATATAACATACCCGAGGTAAGTACCGGATCAATGCCTTTCCCCTGACGATACTAGACAAAGAGGTCCACTCGATTGGTACCCAGCCCACATGTTGTACATCTTGCGAGCACTGACTCTGGATAGTATCAACCATGCGGGGAGCAACGGTGTGCTTGGAACTCGTAAAAACGGCATAGTCGCCCAACGTGGCACAACCCCATCACGAGAGTGACCACACATCACTCCCGCCACTAGTAATGTGGCTCTGTGCTAGCACCAACAAGAGTAATCAACAAAGCCTCGTCCCATAAATGCGTAACATGGTCATACATGTAAGGTTGGGACGGTCGACACGTCGTAAATCTATTCCCTTTTACTAAACCATACTCAATCAAAATACCTGGTGCACGAATTTTCCGAAAGTGTCCACCTAACTCATCATCACCCTCGGGCATTAGTGGCACGGATAGAGTTTTCAACCTATGATTTATACCAACATAATGCGCATGCTACTATTATTCTAGCTTTACTTGTCAACATGATATTAGCGTGATCCTCATAGGTGGTAGGATCATGCTCAAATGCATGTGCTCCGGAGGAGCCTTCGGTAACATCACTTCAATGATTTATCGACTTTATGATCATATGCAACAGAAATATTTTCTACACTAGCATGCAATATAACATATTCTCAGTCATGGTCAAAGGGCTTCTTGCCTTTGCTCACCTAAGTCGTCGGGGTCTTCGAGGTCTTCCGATACAACTCTGAGTATTCCATCTGCTCATCAACTATCGTTGGAAACAACCACGGTAAGCCACACAACAGGCAGAAAGAAAAGTGCTACATAAATAGAAGTAATATTTTTCTTGGACGTCTATGGTCATAAGAAAAATACATAAAGTTTTCCATAGGAGGGTTGGATCATCAGGGAATTTTGAATGCACGAAAGGAGGAATAGGTGGTCTCTAAAGATGCCTACAAAAAATATCATGACAAAAATGAGTGGAGGCACTTATTTAATAGAGAATAAATTTAGAAATATTTAGGAAGTTGCTTTACTGGATTTGGAGTTGAGGTGAATATTCTACGGATTCTCTAATATTGGATAAATAGCGAAATAGGGCTATTTCTTTATGGCAACATGACTAAGTGATACAACAATGTTGACCAAGGCTTAAAAAATAGGGGAATCTATAAGAAGGTCTAGAATTTGGAATCACTCCATTTGGAGTTGATTTGAATGTTGTAGGTATTTCGAAAGGTGGGCTAGGAGCATTCAAATCTACATTTGAATAATAATGCAACAGAAAAGTTTCTTGGCAAAATGTGAAAGGCACATATTTGGATAGCGCTGAATTTTAGGAACCGCCTGGAGTTTGAAGCAAACATACTGGAGTTAAAATGAATTTACTAAGGATTTATGAATCTTATCAGAAAAAGAAAAGAGAGAAAACAGATGGAATCACTTAAGGTTTAAACGTCGCTCATGGCGCAGAATGGCCACTGGGCCGGCCCGACTGCGCGGGCTGTGAGGTGCTGCTGGCGCACTTTCGGAAATGTGTCTTTCAAGTAGGGAGGCGGAAAGATGGTGGTGCGTCTCCACTTACGGGGTTGGGCCCGACCCTGGCTATCACTGACGGGCGGGGCCCACCCACCAGGTCCATCTCCTATCTCGCGTGGGCAAAGGAGGACCAGGGCGAGGGAAGCCCGACGCGTGCTGACGCTTGCCCCCGGCCGCATGAGCCAGCTCCGGCGAAGCCCGCCACACCGGCGAGCTCGGGCGGCCACGCCTAGTCCGACCAGGGACTACGCACCTACGGGGAGGGGCTATAGCGGCACCGGCTGGGCTGGCCATGAGGGAGGCAGACAGCCCTCACGGGCCTCAAGCGTGTGGCGCGTGGGAAGGAGATGGGGAGGGGAAAACGCAGCGGAGGATGGGATGTCCCTGGGAGGGAGAAGGAGGCCGGGGAGAGGATGCAGTGGCCGACTTAAGGAGGAGGCCGGCAGGAGAGTATTCGACCATGGGGGCTTCCAGGGTGCGGGGAGGGGAGTTAGGAGGCTCCGGGTAGACAGGAGGAGTTAGGGTGGAGTAGGAAGGCACCAGGGCTCGGGGAGAGGAGATAAGACAGGGCCAGCCGAAGGGAGAGCTTGGAAGCTCTCACGTGCGCGCTGGCATGGCGTCCACGCGTCCCTGAGATGATTTGGAGGCGAGGTCTCGTCAGGGAGGGAAAGGAACGGTCAAAAGATGCTCTACTGAGCACTGGGGCGTGCTAATGCTGCCGGATCCGAGCTGCAGGGCGAAGAAATGGTACAGAGTACCATTACCCCATGCTGCCTGCGTGCTCACCATGGCCACGCATGTCCAAACTGCCGTTATGACCAGTCAAATGAGTCTGGGTGTGGGCGTGCTATCTGAGGGGGAGTGAGGAGTTTGGCCGATAGTGGAGGAGGTTTGAATTGGTTTTGATTGCTGATAAGTTTGGAGCAGCAAATTTAGGGCTAATGATGAGGGCACTTACTGGAGAGATAAATGGGTAAAAGTATGTCTAGCAGTCTTAGGCGTGGAAGGATTACATTTCTGCAAAGTTTCAGCTCAAGCAAAGAAGGGTAGCTACCACTTGCTATACAAAGCTATATTTTAGCCAGAAATGAACTTGCAGATGACATAACTTGGTTTGAATGGATGCTGTGGGATGCTAGGGGCCCTTTGGAAAGAAGTGGGGGCTTTGGCTTAAGAATAAGTGGGGCAAGAGGGGTAGAAATTGTGATTCCAATGGTAAAATGAGGAATAGTTACATAGAGCCTCTCTCCAATAATTGACTAGTGGCCAAGGAAATGTTATTGGATGTAAAATGTAACTATAGGAAGGTGTGGTAGAAAGTTGAGCTCAAGGGTAAAAGTGGAAGGTGCCAAGGTAGCCATTAAAGTAAGTGCACACAAAGTGTTTGATGAGTGACAGTGCAACCAGATGGACTCCAATGGATATGAAACTTAACAGAATCAAATAATAGATGAAAATAAGGTTGGACACCAAATTTGGGATTTGGTGGAGAAGATTTTCAATGTAGATTTGGAAAACCCATGAAATGGGCAAAAGTGGCCTTCTGGTCACAAAGATATTCAAATTAATTCCCACAAATCCAATATTTGGTGTGGGGGCATTATTTGAGCATTAAAGCATGCCCAAAAAGTTTAGGGTCAATTGGAGAAACTTTATAATGTAAAGTTTCCCAAAGTTAGTAATCAATAGAGAGGGTTTTGAGGGGCTTGGGACAAGTTCTTCTATCCTCCTTGATGCACCACTTGGTGTGGATGCATTATTGGAATATCAGAACATGTCAACCAAAATTGAGCACAATTGGAGATACTTGACAATGTAGAGTTGCTCAAATTTGGATTTGGACAGATATGGTTTTAGAATAATTAGGGAAACCAAATCAACATGGATTGAGAGTAAACTTGGCAAGATCATGCCATATATCATATGTGACATTTCAGAATTTTACTCGAATTTATGGAGAATATTTCTTATAGAAATATTCCAAAAGCTTGAAATAGGCAAGAAGGATTTTGAAGGACTTGCCCAATATTTTGAACATGACCATGTGTTGAAACTCATATATATGGAATATATATGTCCACTGAGTTTCCCTAAAATTTCTGAAATATTTTGAAAGCAATAAAAATAACTTTCCTTCATAAGAGACCATTTCTGGCCTCAAAGGAAGGCATTTAAATAAAATAGTAAACCAACTTTTAAAATAGTAATATTGTGGTTTTGGGAATTTATTTTGATAATGGGTGTTAAATAAAATAATTGGTGCAAAATAAATTCCCTAATTTGAGGACTTGTCGTGCAAATCCGATGTGAGGGGTTTCGTATGCTTAATTCAAAGAAATGATTTTTGGTGCAAATAATATTTGGTAAAAATAGTTTGTGGTCCTAAACACATGGCATGAACATTAGGCAGGAGTCTTGTGCTAAGGAGGTGAGTCTGGAGAGTAATGAGAATTATTGGGAAACAACCACAAGCATACAAGCAAGCAAGCAAACAACAATCACTTCAAGCATCACAAGTAGTCACAAATATTTTAATTGCTCCTAATTTTTTAAATAAGTTAATTAGTCAGGAAAGCCTAACACAGGGTATTACAGACATTACCCCCTTAAGAAAATCTCTTCCCCGAGATTTCTAGGCTAGGGTTGGAGAGATACAAAACCTTGAGTTGGAGATAGTCTTCATGTCCCTATGTTGTTGTTGTCGGTCTTGAGGTGCTTGATGATACGGCTCCGAATGCTCCGCTCGTCCTTGCCTGACTGAGCGGATTCTGCCAATAAGTTAGGCTTGACCGAGGGGTCTATGGCTTGGTGTACTATGTTCGTGCAAGGTTCTGACTTGCAAGTGCATTCCAAGGTCAGAATACGTGGCAAGATAGTGTCTGGGTTTTGGTCTCGCTAGAACATGCGGTCAATGTTTCCGCGTAGCTCCCTGCTGACGGGGTAGTTTTAGAATCCCTTAAGGCAGGCAAGCTATGGTTGTGGGTGGTCTCCCTCCTTGAGGGTGCTGAAGTGGTCTTCGAAGGCTTCTCCTGACAGGGGTCTGGGTTGGTCCTCGCCCATGAGTCTAAGGTCGGAGACTCGGAGTCTAGAACAGGTCCTACCATCTCGAAGGGTTCGTGAGGGGTTCTGGATGAGCTGGCTACCCAAGAGTATAGACCAGTCATCCACTCCAATGGTCCATGGCTCGGGAAGCGGGTGGATCACCTTCAGGAGATTTCCACCATGACCCAATTAGGACTCTCGCCCTTGGTTTGGACCAAGAAGAAGCCGTCTGATTCTCTCGCTGTCTAAGGGCTTCATCGTCTTGATTCTTTGAGGCTTCTTGACTTTGTTGATGTAGTCAGTGCAAGATCGGTGGTTGACGTCTTTTGCTTCTTCGTCATTGTCGAGGCTTCCCAACTATGGCGGTTCTTTGTCTCATCTTGAGTAGGATAGACTTCCATTGTCTTGGGTTGCTCCAAGAAGCCCACTTTCTCGAGATAACATTGTACCCTTTGAGATACATAGCAATCGACATTCCTGGGGCTCGTCCAAACAGGACTAAGGTGTTCTTCCTCTTATCGGGTGAATAAGTATGTCATCCGAGAGGATAACAACATATTTTTCCAAGCATCACATAAGCAGAGTGCTCATGAGACACGTGAGGGGAACGGGGATTCGCTATGGGCGGTCATTGATCGAGGGGTTCATGGTCCAACATGACCTAGTCCTTCATGCCCATGTTTGTCATAGATACGATGGGTGGTGGTCGGGCGGGGTACTATCCATATTCCAATCACTTAGAGTCGTTTTCTATGGTCCTAATACGAACACCTTTTAGGGTCTCAAGGAACTTAGGATGTGGGCTAACAATTATCATATTATCTCTAAGCACAATACTTAGATGCCAATAGTCTAACCTGTGACTCTGGACAATCACCCTATTACGTAAAAGATACCATCTCACATAAGTCCACTTTACACCGCTCATTCTAGTCAACTCCGGGGTTGAGGGAAGAACTAAACCCAAACACTAGAAGTATGGTGTAGCTACGATGCACATGCATTCCTAAGCATGAACATCGGGGAGGCATACAAGCTCCTAAGATTGAATTTGAGACACCACAAATCCAAATGTCCAGCTAGATCATTCAATGGACAGGGTACTGCATTTCTATATTAAGGAAACACGTAGTATTCTAATCCAAGATTTGGTTTCCTTTCTACTAATCCGATCGAGTGGTTCATCAATCCAATCGAACATCACTGGATCCAACACTCCTACAAATCCAATATTGATGGGGTTATACATAATCCCTTAGAGTCCTAATAATACACATATTATTTCAAGGATTACGTCACGATTTATCCACCAACTTCAATATCTTGGCCATCTTATCTCCAAGGCCATGCTTATATAGGTTCATAAATCAATCCGACAACTCCAAGTATTTGAGCTTGTTATCCACCGAGAAACATGGTCTCATGATCGAGATCATCGGGCTAAATCCAATTTACTCCGAAACATGTGGTCTCTGTCATCATCGATACTCTATTGGGATTACCTATTTAAATCCAAAACACAAGTCCAAATAAAACTCTTACTCGATACTCCAAGTCATTATGGTAAAATCATCAAACCATGAAAACTACTTGATAAAGGCAATTATACCACCAAGAATGTATCGCTCGCAATCACAATCGTCCTACTGAATCCAAGCTTACACCTGGAACATGTAGGTTATGCTACTATATTAACTTGTTCCACCAAGTTCACCTACCTTTATAAGGGTCTCATGATCCAACAAGTTTGTCTAGCTGTATCCTCCAAACAACTAACATCATCACAACAATCTTTAGTCTAATACTCTTATATCAGAGAATGGTCCTTCTTATGGAATCAGAGTTATGGTGCTAGTTTAAGATTGAAGGATACTTGTTCACTGTGATCACTTGTTCCATAAGGACCTCGGTGCTAAGCGGGGTTCATCGGGGATCTACGCTGTTCTAGCAAGTCCATGTATTAGACACATGACCAGAAATTTGAGCCGGAAAGCTTGGGGAGGGATTCCGATCTAGAGGAAAGCATAACTCCTACGGGTGGCGTGTGGTTAAGCATGGCATAGTCAGTGTCTTCAGTGTTAGTTGTCCGTCGAAGTGGATTCCTGGTGCATCTTGTCTTGTTGGTCTTCACTTGTCGAGAGGGGTGAGAAAGAGAAAGAGAGAGAGAGAGTAGAACAGAGGGGAGTGTCTAAGGGGTGTTAGTGCAATCAAACAAGTGTTAGAAAGTCAACTCGACATCATGATGATGCATGTGGTATAACTGCATGCTCGATGCCTAGGGCAAAAGTTCGACTTGTATGAAGGCACAAACAACAAAAACAAGCAACACACAACATGGTCCCATCCGAACCATTTCACGGTCTCGACTTCGCGTAGGGGATTTACGACCGATCCTACTCTAGGGGTTCTCGGACTCGGTAGTCGTGCTTGCTTCGTGCTCCGGGGAGGAGTCCGCTAAATCTTTTGGAACTTCTCATGGTGTTGTCACACCTCTTGTCGTTTCGTGCCGAAGCAACTCAGTTGAGTTGGAAGGAGCTCTTGATGTCTTCTCGTCTGGGGAGTTGCTGACGAAGGTGGTTCTTCATGGTTGTGATTGACAGGGTCTTATGTTGTCTTGTGAGGCTTCAAGAGTTCCAAGTGGACAACTTCATGCAATGACAATTGCAAGACATGATAGTGTGCCGACCCGTCAGTCATAGTAATTGCGATATCGACACCTAGAGCAGGGGATGGAGACAACCGTTTTTCTCCTCACTAAGGTGAGGCAGACCAAATGGTGAGGTTCTCATCCACCGGTGGTGGTCGACACAACCTTAATGTTGACAGGGTCGCTCTATTAGCGATGCAGATCATGGTTTTTGTAGACATTATGTCCTGATTATCATAGGTGAAAGTGGCATCACTCTAGAACAGTGCCGAGGGTGTCGCCTTCTTCTAAGCCTCGATGTCCTTGTTCCTCATGCAGGTACTTCTGTTGGTGTCGTCTCGTCGTAGAGTTGTCATCTTTGTCCTTTAGCACATGGGTGGTCGCTTGGATAGATTGCTTCCTTCCAAGTTGCCCAAGAGGATTTTAAGTAATCCCATGGTCAGGCATAAGGGTGCTAGGAGCTATTTGCAAGTTTTGAAGAAGCAGACGAGGAGTGTCAAGAAAATAAGAGTGGGAGTAATAAGGCAAAAACCTTGCTTCCGTTGGAAATTTAGGAGAGGTGAGAAAGATACGGGCTTGTAAGCACTTTTGCAGGGTCGGGAAATAAGTTTTACCCTAACTAACATCTGTGCTAACTAAGGGCTTCCTACAGTCAGGATGGCTCTGATACCAGCTCTACAGGGACCCCGACTTACGAGTCGAGATCGCTGAATGAACGTGCCTAGTGATCCCAGAGATCAATGCTCACCGAACACACAGAAACTGAATAACAAGAGTCTTACATCCATACATACTGTCTGATACAATAAATGACCATCATGGTCAATTCTTACATATTTATAGGGCCTTGCAGGCCAGCACACTGCAGTGGACCAATAGCGGACATATTAGTCGAAAGTGTGAGCCCATGCCATCAACCTTAACCTATAGGCATTCTGACTGGGATGCGTCCTAGCTCGCAAGAACTTCACCAAGCTACTCTTCACATATCCAGCTCTCTCATACCTGATCAATGAAATAACCAGCAGCAAGCCAATGAGTACTTTGAATGTACTTGCAAACTGCCCATGATATGAACAATGCAGTTGGTAGAATAACAAGTAATATGCATCTTTGGTGGATAGCATCTTATCTATGAATAAACTTGATCATGGATATGCATCGTAAACTATATGTTGATTTGAAGAACATGTTACAGATATCAACATATCTGTCAAGGGCGGAACACTCCCGATTCACCCCATATGCCAAGTCACCAAACATGGTCATATCAACTCTTTCATAATAACACCATTTACCACATACTCACACACACTTGGTTTATGCGAAAATGACTGGACGTAGTTTAAGCAGGATTACCCAACTGTCCTTGACCGTGGACACAGCTATTCGGATAGTTTTACACTCTACAGAGGTAGTACGCTGGACCCACGAGATCCGGGAAACTTCCGTGTCATCCACGACTCCCGGTATATAACATACCCGAGGTAAGTACCCGATCAATGCCTTTCCCCTGACCATACTAGACAAAGAGGTCCACTCGATTGGTACCCAGCCCACATGTTGTACGTCTTACGAGCATCGACTCTAGACAGTATCAACCATGCGTGGACCAACGGTGTGCCTGGAACTCGTAAAAACGGCATAGTCTCCCTGCCTGGCACGACCCCATCATGAGATTGACCACACATCACTCCCGCCACTAGTAAGGTGGCTCTTTGCTAGCACCGATCAGAGTAATCAACACAGCCCCGTCACATAAAGGGGTAATGTGGTCATACATGTAAGGTTGGGGCGATCGACACATCATAAATATGTTCCCAGTTCCGAAACCATACTCACTCAAAATACCCGGTGCACCACTTCTCCGAAAGTGGCCACCTAATTCATCATCACCCTCGGGCATTAGTGGCACCCGACGGGGTTTTCATAAACCTTTGATTTATACCAACATCATTCTCATGCTACTACTATTCTAGCTTTACTTGTCAACATGATATTAGCATGATCCTCATAGGTGGTAGGATCATGCTCAAATCCATGTGCTCCGGAGGAGCCTTCGGTAACATCACTTCAATGATTTACCGACTTTATGATCATATGCAACGGTAATATGTGCTACACTAGCATGCAATATAACATATGCTTAGTCATGGTCAAAGGGATGCTTGCCTATGCTCACATAAGTCCTCGGGGTCTTCGAGGTCTTCCGATCCAACTCCGAGTATTCCATCTACCCCTCAACTATCGTCGGAAACAACCACGGTAAGCCACACAACAGGTAGAAATAAAAGTGCTACATAAATAGAAGTTATATTTTTCTTGGACCTCTCTAGTCATAAGAAAAATACCTCAAGTTTTCCATAGGAGGTTGGGATCATCAGGGAATTTTGAATGGACGAAAGGAGGAATAGGTGCTCTCTAAAGATGCCTACAGAAAATATCATGATAAAAAATGAGTGGAGGCACTCATTTAATAGAGAATAAATTTAGAAATATTTAGGAAGTTGTTTTATTTGATTTAGAGTAGAGGTGAATATTCTATGGATTTTATATTATTGGATAAATAGCAAAAGAGGGTTATTTATTTATGGCAACAGAAATAAGTCATACAAAAATTTTGACCAAGGCTTCAAAAACAGGGCAAGCTATAAGAAGGCTCTGGAGTTTGGAATCACTCCATTTGGAGTTGATTTGAATGTTGTAGGTATTTTGAAAGGTGGGTTAGGAGCATTTAAATCTACATTTGAATAATAATGCAAAAGAAAAGTTTCTTGGAAAAATGTGCAAGGCACCTATTTGGATAGTCCTGAATTTTAGGAATCCGCAGGAGTTTGAAGCAAACAAATTGGAGTTAAAATGAATTTACTATGGATTTATGAATCTTATCACAAAAAGAAAAGAGAGAAAACAGATGGAATCACTTAAGGTTTAAACAATGCTCAGGGCACGAAATAGCCACCTGGCGGGCCCGACTGCGCGGGCTCTAAGGCGCTGTTGGCGCACTTTCGTAAATGCGCCTTCCAAGCAGTGTGGCGGAAAGATGGTGGTGCACCTCCACTTACGGGTCTGGGCCCGACCCTGGCTGCCGCTGACGGGCGGGGCCCACCCGCCAGGTCCAGCCCCTACCTCGCGCGGGCAGAGGAGGACCAGGGGGAGGCGAGCCAGTCGCGTGCCAGCGCTTGCCCCCGGTGGCACGAGCAACCTCCGGCGAAGCCTGACACACCAGCGAGCTCGGGCGGCCGCGCCGCGTCCGACCAGGTCGTACTCACCAGTAGGGAGGGGCTGCAATGGCACCGACTGGACTGGCTATGAGGGAGGTAGATGGCCCTAACGGGCCTCGGGCATGTGACGCCTAGGGAGGATATGGGGAGGGTAATAAGCGGCGGAGGATGGGGTGTCCCTGGGGAGGGAGAAGGAGGCCGGGGAGAGGATGCAGTGACCAAATTAAGGACGAGGTCGGCAGGAGAGCATTCGGCCATGGGAGCATCCATGGTGTGGGGAGGAGAGCTAGGAGGCTCTGGCTAGAGAGCAGGAGTTAGCGTGGAGTAGGAAGGCACCAGGGCACGGGGGAGAGGAGATAAGACAGGGGCAGCCGAAGGGAGAGCTCACAAGCTCTCATGTGTGCTCTGGCATGGCGGCCACGCGTCCGTGGGATGATTTGGAGGCGAGCTATCATCAGGGAGGGCATGGAACGGTCAAAATATGCTCTGCGGCACACTGGGGCATGCTAATGCTGTCGGACCAGAGCTGCACGAGAAAGAAATGGTGCAGAGCACCATTACCGCATGCTGCGAGCGTGGCACCATGGCCACATGTGTCCAAAGTTCCCTTATGACCAGTCAAATGAGTCTGGGTTGTGGGGCGTCTTATCTGGATGGGGAGTGAGGAGTTTGCCCGATAGTGGAGGAGGTTTTAATAGGTTTTGACTGCTAATAAGTTTGGAGCAGCAAACTTAGGGATAATGATGAGAGCACTTACTATAGATAATGGGGAAAAGTATGTCTAGCAGTCTTAGGCATGGAAGGATTACATTTCTGCAAAGTTTCAGCTCAAGCAAAGAAGGGTAGCTAGCACTTGCTGTACAAAGCTATATTTCAGCCAGAAATGAACTTGGAGATGTGTTGCTCATATTCCCCACATGAGCATGCCACAACTTGGTTTGAATTGATGCCTTGGGATGCTAGGGGCCCTATGGAAAGAGGTGGGGGGCTTTGGCTTAAGAATAAGTGGGGCAAGAGGGGTAGTAATGGTGATTCCAAGGGTAAAATGAGGAATAGTTACATAGAGCCTCTCTCCAAGAATTAACCACTGGCCATGGAAATGTTAGTGGAGGTAAAATGTAACTATAGGGGCCAAGGTAGAAAGTTGAGCTCAAGGGTAAAAGTGGAAGGGGCCAAGGTAGCCATTAAAATGAGTGCAAACAAGGTGTTTGATGAGTGACAGGGCAACCAGATGGACTCCATTGGATATGAAACTTAACAAAATCAAATAATAGATGAAAATAAGCTTGGACACCAACTTTATGATTTGGTGATGAAGACTTTCAATGTAGACTTGGAAAACCCATGAAATTTGGCAGAAGTGGCCTTTTGCTTACAAAGATATTGAAATTAATTCCCACAAATACAATATTTGGTCTAGGGGCATTATTTGAGCATTAAAGCATGCCCAAAAAGTTTGGGGTCAATTGGAGAAACTTTATAATGTAAAGTTTCCCATAGTCAGAAATTAATAGAGAAGGTTTTGAGGGGCTTGGGACAATTCTTCTATTCTCCTTCATTCACCACTTGGGGTGGACGCATTATTGGAATATTAGAACATGTCCACCAAAATTGAGCACAATTGGACATACTTGACAATGTAGAGTTGCTCAAATTTGGATCTGGACAGATATGGTTTTAGAATAATTACGGGAACCAAATCAACTTGGATTGAGATGAAACTTGGCAAGATCATCCCATATATCATATGTGACATTTTCGAATTTTACTGGAATTTATGGAGAATATATCTTATAGAAATATTCCAAAAGCTTGAAATAGGCACGAAGAGTTTTGAAAGGTTTGCTGATACGTCCATTTTGCATCATCCTTTTATGTTGATATTTATCGCTTTATGGGCTGTTATTACACATTACGGTACAATACTTATGCCTTTTCTCTCTTATTTTATAAGGTTTACATGAAGAGGGAGAATGTCGGCAGCTGGAATTCTGGACTGAAAAAGGAGCAAGTTTGAGATACCTATTCTGCGCAACTCCAAAAGCCGTGAAAATGAACAAGGAATTATTTTGGATTTTATAAAAAATACTGGGTGGAATAAGTACCGGAGGGGAGCCACCAGGAGGCCACAAGCCTGTCACGCGTGGCATACCCCCCTGGCCGCGCCTGGGTGGCTTGTGGGCCCCTGTTGCCCCTCCGGGTCCCATCTTTTGCTATAAGGAGGGTTTCGTCCCAAAAAAATTGGGAGGAGGCTTTCAGGAAGAGACACCGCCGACACAAGGCGGAACTTCAGCAAAACCAATCTAGAGCTCCGGTAGGGCCGTCCTGCCGTGGAAACTTCCCTCTCGGAGGGGGAAATCGTTGCCATCGTCACCACCAACACTCCTCTCATCGGAGGAGACTCATCTCCATCAACATCTTCATCAGCACCATCTCATCTCTTAACCCTAGTTCATGTCTTGTATCCAATCTCCGTCTCGCGACTCTGATTTGTACTTGTAAGGTTGCTAGTAGTGTTAATTACTCCTTGTAGTTGATGTTATTTGGATTACTCGGTGGAAGATCATATGTTCATATCCTTTATGCTATTCAATACCTCTCTGGTCATGAACATAATTATGCTTTGTGAGTAGTCACTTTTGTTCCTTAGGACATGGGATAAGTCTGCTATAAGTAGTCTTGTGAATTTGGTATTCGTTCGATATTTTGATGCATTGTATGTTGTCTTTCCTCTAGTGGTGTTATGTGAACGTCGACTACATGACACTTCACCATTATTTGGGCCTAGAGGAGAAGGCATTGGGAAGTAATAGGTAGATGATGGGTTGCTAGAGTGACAGAAGCTTAAACCCTAGTTTATGCGTTGCTTCGTAAGGGGCTGATTTGGATCCACTAGTTTAATGCTATGGTTAGAGTTTGTATTAATTCTTCTTTCGTAGTTGCGGATGCTTGCAAGAGGGGTTAATCATAAGTGGTATGTTTGTCCAAGTAAGGGAAGCACCCAAGCACCGGTCGACCAACATATCAAACTATCAAAGTAGCGAATGCGAATCATATGAACATGATGAAAACTAGCTTGACAGAAACTCCCATGTGTCCTTGGGAGCGCTTTACCTCATATAAGAGTTTGTCCAGGCTTGTCCCTTGCTACAAAAGGGATTGGGCCACTTTGCTGCACCTTTTTTACTATTGTTACTTGCTACTTGCTACGAGTCATATTATCACACAACTATCTGTTACCGATAATTTGAGTGCTTGCAGAGAATACCTTGCTAAAAACCACTTGTCAGTTCCTTCTGCTCCTCGTTGGGTTCAACACTCTTACTTATCGAAAGGACTACGATAGATCCCCTACACTCGTGGGTCATCATTTGCCCAATATTTTGAACATGACCATGTTTTGAAACTCATATATATGGACTATATATGTCCACTTAGTTTCCCTAAATTTTCTCAAATATTTTGTAAGCAATAAAAATAACTTTCCTTCATAAGAGACCAATTCTGGCCTCACAGGAAGGCACTTAAATAAAATAGTAAAACAACTTTTAAAATAGTAATATTGTGGTTTTGGGAATTAATTTTGATAATGGGTTTTAAATAAAATAATTGGTGCAAAATAGTTTCCCTAATTTGAGGACTTGTAGTCCTAATTTTGATAATGGGTTTTAAATAAAATAATTGGTGCAAATCCCATCTGAGGGGTTTTGTAGGCTTAATTCAAAGAAATGATTTTTGGTGAAAATAATATTTGGTAAAAATAGTTTGTGGTCCTAAACACATGGCATGTTCATTAGACACGAGTCTTGGGCTAAGGAGGTGAGTCTGGAGAGTAACATGAATTATTGGGAAACAACCACACGCATACAAGCAAGCAAGCAAACAATAATCACTTCAAGCATCACAAGTAGTCACAAAATTTTTAATTGGTCCTAATTTTTGAAATAAGTTAATTAGTAAGGAAAGCTAAACACATTATGTTATAGGGAACGAGGAAGGTGGAAATCATGGAGGGCAAAATAACAAAGAGAACCATCCAGAGGGAGGGTCAGAGTTCGTAGGTTCAAGAATCAGCGCCGCTATGGGGCATCTTACAGCAGGAATAGGCCATGCAACTATGAGGAAGCACTCAAGGTACCTTGCAAAACCATAGTACCCAGGACAAGCCATCTACTCACTCAAGGGAGAATTTCTATATTATGCAGGAGTTCCAGAATCAAGCTTTCCAGAGCCACCACGGGGTTAATGGTGGACACCCGGGTTAGTATGGGCAACACGACTCACAAGGTGGGTCATCTCGCGGTTTCCTAGGATCATGTTTTAATGAACCAGGAGGCACGTGATCATATTATTAGCATCAAGGAAACACTCGGAATGGATAACATTCTGCTCAACGCAATCAGCAACATAGCAATCAATCTGGATTTCAGAGCAACCCTAAATAGTTGAATAATGGTCAATACCACATTTTCACCACAAACACCTGCAAAGAGGAAAGTAAAAGCGGAGATCCATCAACATGATTGCATTGGTTGTCCCAAGGAATCTCAAATGGTCCAAACAACCAATTTTTTGGAGCAGAGAAGATCACCCTCCCCAGGTTGATAACCAGGGAGATCTAACTTTGGTGGTAGCACCTGAGGTTGGTGGTTATCCTGTCACAAAGCTCCTCATGGATGGAGGGAGAAGCATCAACATCTTATATTAAAACACTTTCTGGCGGATGAACCTACATGATAACAGTTTGCACACTTCGTCCATGGTTTTTTGATGGCATTATTCCTCGAAAGTCAGTATACCCGGTAGGGAAACTCAAGCTTAATATTCATTTTGGGGATGAGCATAGTTGCACATGTGAACCCTTAATGTTTGAGATGGTGAATATAAAAAGCCCTTATCACGCTCTTCGGAAGGACGACTTATGCTCGTTTCATGGCTCACCCTTGTTAATCTATCTCAAACTGAAGATGTCGGGTCCCAGAGGTACCATAATGGTAGGATGCAGCAGGAAGATAGCCCACGAATGTGAGGAAGGACATGCGGCTTATGCTTAATCGGCCTGCATCGCCGAACACTTAAAATTCCTCATAGTCAATGTTGACTCGGCTGATTAAGACCCCTCAAGTAAGCCAACAATTGAGTACGTCAACCCGGCCAATCCTCGTCCCTATCATATTAGACCCACCAGCTCATTATCTCAGTATCGACCCCAAAAATTTTGTATATACTTCTATAATGTTTTCAATCTAATAAAGCTTGTTTTTAGCCCATAAACTGATCATGAGCCTTTATTATTTTAAAATGTGTTACTTGGGGGCTTATACCTCAAGCGAATTATCAGATTTATCAAATTATGATGAATGGAATGAAGCTGGCATATCTGGTCCCAGATTGTTTGGCAGTCATAGCATTGTCTTCTGCTACCCTATGCCAAGCTTTTCCATGATCATAGGTCATTTGGGGGCTTCCAACTCATCGAGTTTAGCTTTCTCGCCCTCTTGATCCGGCAAAGACGCCACAAAATGGTTATACATGCCTGTATGTTTGATGCAACTCCAATCAGGTGACTCCATGTACTATTGACTATTCAATCCATTGTGGACCCTGAATCAACAAGGTTAAAACATTGGTTTTTCATGTGAGAGACGACATACTAAAGCTAGGATAAACCACGGATTATCATGCCTGCTTCATTGAAGCAAGACTTGAGCCTCCAAAGCCAGTCTTTTTTTTACCAAGTCTCACTGAGATGGCTTGTAAATTATGCTTTATCTTTTGCATGATTTTACGTTCTAAATTTTCAGGGATGAGTACTATTTAGGGTTATCATGAATAACCGGGTTATGACAACTGCATTTATACTATGACCAGTTCAAAAATTGCATATCTACAATAATGTTGTGAGAAATTTCAATGGCAGGCCTCGCAAATCAAGTTTGTTTGCTGGTTTAAAATCCTTCTTCTTTACTGTGTCTCAAGGAGTCGGCCTATTAAATATACCAGATTATCTGAAGGCATTACGTCCTAACCTTTCAGGTACAAAGCCACATTTACCAGCTCATCATCAGTGGCCTGGTTACAAAAACTGCGATCATATCATGACCAGTTTAAGTCTTATGATTTCACTCACGGCATTGTGGAAGAATTCAATGGGATTTATAAACAAGTTTTTCCGATGACGTGTCCTTGCCTATTTCGAACATCTAGAGCCAAGCAAGGATAAGCAATATGGTAAAAGGATCAAGAGGAAAGGATATCATGGCAGGTTTTATCATAGTAAGCTAAAAGCGCAAACCAACATGGACGATGGCACAACAAAGACATATCAGAGTTTCTACTAACCCTATTACAAACTCACATGAGGAGTTGTTAAATATTCAAGATTTTTTTGGTACAAAAATACTTGTGCCGAGTTCTTTGCTAGGTGGGTTATCTTGAACCCGCCATTATTCTTTGTTGCCGGCGGATTCACCATCTATTTCTTTAGACTCATCATCACTGATATCTTAATGGACTTTGTGAAGCCACCGGATGGACCTAAGCGATTCAAAATTTGAAGTTCCTTAAGCCGAGGCAGAAGCATCAACTTTAGGTGCAGTTTTTCTCTTGTGACCAGGCGGGACTAGCTCAGAGGGATCATCCTTGGGCATTAGGACGCGTTCATTATGAACAGTATATGCAGCATAATAACAGGATGTGTCGACTTGCTATGCAAAAAAAGTTGCCAACGGCCGGGTCTCTTTCATTACACGAGAAAAATATTCACAATTGAAATTTGAGACGTCCAACTTGTATTCTAGAAATCCGTCTTTCAGAGCCGCCAAATCCAGTTCAAGTAAATATGCCTTAGCACTCGTAAGAGCCAAATTTGCCCCGCTGCAAGCTGTAGACTTCTGGGTTTTGGAGACCCATTCTGGCACAATGGAGAGTTTCTTTAGCATATCCTTGAGTGCCCGGGGTGGATATATCAAGTTCTTGACGGACATAATAGAATAAACACACCCGGTGAAGAATATTGCCTTTAGTTTCATGATAGGCAACTGCATCAGGAACTGATCTGTTCAGCCTACACATGAAAGACAAATACCTACTTTGAGTAGCCCCTTTTTTCATATCAATTTGAGAAAGCTAGAAGGAATAAATATCACAAGGTCTTACCAAAGATGGCAGTTAGCATCTCGGCTTTCTTCAAGGGGCCAAGTTTCGCCTCGACTTTTTCGACACGATTCAGGAGGACATTTTTTCTGTTTCAGATTTTTTCACAGCTTGCTCAAGACGTCCGTGCGCCTGACAAGCGGAATTTTGAAAATAAGCCGCGGTCGACCCGGCTTTAGTCCTCAGCCTCATGTCTTCTTTCAGGCGCTTTTGCGGGTTTGCGGACACAAATTTTGCATCTCGTGCATACCTCTGATAGATATACAAAGGTTTTCAAAAGGTTGTGGTTATAGCACTCCTTAAAAAGCGAACTATTATAAGTAGTAAGATGATCATGATAGGGGAATATTTTCTGAAGTCCCAAGCAAATTGCAAGAAATACACTTGGCACTTCGGGGCTAATGCATAGCAATTCTTTTCAAAGATATATGAAGGAAAAGAGGAAGACATGCCTCATCCTATAGAATAAGCCAGCCCTTGGGGACTATAGTTCGAACCTTCTAAAATTACATCATGATGCAGTACTGACTTATTATCATCATAACAACTCTGTCCTTAGGGGGCTACGAACCCAAGCTCACATTTGACTAGTTTCAAAAGAGTCGCCTTACTATCTTTACAATAAACTGGTCCTTGGTGTTTGGAGATAGTATATAGACAAAGACTGAAATTGATATTGGAAACAAGCAAGCAGGAATTTTTTACCTCGTACTTCTCCTTGAGAGCACGAACCATATTGGCTTCAGTTTCCGGTTTTGAGACAGCCGGGTCAATTATTGCTGGTGGATCGCTTCAATACTCAACATAGATATATTCGGGAGCCCCAATTGGCCTTTCCCACTTTCCAAATTCACTATTTCTACCTTAGCCACAACCTTAGCAAGAGAGGTGGAAGCAACAAGAGCTTGAAGTTGTTCCTTTATAAAAACAACATCTGGAGTGCTTTGGTCAGCTAGTGGAATACGATCATCCACATGAGTTAGCGGACTACGGTCTCAAGCCAGACATGGTGGATAAATAGGAGGAGCAACTAAGGGGCTTATAATCTTTGCAGGTTTGCCCATTAAAAATGGCTCATCCATTTGTGAAGTCCCAATAGGTTGCCGGATGGGCCGCACCATCTGGAATGTTTTCTTCAAGAGTGCCAACTTTGGTGGCTATGTTGTCCATTTGAGAGTTCAAAATATCTTGTTTCTCAACAGAAGAACATGACCCGATAATGCGACTAGGTAAAGTAGCCTTGGCCCTACTCAGGTCTTGATAAGAAATCTATCTATGGTTGATAATAAAAGTGGGAAGTTGAGTCGCTGATGAGGCCGCCGAAGATGGAGAAGATTCCTGATAAAAGAGAAGTCAAGGACTAAGAGCCTATATTGAGAAACCAGCTTTAGGAAAACCGATAAAATTGTGCGGTATCTCAACATGAGGCTTGCGAGCCGGCGGTGCATTTGACAAGCCTGGGTCTAGCTTTCCGATGTCACTCCGGTCTTGTGCTTTGATTGATTAGCGAGCTGCATTTTCTTTAAGATAAAATTGGTAGCTAAATGAGCGACATGATTTGACATTTTAACCTTCAAGACATCTTGCGTTGTCCTTCTTGCAACAAACTTTTCTGAGGAACTGGAAAAAATTGGAATGACCTAAACATCGCCAACTTGGCTGGCTTCGGAGTCACCCTCAGAAGAAGGCGTGTGGGCGAGTTCGGTAAACAAGCGGTCAAGTGAGTCAAGTTCTACCTCAGATAGTTCTCCCGAAGATGAGCTGGGAGCCGGGTCATGTGACACCCTGTTGTTGACTCTCCTCAGTAAATTATTTTATTTCAAAAATTAGGGCCAATTAAAAAATTTATGAGTGCTTGTGATGCTTGAAGTGACTGTTGTTTGCTTGTTTGCTTGTATGCATGTGTTTGATTGTCAATGATTCCTGTTACACTCGAGACTCACCTCCTTAGCCAAAAAGTCCTACCTAATGATCATGCTATGTGTTTAGGACCAAAAACTATTATTACCAAATGTTATTTTCACCAAAGCGCATTTCCTTGATTTAAGATTTCAAAAACCCGTGAGTTGGGATTTTGCACCAAAATTTTTATTTAAAAACCCGTGAGTTGGGATTTCAAAAACCCGTGTTTGATTGTCAATGATTTAAGCATAAGTCCTCGAATTAGGGAAGTTATTTTGCACCAAAATTTTTATTTAAAACCCATTATCAAAACTACTTCCCAAAATCACAATATTATTATTTTAAAGTTTATTTTACTATTTTATTTAAATGCCTTCCTGTGAGTCTAGAAATGGTCTCTTATGAAGGGAAGTTATTTTATTGCTTTCAATATATTTGCGAAAATTTAGGGAAACTCAATGGGCATATATATTCCATATATATGAGTTTCAACACATGGTCATGTTCAAAATATTGGGAAAAACCCTTCAAAACCATTCGTGCCTATTTCAAGCTTTTGAAATATTTCTATATGAAATATTGTCAATAAATTCCTGTAAAATTCTAGCATGTTTGATGGTCTTGCCAATTTTCATCTCAATCCAAGTTGATTTGATTCGCCTAATTATTCTGAAACCCTATGTGTCCATATCCAAATTTGAGCAACTCTACATTGCCAAGTGTCTCCAATTGCGCTCAAATTTGGTGGACATGTTCGGATACTCCAATAATGCATCTACACCAAGTGGTGCATCTAGGAGAATAGAAGAACTTGTCCCAAGCCCCTCAAAACCCACTCTGTTGATTTCTGACTTTGGGAAACTTTACATTATACAGTTTCTCCAACTGACCCCAAACTTTTTGGGCATCCCTTAACGCTCAAATAATGTCCCCACAGCAAATGTTGGATTTGTGCGAATTTATTTGAATAGTTTTGTAAGAAGAAGGCCATTTCTGCCCATTTCATGCGTTTTCCAAGTCTACATTGCAAACCTTCACCACCAAACCGCAAATTTGGTGCCCAAGCTTATATTCATCTATTATTTGATCCTGTTAAGTTTCATACCAATTGAAGTCCATCTGGTAGCCCTCACACTCATCAAACAACTTGTGTGCACTCACCAAAGTGGCTACATTGGCCCCTTCCACTATTACCCTTGAGCTTAAACTTTCACCACATCCTCCCCTATTTACATTTTACCTCCAGTAGCTTTGCCATGGCCTCCGGTCAATTATTGGAGGGAGACTTTGTTGGGGATATTACCTGCGGTATGACCCGCCCTATAGGGACAGGTCAGGAAAGTGGCGACTCATACATTCATGGTTAGTGTAAGCCTTGGCCCAAGCCTGAGGCGTGTTGAGAGATCTTCGTCACAAGGCTGCCAAGGCCATGAGCAGGATAGTGGTTCAGGATTGATGAAGAAGATAAGTCGCCAAGGAGGTTTTCTGGCTTGGCAAGCACGGCGACTTAGAGATATGGAAGGTCACAATTTGTAAGTGGCCAGGACTTTGTAAACCCTAGGGCCTTGACCTATATATAAAGCCAAGTCTCTGGGGCAGATAGAGGAGGTTAGAAATCATCGAGAGCTAGGTTCGGCGAGTTACGCCCTCCTTGTAATCGAGTCCACCATCAATATACACAAAGCAGGACGTAGGCTTTTACCTCCACACGAGGGGCCGAACCTAGGTAAATCTGAGTCTCGCTTCCACTCACCCACTTTGAGTCGCCACCAAGGTGAGATGGCCCCTTCATTAAGTCCTTTCACGAGTACATCTCTCGTGACAAAACCACGACAGTTGGCGCCCACCGTGGGGCTTGCGCATGGTGGAGTTGAGTTCTCAATGGGAGCCTTTGAGGGTTAGGAAGCTATGCTGTCGTCATCATGACGAAGAGCCGCCACGGGAAGTACAACATCGACAACTCTCAGTGGGGGCCGCACGCCAATTCAATCGAATATGGATACAGGGCCCCCTTCGGCAAGATCCACGTTTTCATCGGCAAGATTGGGGCACCTGTACCCGATCCCAACACCTTCACCGACATCGTCGAGCCGGACCGGTACGCCCATCCCGCCAAGCATCAGGTTAGGAAACACCACGTTTTCATTGGTTTTACACATGGAACCGACCTACCGGGCGGGCCGGTAATCTAGGAGATCAGCCCCATGAACTGACACGATGAGTCATCCATGGGTGATACGGACTCAATCTGCCCTCTGCACGAGGGACAACTCGGGGGGTTGCCCGAGGCAGCAATCCGTGAGAACTTCACGGGTCCACACCATCAAGTAGCCATCTACATGGCGGGGCCAGCGCCACCTCAGCCAAACACGGCGGGTAACAATGAAGCCAGCAGGTCGGGGAAGACCCCACCTCAAGCCATGGAAGACCTGGCAGCAGAAACGGCCAAACTTATGGCGATCACTATGACGCCAGAGAACCAGGAAACGGTCAACGCTGAACTAACGAAACTAAGGGAGGAGATGGCCAAGATTCAGCAGGACGTAGAAGCGGAAGCCGCCAGGATTGCAACACAGCAGGCCCAGATCGCCGTGGAGACAGAGCGCTTGAATACTGAAGGCTGGCGGCTTGAGAGACAACAGCGTGCCTCGAATGCGATCCACTAGAGGATACATCACCGCCGCCTGCCGGCTGATTTAAACCCAACTCGCCTTTTCAACAGCCGGCATACCCCTCCGATGGAGCCTAATCGGTCATGGCAGGCCGCCCAGGAGGCGATCCGGCTCGACTACCGCTTAACTCAGAGCTGCCTCAGCTGATGGAGGCCCACGCACCCCGCTTTCAGACACCACGGGGTCACTTCTCGAACCCCGTGAATAACATGTGAGCAGCAACCCACCACCTTGAATCTCTCCCGGTTCACGGAAACTCCCCGGCTGAGGTGGAGGCAAGAAGCGCCATCGAGATGCTGAAGATGGCGGTGGTACAACATGCACAATATTCGTATAGCCACGAGCGGCTACACTCCATGCACCCAGGTGAGTCACACCAGGAGTCGACATGATGACACGCCTGCGGTGACTAGCGAGCAACGACGTTTGCCACAGACCAACCCCCCCCCCCCCGGGGTGCCCGACACGTGGGCTCAAGATCTTGTGGACGCGGCGCGAGCCGCTCGCCTGATGGAAACAGCAGCTGCGACGGGTCAGGGCTTCCTCCTTACACCCTGCCCCCACCCACGTCGGTCGAGACACGCGGAAGGCACGTCGGGGTTCCATGCATAGCGCCCGCCCTTCGCAATGAGTGTATGCCAAAGGATTGCAGATAACCATGAAAGGTACCTAATTACACGCCAGACCTCGAGCCAGGTTCATGGATCGAGAGTTGCGATCTTGCGATGGATATGCTCGATGTGAATGAGGTGGTCTCCGCTAGGTATTTCACCATGATGCTCGAAGGAACGACATGCACGTGGCTGAAGAACTTGCCTCCCAACTCCATCAACACTTGGGCCGAGTTGAAGGAACGCTTCGTCAAAAATTTTAGGGGAACTTGCAAGCGCCCGATGACCATCGTGGACCTACAACACTGTGACCAACGTCCGGATGAGTCGGCCCATCATTGGATGCGGCGAGTTGCAGAAGTAATCCATTCATCACATGGAATCTCGGCGGCTCAGGCCATGCTGATCCTGGAGAAAAATTGTCACTATGAGCCTTTGGTGCTGAAGCTTGGATGACTCAAATGTAAGGTGCAGGACATGGGCGACTTGGTTGACAACGTGACCAGGTATGCCAAGTCAGATGATACTAAAGATCCTGGGGAGGATGACGAAAAAGTTAGCACCGCCAGGAGAGGCGAGTCGTCAAAAGGTCACTCCCAGTTCCAAGGGCGAGGCAACCACAACCCCACGGGACATGGTAAAAGGAGGCAGCAGGAAGGCGTCACATAATTCGTAATTAACACTAACGCTGGCAATGGGAACCAGTGTCACAAGAAAAGGGGCTTCAGCGGAAAGAAACCACACAATTATCACGAGATGCTCAAAGGCCCCTGCCCACAACACACCACCACGGAAAGCCCCTCAACCCACTCTTGGGAGGATTGCTACGTGATGCAGGAGTTCCGTGCGGAGGCGCTCAAAAAAGGTCCAGGAGGTAATCAGGGCAGACATCAGGAATAGTTTGGCACGCCCGGACAACTCCGAAATCCATTTGGAGGATTTCCGAACCCGGGCCAGTAGGGCAGGCCGCAGCTTAATGCCGGGCAGTACCAGGTTCAAAACAATCAGCGATACCATACACATGGCGTGTTTCAGCAACCGCCCCCGCAAAGCGACCCCCAGTGGAAGGATGAACATGGCGGTTTCCAGAATAATCCTAAGTTGTTTAACAGCGGACAATATCATGTGTTCACCACTAGCACTTGCAGAAGGGACCGAAAGGTGAAACAGAGAGCTTTTCGCGTGGTTGAGCCGGCGCTCCCCAGGTACCTCAATTGGTATGAATAGCCCATTATCTGGAGTAGGGAGGATCACCCGCCTCGGGTAGATAACCTTGGCGATTTGGCTTTCGTCGTAGCTCCCCAGGTTGGGGGGTACGTACTTTCCAAAGTCCATATGGACGGCGGCAGTAGCATTAACATCCTATGTTTCGATACCTTTCGATGGATGAATTTCTCATAGGGCGATTTGATGCCATCTTCCACGGTGTTCCACGACATTATCCTGGGTAAGTCGCCATATCCTGTCAGGCGAATCAAACTTAACATAGCTTTTGGCACGGAGTCCAATTACGGGAGTGAATCCCTCATGTCTGAGGTGGTCAAAATCAAGAGCCCTTACCACGCACTGTTCGGGAGGCCGGCTTATGCTCAGTTCATGGCCTGCCCATGCTACGTCTACCTCAAGCTCAAAATGCCTGACCCTAAGGGAACTATCACGATCAACGGGGACGGAAAGATAGCTCAAGAATGTGAGGAAGGAGACACGGCTTATACCGAGTCGGCTTGCGCGGCGGAAGAGCTCAAGTTTCACCGAGCCAATGTTGACCCGGCAAATATGACACCACTCAAGAGACCCACAACCGACTCAGAGCCGCCCCTCAAGTTTAAGCCAACGGATGACACGAAGGTGATAGATTTCACGCTCGGCGACTCATCTAAGCAGTTCACCATTGGGACGGGTCTGGACCCCAAATAGGAAAGCGCGCTCATCGAATTCATCCCTGAGAATCAGGACATCTTCGCATGGAAGCTTTCAGACATACCGGGTGTACGGAGAGAATTCGATGATCACCATCTTAATATTAACCCTAAAAGAGAGCCGGTTCGGCAGTACCTTCATCGTTTTAATGAAGAAAGGTGTAAGGCAATTGGGGGGAGGTCGCCAAGCTTCTGGCCATTGGGTTCATCATTGAGGTTTTCCATCTAAATGGTTAGCTAACCCGGTCTTGGTGCTCAAGAAGAATGACACCTTCCACATGTGCATTCACTACACTGACCTCAACAGGGCCTGCCCAAAGGACCCTTTCACCCTCCCTCGCATTGATCAAATCATAGACTCTATGGCAGGTTGCGAGCAATTGTGTTTTCTGGATACTTACTCAGGGTACCACCACATCAAGATGGTTGTGGCGGATCAGGAGAAAACGTCATTTATAACCCCCTTTGGAGACTTCTGCTATGTGTCCATGCCGTTCGGACTCAAGAGCGCGGGGGCGACTTATCAACGCTGCATCCCAAACTTCCTGCACAGCCAGATCAGACACAATGTTCATGCCTACGTTAACGATATCATGGTCAGATCCTAGAAAAAAGGCTCACTTTTGGAGGACCTCAAGGAGACTTTCGACAATTTGCGCATGTACCAGATGAGGCTTAATCCTGCCAAGTGTGTTTTTGGTGTCCCCGCGGGAAAGTTATTTGGCTTCTTGGTGTTAGAACGTGGCATCGAAGCTAACCAGGATAAAATTGAAGCGATCACTTTGCTAGGCAAGCCGGCCAATATCAATCAAGTTCAGCGCATGGCGGGTCATATTGCAGCTCTAAGCCGGTTCATAAGTCACCTTGGGGAGAAAGCCATCCCTCTTTATCAGCTTCTCAAGAAAACTGATCATTTTGTTTGGACGTACGAAGCCAACGAAGCTTTCGAAACCTTGAAGCAACAACTGGCTAACCCGCTTGTCTTAGCTGCTCCGACTGACAAAGAGCCTATGCTCTTGTACATCGCTGCCAATTCTAAAGCGATAAGTGTGGCAGTGGTTGTCGAGCGCAAAGAGGAAGGTTAGGAATACCCGGTTCAAAGACCAGTCTACTTTGTCAGCGAAGTCCTAGCCCTCTCCAAACAACGCTATCCAAATTGGCAGAAGCTAGTCTTCGGGGTGTTCATGGCAAGTCGGAAGTTGAAACACTACTTTCAAGAGCATCCTATCACGGTGGTCAGTTCTGCTTTGCTTGGTGATATCATATAGAATCGCGAGGCGACCGGGCGGATATCTAAGTGGGCCATTGAGCTTGGACCCCAACATGTGAAATATTCCCCTCGCTAAGCCATTAAGTCTTAGGCACTAGTGGATTTCATCAATGATTGAACTGAGTTGCAGATTCCGGAAGACAGACCTGATCACACGTATTGGACTATCCATTTGGACGTGTCTAGGCAGTTGGAAGGCTCGGGGGCTAGCATGGTATTAACTTCGCCTCAGGGTGACAACTTTTGCTATGTCCTCCGACTCATGTTCCCATGTACCAACAATGCGGCGGAATAAGAAGCCTTGCTCCATGGGTTGCGAATCGCCAAAGAAATGAACCTCAACCGAGTTAGATGTTTGGCCGACTCAGATCTAGTAGCACAGCAAGTTTCTGGCATATGGAATTCCAAAGATCCCTTGATGACGGCTTATCGGCGTGTTGTGTCGGGTGTGGCGGGTCATTCTCATGGCAATCAGGTGGATTACATTGATCGTCGACTCAATGAGGCGGCGGATGCTCTTTCACGACTTGGTTCACAGTGTAAGCGGGTTCCCCCTAACGTCTTTTTGGATGTATTGCATAACCCATCAGTCAAACTGCCTTCAAAGGAAGACTTAGCAATTCCGGATCCCGAGTCTCCGCTTGTGGCAGCTCTACATGCTACCGCGGTTTGGGCAATCCCCTACATGGCATATCTGGCACGAGACGAGTTACCTACTGATGAGTTGTTGGCCCACCAAATCGTCTGATGATGCAAGTCCATGGTCATACATAAAGGTGAGTTACACAAGCGAAGCACTTCTGGAGTTTTTCAAAGGTGTGTCTCCTCTGAGGAAGGGTGTGCGATTCTTAACGAGATACATCCATGCGACTGTGGTCATCACACCGGGTCATGCTCCCTGTTATCTAAAGCCTTTAGGCATGGGTTTTACACGTTGACAGCTCATGTAGATGCTGAGGATATAGTTTGTAGATGTGATGGTTGTGAAAAATTTGGACGTGAGATGCATGTGTCGGCTCAGGTATTACGGATGAATCAAATCACATGGACGTTTGCGGTCTGGGGGATGGACATGGTTGGTCCTTTGAAGATGTCGTCCAATAAAAAGACTCACTTATTGGTGGCAGTTGACAAGTTTACCAAGTGGGTCGAAGCAGAGCCGGTTAGTAGCTGCGATGCTGACACGGCCGTCAAATTCCTCAAAAAGTTGATTTTTCGCTTCGGGTATCCTCATAGTATTATTACTGATAATGGTACTAATTTATCCGAAGGCGCCATCCAAGAATTTTGTGCAAAGGAACACATCAGACTTGATGTTTCTGCAGTTGCACACACTCAGTCCAAGGGTGCATCAAGCCCCAACTTATGGTACCTCTGGAATGTACTCCGGGATGTTGGGTTCAAGACTTTCCTTCAGTTTTATGGAGCATCAAAACCACCCCTAATCGGTCTACCGGTTATACACCCTTTTTCCTGGTCTATGCAACAGAGGAAGTATTACCAAGTGACATCAGACACGACTCACCACGAGTCGCCACCTATGTAGAACGAGACAACGAGCTAGCACGTTAAGATTCGTTGGATAACTTGGAGGAAGAGCGTGATTTGGCCGCGTCAGGGTTGGCGATTTATCAACAAGACGTGTGACGCTATCCCAACCGCCGAGTAAAGAGTCAAGCTTTTCAAGAGGGCGACTTAGTGCTCCGGTTGATTCAAGATCATACTGGTATGCATAAGTTATCTCCTCCGTGGGAAGGACCTTTTGTCGTCAGCAAGAATCTCCACAACGGTTCGTACTACCTGGTGGATCTTCGCCCGGATAGGCCAACAACACAGGTTGAGACAAATCGCCCATGGAACATCGCATACCTGCGGCCATACTATACTTAGAGACACTGGCTCCTTACCTATTTTTACCATTTTGACTTTGTAATCTCTTATCTTTTATATAATGCAATAAAGCCGGTGCCCACGAACTTCGGGGTCTTTTGCCGTTTCATAAGTCTTTATTGTTCCATAAGTTGTCCAAACATGGACGCTATCAGGATCAAAGAGCATAAATGCCACGTTGCACTTATTTCAAAACTGGATGTTGATCGCCAAAGAGGACCAAAGTTGCCACGCTGCACGGTTCAAACATGGGCACATTATATGGTTTTGAGAATTAAGCCGGCTTACTTGGGGGCTACTAGCTCACAAGTCATTTTGCAGTAAGAGCGTATACGCTTCTGCAATCCTATGTCTGGTTTTTCCCTAATCATAGGTCACTTGGGGGCTTCCACTCACTAAGTTCAGCCTGAATACCCTCTTGGCTAGCGAAAAATTAACGCATTACAATGGTTATACTGGACTGTGTGTTTGGCAACTCGCCCTATGGTCCCATGTACTCTTGGCGAGTCAATCCACTATTAGGAACCTAAACTTGCCTTTGTTAAAACATGAAAGGTACTGACGAGAGCCGACACATGGAAAATAGACAAACCATGGGTTCACTGAACCTGCTTCACTGAAGCTTGACTCGAGCCTGATCAGCCGGTCTAAACAACTCGGGCAGTTGCAAAAGACTTCTTGGGGTAGCACTAGAGTTTTGCAAACTCGTCCGATCCTGTCGTAACTCATAGAGCCGACGAACTTTATGACTATCTTTGTGGCATCGCCCAAAGGTTTCATAAAAAAAATTATAACCCGCCGCGACTCACTAAGCCGTCCTATTCTTTTTTCTCTGATAAACAGGACAAAGAACTTTTTGTCAAAACATGACAAAGCTTTGGGAAAGGTGATTCATACTAATGAAGGCTGAAATTTCCAAACACCATCACAAGGTACGGTTATCATACTGTTTTCCTGAATCCTAAGACTATTACATGGCTCAGCAGGCCATACCAGGAATCATATCCTGTTCATAAAAAGTTCAAAACATTCTTGGAGGATAAGTTTCAATAAAATTTGGTTCAAGCCGCCTCTGGTCACCCTGCCTCGAGCTTTTGCCGTCTTCGATCTGTAGGTCGCCCAATTTCCAGTTACAATTGGTCAAGGCGAGGAACTCGTCTTCATCTATCAAGACGGCGGACAGATCAACGTCAAAATCGAAAGGAATCTTACGGCATCGTGGAGTAAGGCTGGTGACTTCATTCGAGGGAGAAGTCACCCTTTTGTTGTGTTCATCATAAACCACCTCGTATTTGCCTAAGTCCAAGCCAGCTGCTAGTATAGTAGGATAAGAACGAGACTCTTTCACACTATGATGGTAATCCTCCTCGGTGAAGTCTGACGCATCATCCTTTAATTCTTGAAAGCCGCCAGCTACTTGTTCTGGCTTAAGTTCGGGGGCATAGGCTAAACACCGACTTAGGGTGGTTAGTGCTCCCTTACGGGCGGCTGACCTTTTTAACTCTTCTATCTGAGGCGGCAGAGTTGACAAGCAACCCAGCATGTGCTTGATGGATATTACGGGTTCTCTGTTGCCCATCACAGCCTTCACAGTCATCATCCCGCCCGTGTATAGCAGCTCGGTTAAAGTATAAATCGCCTTCAGTTTCAGAATATGGTCATTCTGCAAGGTGGTGGCTCGTGGACCTACAAGTGGCAGAACAAGATATTTAGCATTTGCAATATGATTTACAGCACTTTTCAGAAGAAGGTAATTGACCCGTACCAAATATAGCTTGGGTCATGTTGGAGATATGATGCTTCAAGCCGGAGAGTTCTTGAACAATGGCTTTCAATTTTTCTTAGGCTTGTTCCGCTCATTTCAAAACGACGGCTTGTTCAGCATGGGCATGGGCTTTCTCTTCAAACTTTTTATGCTAGGCTTTCATCTTCTCCATGTGAGAATGGGAAAGACGAAAATTTTCTTCAAATTTAACCCGGGAGTCAAGGATTCCTGCAACAAACATTGGGCAGCAAGTTTCAGGATCATTGCAAGCAACATCCCTCGCACTTTGGGGCTAATGTATGACTCAATTCTTCTAAAAGTCATACCTTCATACAAGACCCGATTCATCTTTCAAAAGATGACCCGGCCCATGGGGGCTACAAGTTGAAGATTTTTTTGTTCAGTTACAAGTTCAAGACCCGTCTCATCTTTCAAAAGATGACCCGGCCCTTGGGGGCTACAGGTTGAAGAATTTTTTAGTTCAATTAAAAGTTCAAGACCCGACCCTTGGGGGCTAGAGGTTGAAGAATTTTTTTATTTCAACTATAAGTTCAAGACCCTACTGATCTTTTACAAGATGACCCGACTCTTGGGGGCTACATGTTGAAGCAGTTTTTTCGCAACTATAAGTTCAAGACCCAGCTCATCTTCACAAAGATGACCCAGCCCTTGGGGGTTACACATTCAAGAATGATTCAAAAGTATGATTCGTCATAGATGACCCGTCCTTTTAGAGGGCTAATGAGAGTATATAATAACAAAGGTAAATATGTCATACCTCATGTTTTATTCGCATCAAGTTAGCCAAGCTCCTCTCCATCTCGCGGCTTGCCTCCAGGCGGCTCACAAAACTAGAATATAATTCTTCAAATTCCAATTTCTCATAATGAGGAAGCTTCAGCTTGGCGATATCCTTTTCTGCAAACATTTGGGCGTCTTTGGGCATGTGTTTGGTTAACACCGTGGTTGCAGGGTTAGAATAGCCAGTACCATTAACAATGACTGCGTCTAGATCTTTAGGTGCTTTGGCAGGATTGGGCGGGTTGGCGTTTTCAATCACCTCATTTTTAGGGCTCGAAGGTTCGAAGGTACTTTAGCCAGTTCTTCTGGAGCCTATGTGTCACATCCCTAATTACCCCTTTGATGAATAGCAAGGTTGTGCTCATATCTTCATTATTGCATTAGAAGAGAAATGGAAAAACAAGAGAAAAATCCTAGCAACTCTATATGCAAAACCATTGAAAGTGGTGACAAATCAATGAACCCAAAATGGCCTCCATAAAAGTCCATCATTTTTGGTAAATCTTGGAAAACACAATTTAGGATTGGTTTTCTTTTTAAAAATACTTTTGGCATTTTATTTTAAACACAAAAGCCACTGAAATCAATTAATTGATTGATTTCCAATACTTCCTAGTTTTATAAAATGTTGAAACTATTATGTGGCATTGCTTATTTTTATAACTGTCACATGACACTAATATAGGGTTTTATAAAATATCTAAACATTTTACTTTAAAACGTAATCCTAAATACCAGAAAGAAATAAAAACAGAAAAAGGAAAAGAGAGAGAGAGAGACTTATCATGTGCTCACCTGCGGCCCAGCCCACCACGGGCACCGCTGTCTTCCTCCTCCTGCCAGGAGGAGAAGCAGCTGCGTGCCCGACGCATCGCCGGGCACCACCACGTCCCCTGGCCGCCTCCTGCTCGCCCCGTCCTTATCTCCGCGCCGTGGAAGCCCCAGACCCCCCCTCGAGCTCATCCTCCTCTCCTCTCTCCAGTTTCCCCTTCTCTCTCTCTGCTTCCCTCGTTGCCTCCATTGCCGAGCTAGAGCTCGAGCTCGCCCCTCTGGTCTCCGGCCTTCCCTCGCCTCTCCGAGAAGCCCAGAAGAACCGCCTCGACGCCCTGCTCCTCCTCGCCATTGGAATCGAGCCCGGAGGCCCCCTGTCATCACCACGCCGCCATCTTCTCCACCTCCGGCCACCGGACCTTCCTCGTTGATTCGCGCCAACCAAAGTGTCCCCGAGCTCGTCGTCTGCTCCAATCGAATCCATGTGAGCTCCGGATCCGTTTCCCCCTTGCCTCATCGCCGTTCCCCTCTCCTAGCACCCCGTGCCACCGGAGTCCGAAGCTCCTGCCGTCGGCCATGGCGTCGCCGTGGCCAGTGCCACTTAGGGCCGCTGCCGAGCACCTCTCTGTGCTCTCCGCGCTCGCAGGAACCCGTAGCCGCCTCCAACTCCTTCTCTCGTGCCCCGTAGCCCTGTTCCCCACTGTGGCCGAACTCTGGCGACCACTCCGCTCGTCGCCGTCGTTGCTCCAGCCCATCTTAGAGCCCCAAACCGGCTGGAATGGATGCGGGTGAGTCCCAGCTCCATGTAGGTAGCCTCCGCCACTCGATTGGTCACCGGAGGGTGATTTCCGATCACCTTCGCTGTCTCGGACCTCGCCGGCGTCGAGCCGCCGGTGGGTCTTACCCTGTCGACCAGGGGTTTGACTCCCCTGAGTCACAGACAGGTGGGGCCCAGCCCCGTTTAAATTAAGTCAATCTCAAAAAATTAACCAACCAGATTAATTAACCTAATGACCCATTGACAATGGGCCCAGACCCTAATTATAAATAAAAGTTTAAAATTAAACCCTATTTAACACTTTTGTCACTGGCTAGTGGGCCCTGGCTGTCAGGTTTGACCTAGCCGGCCAGTTGACCTGCTGACGTCAGTACTGATGCAATATTAGTTTTTCTGATTATAAAATAATTCCAGAAAATGCCTAAAACTTCCAAAAATCATAGAAAATAATCTGTAAGTCCAATGAAAATAATTTATATATGAAAAAGTATCAGAAAAATCCAAGGAATCTGATTATGGCCTTTTCATGCATGTTTGAAAAAGTTAACACCACCAAATAGGCAAAATGCTGAATAGGGTAAATTTAATAAATTGTTTGGAGTTGGAAATTGATACTTATTTGAATCCCACTTCAATTACTATGCTCAAACATTGGTCAGTGCAAATGAGTACCTCAAAATACTAACTCCATACATGTTGGAATAATTTGTTATGAGCTTCAGGTCGAATCAATTATACGGGTACTTGGAAAGATACCCGGCTTGAAATGATGTTTGAATCCTAATTCAAACCAACTTCAACTTAGGAAATGATAGCCACATTAGCCCTGCCACCTTTCATTTCATGTCTTGAGCATGCATCATATTGTTGCATTTCCGTGAAGTAATTGTTGTTCTTTCTTGTTTGTCGGTGTTGTTCCCCCTCGGTAAACGATGTTTCCGACGATGTGATCGTTGACATTGATGAAGACTCATTGCTATCTTCAGACGTGTCAGGCAAGCAAACCCCCCTTGAGCATATTGATATAAACCCACCCTCTCGCTCCTGCTCTCTTTTACTGCATTAGGGCAAACACGATTCAACTGTACATGTTATCGGTAGTTGAACCCATTCCTCTGCATGACCTGATTTTGTCACAGTAAATAGTTGAAACCACTTAGCATGAGTAGCAACTGCTTGAGCCTTGTTGTGCTTACTCATCCATGCTTGTTTACAATGCCTGCTATGCTTAGAGTCGTGTCGGGTCTGATCCGTCTGGATGATGAATCGGAATGGTTGTGTTCATGTCTTATAATGTGAGAGTAAAGGTCTGAATCTGATTTGGTGAAGGTAGCGATGAGAGGCCATGTAGAAGTACATGGTGGGTTGTCTCATTGGGACCGTCCTTAAGAACTGAGTTCTGTGTGTGTTATCCAAGACAAGATACTACCATGCATTGGGCCCTAAAATATGACCCCGCTCGACTTATTAATTGCCTAGATCTCTGTCCAGGAGTTGCAATTCGTTTCTGGTGTTTGTAGGAAAAGTGTTGGCGGCCGTGTTTAGCTCTGCCCAACAGGGTAGGCTTCACTACGGTAGATACACAGTGGCACGGTGTACCAAGTGGCACCCGAATGGTGGGCTTGGGAACCCTGTGCGCATCGTTTGGGGCCGTAGAGGAAACCTCGGCCGGACTTCCTTGCGGGTTCAGTCTCAAAGAGGTGATAAACCTGGACAAGGGTCTTGTGTGGTTAACGGTCGTGGCCGACACCCACGCCAGTGCTTCCGCTTGAAGGTTAACGATATGCATGACGTGCATATGGTGCTAAGTGGTGGGAGCATGTGTGAAGAAGTATACGCCTGCAGGGTGATTCAATCTGTTCGAATAGCCACGTCCTCGGTTATGGACTACTTGGAAACATTACGTGGTACATAGACAATTTAAAGGGATACTTTAAAACATGCAAGATAAGTGTGAGTTCTATGGAAGGCCTTCTCGTGGGGAGACGAGAATGGATCCATAGTGGTGTATTGAATTGGTGAATATGTGGACTCGTGTGCGCTATCCCACCTCAGAGAAAGAGCTTGTAGTCGTAGTACAGGTTAGCCAAGAGTCAAAGCTGGCTTGCTGCAATCAAACCCCACAATCCTTTCATTGAAACATGATGCATATGCAGATAGTTCTGAAGACTTGCTTAGTACCTTTGTACTCACGGTGGCTTTATTTATGTTTTTGCAGAGAAGACTTAGACTCATTAAAAGGTTCTACGCGATGTGTTCGATGTTGACCGGAATAGCTTGGGAATCCCAGACAGAGGTCTGGCTCCTTTGGTAGGGTCGTAGTAGTTTTCAGGCTCTTCCAGCCACTTTTAGTAGATGTCTGTACCCAGACATGAATTGCTTCCGCTTGTTGTTTGTATGACTTGAGTGTCGGGTCACGAGACCCCTGTTTGTAATATCATATTATGTTGACTCTTATGAGTCTTTAATAAATGCTTGAGTCATAGATTTATGTTGTGATGCCATGTTGTATCTACACATATCATGCATAATGTGTGTATGTTTGAAATGCATTATATGTGTGGGATTCGACACCTAGTTGTTTGCCTTTAGTAGTACTCTTTACAGGGAAATGCCTCTTTGTGATTCCATCGAGCCTTGGTAGTTTGCTACTGCTCGGAACACATTGATTGACCGGCATGTATGCTTCTTTGCTGCTGTGTCTGTCCCCTCAAGGAAATGTCATGCGGTGTAATGGAGTCCTTGTATCTTGGTATGACTCGTCTACACATGCTGATGACCGACACCTGCTTTGCTGGGTTATGTATGCCTGTCCCTGTATTCGGGTGTACCGCTGGTGTTTATAACTAGTCATGTCGACCCGGGTTCTCTGTCGTTTGAACGCTAGCAACATATTCATATACGTGAGCCAAAAGACGCAAACGGTCCCGGCCAAGGTATGGTGGAAGCCGTGGAGTTTACCTTGCGTGACGCCGCAAAGTGATGTGATGTGTTACAGGCTCGGTTATTATGACTCAGGATCGGGGTCCCGACACTGTGAGATGGAGATACCTTTACCAGGTGTTTCAGCCGGTTTGGGAGCGGAAGATGAGTCGCCTGTTTTCCTTTTCTTTGCTTGCGCTTTGAGCAACAAAGCACCACTGTTGGAACAAGGACATTGATGTTTGAAAGAACATGTTAGTAAAGAAACTTACCCCTGAACACGAACCATTGCATGGAGAGTCGACATTGCTGAATCGCCTGATGAAGGAGGTGAAACCTGATTAACAAGGGCTCAAGGATTAGTTAAATTGCGAGAATATCATACACAAGAAGGTAAAGATGCTCGCAGAAACATACTCCACTTTCCCGTTTGCGACCAATTGTTCTCTCAGGAAAGCTGGACACTAAGTCTCCATAATGGATTCCAGTGTAGTGTATAACTCGCCGTCTTCAAAAGGAAATTCGGGTCCAGATGAGCATCCGAGTGAGACATGGGAACTTTGCTACAAATTCGCCTGGCCGGCTTGGGGGAGAAGAATTTGAGTTGGAAGAAATAGAAATTACCTCGACATCTTCATCTTGGCTTTCATATTCATCATCCTATAAACAAAGGTGGTAAAGCATAAGTGCAAGTGAGAATAAAGCAATAAAGACGAGAAATTTTACCTCTGACTGGTCTTCAACGGCCCGAGACTCGCCAACGACGGATGACTCCTTGGCTGCAACTTTGCCTTTGCTCTTCTTCTTCATCTTGGAGGGGGGTTTTGTTGTCTTCTTGACAGTTGTCTTGGTTGTCCGAGTCCAAATGGCCAAATCCCTCTGATTAGACATGATGAAAGGCTCAAGACCAAAAACATAAATGAGTATATGGAAAGGTTACATTTTGGAGCCGTTTTGTTTACCTGGGGAGCCGGGTTGGCGATGCAAAAGGGTTTAAGCCCAATTTTGGAGCAATTTTCAATAGGCTCGCCACGTAGCGTCTTAATGATATCAAAAATGCCTTTTCCCGAAAGCCTCACATTGTAAAAGCATTGGGGGTGGTTCAAGTTGCCATCATACTCACACATCAAACCATTTTGGCGGCTTAAGGGCAGAATCCTCCATTCCACCCAGCAACTGATTAGATCAATTCCGGTAAGACCGTTGGTGGTAAGGGCCCTTAGTTTTCCAAAGATAGGGACAAACATGGCTTCCTCGTCTTCTGTCAATTTTTCGGGCAACTCGAAGTCCGTAGGTAGGCGATCTTCCCTGAAACCTGGAAGAGGGTTCTCGTTGGATGGAGAAGTGTCGCGGTAGTAGAACCAAGTCTTTGCCCAGCCTTTGGAATGACTAGGTAATGTGACAGCCGGAAACCCGCATTCATGGCGCCACTGAATATTGACTCCACCCAGCTCTAAGCTAGTCCCATCGGCAAACTCTGTCTGACGATTCAGATAGAAAACCTTCCGGAACAGTAGCACGGTGAGCTCTATTTGCAGATAAGCCTTACAGAATACTTGAAACTGACAAAGGTATTGTGAATCGCCATAACGAATGGAGGCGGGTTGCGGCTTTAAAAAGGTTTCATTGAGTATATTCTCAGTTGAGGAAAAACATGTTTTCAACATCAAGCAATAACTTATGGATCTACAGGCAGTTCCGATGGAAAAATAATGCTCCCCGAAAGATCGAGCACTAAGAGCATGAAGAACACTACGAAAAATAATGTTAAGATCTATGAACGGCGAAGGTGGAACAACAAATCGCTAGGGAACATGGTAGAACTAACGCGACCACTACTACACCTATGGATCTACAATACTGTATCCGGACGGATTAAAAGGTAGGGGGATGCGGTGTTCATGGAGTTCTGGCGCTGCCCTAGGAAGTATAAAGGTTCGAGATCTACTCCTAATGGAAGAAGGAAACTTACCTGAAGGAAGGAGGAGATGCCGGGAGAAGGTTGCAAAAGTCCCACGACGGCGGCCGCACCCCCGGTTGTCTTGGGAAGCAGTGGGGTCGCGATGACCTGCAACGACGCTTCAGCGACGACGAGGTGGTCGAGGTGCCGGCTTGAGGAAGATGATGCGGTCGAAAGGATGAAACGGGGGTAGGTGACGGTGACCTCTCACTCCCCTGCGGCTATTTAAAGGCCTAGGGCAAGGTAGAAATGGCAGGCGCGGGAATCGAGGTGACAGATTCAAAACCGAAGGTGATGGCGCCTAAATTTTTGGGGTGACAGGATAAAGACGAAAAAGATCCGTTGGAAAATGATGTCATCAGAATCCCGGGAACAATGGAGAAGGTGATGTCACCAACAAATGACTTGGCGACTCGGGCAAATTGAAGAAGCTGGCAGCTTGTCGCCCGTTAAACAGAAGACGGAGGTAATATGAATCACCGAAGATAAGAGTAAGGGTTTTTGGCGTGAATAAATTCAAGTCAAACTGGGGCCTAATGTTGGGCTTATTACCTGCGGTATGACCCGCCCTATATGGCCGGGTCAGGAAATTGGTTACTCATACATGCATAGTTAGTGTAAGCCTTGGCCCAAGCCTGAGGCATGTTGAGAGATCTTCGTTAGAAGGCTGCCAAGGCCCATGGGCCGGATGGTGGTTCAGGATTGATGAAGAAGATAAGTCGCCAAGGAGGTTTTCTAGCTTGGCAAGCACGACGACTTAGAGATATGGAAGGTCACAATTTGTAACGTGGCCAGGACATTGTAAACCCTAGGGCCTTGACCTGTATATAAAGGCGAGTCTCTATGGTAGATATGAAAGTTAGAAATCATCGAGAGCTAGGTTCGGCGTGTTACGCCCTCCTTGTAATTGAATCCACCATCAATATGCACAAAGCAGGACGTAGGCTTTTACCTCCACACGAGGGGCCGAACCTGGGTAAATGTGATCCTCGCTTCCGCTCACCCCCTTTGAGTCGCCACCAAGGTGCGATGGATCCTTCATTAAGTCCTTTCACGAGGACATCTGTCGTCACAAAACCATGATAGACTCCTTGTAGTTACCCTTCATTTTCACCATGGCAACATAATTTTTACCCCTCTTCATATGCTTCTGCTTACTCCAAAGCCCCCACATTCTTCTAGGGCATCTCTAATATGTCATTGCATCATTTCAAACGAAGAGATGGCCTACTCATGTAGGAAAAATGAGCAGCACATCTACAAGTTGATTTCTGGCTGAATTGTAGCTTTGTACAAAAAGTACTAGCTACCCTCCTTTGCTTGAGCTCAAACTTGGCAGTATTGTACTCCTTGCATAGCTAATAATTTGAGACATAGATTTTCCCCCATGACTCCCCATTTGAGACCCACTTTTATTACCCCTAAGTTTGCTGCTACAAACTAAACCTCAGTCAAAGCCCAACCTGTTCACCTTCATATACTTCCAAACTCCTCAATCTCCTTCCTGCAAGTATGCCTTACGTGTTGGACATGTTTGACTGGTCATGAGGGCCCTGTAGACATGAGTGGCCACGGTGAACACACTGGCAGCATGCAATAACGGTGCTCTACCCCTTGTTCTCTTGATGCAGCTCATTTCCGGCCGTTGCTGCGTGTCTCAGAGTACCAGGGCATCCCCCTTGACTAGTCCAAGCCCTTCCAGATGCTCGGTAGCCTCCAAAGCGCCGCTAGGACGTGTGTCCTCCCCCATCCTAGAGATCGCCGAGAGCTCCCAAGGTTCCTTTGGCTGCCCCTCCATTTATCCTCTTCCCCTAGCCCTCTCTTACTTTGGCTAGCTCTCTCCTACTTCTGTGCACCACCCAGACTTCCCCAAACCAGCCCGAGGCTGCCCTAAGCCTCTCCCCTCCTCCCATGGCCGCAATGGCCCGCCTTGGCCTCCCCTGCAACCGGGCTTGCCAGCCCTCTCCTCTCCTCCTCCGTCTCCGTAGAAGTGCCCTGGGAGCCCCTGCAGCGTCCCCACTGCTTCCATCCTCCGTGGGTGGCTGTGGCAACCTACTTCCTCCTCTGTTTTCCGTGCCACCCCGGTCAGATGCCGGCTCGACCGTCGCTCCCCAGCGTGGGCAAAAGCCCCACCGTGGAGCAGCTCGCCGCCACGAGCGCTCTGGTGGCTAGAGCACCACCACGGGTGGCCTGAGTCTTCGGGGCAGAGCACCGAAGTTTTGGCCTCGCCTTCCTCTGGTCGTCCTCTACCGTGTGGGAGGTAGGGGATGGACCTGGCAGGCGGGCCCCATCTGTAAGCGACTCGGTGGCCGGGCACAACCACTTTAAGTGGAGATGGGCGCCCTGTTTGCTGTCTCCCCGCGTGAGAAGCGCAAAGGGGTCTAAGGCGCCTCCTGCATGGCCACGGCTCGCCAGGACGAGCCAACATGCCGGCTCAACTCCTCGCCAGTACCGATGGCGTAGGATAGCCCCTGTTGATGAGCCCTTTTTATTAATTTCCGTTTGGCAGAAACTCGAAAAACCTATAGAAAAATCATATGAGCTCCAAATTTGATGATTCAAAATCTTGTAGGTTCCTAAAATCAAGGGCTATCCATAGATGTGCTTTGCACATTTTTTCAAACAACTTTTCTGTTGTATTATTATTCAAATACAGATTCGAATACTCCTAGCCTCACCTTTCAAAAATACTAGAGGATTCAAATAACCCCCAAATGGAGTGATTCCAATTATCAGAGCTTTCTAATATCATACTCTATTTTTCTAGCCCTAGTCAAAAAATTTCTCTGCCTTGTTTCTGTTGCACTAAAACAAATGGTGCCTATTCCTATTTATTTTGTACTGTAAAATCGGTAGGGTAAGCATGCGAACTTCAAATTGAGTGAAACAACTTCCTGAATGTTTCTAAAATCATGCTCTGTTTAATGAGTGCTTCCACTCACTTTTATCATAATATTTTGTGTAGGCTTCTTTAAGGATCACATATTCCTCCTTTCATCCATTCAAAATTCCCTTATCATCCAAACCTCCTATAGCAAGCTTCAGGTATTTTTATTATGACCGGAGAGGTCCATGAAAAATAAAACTCCTATTTATTTAGCACTTTTGTTCTGCTTGATGTGTGACTTACTGTGGTTGATTCCGACAATAGTTGAAGGGTAGACGGAGTACTCAGAGTTGGACCGGAAGACCTCGGAGACCTCGAGAACTTATGTGAGTAAAGGCAAGCAGCCCTTTGACCATGTTTGAGAAAAATATCATTTGCATGCTAAGTAGAGCAATTATCCTCGTTGTATCTGATCATGAGTATTAGGTAAATCATCGATATGATGTTACCGATGGCTCCTCCAGAGCACTTGCATTTGAGCATTATCCTACCACCTATGAGGGTCGCCCTAATATCATGTTGACAAGTAGATAGTGGTGCTACGCATAGTAGAAGCATGAGCATGATGATGGTAAATATCAAAGATTTTATAAAAACTCCGTCGGGTGCCACTAATTCCTGAGGGTGATGATGAGTTAGGTGGCCACTTATGAAGAAGTGGTGCACTGGGTATATTTGGTGTGAGTGGTTTCGGAAATGGGATTAGATTTATGATGTGTCGACCGTCCCAACCATACATGTGCGACCACGTTACCCCTTTATGGGACGGGGTTTTGTTGATTACTTTGGTCGGTGCTAGCAAAGAGCCACATTACTAGTGGTGGGAGAGATATGTGGTCACTCTCGTGACGGGGTCATACCAGGCAGGTCGACTATGCCGTTTTTACGTGTTCCGGGCACACCGTTGGTCCCCGCATGGATGATACTGTCCAGAGTTGGTGCTCATAAGACGTACATCATGTGGGCTGGGTAGCAATCAAGTGGAACTCTTCGTCTACTATCGTCAGGGGAAAGGCATTGATCGGTACTTACCTGGGGTATGTTATATACCGTGAGTCGTGGATGACACGAAAGTTTCCCGGATCTCATGGGTACAACGTACAACCTCTGCATAGTGTAAAACTATTCGAATAATCGTTTCCATGGTAAAGGACAATCGGGTGGTGCTTCTTAAACTACGTTAAGTCGTTTCCGCATAAACCAAGTGTGTGTCTGTGTAAAGGTGTTATCTGAGTAAGAGTTGATATGGTCAAGTTTGGTGACTTGGCATATTGGGTGAACCCGAAGTATTCAGCCCACAATAGATATGTTGATATCTGTAACTTGTTCTTCTAAATACCATCTATCTTAATTATGTTGTACATACATCTATGATCATGTTTATTTACAGTTAAGCTGCTATCCACTGATACTGCATGTTACTTGTTATCATACCAACTCAATTATCCATATCATGGGCTGTTTGTGAGTACATTCAAAGTACTCATTGGCTTGCCACTGGTTATTTCATTGACAAGGTATGAGAGATCAGGATATGGTGAAGAGCACCTTGGTGACATTCCTGCAAGATAGGACGCTTCCCATTCAGAATGCATGTAGGTTAAGGCTGATGGCATGGGTTCACGCTTTCCACCGATATTTCCGCTATTGGTCAAGTTTGGTGTGTTGGCCCTCAAGGCCCTATATATATAAGACTTGACCAAAATGGTCATTTATTGTATCAAGCAATATGTATGGACGTAAGACTCTTGTTATTTAGTTTCTGTGTGCTCGATGAGCATTGATCTCTGGGATCACTAAGTACATTCATTCGGTGATCTCGACTCGTAAGTCGGGGTCCCCACAAGTTACCCCGAGTCAGATCATTTCCTTGGTACGTGGAAGTAATAGGTATCTGACATGTGACTTCCCAAAATTAGAATCCTCCTTTAGACAAAGGTGCATGATAAGGATGGCGGGTCAAAATAAAATCAATGAGGGAACAAAGTATACTTAATGAGAACATACCAGTATCGATGGAGGAGGATTTAGCAGATAGAATGTACCTAAGACAGTAACGTTGCACCTCTCCTTTGAGTCGGAGAAAAACTTCTTTGCCTCTTTATTAAGAGCATCATCCAATAAATCTTGGGTGGAGAAGCATTGATGATAGGATGAGTCGCCTCTGTAGTCGCACATCAAGATGGTCCTCACGTTGACGTCTTGGATACGCCACTTTAGCCAACAACAAATCAGGTCAATCCCATTTAGGCCATGAGCAACCAAGGCTCCTAATTTTTACAAACTAGGGCCATCATATCCATATCTTTGATTGTTGGCGAACCCGAGAGTACCACCTTGTTACCGAGCCTCTCAAATCTATAACCCGACAATGGATTTTCATCTGCACGACCTGTATTTTTGCAATATGACTAGGTCCTATACCATCCTTTCGGATGACTCGCCAATCTTGATTCAGGGAACAAACTATTTTTCATTTTCTGGAAGGAGGTCTCACGACGTTCACAATAACGACCGTTCTTGACTTCATTCTGGCGGTTGGCATAGAAGAAGTCCCTGAATAGAGTCACTAACGGCTCAATATGGAGATATACCTCGCATAAAACTTGAAATTGGCATATGTTGATCATGGAATTGGGGCCAATATCCTGAGGTGTGAGGTTGAAGAAGTGCAGAATGTCCCTAAAGAATTTTGAGCCGGGAGGCCGAAAACCCATGCGTAGACCATCGGTGAAAATAACAACCTCTCCAGTATGAGGTTGCGGGTATGGCTCTTCTTTAGGAGCTTGCTAGTTTATCTCTTTTTCAACCGACAAGAATCCTTGACTCACAAGGTTCTCCAAAGTAATTTGGACTCTTGGGACCTAGCCCAGTTACAAGCCTTGGAGTTCTTGGGGGCCATTGGATGGTCTGAAACATCTACAAAAGATGATAAACGAAAATAAGCTAGTGTGCGATACGAGAAGCTAACTGGTCGTTAGTTCGAGGGATACTTAAGTCGCCAAGATTGTTACATAGTAGTGTTCTAAGTCGACCAATGTTATAACCAGGTGCTTAAGCTGGCAAGAATAAGCAAAATATTTTGAAAGGTAAACTCCATAGGTACATAGCAGAAATTCTTCACAAACAAGTGCCAATAAGTAGCATCTCTTGTGATGGATCTTAATATAAGCAGAAAATAAAGGAATATATGTTCTAAGCTGGCGGAAGGACCGAAACTCATGATTTTCATACAGGTCCTCCTAAAGTGATTTTTTTCTGATCTAAGTACTAGAAATGTAAGATAAGGCCGACAGCGAGCCTATGAAGGCACGAGGCATGAAGAGGTTATAGATCAGCAAGGCGAGTAGCAGATAAGCTCGATGAACATGACATGAATGATCGATGGAATCGATTGAGGGATCTACAAATAATAATGGGAGGAGTACATAACAGATCTCGTGGAAGAAAGACCAGGGATGACTTCTTTCAATCGTACGACCGCAAGCGAGATCCGGTGGAGCAGGCGGTGCGTTCCAGCAGGCTATTCGTCATCTTCGGAACTCTGGCGTGCTGAGTCAAGAAGAGGAGCACGGGGAAGAGGAAGAAGGAAAGGATAACATAGGGGTTCGCCCGCCTATTTATAAGGAAAGGGGGGACACGGTCACAGTAAATTAGTGGCTAGGTTTATACCTGGATTTTTCCGTCGGTTCAGATTAAATACTGTCATTTGAAAGGATTCGCTATGATAACATGGACGAAAACAATCAGCACGATGACATCATTCGAATAAAGGTTGAAAAGGCGCTAAGTCTGAAAGAAGAAGAAATGACCGACGTCATTTTAACCCAGATTCAAGTTTTATTTCACAGATAAAGGGCGAAAGGTTGTTGGCTCATAGTTTAATCAATGAAGCTTGACATGAACAAGTTCAAATCATCCTGGGGCCCAATGTCGGCGATATTACCCCCGCGATATAACCCATCTTTGGGTTGGGTTGGGGCATAGGCAGCTTGAGCATCATGTGTTCTATGGGCCGTAGAGAAGACAATATGGTGAGCTAGAGGACTTAACAGGTGAGCCACTAGGCGGCCCAATACCAAAAGACGGTGACTCAAGGCCCACAAGGCGGGACATGCCATAAGGTTTTCTAACTTGGGAATCAAGATGAAATAGAATTGTACTAGGTCACGGGCGTTTATTTGACCCGGACTCTGTTGTAAACTCGAGGCCTATACCTATATATAAAGGAGAGCCCTCGAGCCAAAAACATAAAGCAAGAAACTCTCAAGAGCTAGGTTATTTATTCCGCATCCTTGTAATCGAGATCTCCATCAATATAGACATAAAAGAATGATGTAGGCTTTTACTTCCATCAGAGGGGACGAACGTGGGTAAATTTGTCTCCCATTTACTGATCAACCTCTTTGAGTCACCACACGACGATGATGGCCTCACCACTAAGTCCTCGCACGAGGAAATCTCTCGTTACAAAACTAAGACAGGTCCTATTCACATGGCATGGTCATTGGGCAAAGATTTGGAGCAAGAAGTTGAGTCTTGAGAGAAGGAGAATTTTTGCAAATAAAAACCCAAATAAGCAAGCAAGAAAATTGCAAGCAGTTCACGCATCACAAGCACAACAAATGTTTTAACTCGTACCAAGTTTTATAAAAAGCTATTGTGGCAAAGTGGTACAAACACAGGGTGTGACACTGTTCTTGGGCTGCTTCGCCTCACACGGGATCGAGTTTCGCCACCTCCTGAAGTCATCTCCACCCCTCCACCAAGCACCACCGCTCCTCCGCATAGAGCTCCGCCTCCTTCCTGAGCTCGCTCTCTAGGGCATCAAGGGTCGTCCTGATGCTACTAGGGACCATGACCCAGGGTGAGGTGCTTCTCGCCTCCAGTGGAAGGATGCGGTTCGACCTAGTCTCCTCGTCATCCGCCAACGCCATCATGCAGGAGGGCACGATCTCAAGCCCCTTTGGTGGCTTCGCACGGTTGCCCTAGCAGAGGTCGCGCCCGCTCTTTGAAGACTCGGTATTACCATCCAAAGCACCGGCAGCGCTGCACCTTCCCTTAGGGCTACCACGGGTGCCTCGAGGGCTAGCCATCCGGGACCAGAATCGGTTCCCACAGTGACCGCAGGGACCTGTACCATGGCGAGTGCAGTGTGATGAGAGGGGTCTGGCGTCACGCCTACCTTCCCCGTTGTTTCATCCGTTGTTGTGGGGTCCTTCTCACGAGGTGTTGCCGCTACAACCCTGGGAGGCATCGAATGCTTCCTGACCATCGGTAGCCCCGCCCTCGACCTGGAGCTGGAGCTCGCCCTCCCTACTACCATCCGCCAGTTTCGCCACCATGTGTGCCGACACGGCACGCGCTGTGGCCATCAAGGGAGGGGAGGGCCCCTCGACCATGGTCTTCTTCTTCTTGGTCTGCTCCTTCACCATGGCCACCAGCTTTGGACTCCTACATGGGCACATATCCATTAGTGGATGCATGACGAGGATCTACGGACGGGGGTGGGGAGGCTGACTCATCCATGGGGTTCCAATGCCCCCTCTTCCGATCCCCTATGACACCACTGTTGTTGTCAACACCACCCAAGGCACGCTCGGGTGGCCGAGCGAGGGTGCGGCGGTCCCGTTTACACCATTGGACACGATGGTCCTCTCGGCCTGCCCCCTAGAGGTTTTCCGTCCTCTGCAGCTTCTCCTCCCCCTCCACCTCATGCTCGCCCCGGCTAGGCATGCACGACGCATAACTCATCCCCATCTGTCTTGGGTTTTGCATGAAGAGGAATGTGTGATCCATCACCATATAGGTAAGTATTTCCCTCGTTAGAGAACCAAGGTTTATCGAACCAATAGGAGTAACAACCAGCCCCCATCCTCATCGAATGCACACAAAATAAACAAACTTGTGCACCCAACGCATGCAAGAGGGTGGTCAATCCCCTTGGACTCGTTATTTGCAAGCAAGTAAAGTGCGTAGATAAAAGTTGCAAAGTTAAAAGTAAATAAATAGTAAATTAAGGCAACGAGGTATTGTAGCATTTGTAAACTTATAAGTTAATAAACCCGGGGGACCTAGTTTTCCCTAATGGTATCTCTCATGTGGTAGGCATACGGTGGGTAAACAAATTACTATTGGGAAATTGATAGAAAAGCACATAGTTATGTGATATTCACGACAATGATCATATGTATATAGGTATGTCCATATGCAAATAGGCCGACTCATGGATGTACCTATTACTACTACTCCACTTGAAGAGTGCTTCTATGCTTCTCTCTCTACGTATTAAGTTCATGACAAACAGAACAATGCTTGGAGAACGATGACATGACGTAGACAAAGAAAACTCTAACAATATTAATTAACCCCATCATTTTATCATTTGTGGCAACAACACAAATATGTATCTTGTCCCCTTCTTTCACTGGGATATAGAAAGCCGTCTGGTTGAACCCTCTACAACGCACCCATCTCACTGAAGAAATATCAATCTAGTTGGCCAAACTATTTCAATAGATCATCGTGATTTACGAAGCTATGATAATCATGCAAGTAAGAATCATAATTAAAATTTATAGAATAATCATATCTTTATCCTGAATAATATGAACATAAACCCACAAATCATTGGATCCCAGTAAGCCCACCACACAAGTGTATTACATCAAATAGATCAAAGCGAAGATGTCATGATCATTGTATTGAAGATAAAGAGAGAGATAGAGATATCCATCTAGGTACTAGCTACAGACCCGTATGTCTGTGGTAAACTACTCACATATCGCCATGGGAGCAACAAGGTTGATGTAGAGGTCCTCCTTGATTGATCCGCCTCTGGCAGGACACCGGAAAAGGGCTGCAAATGGCCTCATGGCGGAACATAGACTTGAGGTGACAGAAAAAGTGTTTCGTGTGGCTCCCTAGGGTTTTGGGGTATTTGAGAATTTATAGGAGGATGAGGTACGCCAGGAGATGCTCGAGGGGCCCAGCACACAACAGGCTGCAACCACCCCCCTTGGGCGCACCCTAGTGTGTGATGTCTCCCTCATGCAGCCTCTGATCTCCTCCCGAAGCTTCCACTTCTTCTTTTGGTCGAAAAAACATATAAAGATTGAGGCAATTGTACTTCGTTTGATACTATAAACCTGAAAAGCCAAAAACATGCATAAAACAACAACTTGCACTGGGCAATGTGTTAATAGTTACCGATCACAAATAATATTATTTATTATCTAAAAACCCAAAAAATATCCTAGAATGATAATATTATAACATGGCACAATAAAAAATTATAGATATGTCGGAGACGTATCAACAACCCCATGCTTAATTCCTTCTCGTCCTCGAGTAGGTAAATGATAGAAACATAAATTTTCATGTGACATGCTACCCAACAGGTAATCTATTGCAGGTTTGGTAATTGAGAAACGATAAATTAATAAACATAAACATGGAAATATTCGAATACATAAGAAACATAATCATCAAGTTTCAAAATATACGATCTTTAAAGAATGTTCACCCTCTTTTCATTCTTGTTGGAAATATGAGCAATTTATCATAGGATTTGATTAACATAAAAGATAGGGAAAACATGACTACCATAAAATAGATGAAACAAGGCAGACTGCATGTCCACGCTCAATGCAGGGTGCGCATGTTGTGGTGGCCATTCCCACAGTCCCTAATGTCCGCCGTCACTCCGCCGGGGCCGAGGCCGCGGCCATCGACCCTATGGCCCACGATCAGCAAGCTTCATCATTGCACCATTTCGTGTAGAGAGAAGGCCGCACCACCACGGCTTTCTCCTCCCATGCACGTCTGCAGTGGTGAACATGCACGCGGTTTTGCTCATGGCCTGAGAGCTACTCCGTTACCATCCCGTGGACGCCGGCTATGACGCGTAGCTCGCCCGTATCACCGAGCTTCTCGCCGCTGATGGAGAAGCCCCGACCCCTCTCATTCGCTCTAACCCCTCCATCCCATGACAACGACGAGGCCAAGGGGCGCCACCCCCCCCCCCCACCCTCCCACGTGCGGTGGCCATGTCGAGCCCACGTGTGACGCTCGCATGGGAAAAACACCTCGCGAGCCGCCACCACGCGCCGAGGTGGGTGGAGACAGCTCTCAGATCATACAGTGTGAGCCGCCGATGGATGCATGCACGGTCCTCGAGAAGAAATGCCGGCACCTCGACAGGGTCATCTAGGACGCTGCCACCATTGGGCGTCAGAACCGGGTTGCACTCGCACATGGAAGCCATGCAAGCACCAAGGTGTTACGGGCCTTCACCCGTGAGCTGCGCAGGGTGGCTTGGCCGACCAAGTTCAAGACTGACCTGCCCCTGCGCAACGACAACTCCCTCAACCCCGCGGAATTCCTGTAGCTCTACGCCCTGAGCATCGAAGCGGCGGGCGGTGATGACAAGGTCATGGCGAACTCGCCCTCGATGGTGTTCAAGGACTGTGCACGGTCTTGGCTCCTGAACCTACCCGAGGGCTTAGTTTTTTTGTGGAGTGACCTCTGTGAGCTGTTGGTCGCCAACTTCAAGGGCACGCGTGACCTCCCCCTTTCTGTTAACGACCTATATGGCGTGATCTGCGCCCTGGCGAGACTCTCCGCAATTACATTCAGCATGGTGCGCAACAAGATCCCCCGCTTCACTAACGAGGTAGTCATCATGGCGTTCACCAACGGCATCAAGGACCTCAAGATGTGCGAGAAGCTCGCCGTCAACGACACCCTGAGCACAGGCACGGGATTTTTCAACTTGGCCAACAAGTGCGCCAAGGCTAAAGAGGGCCACCTATTTGACAGCGACAACCCTAACGATGCACCCGAGAACACCAACGGCAAGGCGAAGGAGGCCAAGCGTATTGGGCCTACCGTGCTCGTGGCTGAGCCCGAGCAGAAGCATGGCCGCGAGCAAAGCGTGCCCGATAAGGAGGGTCGTCTGTACTGCATCTACCACGATGTACACAACCACGAAATTGAAGTCGCCATGAGCTCAGGGTCCTCCGGGACGAGCGAGTCGTCCGATGTCCGGAGCATAGCGATCGCGGTGCTGGTCGCGGTGGCGGCACAAGATGGGACGGTTGCAATGGCCACTCTCGTCGGGGCTGATGTGACCAACCTCTTGACAACGGCTGGCACGACCAACCTTGCAAGATGCACCATTGTGACAACGCACAGCTCCCTCCAGCTTTTCCACCACATGTGCGAAGGAACGAGGGCGACCAACGCGATGAGCACGTAGGGGCCTACCAGGAGCCTCAGGTGGTGTCCTGCTTCCTTGGCAGGGCCCACACCCGCTCGTCCAAGTTCCACTTCAAGCAGCTCTGATGCGAGGTGAACGTTGTTCTCTCGAAGCCAGGGGCTGCGGAGCCCCTCATGTGTACCCAATGCCCCATCACTTTTGACGCCCAGGACAGCTTGAAGTCTGTGGCTGTCGCGAGCACACTCCGCATGATGTACAGTCCCACCATCAGCAACGTGGTTGTCACCAAGACCCTCATCGATGGAGTCTCAGGCCTCAACATGCTCTTTGTCCAAACCTGCGACACACTCTAGGTGCCTTATCACTAGCTGATGCTGACTAGGCCATTTTCGGGGGTGACCAGTGGCTCCACCATCCCGTTGGGGAAGGTCTTCCACCCGGTCACATTCGGCACGCACGACGACTATAACACCCATTTGTCAGCGATGCAAGGTCGACACCTATGGGGATCAATGTGAAACCCTTGTGATTATAGGGCGGGGAAAGACAACGTCAAGAGGAGATCTAACGATCAACATCCGACAAGCCTTTTTACCCTTGTTCGGGCCGCTTACGCGTAAAACCCTACGTCCTGCTGGTCTGATCGTATTAAGAATTGTTGTTCTTTGTTGCAGTGATGATAACCGTCTTCTTGGCCAATTTCCAAAAAATCTAACCCGTTGTGAATGAGCTAAGGGCCTCCTTTTATAGGCAAAAGGGTCACCTACAGTGCTAGGTGGTAGGTTCACGAAAAGTTAGTGAAGCTAGAGCGGTGCTTATCCATCTACCGCTGTTAGGTGCATTAGATGCACGTCTTGTCCTTGTCAGCTAAGTGATGGTGAAGACATGTGTCCAGGTGTTTTGACACCTTGATGCCCCGCTAGCGCATGCGAAATGCGTTGGAACTCGGGGGGCGGTGGTACTGTGGCGAGGGCAGTCGCCCTCCAGTGCCTAGCCTCGTCATCCCGGCAAGGGAGCTTGCCAGGGCCATGGATCTCCGTCCCGGCAAGGAAGCTTGTCGGGGGATTTTGTTGCTTCTCGGCAAAGGAGGTTTGCTGAGGCCTCATCGCTGGTAAGTTCATCATGCCCATAAGCGGGCATGGCATTGGATATCTTCCCGGCAAGGCAAGCTTGCCGGGGCCTTGGTAATCTTGGGGGTGCATTTTGTCTGGATCCCACCACACCTTGCCATCAGGGGCTCTTTCCGCCCGTGCACAAGTGTGGGGCACTAGGGACCCTGTCCTTAGTGCACCGACAGGACCCCCATGTCCTGGGCCACACACGCGCGTGAAGCCTTGTTGGGTCAGGCCCAAAGAGGTGCACGGGCCTTCATGGTTGGATCTTCCGGCGATTGTGTTCCCCCACGCGCATCGGATGCGCGAAGTGGGAGGTCGTGCGTGGATTGGCCTCTCCTTCTCTTGAAATGCCTCTGCCACGCGCGTGGCATGCGCAGTCATGGATGGACAGATGGCAGACGAGGCCTTGAATGGCGTAGTAGTGGTTGGGCCCGTACGTGCCTGCATTGGTGCATCAGGGCGGTTCTCTGTTCGCCCGTGAGCTCGAGCAATTGGGCGAGGAGGGTCGTGGCTTCTAGAGTAAGGGAGGCTAGCCCCCACGCCCGTCCTATAAATTGGGAGGGTTTGCGAGGGGTTTTGCTCACCCAACTCCTCCTTAATCCATTAAGTCCTCGATCTTGGCCTTCGAAATCTTCTTCTGTCTGGCGGTGGCACTTGCCCCTAACCATGGTTAGGGGATGGGGTCGGCCACCGTCGGCCGTGATGGCTGCGAGGGGATCCCATTCGGATCATGCCACAACTTCTAGGGGTGCCGCGGCGGAGGACGACCCGAACGCCCGTGGTGGAGGAACGGCGAGGGGCCGAGGTCGCGAGAGAGGTCAAGGCCAGGGGAGTCGGAGCGTTACTCCAATGCCTCCACCCCCCCTCCCAGGGGCTTGCTCCTGTGGTGGCCTACGTCGGAAGGAATCCGATGGAGTTCCTTGTACAGCTGCGAGGACCGATCCGGTCCTTCCTCCAGCTTCCCGGTGTCTTCGCCGAGGCAATGGAAGGAGAGGGGGGGCCGACCCTGTGGCTCCGCATGCACGGCTGTGGTGATGGTGCCGTGTTGGTGGCTACGGAGCGCACTCGGCCTCGGACCCTGTTTCTCGGCCGCGTGTGGAAAATCTTTGCCCACGCTAACAGTCTCTGGGACAGGTATGTTTTCCGCTTCAAGAAGGTGGCGGAGAACACGCTCCCCGTCAAGCTATATGGGAGCTCGGGTGCGCGTCTCGGCTGCTACGAAGAGAGCTCGAGCAGGAATGAAAGCCCTTCCTCGTGTGGGAGTAGGGAGGAAAGGACGGATGATGAGGACAGCGGAAGCGGGTCAGGTCTCCTGCAGTCACTGTCTGCACGAGGGGGCCTTGCCTCGGGCTAACTGCTGGCCGTACCATCACCGTCAGTCTGTCGCTCGAACCCTTCCTCGCCGGACCGGCCGGAGCTGCCTCATCTTCCCGTCAACGCCCCGGCTTCTGATCCTCCATTTCTTCAGGCATAGTTCTCCTTCGCGCAATGCCGGTCCCGGAGGAACCAGCCTGGATCGCGCGGAGGGCCGTTTCATGTCTTCCTGAACCCCAGCCCGGCGAGCATAGTTCCTCGCCAAGACAAAAGTTCTAGGTTAGAGTAGATTATATCATCCATGTGATATGCTTAAGAAGACCCCAAACAAATGAATGAAAAGAATGTTTTCCCCCTTTTTCCGATTCCATTCTTTGTATGATTCGCTTTTGCATAATCTAGGAGCTTGCCGACGACTACCGACAAGGCTCCTTGCCGCTTTCGGTGCAACCATGGAAATCGCCAAGCGCAGCTTGTGATGAAATTGGCGCTATGTAGCCACTTGCTCCGTTGATCAGGTTCGCAACTGCTTGAAGGAGCTCTGTGGCCATTTAGGTCATTTAAACAAGTTCGAAATAGAGACAAGGTGCACTGAACTTTGGGAAGGTCCCAATACGCACAAACTCCACACACAAAGGTCAGAAACTTCCACAGGGAAATAACAGAGAATCTATCTACTTCAGATCTGAATCTTAAGCATAAAAACTTATCTGTCCACGTTGCGGTTGCGAGGCGCTCGAATCTTTTGCCGGGGCATCGGAGCCTTTGGCAAGCATGAAAACACCGCTCTTGGTGGTCTTTTCTCCAGCAAGGACTTCTTGCTGACGGTCCATGACCGTCGCTTGGAGAAAGAGCCAGCCAGGGTGTAACCCCTTTTCTTCTCTCTTGCTAGGCTGTGCTCGCCGAGCACCCGAGCGCGTCTTTGGCCGGCGATACGACGCTCTCAGGAGCGCAACTCCCGCACTAGGGCACGCGCCAGGGCTTTGGGACCGTGTGGTGCATCCTCAACGGTTATGCATTGCTCCACGTAGGTGTGTCCGCGGGAGTATGCGCGGGGGCCTCTGTGAAGCGCCCAGGCACATCCCCGAGCAACAGGATGGCCCTGATGATGCTGCTCCTAGAGTCTCCACATCCCTGCCCGGCGCACACGCGTGTAGCAACGCGCTCGCGCAGGCCTTTGGAAGCCATAGCACAACAGGGCGCCCGCCGCGGTACCCCATTTCCGAGGGAACGCGACATAGCGCCCAAACTTCGATTGATCCGGTGCTGAGTTCGCTCCGATTCACGCGTCTCTCCCACCCCCCTACATGGCGCGCTAATGATGTTGGCGATGCAAGGTCGACGCCTATGGGGATAAACATGATACCCTTGTGATCGTAGGGCGGGGAAAGACAACATCAAGAGCAGATCTAACGATCAACACCCGACAAGCCTTTTTACCCAGGTTCGGGCCGCTTGCGCGTAAAACCCTACGTCCTGCTCATCTGATCGTATTAAGCATTTTTGTTCTTCATTACAATGATAATAACCGTCTTCTTGGTCAATCTCCAAAAAGTATAACCCCTTGTGAATGAGCTAAGTGCCTCCTTTTAGAGGCAAAGGGGTCACCTGGAGTGCTTGGTGGTAGGTTCACGAAAACTTAAAGTGAACCTAGAGCATTGCTTATCCATGTACCGCTGTCAGGTGCATTAAATGCACGTCTTGTCCTTGTCAGCTAAGTGCTGGTGAAGACATGTGTCCAGGTGTTTCGATACCTGGAGGCCCCGCTGGCGCATGTGGAATGCGCTAGATCCCGGGGGGCGGTGGCACTGTGGCAAGGGCGGTCGCCCTCCAGTGCCTAGACTCGTCATCGTGGCAAGGGAGCTTGCCGGGGCCTCGGATCTATGTCCCAGTAAGGAAGCTTGCCGGGGGCTTCAGTTGTCTTCTCGGCAAAGGAGGATTGCTGATGCCTCGTGCCTGGTGAGATCATCACGCCCACTAAGCGGGTGTGGCCTTGGGTATTTTCCCGGCAAGCCAGGCTTGCCGGGGCCTTGGTAATGTTGGGGGTGCATCTTGCCTGGATTCTCGCCACACCTTGCCATCAGGGGCTCTTTGCACCCGTGCACAAGTCTGGGGCACTAGGGACCCCAGTCCTTAGTGCAGCGACACCAACACATTGATTTGATGTTTGCGTACATCAGGCTCGTGTACAACGCCATCCTGGGATACCCCACGCTCGCCAAGTTCATGGCTACAACGCACCAGGGCTACAACATCCTCAAGATGTCGGGCTGTAGCGGCATCATCACCATCACGTGTGAGAAGAACGAAGCGGTCCGCTCCCTGGAGCACGCTTACAAGGCCGCTACCGTGGAGCACTCAGACAATGCTGAAGGCGATGGGCCTCCCGGGGCCACACCTTCGAGGAAGATGTACTCAATGCCCGCCTTTGGTTCTGCCAAGACAAAAGGCCAAGTGGCCAAGGACAATGCCACGAGCCCCACGTGTGCTAAGGGTGCTTTCCCATTTCGGCTATAGGGAGGCTCCCGGCACCCCCCTTGTGTCGGGCTCGGGGGCTTCCATCCGGAAGGCATCCGACCTGTCCGCTACACCGAGGGACGAGGTTGACATGCGCCCTCACGATCAAGCAGTACAACGTCAGGCGCCAGGGGCTCAGGAGTTCATTGCCTAGAAGATCGACAAGCTACGGGAAGGGCGCGCCATGCACAGCAGGCGCCGCATAGAGCATTGCCTCAGGAGGCTCATCACTCTTAAGGGCACCGTGGCGATGCTTATGTGTGTCAAAGTCACGGGCCTCAACGGGGTCGCTTCCCGGACTTACTTCTGGCATGCGAGAGGGAGGCTAGGCCGAAACGTCCACGCGGGCCATGTCGATACGCCTTTCGCCTAGGGGGACAGTGCGGCCGCCATCCATGAGATGGTGCAGTCCACGCTAGCGCCTCACGCGGCATCGGGGCCCCGCGAGCCCCAGAGCCCCGCGAGGCAACGAACCCATGAGAAGATTAACCAGCACGATGCGCTTCATGTGGTGACCGAGTCACCCACGACAACTTCGCCTGGTGATCTTCTGTCTCATCCGAGACCAAGGGTGCCCATCCAGCTGCACTAGCCTCCGGTATGATGGCCCGCCCTCGTGAAGTTCTCGCTTGTTTGTTGTGTGGTAAACTTTGTGATTTCCCTTCAAAACTTTTGATGTTCGCTTGGAATGCTTCACTGCTAGATTGGCGCTTCGTTGCTTCGGGCACTATGTGACAAGTGATTTTCGCTTGATCGTTCCATGAAGGAGCCTGGCACGGCATCTGTGCTCGGGTTCGTCCCTGTAGCGTAGCTAAAGCCGAGCGACCAAGCTCTGAATGAAGGGCTTGCATCCTATAAGTCACCTCCTGGGGTCCTGGGTGCCTAACATCTTCGTGCAGTGGCCTAGGAGCGGTCACCCGACGCGTGCTTCCCCCCTCTTTGTGTTGCGGGTCTGTGACAACCCGATGCCGACGTTCCAGAAGATTATCCTTTATTTCCGTTTCCGTCATGTGGTTATTTTCTTTCGTTCCATCTTCATTTAGTTTGCATCATCGCATCATGCATGGAATCATGTCAACTGTGTTTTGTCGGTGTTGCTTGTTGCTCCGTGTTGTTGGGTGCCAGTGCCTTGTGAGTGGCGTTGTCTTGTTGGAGTGATGAGAGTGGGTGCGTGAGAGCCACCTCAAACCCTGTTGCACAACAGACCTAAAACCTTCTCTCCCCTCTTATTTAATTTTTGTGGTTTTGCTAAAGTCTTCGATTAAACCCCTCTTTAAAAAGGTTCGTATTATTTTTAATAAAAACCCTTTTAATAAATGTGGGGGCAACCCCTTGGGTTTTTCTCTTATTTCCTCTTTTGTTTCATTTCAAACTAGAGTTGCATTTTTATTTCTAAAAGGGGTTTGATTTAATTCTTTTGTAAGAAAAGGGTTTATTTATTTCTTCAAAAAAGGTTTCATTTTTATTTCATTAAAATGGCCAATCTATTTTAATGTTCTATATTTTTTTTAAAGGAGTAAAAGGCATTTTCTTCATCCCTCGTCCCTCGTCCTAGCGCCCTCCAGCCTCATCCCTCGTCCCCCTCGCGCACCCGGCTCTCCCGCTCTACCGCTAGTTCCTCTCTCCCGATCCCCTCTAGCCCCTGCCTCGCGGCCTCCCCACGCAGCTTCCCCGAGCCGCCGCCTCCTTACCCGGTGCTGCACCACCGTTCCCGCGATCGTTGTGCGGGGCCTCGCCCCTCCTCGTCCCCATGCTCGCAGATGCAGCTCCCCGCGCGCCCACCGGCGCCGCCATGCCCTGCCATGGCATGGCCTCGCCGGTGCTTGCCCTGGTCTCCCTGCTCGCCATGGTCCCGTGTCGAGCCTTCCCCGCCGGCCTCCGCTACTACAGCAGCAGCTGCTGTTGCTGTCGCCGCCTGCTGCTGCTAGCGGTGCCGCTTGCCTGCCGTTGCTGCGTGCCGTCGCTGCCATAGTTACTGATGGTGCTGCCTGATGTGTCGAGCCGCTGCATGTGCCTGTTGTTGTCCCATGCTGTGCTCGATTTACTGCTATGCTTCCGAGTTTGTGCTGCCGCCAGTTGTTGTTGGTGATGCTTGCCTGCACGCTGTGATAGTAGTTGCTGTAGGTGCTAGCTGCTAGGCTGCTGCTTGTTGTGCTAGCCGCTACCTGCTCGCGTCGCTGAGTGTGCCGATGCTGTTGCTTGTGCCGCTGGGTGCTTTTAGATTGCTTGCTGCTCCTTAGGTTGCTAGTGCCAGCTGCGCTGCGGTAGCTGTTGCCTTGCTAGTCTGTTGTTGCTGCCTGTGCTTGCTTGCCTTAGATGTTCCTGTCGCTGGGTGCTTGCCGTTTAGCTAGATGCATGTCGTAGCTTGCTGTTGCTGCTAGCATACTCTGAGTCAGATGCTAGTGTTGTTGCTGGCGATGCTTAGTTGTTGTCGCTTGCTTGCGTGTTGCTGTTGCCCGTGCTGCTGTGGATTGTTGTTGGTTGCTTATGTTGTCGTCGCCGCTTAGACCATCCCCGCACCGTGGAGCCGACAAGTTCGCCGTGTACGACGACATCCTTGACGACCCCCGAAACGTGTTCGACTACCAACGCCGAAGACCCTGTGCCAACAAGAAGAACCGTGTACGACTACCGTCGACGAGACCCGAGTACCACGACGACAACTACTTCCACGACGTCCGCTATGGCCCGATCCCCTCTGATTCGCACGCGTCGAAGGTATAGCGATGAGACGTGTCGTGTACCGATGCATGTGATGTATGAGATGTAACCGATGCTTGCGCCATATATGTTTGCCCGTTGCACGTTGTCCCTCTTTCGTCGTGCCCTCGACACATGGGAACACGGTAGCGGGATCACCCCATCTTTATTTAGTGTTCCCGCACACGCATCCTATACATTGGCACGATTGCTCGTCGAGTTATCGGGATAGGAACGTTGCCGTGGCATCGTTTCCGTCTTGCCGCCATGGTTCCCCTTTCGCTCGCCATGGCGACACCTGTTTCTTTCTCCTCTTGCCATGGTGTTGTAACTCGCATGCATGACGCATTCATGACATAATTATCTTGTGTTGCATGTCTCTTGCACGTAGCTCCGTTCTATGTTCCGTGCGTTAACCGACTAGGATGACAAGTGTAAGCCGATTCTATTATATATCTCTTCTTTTCAGTACATGTACTTGTAACGATATCCATTCTTGCGACACGACGAGATGCGCTTTTATCCCTGACAAGGCCCCCATGCCAAATTGAAGATAGGGTCGCATCTTGGGCGTGACAAGTTGGTATCAGAGCAGTACCGACCTAAGAGCCCCCTTGATTGATCGAACTTGGCCGAGTCGAGTCTAGTGAAAAACTGCTTTGAGTCTAGTTATATATCGGAGAGTAGGATTCTTTTTTCTCCTCTTCTATGCTCTGGTGAGGAATCTTGACGTAAAAATTTATTCTACTCCTCTTCTCACTGAAAACTTTTTTAGGATCACGCGGATATTCTTGGGATATATATGATGCCGATGTGACGGAGTTTTGTCTTGGTGCCTCCTGTCTGATTTGATTTTCTTCCGGGGAGTTGAGCTCTAGGGGATTCTCAAGCACATCGTTATCATTCAGATTTCTTAATATCTAAGAACGAAGGATGTTCGTAATTGCTACAATATTAGTAGTGGCGAGATATCCCCGATGTCCACAGTACTGGTGCAGATTGTTCGGGAGTACTGCCATACTTTGTATCGTTGTGATCACGAGGTTTTGTAGTAGATGAAGGTCCGAGATTCTGGTTGTGTTGACGGATGGGATACAGGTGGCGGGTTAGTATAGGAGTTGTCTGAATATTACTCCTTGTATCCGTGTACCAGATTGCATGACCAGATATTTCGGGAATTCTTAGGTGGGAATTCAAGTAGTTACTTATAGCACAATCTTCCAACAAATGCATGATGTTAGGTTGGTGTTCGACATCTAGTGGATTCGTTTGTTGACGGTCGACTTACAGCGGTACACGTTGTGTCTTAAAGAGTCCTTGGTGCTTGCTACGACTCGGGGACGCTTCGTAAGTCGGGTGCACTGCCTTGCACTTGACGACTAATGTAAAATCGAGCCCGTGCGATCTAGTCCACGAAAATATCGGACAAAATCTTTCTCATGAGTTTGTTCTGGCTTGTTTAATAAGCCTCTCCCTTCATTTTGTTGAATATGGTAATTCAAGTTGCTTCGATGTCAGGTGGTGATTTCAGATCTTTTCTAAGTAGTGTTCTCATATTCATATGGGGGTGCTAACCCTTTTGCTTAATCAAATGTCTTATCAATTCTTTTCAACCGTAGTCATCGTATCAATTCCATTCAACCAGTGTGCTTCACTTCAACTGAATTCTGTCCTCTCTAATTTTTGCAAGATCATTCTCCCATTTTATTCCGGAGTTCATCTCATCCAGCCGAAGTTGTCTTTGTTTTTCCCCGCCCTCCCACCCTTTTTCTTCAGTGATTCAATTTTCATCCAAGAGTTTTCTTTTCATTATGCTTCCGTTGTCTGTTCTGTTCTCTCTTACCCGGTGATTCATTGTGAAGATTCTCAGGAGATTCGTGCCATATTTGTTCATTCTTGTCATCCTTACTGGTCAATTTAATTCAGTTGTCCGTGTTCATCATGTCGTTTTTCATCCTCGTAAATTCTTTCCCATGTTGGAAATTCTTATTCAAGCCTCTCTTGTTATTCTTCCATCTATGTTCCATCCGGAGTGTTTAAGATATCTCAGAAATTCTTGTTTTCAATTCTTACATTTATTTCGGGGTGCTAACCTCATCTAGTCTTCATTTGTACCGGTGCAATATCAATCTTTCTAGCAATCTTTTCCAACGGTGGTTTCTTTGAGTGGGCCCATAACCCACAGGTTTTCCCAGGAACTTCCGTGGCTCTTTTTTTCTTTTCCTCGAGATCTCTAATTCTTTTCAACTATGACGTAAGTATGATTTCCATCAGTCATAGTACTTCTTCAAGATCTATTTGAATTAATTCTCATATTTGGCTCAACCTTCCATTCTTCTTTATTCCGGAGTGTCTCATTATCCCATGTGCTATTTCTCGTCATCATTCTACGCTTGCAAATTCGAAGGAGTGTTTCTCTCGAATCTTGGTATATTCTATTTTAGATTCATCATTTCAGCTTGGTGTCGTCATCTTATTTGTTCCAATCATGAGTAATCCCTTTCGTGCTATCCGGTGCATTTCTGAGTTGTTTTTATTTCTCGTTCCTCCGAAGGCCATCATTTCAGAAGACTTCTTCGTTCTCAGTTTCAACTTTCGTTCTCTAATTCTTCTCAATTGTTGTCTCTTCGTTCGTCTCTCGATTATCCGGTGTCTTGTTTAAGTTTTTATCTCAGGTGGATCATGATCTCTCCATTCTCATGTATCTCCATTAATTCGTGGTTTTCCCACTCAATTGTGAATTCTTACCGGTGTGTCCTTCAATTATGCTTCAAGTGGTGCTTATCTCTCTGTCTCTTCAAGATTCTTTCAAGAGGAATAAGTTGTATGCTTAATCTGTTGTTTTCCATCAATTTAATTGGTGAAGGATTAGCATAACATAATTCTTATTATTGTTTCATCAAATGATTTCAATTCTTCATCCGGAGTGGCTCATGATATCAATTACTTTTTCTCAACTGTTATTATCTTTTCTTTTCCGGAGTTCCAAGTTTTCTCAAGATTCTCTTTGTGAGGCTTCATCTAAATCTTGGCATGGTTATAATCTTATTGTTTTCTACCTTCATATATTTTCATCATTTATTTGTATACGGAGGTCCTTCTTGGTGGTTCATCAAGGTTTCAATCCATTCTTAAGTGTTCTTCAAGGTTCATCAAGGTTCATCATTTATTTGATAATTTTTCTTTCCTTATCCTTTGAGGTCGTATTATAGCATTCTTGTTAGTGTAGGAGCCTCGAAGAGACTTCCTTTCAAGTGTGAGCTAATTAAAACCACCAATTCAATGATCATGAGATATTTGCAACCCATGATTTCTTCATTTATCTATCTTGGTTTGGATTTCACCTAAAGCTTTTCCTATGGATTGTTGCTATCATGGTGCTTGTCATTAATCCAAGTTCTCAATGTATCCTCTTGGTGTAAGAATTGTTCGTATCTTGTTTCTCCCAATCGATCCTTCTTTCTGTTAGTGGCTGGTTGTCACTTCATTAGTCTGAAAAGGTTTCCATAAGCCCACTACTATCTTGTTCTTTTTGTTGTTGTTTTTCCAACAACTCCGTCCAATTCTTCTTGCAAGGATGCTTGCCAAGTTCATTGGAGTTAGTAGTTGTCATTCTCTCTTCATTCTCTTCCTCTGTATGAGCTAGTTCCTATTCTGTTGTTCCGGAGGCATGGTGATGTTGCTCTTTTGGGTCTATTTTGTTGTTCTATCAAGATCATGGTGTTCCCTTGTTCTATGTAGTTGATTGTTATGAATATTGTCTAATTCTCTCTTCTTATCGAATTTTTTGTCCCATTTTCCTACCGAAGTGCTGCCGAAATTTTCCGAAAATTCTTGCTTCTTTCTCGTATCATTCCTCATCTATTTGCAACCATCAAGGATCGTTGGTTTCACTCGTTTTTCAAAGAAGCGACTAAGTTTTACCTCTTGTTCTTTCTCATCCTCTCCCCCTTTCATTCTTGGATCTCGGGGCGAGATCCTCTTGTAGTGTAGGAGAGTTGTGACAGCCCGATGCCGACGTTCCAGAAGATTCCCCTTTATTTCCGTTTCTGTCGTGTGGTTATTTTATTTTGTTGCATCTTCATTTAGTTTGCATCATCGCATCATGCATGGCATCATGTCAACTGTGTTTTGTGGGTGTTGCTTGTTACTACGTGTTGTTGGGTGTCAGTGCCTTGTGAGTGGCGTTGTCCTGTTTTAGTGACGAGAGTGGGTGCGTGAGAGCCACCTCAAACCCTGTTGCACCGCGGACCTAAAACCTTCTCTCCCCTCCTCTCCCCTCTTATTTCGTTTTTGTGGTTTTGCTAAAGTCTTCGTTTAAACCCCTATTTAAAAAGGTTCGTCTTCTTTTTAATAAAAACCCTTTTATTAAATGTGGGGGCAACACCTTGGGTTTTTCTCTTATTTCCTCTTTTGTTTCATTTCAAACTAGAGTTGCATTTTTATTTCTAAAAGGGGTTTGATTTAATTCTTTTGTAAGAAAAGGGTTTATTTATTTCTTATAAAAGGTTTCATTTTTATTTCTTTAAAATGGACAATCTATTTTAAAGTGGGGTATATTTTTTTAAAGGAGTAAAAGGCATTTTCTTCATTTTGTTAAAAACCTTTTTTTTCTTTATGTTTGTTTTCTGAATTTTTTGACAGCAAAAGGGTTGTAAGAGATAGGGGGAGGCCCACTTGGGCCAAGGCCCAGTAGACCCCTGCCCTAACGCCCTCCAGCCTCATCCCTCATCCCCCTCGCGCACCTCTCTCTCCTGCCCCGCCGCCAGTTCCTCTCTCCCGATCCCCTCCGGCCCCTGCCTCGCCGCCTCCCCGCGCAGCTTCCCCGAGCCACTGCCGCTGGTCCCGGCGCTGCACCGCCGTTCTCGCGCTCGCCATGCGCAGCCTCGACCCTCCTCGTCCCCGTGCTCGCCGATGCAGCTCCCCACGCGCCCGCCGGATGCCATCTCCTGGCCGGCCCGAGGCCCCGCCGGCGCCGCCATGGCCTATCATGGCATGGCCTCGCCGTGCGCTGCTCTCGCCGGCGCTCGCCCTGGTCTCCCTACTCGGCATGGTCCCGTGCCGAGCCTTCCCCGCCGTCCTCCGCTAGTACAGGAGCAACTGCTGTTGCTGTCGCCGCCTGCTGCCACTAGCGGTGCCGCTTGCGTGTCGTTGCTGCCTGTCGTCGCTGTCGTAGTTGCTGATGCTGCTGCCTGATGTGCCGAGCCGGTTCATGTCCGTGTTGCTGTCCCGTGTTGTGCCCTATGTGCTGCTATGCTGCCGAGTTTGTGCTGCTGCCAGTTGATGTTGGTGATGCTTGCCTGCGCGCCGTGATGGTAGTTGATGTAGGTGCTAGCTGCTAGGCTGCTGCTTGTTTTGTTAGCCGCTGCCTGCTCGCGTCGCTGAGTGTGCCGATGTTGTTGCTTGTGTCGCTGGGTGCTTGTAGATTGTTGGTTGCTGCTTAGGTTGCTAGTGCCTGCTGTGCTGCGGTAGTTGTTGCCTTGCTAGTCTGCTGTTGCTGCCTGTGTTTGCTTGCCTTAGATGTTCCTGCCACCGGGTGCTTGCCGTTTAGCTAGATGCATGCTGTAGCTTGTTGTTGCTGCTAGCGTAGTCTGAGTCAGATGCTAGTGCTTTTGCTGGCGATGCTTAGTTGCTGTCGCTTGCTTCCGTGTTGTTGTTGCCCGTGCTGGTGTGGATTGTTGTTGCTTGCTTATGTTGTCGTCGCCGCTTAGACCATCCCCGCGCCGTGGAGCCGACAAGATTGCCGTGTACGACGACGTCCTCGACGACCCCCGAAACGTGTTCGACTACCGATGCCGAAGACCCTCTGCTGACGAGAAGAACCATGTACGACTACCGTCGACGAGACCCGAGTACCATGATGACAACTACTTCCACGACGTCCGCTACGGCCCAATCCCCTCCGATTCGCACGCGTCGAAGGTATACCGATGAGACGTGTCGTGTACCGATGCATGTGATGTATGAGATGTAACCGATGCTTGCGCCAAATAAGTTTGCCCGTTGCATGTTGTCCCTCTTTCATCGTGCCCTCGACACATGGGAACCCGATAGCGGGATCACCCCATCTTTATTTAGCATTCCCGCACGCGCATCCTATACCTTGGCACGATTGCTCGTCGAGTTATCGGGATAGGAACGTTGCCGAGGCATCGTTTCCGTCTTGCTGCCATGGTTCACCTTTTGCTCGCCGTGGCGACACCTGTTTCTTTCTCCTCTTGCCGTGGTGTTGTAACTCGCATGCATGACGCATTCATGACATAGTTATCTTGTGTTGCATGTCTCTTGCACGTAGCTCCGTTCTATGTTCCGTGCGTTAACCGACTAGGATGACACGTAGGTTCATCGCTTCACCCTTGCCATGTTAACAACAATTTAATATTGCCGAGTAAATAATCGGGAGTGAATTAAATAATTATTCGTGGAGTTTCATCGATATGCAACCCGTTGCATATCGAGCTTCATTTAATGTGTAGTTTTTGCGTGAGGTGAATTGCCATGCCATCCCTTGCATTTTGAACTGATCCTGCATCATAGTAGGTTGTGCATCATGTTGTGCATCGTGTGGTGAATATTTGTGTTGATGTTTGTTTCCGGTTTGCTCCGTCTCGATAGAGTTCCGCAAGCGTGTCGGAATGTGAGGATCCGTTCGACTGCTTCTCGTAGTCATTCTTCTTCTCAGCGGGATCTCAGGCAAGATGACCATTTCCCCAGATACCATTACTATCATTGCCATGCTGGTTATTTCGATGCTATCTATTATGTCACGTTGCCTACCACATGTTAAATATCAGCCTCTCATCAATGCCATGATTACCTTCAACCTGTTCGATCTATCAAACCACTGATTGGCTATGTTACCGCTTGCTTAACCATGTTGTTAGCGTTGCTAGTTGCAGGTGCAGATGCTTCCATGTGATAACATGGGTTCCTTTTCATATCACCATATTAGTTGATATTTATTTTAATGCACGTATATACTTGGTAAAAGGTGGAAGGCTCGACCTTTCTAGCCTGGTGTTTTGTTCCACCTTTGCCCCCTTGGTTTCGGCTACCGGTGTTATGTTCCATAAATGAGCGCTCCTAACACGATCGGTGTTCTTATGGGGACCCCCTTGATAATTCGTTTTATATTAAAGCTGGTCTGGAAAGGCCCAACGTTGGTACTATATTTGCCTAATAACTAATGAACTGCATAGGGAGTAATTAACCCGAGGATAATTTAATCAACCCCCGGGCCAGTGCTCCTCATGAGTGTTGGTCCAACCCAGAGCACTGTGCGGGGCCAACCCAGGGCAACTTGGGTGATTTCTATCCGGCCACCGTACGCGTCGCTTATCCGGCGTGTCCTCAGAACGAGGTACGCGACTCCTATTGGGATCGTCGACACGTCGGGTGGCCTTGTTGGATTAGTTTTGCCTTTCACGAAATATCTTTTGCATCGGGATTCCGGTGATGCTTTGGGTAATCTCAGAGTTGAGGTTTTCCACTAGGGAATCCGACGAGATCGCGAGCTTCATGATTGAGGATTTCTATGCGGCTTGTGGTAATTTGTGATGGACTAGTTGGAGCACCCGTGCAGGGTTAAATCTTTTCGGAAAGTCGTGCCCGTGGTTATGTCGCAACGTGGAAACTTTGTTTACCACTGATTCTAGATAACTTGAAGTTAACTTAATTAAAATATGCCAACTGTGTGCGTAACCGTGACTATCTCTTTTGTCAGTTCCTTCTCCGATCGAGGACACGGTGGGGTTATGTCTGACGTAGGTAGGTGTTCAGGGTCATTCGCTTGATCAACCGTAGTTCACGTCTGTTATGCATAGACCTTCCCCCCTCTAATTTCTTGTACTCGTAAGTTAGCCACTATATATATATGCTTAGCCGCTGCTGCAACCTCACCACTTAACCATGCCTCACCCATTAAGGTTTGCTAGTCTTGATACCTTTGGAAATGAGATTGTTGAGTCCCGTGTGTCTCATAGATTATTACAACACCAGTTGCAGGTACAGGTAAAGGTTATTTGACGCGAGCCCGTTGATTATTCATTTGGAGTTTCTTCTTATTCATCTTCTTCATCATCGATCTAGGATGGGTTCCAGGCCGGCAGCCTGGGATAGCAAGGATGGACGTCGTTCTTCTGTTGTCGTTTGTTTTCGTCCGTAGTCGGACCCTGCTCTTATTCATGATGATTATGTATTGTACTATTGTGACTCTGATGTAGCTTTTGGCGAGTGTAAGCCAATTCTATTATATATCTCTTCTTTTCAGTACATGTACTTGTAACGATATCCATTCTTGCGACAGGACGAGATGCGCTTCTATCCCTGACGAGGCCCCCATGCCAAATTGAGGATAGGGTCGCATCTTGGGCGTGACAGGGCCCCATGGGCGTGTTGATGCGCAAAGGATGAGGCGCAACCCGCCAGAAGTCTAAGGCTAGGAACTTCTAAGCCTTGTTCCTGGGGTATCCGCCCCCTCAGTAATCGTCGCCCATGACCCTCTCATGTAATAATTAGTTTGGGTTGTACACGCCCAAAGCCTCCCGAACTTGAATCCAATGAAAGGCCATGTCGGGGTCCCGGGAGGCGGCTTTGCCCATTCCCAAGTGGAACTCCACAAGCTCTGTGTTGGCAGAATTACTGTCGACCCTCAACTATGCCCACGCCCAAGTGGAATCCGCATGCATCGTGATGTGGTGGATTGTTGGTGTTCCATGCCTGCCAGGTCCCCCTTGTACCTCGCACGGGTGGGGGCTACACACACTGCCTGTGCTCGGGTTCATCCCTACAGCTCCGAAAAATACAAGCGATCGAACTCTGTCTCGTGCACTCACCCCCATGCACGTCACCTCGTGAGGTCCTTGGTGTCTAGGTCCTTGGTAATCCAGTGGCGATTGAGATACGCGTAGGGTTGAGCCCTAGCGACGCAGAGTATAAGGCCCTCATCATGGAACAGGAGTTTCTTGCGCGTCAAGGGGGTGCCTGAGCATCTCAACTCAGGGCCTTCACTGCCACTGTAGCCTCTCACCCCCTGGTAATCCAGCGGCGGCTGAGATACGCCTAGGGTTGGTGGGACAGTCGATGCAGAGCACAAAGGCTCCACACAGTGAGTACTGGAATCCTCACGGAAGTCGCTAGCGTGTAAAAGGGGGCACTTCAGCATAGCGACTCAAGGCCTATACTGGCTCTGTAGCCTCTCACCCCCTGGTAATCTTGTAACACCCTGATTTTTCAAAACTTCTGTTTTCAAAATATTTTTGAAAAGCACTTGCAATTTGGTGGATTTTCAAGTTCTCAAAGCAAGTTGGATTAAGAAATCTTTGAATTCTTTTCTCAAACAACACAAAACCATCTGCTTCATACTAAAACCCTTCTGAGATTTATTTGCAATATTTTCTTATATTAAATAATTCCCTTTTTCTATTTTGGGAATTATGCCATCACTATGGGTTGTAAAGCAACCTATAGCTTGGATGAGATTTAAGACCCAAAACTTTTGCAACATCTTCTCAATGTTATATGACTTCAAAATATGCAAAAATATTTCTGTGTCCAATGGATAATTATGGCCAGAATAATTATTTATCATCTGACCAGAATTATCCCTTTATGAAGCAACCCTATGATTCTTGTTTTGAAAAATTCCCAATAAATTTATATCGTTACTAGGGATCCTATATGGTTGCAATATGTAAGAACATCCCATGGTCCAGTATAAATTTTGAGCAAAAACACTCTGCTAAGTTTCTGCTAAAACATGACCTTTGTGAAGGAAGTGCCAGCTAGGAGTGCACAATGGCGCTGCAAATTTTTGGGCATGTGTGCACCACCAAATGACACTTCCCCACCAAAAGACACTGGTAGAAAAGCTTGCAATTGAGTGCTAGGAGCTCATTTGTGTTCTGGACCAGAAAGGTGGTTTACAAAGGAACTATATTCATTTTATGTTCAAACCTTGCCAAATTTTGCCAGTTTAGAGTCTTTTCTATGCTGATTCCATTAGACATCTTAGTTTGCTCTTATCCTAACCCTGTTGAGCTCCAGATCAACCCAAAGTCTGCTAGCAGAACCTGTTGATGATTTTCCTAGTCGGAGCAGAACTTCTATGCTCAGGCAATCAATGGATGGTGACTGACGGAAGGCTGGTCGATGCAATGGACAAGATTTCAAGGCTTGCGTGGCACCAAGGTGGCCGCAATCGTAGTGACCATGGTGCTGGCATGCCACAGAGCATGCTCTGCGCAGCTGCAGTGACAGCCGAGCCGTCCCGAGCCGTCAATCGCTGCCCCCCATTGTTCGAAGCACCGACGAGGTCCGCCATGGGCAACACAGTGGGCTTCGGCCACTGTGGTCGTCCGGACGCCATTAATGGCTCCGGACCCGTCCCGTCGCTCCCCTGACCTCCTCCATCCCCTCATCACCGCGCCGCGACAGCCAGCTCGCCGTCCTTGCGCCAGTGGCAAGCCCGAGCCTCGCCGCTTCCGGAGAGCTCGGCAGCGCTCGTCGCTGGCCTATTTAAGACACTACCCAAACCCCTCCTAGCTCCCACCCCTCTCCTCCACCTCTGGATTAGCCCTAGAGCCCCCCAGCAAGAGCCTGGAGCTCTTCTCCCTCAGCTCCGGCGAGTTGTTCCGCCGCCAAATCCCCTCCGTCGCCAGCCTAATCCGCCTCTCCCCAGTCCAATACAAGGCCACCATTGTGTTCCTTGGGTTCCTCTGGGGCTCCTCCATCCGTCAGTGAGTTGAATCCCTGCGGGAACCGTCGCCGTCGAAGACCACCGTAGCCTCCACCCGCCGTAGAAAGAGGGGCGACGCCGTCGGTCCACCTCCGGAGGAGCTACGGGTACATGGATGATCGCCGTCGAGCGCCCATTCCATTCCCGTCATCTCCCAGCCTTGCCGCCAACCCTATTGCCGGCGAGCGTCGCTCGTGAGCCGCCATCATCGGTTCCCCTTCCTCTCTCTGTTTTAAAAGGGCAGGCCCCACCTGCCACGGGTTGTGGCCTGCGGCCGAAGCGTTAAGTGGAGGCGGCCCTCCACTTTACGCTTTTGACGTGGCCCCCCAGGTTTTCTTTCCTTTTATTTATTTCAGTTTTTAACAGAAACTTTGACCATTTAAATCTTTTTATCTACAAGTCCAAATCACTTGATTCTTTTTGCAATGGGGTTGTATTGAAATTCTTTACAATCTGGTAAATTTTGGTATTTTTCCCACACTCATAGAATTTCTGGTTAATAAAAAGTTATTTAATGCTTTTCCTTTTCTTTTTCTATTTCAAATACATTTTCAGAGGGAAACTTTGAAGACCAGGAGTGTTTGAACAACCCCACTGATCAAGGCAAGCCATCATATCCATGTGATGTAGTTTTGAATAGCATATCTCACATCCTCATGTATTATAATTACTTAACTTGCTAAGAAAATAATGATTTCATAAATGATCATATAGAGATATATGCTTATGATTATGAGTTAGAATGGTTTCTATGATATGGTGGATGATCATGAGTCACCGGACCGGGCATAACCGGACAACCACCTTGTTACGGCAACAAAAGACCCTCCAACGGCGCCAGAAACAGTGCTGACGAGAGACTGTTCTTTACTCCTTAGCAACTGCACCAGGAATCCTTCTGCTACGGCTACGCCTTTAGGGACTTCCTAGGCAAATATGCAAAGGATTTCCCCGCGGCCTTGGAGCCTTGCGTTGGTGTTCCCTCGAAGCGGAAAGGGTGATGTAGCGCAGCGGTGGTAAGTATTTCCCTCAGTTTTGAGAACCAAGGTATCGATCCAGTGAAGGAGTATGACAAGTGCCTACACAAAAACAAAGAGCTTGCTCCCAACGCTATGAAGGGGTTGTCAATCCCATATAGATTGTTTGCCAAGTGAGAACTTAAAGCAACAAAGTAACAAAGCAAAGTAAAAGGAAAAGTGGAAACGATAGGTGTGAATAGACCCCGGGGCCGTAGTGGTAACTAGTGGCTTCTCTCACGAAAGCAAGTAGACGGTCGGTGAACGAATTACTGTCGAGCAATTGATAGAACCGCACAAAGTCGTGATGATATCTATGGAAATGATTATATCTATAGGCATCACGTCCAAAACAAGTAGATCGATACTTTCTGCATCTACTACTATTACTCCACACGTCGACCGCTATCCAGCATGCATCTAGTGTATTAAGTCCAAAAGAATAGAGTAACGCCTTAAGCAAGATGACATGATGTAGATGGACAATCTCATATCTACGACAAAGCCCATCTTGTTACCCTTGATGGAAACTACACGATGTGTGCCTTGATGCCCCTACTATCATTGGGAAAGGTCACCACACGGTAAGAACCCAAAACCAAGCACTTCTCCCATTGCAAGAATCATAGATCCAGTTGGCCAAACAAAACCAAAGACTCGGAGAGACTTACGAGGATATCAAATCACGCATATAAGAAATCAGCAAAGACTCAAATATATATCATAGATAATCTAATCACAAATCCACAATTCATCGGATCTCGACAAACAGACCGCCAAAGAGGATTACATCGGATAGATCTCCATGAAGATCATGGAGAACTTTGTATTGAAGATCCAAGAGAGAGAAGAAGCCATCTAGCTACTAACTACGGACCCGTAGGTCTGAAGTGAACTACTCACGAGTCATTGGAAGGGCAATGGTGTTGATGAAAAAGCCCTCCAATTCCAATGTCCCCTCCGGCAGGGCACCGGGAAGGGTCTCCAGATGAGATCTCGCGGAAACGGAAGCTTGCGGCGGCGGAAAAGTGTTTTTGTGGACACCCTGATTTTTTCTAGATTTTTAGGGAATTTGTAGGACAAAGACCTAGGGCAGGGGGGCACTAGGGAGGCCACAAGCTTGGTTGTCGCGGACTCCCCCAGGCCGCGGCAACAGGGCTTGTGAGCTCCCTGTGGGCCCACTTGCTTGGACCTCAAGCCTCCCGATCTTCTTCCGTTCTGGAAATATCATTTTGGGGATTTTATTCCATTTGGACTCCGTTCCAAAATCAAATATGAAAAGAGTCAAAAACAAAGAAAAAACAGGAACTGGCACTTCGCATTGAGTTAGTCCCAAAAAAGATATAAGAGGTAAACAAAACATCCAAAGTTGACAAGATAACAGCGTGAAACCATCAAAAATTATAGATAAGTTTGAGACGTATCAAGCATCCCCAAGCTTAACTCCTGCTCGTCCTCGAGTAGGGAAGTGATAAAGAATGAATTTTTGATGCTTTCATGCTACCTAGCATAGATGTCCTTTGTAACTCCTCTTATGTGACGTGAATGTTTGGATCCATTAGATTCAAAACAATAGTTTTCTATTTATGTGGAGACAATAATACTTCAAGCAAACTGGCAAAGTAATCATGAAATTTCAAAATAACAAGGCCAAAAGAAAGTTAACCCTACAAAAACATATAGTCTGGCAATTCTCTATCATCATTGCACAACGAATTTAAATCATGCACCTCCCCGGTATTGGCCAAGTAATTGTTTTCACACCTTTACTTTCTCAAACTTTTTGAACTCTCACGCAATACATGAGTGTGAGCCATGGTTTTAGCACTATAAGTGGTGTGGAGTGTGATGGAGGTTGCAAGAAAAACAAGGAGAATAAGGTCACATTAACTAGGCATATCAATGAGCTGTGGAGATGCTCATCAATAGACATCAATGTGAATGAGTAGGGATTGCCATACAAATGATGCACTAGAGCTAAGAGTATGTGAAAGCTCTTAAAGAAAACTAGTGGGTGTGCATCCAACTTGCTTGCTCACGAAGACCTAAGGAAAATTTGAGGAAGCCTATCATTGGAATATACAAGCCAAGTTATATAATGAAAATTTCCCACTAGCTATATGGTGGTGACAAAACGAGAGACTCCCAATCATGAAGATCATGGTGCTTACTATGCACAAGTGTGGAAAAGTGGTAGCATTGTCCCTTCTCTCTTTTTCTCTCTTTTTTGGATGGGCTCTTTGCCCTCTTTTTTATTTTTTTATTTTATTTTGGTGGGCATCTTTGGCCTCTTTTATTTCCTCACATGGGACAATGCTCCATCAATGATGAGCATCAAACTTACAACTCAAAACTTAGAGCAACGATGACTCTATATGGAATGCCTTCGGTAGTGTACCGTGACAATGATCTAGCATGGCATGGACATTAATGGAAATATCATGCTAGCTATATTACGATCATTCAATGGCAATGCAGACGTGGTGGCACATGTCATGGTGGTAGTTGCATGGCAATATATCTTGGAATGACTTTGAAAAAGCCATAGTAGGTAGGTATGGTGGCCGTTTTGATGGAGGCTAATGGTGGGTTTTATGCACCGGCGAAAGTGGCACGGCACTAAAGAAGATAGTGATGGTGGAAGGTGAAAGTGCATCTAAACCATGGACTCCACATTAGTCATGAAGAACTCATATACTTGTTGCAAAAGTTTTATTAGTAATCGAAACAAACCATTCAACGCATGCTCCTAGGGGAAGGGTTGGTAGGTATAAACCATCGCGCGACCCCGACCGTCACACAAAGGATGACAATCAATAGACTAATCATGCTCAGACTTGATCACATAGAGGTTCACCATACGTGCATGCTACGGGAATCACTAAGTTCAACACAAGTATGTCTAGATCCACAACACCTTACTAGCATAACTTAAATATTACCATAACCACAACTCAAAACTAGTTGAGATGAATCAAACTTCTCTAACTATTCAATGCACATGAATGTGGAAGTTTTTGTATCCCTTTGGATAACTACCCCTTTTGAGACTACTTTCAAAGCATAGATCAACTACCAAGCCACGCTCTAAAAGGTATAAGTGAAGCACATAGAGCAAAAGCATCTAGCTCAAAAGATATAAGTGAAGCACATGTGAGCCGAATTGTCTACCAAAGGATATAAGTAAAGCTCGACAAAATCACGGTGAGTGCATGTCTCTCTGTCTAGTTGTGCAGCAAGGATGATTGTGAAACAACAAAAATAAAAGACTCCTACGATACAAGACGCTCCAAGCAAAACACATAACATGTGGTGAATAGAAATATAGCCCCAAGTAACGTTACCGATGGATTGAAGACGAAAGAGGGGATGCCTTCCCGGGGCATCCCCAAGCTTAAGATTTAACAGCATCCTTGAATCATCTTGGGGTGCCTTGGGCATCCCCAAGATTGATCTCTTTCCACTCTTTATCTTTTTGTCCATAAGAACTTCACCCAAAACTTGAAAACTTCACAACACGAAACTTAAACAGAAACTCATGATAACATTAGTATAAGAAAGCAAACCACCACTTCCTTAGGTACTGTAGCAAACTTAAATTCTATTTATGTTGATGTTGGGTTACTGTATTTTCAATCTTCCATGGCTAATACCCCCCGATACTATGCATAGTTTCATCAAAATAAGCAACCAACACAACAAAAATAGAATCTGTTAACAGCAGACCAGTCTATAGCAATATGTATACTTCGTATACTTCTAGTATTTCAAACATTCTGAAAAATTACGACAGTTTGAAGAATTTGCGTAGCAATCATCAGCAAAAAGAATCAACTCAAAAGTTGTTACACAAAAAATGAAAATTGTTTTCGTGAGCAGAAAGTTTCTGTCTTTTCGAGCATGACCAAACGATCATCGCCAAGATTAATCATAACGGATTTGTTTGGCACAAACGCAAAAAGAAAACACAAAAAACACAATCATAACATAATTATGAAAGTGTGGAAAACAAAAAACAGAAAGAAAAAGGATAGATTCGTTGGGTTGCCTCCCAACAAGCGCTATTGTTTAACGCCCTTAGCTAGGCAAAAGGTGATGGAATCACGTATAGTCATCTTTGGTGCTCAAACCATAAGTAGCCCTCATCATAGATTAATAAGGAAATCTTATTTTCTTTCTAGGAAAGTGCTCCATGCCCTACTTTAGGGGAAATTGAAATCCAATATTACCTTCCTTCATATCGATGATAGCACCAATAGTCCTTAGGAAAGGTCTACCAAGAATAATGGCACATGAAGGATTGCAATCTATGTGAAGTACAATGAAATCCACGGGTACATTGTTCCTATTTGCAACAATAAAAACGTCATCGATCCTTCCCATGGGTTTCTTGAAAGTAGAATCCGCAAGATGCAAATTAAGAGAACACTCTTCAATCTCATGAAAACCAAGAATATCGCATAAAGACTTTGGAATCGCGGAAACACTAGCACCCAAATCACACAAAGCATTCCACTCATACTTTAGATCTTGATTTTGATAGTAGGTTCCCACTCATCATGAAGTTTTCTAGGTATAGAGACTTCTAGTTCGAGCTTCTCTTCAAGAGATTTCATCATAGCATGTACGATATGCGCGGTAAAGGCTTTGCTTTGGCTATAAGCATATGGAGAGTTTGGAATGGATTGCATCAAATAGATGCATTCAAACAAGGAGCAATTATCACAATTGAATTCCTTGAAATCCAAAGTGGGAGTTTCATTACTACCAAATTTTTTGATTTCTTCTACGCCACTCTCCACACCTTTATCATCAAGATAGGTGGACTCCGAATTATTGGGGCGTTTTTCAACCAAAGTGGATTCATATCCAGCCCCTCCATCAATAGGTTTGACAAGCGAAAACAAAGATTCAAGAAGAGACACACATGGCACTTTAAGACCTTCGTGATTTGCATCACTAGTACGCACCCTTTTAAACCATTCATGCCTAGCGCGAATTTGGGCGGTTCTTTCTTTGCTCTCATTCATGGAGACACGCATAGCTTTCAAAGTTTCATCCAAGTTGACCTTGGGAGGAGCACATCTAACTTTGAAAGCATCAATATCACCAGACATCCTATCAACGCTCTTAGCCAAATTGTCAATTTTGAGTAGTTTTTCCTCTATGGATGCATTGAAAATCTTTTGAGAGTTGATGAACTCTTTGATATTACTCTCTAAATCAGAGGGTAATTTGTTGTGATTTCCATAAGAGTTGTTGTAGGAATTGCCATAATTGTTAGAGGAGTTACTAGGGAAGGCCTAGGAACATAGTTTCCTCTAGAAGCATTGTTGTTGCCAAAATTGTTCCTACCAACAAAGTTATCGTCCAAATTATCGTTGCTACTCTCAATCGAGGAAGATAGTGGCATGTGATTAGGATCTAAAGGAGCGTTTATACTAGCAACCAAATTCATCAACTCATCCATCTTAGCACTAAGCAAGTTAATTTCTTCTATAGCGTGTACCTTTTTGCTAGGAGGTGACCTTTCAGTGTGCCACTGAGAGTAGTTGGTCATGAAATTGTCTAGGAGTTTTGTAGCGTCTCCTAACGTGATTTCCATGAACGTTCCACATGAGGCGGAGTCCAAGATATTGCGAGAGGCAAAATTCAAACCAGCGTAAAAGATTTGTATAATCATCCACAAACTCATGCCATGAGTGGGACAATTTCTAATCATAAGCTTCACCCTCTCCCAAGATTGTGCAACGTGTTCATGATCAAGTTGCTTGAAATTCATGATATCGTTACGTAAGGAGATAATCTTAGCCGGTGGAAAATACTTGGATATGTAAGCATCGTCGCACTTATCCCAAGAATCGATACTATTTTTAGGCAAAGAAGAAAACCAAGTTTTTGCGCGTTCTCGCAACGAGAAAGGAAAAAGCTTCAACTTAATCACGTCATTATCCACATCTCTTTTCTTTTGCATATCACAAAGATCAATGAAGGTATTGAGATGGGATGCGGCATCTTCACTAGAAAGGCCAGAGAATTGCTCTTTCATATCAAGATTCAGCAAGGCTGCGTTGATTTCATATGATTCCGCACTAGTGGCGGGAGCAATCGGAGTACTAATAAAATCATTTTTATTGGTACTCGAGAAGTCGCAAAGCTTGGTGTTTTCAGCCATGATGAGTTCAACAAACAAACAAGCACACAAGCAAGCAAGAAAACCGGCAAAGGAAAACGGCAAAAAGGCAAAAGGCAAAAGAAAACGGCAAAGGAGAAAGGCAAATGAAAACGGCAAATGTGAAGTGGGGGAGAGGAAACCGAGAGGAAACTGGCAAAAAAAGTAAATGCAATAGATGAGTTTGTGAGACCTACTTGGATAGATCTCTCCTTCCCCGGCAACGGCGCCAGAAATTCTTCTTGCAACGGCAACAAAAGACCTTCCAACGGCGCGAGAAACAGTGTTGACGGGAGACTGTTCTTTACTCCTCAGCAAAGGCACCATGAATCCTTCTGCTACAGCTACGCCTTTAGGGACTTCCTAGGAAAATATGCAAAGGATTTGCCTGTGGCCTTGGAGCCTTGCGTTGGTGTTCCGTCGAAGCGTAAAGGGTGATGTAGCACAGCGGTGGTAAGTATTTCCCTCAGTTTTGAGAACCAAGGTATCGATCCAGTGAAGGACTATCACAAGTGCCTGCATAAACACAAAGAGCTTGCTCCCAACGCTATGAAGGGGTTGTCAATCCCTTATAGATTATTTGCCAAGTGAGAACTGAAAGCAACAAAGTAACCAAGCAAAGTAAAAGCGAAAGTGGAAACGATAGGTATGAATAGACCCGGGGGCCGTAGTGTTCACCAGTGGCTTCTCTCATGAAAGAAAGTAGATGGTGGGTGAACGAATTACTGTCGAGCAATTGATAGAACCGCGCAAAGTCGTGATGATATCTATGGCAATGATTATATCTATAGGCATCACGTCCAAAACAACTAGACCGATACTTTCTGCATCTACAACTATTACTCCACACGTCGACCCCTATCCAACATGCATCTAGTGTATTAAGTCCAAAAGAACAGAGTAACGCCTTAAGCAAGATGACATGATGTAGATGGACAATCTCATATCTACAACAAAGCGCATCTTGCTACCCTTGATGGCAACTACACGATGTGTGCCTTGCTGCCCCTACTGTCACTGGGAAAGGTCACCACATGGTAAGAACCCAAAACCAAGCACTTCTCCCATCGCAAGAATCATAGATCTAGTTGGCCAAACAAAACCCAAGACTCAGAGAGACTTACAAGGATATCAAATCATGCAAATAAGAAATCAGCAAAGACTCAAATATATATCATAGATAATCTGATCACAAATCCACAATTCATCGGATCTCGACAAACACACCGCCAAAGAGGATTAACATCGGATAGATCTCCATGAAGATCATGGAGAAATTAGTATTGAAGATCCAAGAGAGAGAAGAAGCCATCTAGCTACTAACTACGGAACCGTAGGTCTGAAGTGAACTACTCACGAGTCATTGGAGGGGCGATGATGTTGATGACGAAGCCCTCCAACTCCAAAGTCCCCTCCGACAGGGCACCAGGAAGGGTCTCCAGATGAGATCTCGCGGAAACGGAAGCTTGAGGCGGATGAAAAGTGTTTTCGTGGACGCCCTGATTTTTTTTTGGATTTCTAGGGAATTTATAGGACAAAGACCTAGGGCAGGGAGGCCACAAGCTTGGTTGCCGCGGCCGGCCCCCTAGCCGCGGCAACACGGCTTGTGGGCTCCCTGTGGGCCCACTTGCTTGGCCCTCAAGCCTCCCGATCTTCTTCCGTTCTGGACAAAATCATTTTGGGGATTTTATTCCATGACAAGATAACAGCGTGAAACCATCAAAAATTATAGATAAGTTTGAGACGTATCACACGTCTTGCCGGTATGGGAAGGCCGTGACTTGGGCTGTCCGCGTCATCTCTCACCGATATGCCCCAAAGAGGGAGGGTTCTCCACCTGTGCCACCTTGGCCCGGTGGGCGGTTATAACTCTGTGATCCCAGTTAAGTTGAGTTGGGCCCGTCCCCGTTTGGGATAGTTTTGTTTAACCACGACGGTGGCAGGTGTCATGAGGACACAGGGCCACCCATGGCAGGACTCCGAAAGAGAGTGGTTTCCGAGGATATGATGTTAGATTCACGGGTCAGGCGAGTTGCGTTGGAGCAATGCTGGTCCACCCGAATGGGATCACGAGGTCAGCGTTCCAGAGTGTGGGTAAAGTGTGGAACCTGTGCAGAGTGTAAAAACTATTTGAATAGTCGTGTCCATGGTAATGGATGGCCCGACCAGATCTGAGTTGATGGTCACTCGTGTGGATGTTAGTATTGATGGAAGAACTCTTCAGTTGAGTGGAGATGCTTGATGAGCATTCCGGTGGTTGTGAGACAACCCCGTACGTGAGTAAGTCGTTGTTATAAAGTCAAGTGGTATTATTCTTAATTTGTTGCCATGCTATTGTTTGCTGCATTTCTTGGTTATTATGATCTTGCGAGTACATTCAAAGTACTCACCTGGCGTATCATGCCAGATGCAGGAGAAGCCGAGGACGGATGTCCTGATGATGCGTACTAAGAAGTGTCCACAGTAGTGTCCCTGTGTATGGAGTTGCCACTATATTCCGCTACGCCGTAGAAGTACTTAGTAGTTTCGAGGCCCCACTATGACTCATAAATAATGTAGATACTGTGCTGCACCAAGGGTGCCTATGGCCTCGCTATCATTGTAAGATATGCTCTTGTAACATTATGCTATCAATAAAGTCAGTTCTGTTCTGTGCCAAGTTGTTGAGTGTTTCCAGAAGACATGATCTCTGGGTTGGAAGCACTGGTAATCCGATTCATGGAATCGGGGTGCCACAAATCTAGTGGCAACTGAGATACACGCAGGGTTGGGCTCTGCCAGTGTAGAACACCAAGGCCTCCAAATGAGAACATAAGGTCTTCAAGGGAGTCTCTTGCACGTCATGGGAGGAGCCTGAGCATCGCGATTCAGGTCCTTCACTAGTCATGTAGCCTCTCACCCCCTGGTAATCCAGTGGCGGGTGAGATATGCGCAAGGTTGGGCCCTGCCGAGGTAGAGCATCAAAGCTCCACAGGAGGAACGTAGAGGTCCTCAATCAAGTCGCTTTCATGTCAAGGGGGGCGCCTCAGCATCGTGACTAAGGGCCTTCACTGGCCCTATAGCCTTTCACTTCCTAGTAATCCAACGACGGTCCGGATACACGCAGGGTTGTCCCTACCGACGTAGAGCACAAAGACGAGCAAGAGAAAAAACATGTGTGGAAATAGTCACTACGAGTCTCAAGCAATTATTACACAATTCAAATTGTTCCATACAATAAAGGGTATTTCCTAACGCCTCCTCGAGGTAAAGATGATGTGTTTCAGGGCATGGCAGGAGTCTCCTTGCCAAACTCCTCGGCATCATCCCAGGAGAACTTCTCGAGCAGCGTATGCACGTGGCCCCCCATGGTGGTCACCATATCGCCGCGGGACTCCTCACGGATAGGCGCATCACCCCTACGAAATCAAAGCATGGATCACGAAGGATAAGATGGCTGAAGACACGAGTCGCGTCCATGGAGAAGAGGTCGTGGCACTCCTCGAGGACATTGTCCACCTTTTTGGTCGCTCCCTCGATCTTCTTCACGAGCTCGGAAGTGAGCTAGGCGTATCCAGCATACTAAGGAATGACGGAAGACTCGAGCCTCGTCCATAGATGAGAGCGCGGCCCGGTACGCTGCCGCCTTCATGTCAGTAGCGGCCCGGGACTCCTCCTCCCGAGCAGCCAGCTTCACGTAGGCCATGGAGATATTCTTTGCGTCGGCGTCTCCATCCTCGGCCACCTCGAGCTGGAGCGACTCCAGACGACCGCTCTCAGTGACCTCCTCGGTTGCCACCCTCTCCAGCTCGGAGTCACGGTGGGCAAGCGACGCCTAGCGGGTCTTGGTGGCCTCCTGAAGCTCCTTAAGGCCTGCCTCTGTTTCCTCACAACGCTTGACGAGCAATTACTTCTCGGCGAGGGTGGTAGGCGGCCTTGGCTTTGGCGGCCTCCCGTCTGCTCTCTACGGGGCCTTGGCTTCGGCGGCCTCCAGCCGGCTCTCTATGGCGACGGCCTCGGCCTCGCCTTTGACCTCCTTGGAGAAGGCATTAAGTGGGCTCCAGCTCTCAGCCAACCTCGTGAGGTCCACGGCAAGACGCGCCTCAGCGTCCGAAAGTCCACCTCGAGCCGGGGGAGCAGATTCAGTGCGAAAGTTAGAGCCCGGCGGCGGAGTAGCCTCTCTAGGCCGAAAAGGGGCGAGGGCTCCTAGAGTCTCTCCCGCCGCGGGGTCCCCCCTCCAGCAGGGCACTAGAACGTGCCCCATATGGGATCTTGCGGAGACAGAAGTTTGCGGCGGCAGAAAAGTATTTTCGTGGATCTCTCCCGTGGTTTGGATTTTTCGGGGATTTATTGTGGAAGAAGTAGGGCAGACGAGCCATAGGGGGCCCACATGCCTACTAGGCGTGCCCCCCTGGTCGTGCCTAGGGGGCTTGTGGCCTCCCCTGGTGGCCTCTGCCTTGGTTCTCACGCCCCCTGGGTATCTTCTCTTCCGGAAAAAATCTTTTCGGAATTTTTATTCCGTTTGGCATCTGTTTAATATTCTCCTCTGAAAAGGGTCAAAAACACGGAAAAAAAAGGAACTGGCACTTGGCACTGAGTTAACAAGTTAGTCCCAAAAAAGATATTAAAGGCATACAAAACATCCAAAGTTTGACAAGATAATAGCATGGAACCATAAAAAATTATAGATACGTTGGAGACGTATCAAGCATCCCCAAGCTTAATTCCTGCTCCTCCTCGAGTAGGGCAGTGGTAAAGACTGAATTTTTGATGTGGAATGCTACCTAACATAGTTGTCCTTTGTAACTTCTTTCATGTGACATGAATGTTCAGATCCATAAGATTCAAAACAATAGTTTGCTATTGACATGAAAACAATAATACTTCAAGCAAACTAGCAAGGTAATCATGAACTTTCGAAAAAACAAGGCCAAAGAAAGTTATCCCTACAAAATCATATAGTCTAGCTATGCTCCATCATCCCCACACAACTAATTTAAATCATGCACAACCTCGGTATTGGCCAAGTAATTGTTTTTGCACTCTTACTTTCTCAAAACTTTTTCAACTCTCACGCAATACATGACAGTGAGCCGTGGATATAACACTATAGGTGGAATAGAGTGTGCTGGAGGTTGTGAGACAAAAAAGGAGGAGATGGTCACATCGACTCGGCGTATCAAAGGGCTATCGAGATGCCCATCAATAGATATCAATGTGAAATAGTAGGGATTACCATGCAATGGATGCACTTAGAGCTATAAGTATGTGAAAGCTCAAAAGAAGAACTAGTGGGTGTGCATCCAACTTGCTTGCTCACGAAGACCTAGGGCAATTTGGAGGAAGCCCATCATTGGAATATACAAGCCAAGTTATACAATGAAGATTCCCACTAGCATATGGTGGTGACAAATAAAGAGACTCTCAATCATGAAGAACATGGTGCTATTAATATAGTAGCATTGTCCCTTCTCTCTTTTTCTCTTTTTTTTGTTCGGGCTCTTTGGCCTCTTTCCATATCTCTCTTTTTTTTGTGGGCAACTTTGGCCTATTTTTTTTATTTCCTCACATGGGACAATGCTCTAATAATGATGATCATCACACTTTAATTTACTCAAAGCTCAATGCTAGAACAATGATGACTCTATAGGAAATGCCTCCGGCAGTGTACCGGCATGTACAACGATCTAGTTTGGCGTCTGACGTTGAAACATCTCGCTAGCTATATTACGATCATGCAACGGCAATATGAGAGTGACGGCACAAGTTATGAGACAGAACGGTGGGAGTTGCATGTCAATATATCTCGGAATGGCTATGAAAATGCCATAGTAGGTAGGTATGGTGGCTGTTTTGAGGAAGGCATATGGTGGGTTTGTGCACCGACGAAAATTGCACGGCACTAGAGAGGCTAGCAATGGTGGAAGGTTAAAGTGCATCTATACCATGGACTCACATTAGTCATGAAGAACTCACATACTTACTGCGAAAGTTTTTACTAGTAATCGAAACAAAGTGCTAAACACATACTCCTAGGGGAAGGGTTGGTACGTGTTAACCATTGCGCGATCCCGACCGCAACACGAAGGATGACAATCAATATATCAATTATGCTCCGACTTCCTAACATAGCGGTTCACCATACATGCATGTTACGGGAATCACTAACTTCAACAGAAGTATCTCTAGATTCACTAAACCCTACTAACATAACTCTTAATATTACCAAATCCACGTCTCAAAACTAATTGAGAGGAATCAAACTTCTCTTTCTAATCAATGCAAATGAAGATGGAAATTTCATTGTATCCTCTTTGGGAGCCTATCACCTTTGAGACTACTTTCATAGCACAAGCTAACTCCAAGTTACGCAGCGCCGTGCTTTAAAAGATCTAAGTGAAGCACATAGAGCAAAGTTATCTAGCTCAAAGGATATAAGTGAAGCACATGTGAGCTAAATTGCCTAACTCAAAAGATATAAGCGAAGCTCAACGAGTATTCTAGCAAATTCATGAAGAGTGCATGTCTCTCTCAAAAGGTGTGCAGCAAGGATGATTGTGACAAAACAAAAAGAAAAGACTCCTACGATACAAGACGCTCCAAGGAAAACACATATCATGTGATGAATAAAAATATATCTCCAAGTAATGTTACCAATGGATTGAAGACGAAAGAGGGGATGCCTTCCCGGGGCATCCCCAAGCTTAGTATTTTTGGTGTCCTTGAATTTCTTTTGGTATTCCGTGGGCATCCCCAAGCTTGATCTCTTTCCACTCTTTATCCCTTTGTCCATGAGAACATCACCCAAAACTTGAAAACTTCACAACACAAAACATAAAAAGAAACTCGTGATATCATTAGCACAAGAAAACCAACTACCACCTCTTTAGGTACTGTAGCAAACTTGATTTCTATTTATATTGTCGTTGGATTACTGTATTCTCGCTTTTCCATGGCTAGTATCCCCTGATACTATCCATAGCTTCATCAAAACAAGCAAGCAACACAACAAAACAGAATCTGTCAAAAACAAACCAGTCTGTAGCAATCTGTATACTTCGTATACTTCTTGTATCTCACAAATTCTGAACAATTAAGACAGCCTAGGAAAATGGCATATAAACTAGAAGCAAAAAGAATCAACTCAAAATCTCTTTCTGGATAAAAATGAAAAATAATTTAATGAGCGAAAAGTTTCTGTCTTTTTCCAGCAGGATCAAACAACCAACACCAAACTAGTCATAAAGGTTTTTCTTGGCTCAAACACAAAAAGAAATACAAAGAAAAAATTCAAAATAGAATTATGATGGTGTGGACGCAAAAAAATAGAAAGCAAAAAATCAATCATAAATGCATTGGGTTGCCTCCCAACAAGCGCTATTGTTTGAAGCCCTTAGCTAGGCGTAATGTGATGGAATCACGTATCGTCGTCTTTGGTACTCAAACCATAAGTAGACCTCATCATGGATTCATAAGGCAATCTTATTTTCTTCTAGGAAAATGCTCCATGCCCTTCTTTAAAGGAAATTGAAATCTAATATTCCCTTCCTTCATATCGATGATAGCACCAATAGTCCTTAGGAACGGTCTACCAAGAATGATAGGGCATGTAGGATTGCAATCAATTTCAAGCACAATGAAATCCACAGGTACATAGTTCCTATTTGCAATAATAAGAACATCATTGATCCTTCCCATGGGTTTCTTGATAGTAGAATCCGCAAGATGCAAATTAAGAGAGCACTCCTCAATCTCATTAAAGCCTAGAACATCACATAAATACTTTGGAATCGCGGAAACACTAGCACCCAAATCACACAAATCATTGCATTCATAGTTTTTGATATTGATTTTGTTAGTAGGTTCCCACTCATCATGAAGCTTTCTAGGAATAGAAACTTCCAACTCAAGTTTCTCTTCAAGAGATTTTTTCATAGCATCGAAGATATGATCGGTAAAGGCCTTGTTTTGGCTATAAGCATGTGGAGAGTTTATTATGGATTGCATCAAGGAAATGCGGTCAATCAAGGAGCAACTATCATAATTGAATTCCTTGAAATCAAAAGTAGTAGTTTCATTACTACTCAAAGTTTTGATATCTTCTACTCCACTTTCAATGCTTTTAGCATCAAGATAGATGGACTCCGAATCATTGGGGCAATTTTCAACCAAAGTGGATTCATATCCAGCCCCATCATCATTAGGTTTGACACTAGAAAACAACGATTCAATGGGAGTCACACCGAGCACTTTAAGATCTTCGTGATTCTTATCACGAGAGCACGCCTTTTTAAGCCATTCATGTCTAGCACGAGTTTGGGTGGTTCTTACTTTGCTCTCATTCATGGAGACACGCATAGCTTTCAACGTTTCATCCATATTGATCTTGGGAGGAGCACATCTAACTTTCAAAGCATCAATATCAATAGACATTCTATCAACGCTCCTAGCCAAATCATCAATTTTGAGTAGTTTTTCCTCTATGGACGCATCGAAAATCTTTTGCGAGTTGATAAACTCTTTGATATTACTCTCTAGATCACAGGGTAATTTATGTTAATTTAAATGAGTGTTGTTGTAGGAGTTGCCAAAGTTATTAGAGGGATTACTTGGAAAATGCCTAGGAACATAGTTTCCTCTAAAAGCATTGTTGTTGCCAAAATTATTCCTACCAACAAAATTAACGTCCAAGCTCTCATTGCTACTCTCAATCAAGGAAGACAAGGGCATATCATTAGGATCTAAAGGAGCACCTTTACTAGCAAACAATTTCATTAAGTCATCCATCTTAGCACTCAACGAGTTAATTTCTTATATAGCATGTACCTTTTTACTAGTAGGTGACCTTTCACTGTGCCATTGAGAGTAGTTTGTCGTGATATTGTCTAGTAGTTTTGTAGCTTCTCCTAATGTGATTTCCATGAATGTTCCACCTGAGACGGAGTCCAAGATATTTCTAGAAGCGAAATTCAAACCAGCGTAGAAGATTTGTATAATCATCCAAAGACTCAGGCCATGAGCGGGACAATTTCTAATCATCAATTTCATTCTCTCCCAAGATTGTGCAACATGTTCATGATCAAGTTGCTTAAAATTCATGATATCATTACAGAGAGAGATAATATTAGCCGGCGGAAAATACTTGGATATATAAGCATCCTTGCACTTGTTCCAAAAATCAATACTATTTTTGGGCAAAGATGAAAACCAATATTTTGCTCGATCTCGCAATGAGAACGGAAAAAGCTTCAATTTAATCACATCATTATACACATCTTTCTTATTTTGCATATCGCAAAGCTCAATGAAGGTATTAAGATGGGATGCGGCATCTTCACTAGGAAGGCCGGAGAATTGCTCTTTCATAACAAGATTCACCAAAGCAGCATTGATTTTGTATGATTCTGCACTAGTGGCGGGAGCAATCAGAGTACTAATAAAATCATTATTATTAGTATTCGAGAAGTCACAAAGTTTGGTGTTTTCAGTCATGGTGACTTCAGCAAGCAAACAAGCACACAAGCGAACAGAAATCAAGCAAAAGAAAAAGGGCAAACGAAAAAAGGCAAATATTTTTGTAAATTTTTGTTTTTCACAAGTGGGGGAGAGCAAAACGAGAGGCAACACAGTTTGCAACACTTACTTGGATAAGGTTCACCTAGAATAATCCCCGGTGCCAGAAATTGACACGTTGACGGGAGAGTATTCTTGACTTGATCCTTCCTGGCAACGCCACCAGAAATCCTTCTTGCTACCTCTTGGCCTTGCGTTGGTTTTTCCCTTGATGAGGAAATGCTGATGCAGCACAGTAGCAGTAAGTATTTCCCTCCGTTTTGAGAACCAAGGTATCAATCCAGTAGGAGAATCAAGACAAGTCCCCAGAGTACCTGCGCAAACACAAACGAGCTTGCACCCAACGCTATAAAGGGGTTGTCAATCCCTTTAGGATTGATTGGAAAGTGAGATCTGAAGAAGGAAAGCGCAACAAAGTAAAAGTGTAAGGGTTAAAATATGATGAGAAGTAGACCCGGGGGCCATAGTGTTCAATAGAGGCTTCTCCCAAAATAGCAAATATTACGGTGGGTGAACAAATTACTGTCGAGCAATTGATAGAACCACGCAAATTCATGACGATATCTAAGGCAATGATCATACATATAGGCATCATGTCTGAGACAAGTAGACCGATACTTTCAACATCTACTACTATTACTCCACACATCGACCGCTATCCAGCATGCATCTAGTGTATTGAGTTCATGACGAACAGAGTAACGCCTTAAGCAAGATGACATGATGTAAAGGGATAAACTCAAACCAATGATGTAAACCCCATCTTTTTACCCTTGATGGCAGCAACACGATACGTGCCTCACTACACCTTCTATCTATGTGGGGACCCCGACTAGCAAGTCGAGTTCGCCGTGCCTAGTGACCCCAAGGATCAATGTTCACTGAACACAAATACTGAATAATAGAGTCTTACATCCAATTACCGAAATTATTACATCAAACGACCAGAAGGTCGGGTTCAAGAGCAAGGCCTAAAGCCAAATTAAACGGATACATCGAATAGCGGAAACTCGTAAGGGCTAAGCGGTGCCCATGCCATAAAGCCTACACCGACAGGCATTCTCACTTGGAAGCGTCCTAGATCGCAGGTTCGTCTCCGATGGAGTACTCATCGCCAAACTCCGGTCCTTCCATGTCTGGTCAATAATATAACCAGTGGCATGCCAATGAGTACTTTGAATGTACTCGCAAATAGCCCATGATATGAACATATATAGTGAAGAATAACAGTAACATGTATCTTTAGTGGAATGCAATGTGGTGGAATGATCAGGTATATGCAACAAGTTAAAGAATTATTCTTTAAGAACAGGTTACAGATATCATCATATCTGCTAAGGGTTGAACACACCGGGTTCACCCCAAATGCCAAGTCATCGGACTTGTCATAACCTCAACCTATTAATGAGGGCTAAACCATCCGGGTTTACCCTATATGTCAAGTCACCGAACTTGATCATATTATAGTGATTATCATAACAACACCATTTTAAGACCACACACACACACTTTTGGTTTATGCGGAAACGCTGGACGTAGTTTAAGCAACACCACCAAACTGTCCTTGACCGTGGACCCGGCTATTCGAATAGTTTACACTCTGCAGAGGTAGTACGCTGGACCCACGAGAAACGGGAAACTTCCGTGTCATCCACGACTCGCGGTATATCACATATACCCGTGGTAAGTACCCGATCATCATCTTTCCCCTGATGATACTAGACAAAGAAGTCCACTCGACTGGTACCTAGCCCACATGCTGTACGTCTTACGAGCACCGACTCTGGACTATATGAACCATGCAGGGACCAACGGTGTGCCTAGAACTCATAATAATGGCATAGTCGTCCTACCCATCACGAGAGTGACACCGATCACTCCTACCACAAATAATGTGGCTCTTTGCTAGTACCGACCAGAGTAATCAACACAGCCCCATCCCATAAAGGGGTATCGTGGTCGTACTGGTAAGGTTGGGACGGTCGACACATCATAAATCTAATCCCATTTCTGAAACCATACTCACACCAAAAACCGGTGCATCACTTCACCAAAAGTGATCACCAACTCATCATCACCCTCGGGCATTAGTGGCACCCGACGGGGTTTTCATAAACTCTTTATTTAACTCATCATCATGCTCATGATAATATGCTCTATCATTACTTGTCAAGATGGTAATAACATGACCCTCACGGGGTAGGGTCAAGCTCAGTGCAATGATCTTATAACTTTACTAATCAACATGACAGTAGCATGATCCTCATAGATAGTAGCGTGAGCTCATCATGTTTGTGCTCCCAGTAGCCATGTGATTAACATCATCAACATGCAAGAGCTTTGAAGAAGCCTCCGGTGCCATCACCAAAATGATGAACCGGCACTGTGATCTCATGCAACGAAAAGTACTTGCTATATTACCATGCATCATTTTATATGCTCAAGTCATGGTCAAAGGGCTGCTTGCCTTGGTCGGCTAGGTATCCGGGGTCTTCGAGGTCTTCCTCTCCGGATCCTCCGTCACTCGGTAACTCTCCCGTCGAGAAAGGAATAAATAAATACTACCTCTCACTAAAACAAATCACAAAGTGCTTTTAAAAATGTTGCAAGGCTTGAATAAATTCAGTTTATTATTTTGGAAAATGTTTCCTATAGTTTTTATTAGCTACGCATATTTATTTAAAAGCAAACAAAAGCGAACAAATGCTTTTAATATCATTATATTATACCAAAATTGTTTCTGTTTTTGATAAATGTCAAATATTACAGAATCAAATACTACTCATTTTTAGAAAATTACTGGTGGAAGAATCATATTTTTCTACTGGCTAAATCTTTTGATAAAAATCATTTAAGTTACTGGATTAAAACAAAAGGAAAAAGGCCAAGGGGGTTGGATCCAGTCGGCCCAGCCAGTAGGCCTGGCCACCAGGCGAGCGCGGGCCAGGTTCAAACCTGACGTGCGAGCCCCTGGGGTCAGCGTCAGCGGCTGCGCACGCTGGCTGCCTAGGACACCGACAGGTGGGCTCCACCTGTCGGGTCCTTCTCCTACCTCCAGCCAGAGAGGTGGAGATGGACGCCGGCGAGGCTGCCGTTGTCCTCAGGCCAATCTAGGAACGGGAACGGGTCCCTCATGCCTTCGCCTGCCTGCTCGTGGTCGGGACGTCACCGGAGGTGGTCTGGGTCGCCGGCGACGAGGTGCCCGTGGCGGAAGGGTTTCTGGTTGGCGTCGAACTAGTGGCTAGGGGCACGGATTCGCTCGGGGAAGTTAGGGGAAATGTTCCTCGTATCAAGGGGAGTGTAATGGGAGGTCGGGCAGCGCAGGAGCCGTCGTGTAGCCGGAGATCGACCGGAGCTCCGAGGCGGAGGGGCCTCGGTCGATCTCGAGCACCGGGGCTCTACGAGCTCGATTGGGTGGCTAGGGGGTGTCTACTAGTTGTGCTGAAGCTGCTTGGAGGGTGCTTGGGTGCCGAGAGGACCTATTTATAGGCCAGCGACGGTGACCCGACTCGGGCGCGCCGGTGACTCACTATGGCACGCGTGCAAGCACAGTGAGGTGTTGGCCGTGAAACCACGGGTTCGGGACGTGGTTTAGGACCTCCTGGTGCAACGGCCGCAGAGGGAAAGCGAGTGGGGTCCCTGGGCTCTTGCGCAGCGACCGTGCATGCTCGGCCGCATCGGGCGCGCACGGGCAAACGTCGCGTGAGCTCTTGCGCAAGGGGAGAGGGTCCCTGGGGTAGCTTTGCACTGAATGGTTGTCGGGGGAGCGTTTGGACATAACTGGGGAGGTTGGGACCGGCCGAGGCGTCGTCCCGTTGCTGGTGGCTCTCTGCAGCGCGCCGAGAGCGCAGTTTTGGCATGCCACGACATGCTGGCTCGCTCTGGGGCACTTGGGACGTGTCCTCCATGTCTTGAGTGTTGCTGGGAGTGTGCCTAGCCATTGTGGGTTTGTGGGAGCTCGAGATGGTCAAGGGAGCAAGGAACACTAGTGTTGCCAGTACTGCCCTGCGGCTCAAATTGGAGTTCTTGTCACTTGTGCCTGGAGTTGGGGAGGGGCTGATTGACTGGGTGCTCAGGGTGTTCTGGGGCTCTAACCCACCAAGTTTGGGGCCTTGACATTGGGTAAAACAGTGGCTAGGAGGGTTTTTACCTTCCTGTCAGTAGGTGTTCGACAGTGACTTGGGGTGCTTCCACTCCACCACTGGAAATGAAACTTAACAGGTTTGGTCTTGGGGTAAAAACATGGGGTTCCACCAAATCTGAGCTCCATTGAACAAGTTTGGCTTTGTAAACTTGAAAATGTCTCAAAATGACCAGTAATGTCCTTTACAAAGGAACTGTGGCCAAACAGAGTCTCACAAATCCCATGTTTGGTGTGGAGTCCTCATTTGGGGTGTCAAACACCTCTGCAAAGTTTCAGCTCCATTGGAGAAACTTTGCAATGTAGAGTTGTTCCAACTCTTCTCTGGACAAAGAGGGTTTTGGGCTCATTAGGTGCACTTCCCCACTTGGGATCAAGGTGAGATTTTAGGTGAGCACCTAATATGGCTTGGGAGGGCTCCTATAATTTTATGGGAATTTAGTGACATAATTTCCTTTGGAAACATCTCAAAAAGCTAAAACAGACAAAAATGGTTTTCAGGGTTTTACTCAAATAATATTAATATAAAATAGGGTTGAAGATCATATATATGGAAAATATATGACCTTCTCAGCTTCCATGAATTTCATCAAAATTTTCTAAGGCAGGAAAGCAATTTTCCTTGTGGGAATATCATTACTGGCCTTAGAAACATACATAGATATAAAATAGGAAAATAATATTTTAAATCACCAATTAATGTTTTTAATGAATGAAAATAATATTTGGATCAGATCACCAACTTTGGTTGGAAGTGGCACTTGGCTTCATGAGCTAGTAGTGTATCCCAACATGATGAAGGTGATCTTGATATAAAGGAAAAAGGGTTTTTGAAGAGAGCAAAATAATAAGTTTTTATGGGTTTGAGTCATCAAGCAAACAAGCATACACTCAAACAAGGGCTCACATTGCACTCACAACATTATTTGAAAAAGTTTTAACAAGCTCTGATTTTTGCAACATAAAATACTTGTGGTGAAAAACAGGGTGTGACAGTCTATGGGTGAGGTCACCGCACGGTATGAACCCAAAACCAAGCACTTCTTGCATTGCAAGAATCATACATCAAGTTGGCCAAACAAAACCCACAACTCGAAGAGAATTACAAGGATATGAAATCATGCATATAAGAGATCAGAAGAAACTCAAATAACATTCGTAGATAATCTGATAATAAATCCACAATCATTGGATCTCGACAAACACACCGCAAAAGAAGATTACATCGGATAGATTTCCATGAAGATCATGGAGAACTTTGTAAAGAAGATCCAAGAGAGAGAAGAAGCCATCTAGCAACTAGCTATGGACCTGAAGGTCTATGGTGAACTACTCACCCATCATCGGAGAGGCAATGGTGTTGATGAAGAAGCCCTCCGTATCTGAATCCCCCCTCCGCGAGGGCACGAGAACGTGCCCAGATGGGATCTTGCGGAGACAGAAGCTTGCGGCGGCAGAAAAGTATTTTCGTGGATCTCTCCCATGGTTTTTGATTTTTCGGGGATTTATAGGCGGAAGAAGTAGGGCAGACGAGCCACAGGGGGCCCATAAGCCTGCTAGGCGCGGCCCCCCTGGCCGCGCCTAGGGGGCTTGTGGCTTCCCCAGGTGTCCTCTGCCTTGGCTCTCACGCCCCCTGCATATCTTTTGTTCCAGAAAAAATCTTTTCAGAAGCTTTATTCCGTTTGGACTCCGTTTTATATTCTCCTCTCAAAAGGGTCAAAAACATGGAAAAAACAGGGACTGGCAATTGACACTGAGTTAATAAGTTAGTCCCAAAAAAGATATAAAATGCATACAAAACATCCAAAGTTTGGCAAGATAATAGCATGGAACCATCAAAAATTATAGATACGTTGGAGATGTATCAGCCACCGACATGCAGGCGCACCGAGTCGCCGCCGGTGGTGAGCTCCCACAATGGGTGCGAGTGCGCCTGGAGCATTATGATGAAGTACCCTCAGAACTCCTTGAACATCATCACCCCAGTCGGGCGGGTTTTCGCGAGGTAGGCGATCCAATCAAAGAAGGGTCCCGCCCATGGGTCGGTGAGCTTCTTGTGGCTCTGTCAGATTTCGGGCTCCGCAAAACCGTGAAGATTCGAATACAGGGGCGCGTGCGAAGGCCACTTGGCAACTTTGGTTCACCCGTCTCACTACTCGCTGTGGACGGCAGAAAACTCACTCGATGGTGAGGAAGACACAGAACACGACAGTTTGCCCAGTTTCGGTCCGCTGAGAAGCGTAATACCCTTCTCTTGCTTTGGTGGATTGCCTCTCGTGGAGGGTTGTGGATGAAGTAGTCTAGTGTTCAAGGGCCTTCGGAGGCTGGGTGGCTTCTGTGTGATGCCAGTGGGTGAATGAATGAATCAAGCGCCCCTCTACAAAGTAACCTACCCTTTATATATATAGTGGCGGCCCCGGTCCTCTTCCTTATTGTTTCCGCGGGAAGGGAACCCACAACGACCAATTTTTAAGGGGGACAGGGGAACGTGCTTCCCGTGTCCAAAAGTGGTCTTCACCTGCAAAGTGGTTGTCAACGCAGCAGGGACGTGTCCAGGGATGACGTCCGTCCTGCTGGCAAGCGATGGTGGTCTTGTTGCACTGGAATGGAAACCTTTGGAAGATGCCTTGGATACCTGCGCTCATCCTCGCCCCCTTTGCACTAAAGGGAAAACTGCACGGATCTGCTGTCTGCTGCGCATCTGTCCTTCCTCCTTGTCAGCCTTGACTCCTGAGGTCGGGTCTTGCCTCGGAACTTCCGCCGCTCAGGTAGGCATACGGGGGGTATAAAATTACTGTTGGGCAATTGATAGAAAAGCGCATAGTTTTGTGATATTAACGGCAATGATCATATGTATATAGGCATCACATCCATAGGCAAATAGGCCGACTCATGGATGTACCTATTGCAACTACTCCTCTTGAAGAGTGCTTCTATGCTTGTCTCTCTACGTATTAAGTTCATGACAAACAGAATAATGCTTGGAGAACGATGACATGATGTAGACAAAGAAAACTCTAACAATATTAATTAAGACCATCATTTTATCATTTGTGGCAACAACACAAATATGTATCTTGTCCCCTTCTTTCACTGGGATATAGAAACCCGTCTGGTTGAACCCTCTACAACGCACCCCTCTCCCTGAAGAAATATCAATCTAGTTGGCCAAACTATTTCTATAGATCATCGAGATTTACGAAGCTATGATAATCATGCAAGTATGAATCATAATTAAAATTTATAGAATAATCATATTTTTATCATGAATAATATGAACATAAAGCCACAAATCATTGGATCCTAGTGAACGCACCACACAAAGTGTATTACATCAAATAGATCAAAGTGAAGATATGATGATCATTGTATTGAAGATAAAGAGAGAGAGAGAGAGAGAGATGTCCATCTAGGTGTTGGAAATATGCCCTAGAGGCAATAATAAATTAGTTATTATTATATTTCTTAGTTCATGATAATCGTTTATTATCCATGCTATAATTGTATTGATTGGAAACACAATACTTGTGTGGATACATAGACAAAACACTGTCCCTAGTAAGCCTCTAGTTGACTAGCTCGTTAATCAAAGATGGTCAAGGTTTCCTGGCCATAGGCAAGTGTTGTCACTTGATAACGGGATCACATCATTAGGAGAATCATGTGATGGACTAGACCCAAACTAATAGACGTAGCATGTTGGTCGTGTCATTTTGTTGCTACTGTTTTCTGCGTGTCAAGTATTTATTCCTATGACCATGAGATCATATAACTCACTGACACCGGAGGAATGCTTTGTGTGTATCAAACATCGCAACGTAACTGGGTGACTATAAAGATGCTCTACAGGTATCTCCGAAGGTGTTAGTTGAGTTAGTATGGATCAAGACTGGGATTTGTCACTCCGTGTGAACGGAGAGGTATCTCGGGGCCCACTCGGTAATACAACATCACACACAAGCCTTGCAAGCAATGTAACTTAGTGTAAGTTGCGGGATCTTGTATTACGGAACGAGTAATTAGACTTGCCGGTAAACGAGATTGAAATAGGTATGCGGATACTAACGATCGAATCTCGGGCAAGTAACATACCGAAGGACAAAGGGAATGACATACGGGATTATATGAATCCTTGGCACTGAGGTTCAAACGATAAGATCTTCGTAGAATATGTAGGATCCAATATGGGCATCCAGGTCCCGCTATTGGATATTGACCGAGGAGTCTCTCGGGTCATGTCTACATAGTTCTCGAACCCGCAGGGTCTGCACACTTAAGGTTCGACGTTGTTTTATGCGTATTTGAGTTATATGGTTGGTTACCGAATGTTGTTCGGAGTCTCGGATGAGATCACGGACGTCACAAGGGTTTCCGGAATGGTCCGGAAACGAAGATTGATATATAGGATGACCTCATTTGGTTACCGGAAGGTTTCCGTGCATTACCGGAAAAGTTTCGGGCTCATCGGTAGTGTACCGGGAGTGCCGGGAGGGGTGCCGGGGACCATCGGGAGGGGTGTCACGCCCCAAGGGGTCTCATGGGCTATGGGAAGAGATAAACCAGCCCCTAGTGGGCTGGAATAAGTTCCCACTAAGGACCATAAGGTTTGAGAAGGAAAAAACACAAGGTGGAAAGAGTTTCCAAGTGGGAAGGTGGAATCCTACTCCAAGTAGGATTGGAGTAGGACTCCTCCACCTCCAATTACGGCCAAACCTTTAGGTTTTGAGGCTGCCTCCTCCCCTCCCTCCCACCTATATATACGGAGGTTTTAGGGCTGATTTGAGACGACTTTCTCACGGCTGCCCGACCACATACCTCCATAGTTTTTCCTCTAGATCGCGTTTCTGCGGAGCTCGGGCGGAGCCCTGCTGAGACAAGATCATCACCAACCTCCGGAGCGCCGTCACGCTGCCGGAGAACTCTTCTACCTCTCCGTCTCTCTTGCTGGATCAAGAAGGCCGAGATCATCGTCGAGTTGTACGTGTGCTGAACGCGGAGGTGCCGTCCGTTCGGTACTAGATCGTGGGACTGATCGCGGGATTGTTCGCGGGGCGGATCGAGGGACGTGAGGACGTTCCACTACATCAACCGCGTTCACTAACGCTTCTGCTGTACGATCTACAAGGGTACGTAGATCACTCATCCCCTCTCGTAGATGGACATCACCATGATAGGTCTTCGTGCGCGTAGGAAAATTTTTGTTTCCCTTGCGACGTTCCCCAACAGTGGCATCATGAGCTAGGTTCATGCGTAGATGTCTTCTCGAGTAGAACACAAAAGGTTTTGTGGGCGGTGATGTGCGTTTTGCTGCCCTCCTTAGTCTTTTCTTGATTCCGCGGTATTGTTGGATTGAAGCGGCTTGGACCGACATTACTCGTACGCTTACGAGAGACTGGTTTCATCGTTACGAGTAACCCCCTTTGCTCAAAGATGACTGGCAAGTGACGGTTTCTCCAACTTTAGTTGAATCGGATTTGACCGAGGAGGTCCTTGGATGAGGTTAAATAGCAACTCATATATCTCCGTTGTGGTGTTTGCGTAAGTAAGATGCGATCCTACTAGATACCCTTGGTCACCACGTAAAACATGCAACAACAAAATTAGAGGACGTCTAACTTGTTTTTGCAGGGTATGATTGTGATGTGATATGGCCAACGATGTGATGTGATATATTGGATGTATGAGATGATCATGTTGTAATAGAAATATCGACTTGCACGTCGATGGTACGGCAACCGGCAGGAGCCATAGGGTTGTCTTTATACTAACATATGTGCTTGCAGATGCGTTTACTATTTTGCTAGGATGTAGCTTTAGTAGTAATAGCATAAGTAGCACGACAACCCCGATGGCAACACGTTGATGGATGATCATGGTGTGGCGCCGGTGACAAGAAGATCGTGCCGGTGCTTTGGTGATGGAGATCAAGAAGCACGTGATGATGGCCATATCATGTCACTTATGAATTGCATGTGATGTTAATCCTTTTATGCACCTTATTTTGCTTAGAACGACGGTAGCATTATGAGGTGATCTCTCACTGAAATTTCAAGACGAAATTGTGTTCTCCCCGATTGTGCACCGTTGCGACAGTTCTTCGTTTCGAGACACCACGTGATGATCGGGTGTGATAGACTCAACGTTCACATACAACGGGTGCAAAACAGTTGCACACGCGGAACACTCGGGTTAAGCTTGACGAGCCTAGCATGTGCAGACATGGCCTCGGAACACATGAGACTGAAAGGTCGAGCATGAATCGTATAGTTGATATGATTAGCATAGGGATGCTTACCACTGAAACTATTCTCGACTCACGTGATGATCGGACTTGAGATAGCGGATTTGGATCATGTACCACTCAAATGACTAGAGAGATGTACTTTTTGAGTGGGAGTTCTTAAGTAATATGATTAATTGAACTAATTGTCATGAATATAGTCTAATGGTCTTTGCGAATTACGATGTAGCTTGCGCTATAGCTCTACTGTTTTTATATGTTCCTAGAGAAATTTTAGTTGAAAATTGATAGTAGCAACCTTTGCAGACTGAGTCTGTAAAACCGAGGATTGTCCTCGTTGCTACGCAGAAGGCTTATGTCCTTAATGCACCACTCGGTGTGCTGCACCTCGAGCGTCGTCTGTGGATGCTATGAACATCCGACATACACGTTACTGATGACTACACGATTGTTCAGTGCAAGATACTTGATGGCTTAGAAGCAAGGCGCCGAAAACGTTGTAAAACGTCACGGAACATAAGTGATGTTCCGAAGAGATGAAATTGTGATTTCATGCTTGTGCCCTTGTTAAGAGGTACGAAACCTCCTAAAAAGATTCTTTGTCCACAAAGTAAAGGAGAAAAGCTCAATCGTTGAGCATGTGCTCAGATTGTCTGAGTACGACAATCACTTGAATCAAGTGGGAGCTAATCTTCCAGATGAGATAGTGATGGTTCTCCAAAAGTCACTGCCACCAAGCTTTGAGAGCTTCGTGATGAACTATAACATATCAAGGATAGATACAATGATCCTTGAGCGATTCACGACGTTTGACACTGCGAAAGTAGAAATCAAGAAGGAGCATCAATAGTTGATGGTTTGGAAAACCACTAAGTTTCAAGAAAGGCGAGGGCTAGAAGGGATACTTCGTGAAACGGCAAAACAGTTGCTGCGTTAATGAAGAGACCCAAACCCAAACCCGAGACTAAGTGGTTCTGTAATAAGGGGAACAGTCACTGAGGCGAAGCAACTCTAGATACTTGGTAGATAAGAAGGCTGGCAAAAGTCGAGAGAAGTATATTTGATATACATAATGTTGATGTGTACTTTACTAGTACTCCTAGTAGCACAAGGGTATTGGATACCGGTTCGGTTGCTAAGTGATTAGTAACGCGAAATAAAAGCTACGACATAAACGGAGACTAGCTAAAGGCGAGGTGACGATACGTGTTGGAAGTGTTTCCAAGGTTGATATGATCAAACGTCGCACGCTCCCTCTACCATCGGGATTGGTGTTGAACCTAAATAATTGTTATTTGGTGCTTGCGTTAGGCATGAACATGATTGGATCGTGTTTATTGCAATACGATTATTCATTCAAAGAGAATAATGGTTACTCTATTTGCTTGAATAATCACCTTCAATGGTTTATTGAATCTCGATTGTAGTGTTACACATTGGTGCCAAAAGATACGAGTTAATGATGATAGTACCACTTACTTGTGGCACTGCCGCTTGAGTCATGTTAGTATAAATTGCATGAAGAGGGTCCATGCTGATGGATCTTTACTCACCTGATTGCGAATCACTAGTGACATGCAAATCATACCACATGAGCAAGGCCTTGTTTTCATTGAGATGAAACACGATAGTAACTTGTCGGAAGTGATACATTTTTGATGTATGCAGTCCAATGAGTGCTGAGGCACGCAGTGGATATCATTATGTTCTTACTTCACTGACGACTTGAGTAGATACAGGAGTATTTACTTAATGAATCACAAGTCTGAAATACTGAAAAGTTCAATTCCGTTTCAGAGTGAAGTTCGTCGTAACAAGAGGATGAACTGTCTACGATATGATCATAGAAATGAATATCTGATTTGCGAGTTTTTGGTACACAGTTAAGACAATGTGGAAATTGTTTCACAGTTCATGCCACCTGGAACATCATAGTGTGATGATGTGTCTGAACGTCATAGCCACGCACTATCTAGTATGGTGCATGCTGTGATGTCTCTTATCGAATTACCATTATCGATTATGGGTTATGCATTAGAGACAACCGCATTCACTTTAAATAGGGCACCGCGTATTTCCGTTGAGATGACACAGTATAGACTGAGGTTTAGAGAAATATAAACTGTCGTTTCTTGAAAGTTTGGGGCTTCGACACTTATGTGAAAAAGTTTCAGCCTGATAAGCTCGAACCCAAAGCGGATAAATGCATCTTCATAGGATATCCAAAACAGTTGGGTAAATCTCCTATCTCAGATCCGAAAGCAAAGTGTTTGTTTCTAGAAACGGATCCTTTCTCGAGGAAAGGTTTCTCTCGAAAGAATTGAGTGGGAGGGTAGTAGAACTTGATGAGGTTATTGAACCATCACTTCAACCAGTGTGTAGCAGGGCGCAGGAAGTTGTTCCTGTGGCGCCTACACCAATTGAAGTGGAAGCTGATGATGGTGATCATCAAGCATCGGATCAAGTTACTACAAGCCTCGTAGGTCGACAAGGTCGCGTACTACTGCAGAGTGGTACGGTAACCCTGTCTTGGAGGTCATGTTGTTGAGCAACAGTGAACCTACGAGTTATGGAGAAAGAAATGGTGGGCCCGGATTCCGACAAATGGCTGGAAGCCATGAAATCCGAGAGAGGATCCATGTGTGAAAACAAAGTGTAGACTTTGGTAGAACTACTTGATGGTCATAGGACTATTGAGTAAAATGGATCATTAAAAGAAGACAGACGATGACGGTGATAAGTCACTATTAAGAAAAGCTCGACTTGTCGCAAAGATGTTTTCGACAAGATCAAACAGTTGACTATGATGAGACTTTCTCGCTCGTAGCGATGCTAAAGGTCTGTTAGAATTATGTTAGTTTTTGATGCATTATTTATGAAATATTGCATGTAGGATGTCAAAACATTGTTTCCTCGACGGTTTCCTTGAGCAAACATTGTATGTGATACAACCAGAAGGTTTTGTCGATCCTAAAGATACTAGCAAGTATGCAAGCTCCAGTGATCCTTCAATGGACTGGTGCAAGCATCTCGGAGTTGGAATATACACTTTGATGAGATGATCAAAGATTTTGGGTTTGTACAAGGTTTATGAGAAACTTGTATTTCCAAAGAAGTGAGTGGGAGCACTATAGAATTTCTGATAAGTATATGTGGTTGACATATTGTGGATCAGAAGTAATGTAGAATTTCTGTAAAGCATACAAGGTTGTTTGAAAGAAGTTTTCAAAGGAGTACCTGGATTACGCTACTTGAACGTTGAGCATCAAAGATCTATGGAGATAGATCAAAAGCGCTTAATAGAAGTTTCAACAAGATGCATGCCTCGACAAGTTTTGAAAGAGTTCAAAATAGATCAGCAAAGAAGGAGTTCTTGGTTGCGTTGTGAGGTGTGAATTTGAGTAAGACTCAAAACCCGACCACGGCAGAATAAAGAGAATAGACGAAGGTCGTCTTCTATGCCTTAGCCGTAGAATCTAAAGTATGCCATGCTGTGTACCGCACCTGATGTGTGCCTTGACTCAAAGTCTGTTGAGAGGTACAGAGAGTGATCCATGATTGAATCACTAGCAGCGGTCAAAATTTATCCTTAGTAACTAATGGACTAAGGAATCTTTCTCGATTATGGAGGTGGTTAAAGAGTTCGTCGTAAAGGGTTATGTCGATGCAAGCTTTGACACTAATCCGAATAACTATGAGTAGTGAAACGGATTCATATAGTAGAGTAGATATTTGGAGCATTTCCAAATAGCACGTAGTAGCAGCATCTATAAGATGACATAAAGATTTGTAAAGAACGCACGGATCTGAAAGTTTCAGAACCGTTGACTAAAACCTCTCTCACGAGCAAGACGTGATCAGACCCCATAACTATATGGGTGTTGGATTCGTTGGAATCACATGGTGATGTGAACTAGATTATTGACTCTAGTGCAAGTGGGAGACTGTTGGAAATATGCCCTAGAGGCAATAATAAATTAGTTATTATTATATTTCTTAGTTCATGATAATCGTTTATTATCCATGCTATAATTGTATTGATTGGAAACACAATACTTGTGTGGATACATAGACAAAACACTGTCCCTAGTAAGCCTCTAGTTGACTAGCTCGTTAATCAAAGATGGTCAAGGTTTCCTGGCCATAGGCAAGTGTTGTCACTTGATAACGGGATCACATCATTAGGAGAATCATGTGATGGACTAGACCCAAACTAATAGACGTAGCATGTTGGTCGTGTCATTTTGTTGCTACTGTTTTCTGCGTGTCAAGTATTTATTCCTATGACCATGAGATCATATAACTCACTGACACCGGAGGAATGCTTTGTGTGTATCAAACATCGCAACGTAACTGGGTGACTATAAAGATGCTCTACAGGTATCTCCGAAGGTGTTAGTTGAGTTAGTATGGATCAAGACTGGGATTTGTCACTCCGTGTGAACGGAGAGGTATCTCGGGGCCCACTCGGTAATACAACATCACACACAAGCCTTGCAAGCAATGTAACTTAGTGTAAGTTGCGGGATCTTGTATTACGGAACGAGTAAAGAGACTTGCCGGTAAACGAGATTGAAATAGGTATGCGGATACTAACGATCGAATCTCGGGCAAGTAACATACCGAAGGACAAAGGGAATGACATACGGGATTATATGAATCCTTGGCACTGAGGTTCAAACGATAAGATCTTCGTAGAATATGTAGGATCCAATATGGGCATCCAGGTCCCGCTATTGGATATTGACCGAGGAGTCTCTCGGGTCATGTCTATATAGTTCTCGAACCCGCAGGGTCTGCACACTTAAGGTTCGACGTTGTTTTATGCGTATTTGAGTTATATGGTTGGTTACCGAATGTTGTTCGGAGTCTCGGTTGAGATCACGGACGTCACGAGGGTTTCCGGAATGGTCCGGAAACGAAGATTGATATATAGGATGACCTCATTTGGTTACCGGAAGGTTTCCGTGCATTACCGGAAAAGTTTCGGGCTCATCGGTAGTGTACCGGGAGTGCCGGGAGGGGTGCCGGGGACCATCGGGAGGGGTGTCACGCCCCAAGGGGTCTCATGGGCTATGGGAAGAGATAAACCAGCCCCTAGTGGGCTGGAATAAGTTCCCACTAAGGACCATAAGGTTTGAGAAGGAAAAAACACAAGGTGGAAAGAGTTTCCAAGTGGGAAGGTGGAATCCTACTCCAAGTAGGATTGGAGTAGGACTCCTCCACCTCCAATTACGGCCAAACCTTTAGGTTTTGAGGCTGCCTCCTCCCCTCCCTCCCACCTACATATACGGAGGTTTTAGGGCTGATTTGAGACGACTTTCTCACGGCTGCCCGACCACATACCTCCATAGTTTTTCCTCTAGATCGCGTTTCTGCGGAGCTCGGGCGGAGCCCTGCTGAGACAAGATCATCACCAACCTCCGGAGGGCCGTCACGCTGCCGGAGAACTCTTCTACCTCTCCGTCTCTCTTGCTGGATCAAGAAGGCCGAGATCATCGTCGAGTTGTACGTGTGCTGAACGCGGAGGTGCCGTCCGTTCGGTACTAGATCGTGGGACTGATCGCGGGATTGTTCGCGGGGCGGATCGAGGGACGTGAGGACGTTCCACTACATCAACCGCGTTCACTAACGCTTCTGCTGTACGATCTATAAGGGTACGTAGATCACTCATCCCCTCTCGTAGATGGACATCACCATGATAGGTCTTCGTGCGCGTAGGAAAATTTTTGTTTCCCTTGCGACGTTCCCCAACACTAGGTACTAGCTACGGACCCGTAGGTCTGTGGTAAACTACTCACATATCACCATGGGAGCAACACGGTTGATGTAGAGGTCCTCCTTGATTGATCCCCGTCTGGCAGGACACCGGAAAAGGGCTGCTAATGGCCTCATGGCGGGACATAGACTTGAGGTGACATAAGAAGTGTTTCGTGTGGCTCCCTAGGGTTTTGGAGGTATTTGAGAATTTATAGGAGGAAGAGGTACGTCAGGAGATGCTCGAGGGGCCCATCACAAAACAGGCTGCAGCCACCCCCCCTAGGGCGCACCCTAATGTGTGATGTCTCCCTCATGCACCCTCTGGTCTCCTCCCGAAGCTTCCAGTTCTTCTTTTAGTCCAAAAAACATATAAAAATAGGGGAATTATACTTCGTTTGATACTATAAACCTGAAAAGCCAAAAACATGCATAAAACAACAAATCGCACTCGGCATTGTGTTAATTGTTACTGATCACAAATAATATTAATTATTATCTAAACACCCAAAAAATATCCTAGACTAATAATATTATAGCATGGCACAATAAAAAATTATAGATATGTCGGAGACGTATCAACAACCCCATTCTTAATTCCTTCTTGTCCTCGAGTAGGTAAATGATAGAAACATAAATTTTCATGTGACATGCTACCCAACATGTAATCTATTGCAGGTTTGGTCATTGAGAAACGATGAATTAATAAACATAAACATAGCAATATTCCAAAACATAAGAAACATAATGATCAAGTTTCGAAACATATGATCTTTAAAGAATGTTCACCCCCTATTCATTCTTGTTGGAAATATGAGCAATTTACCATAGGATTTTATTAACAGAAAAGATAGGGAAAACATGACTACCATAAAATAGATGAAACAAGGCAGACAATATAGAGATGAGACGACAATAGACGTGTGCACATATGATCTAAAAAAGAACATATATAGAGCCATTCTAGGTACATAAAATATCGTATGAAAGGATGAGCGTAAACGGAATATATCTAGAAGAGAAACTAGAGCAAGAAACTACGGCAGGAAGTCAAAGAAAAAGAACACGAGCACGTACTGATTTGCAGGAGCACTAGGGTTGGTGTTTGCGTTGTCGTTTGCCATATTACCGAAGAGGTGGTCGTTCGGGATGAGATCGTCGGTGTCCGTGACGGAAGCCAGTAGTCCCGCTGAGCGCTCCCCAAAAACCTTATCGCCCTTCTCCCGTACATGACTCGAAGAGATGGAGTCTCAGATGCCTACTGTCCCGACATACGATGCATGCCGCAAGTCAGGATAGGGAAGAACGTAGCAGCAACACAGAGAGATGGAAATGGTGGTGAGAGGAGATTTTGATGCTCATTCTCTCGAGAGGAGCGACCACTCTTTTATAGGCATAAGAGAAGGAGGCCAAAGGCCAGTGACGGGACCAAAGAGAACGAGGGAGATGAAATGAACAGACAGCAGCCGAAGGGTGCAGCGTTTGTGTTCAATATCCACTACAGCAAAGTCGTGTGTGGCAAAATTTTAGTTCGGCTCGGCTCATTCCTGCAACTCGCGGCGCGGCACGGCGCGGCGTGGCGAGGCGAGGCGGGCAGCAGAAAAGGAGCGCGCGTGTATGTTTCTCTTGTTCTCAAGCTCATACATGTGTGGAAACATCCTCCCTTATAAGGAGGTCCAGCTCCCACTAAACTAGAAATGTATGACTAAATATTTCCACCTCTTGCCTTGCACAAATGGGCTGCGTGGGTCTCTGAGATATATTAGGATTTTCTAAAATTGTATATTGAGCTGGCCCAAAATAGATAAAAATTCCAGCAATCCCCCACCAGATCCCAAAGGCACACATAATTTGCCTTTGGTTCCGAAACACTGTTTTATATACCAATACTGCAGTGGAGACTGTTAAGTTGAACTTCCACCTAGAACTTTATGCTACACTAGTAAGCAACTTGAAGAGTGGGCAAGGCCTTGAACTCCAAGTTTTCTGCGAATCTAGCTTCACACAGAGCCTTGATCGATACTAAGCTACTGTGGGACTTCCCCGCGGGTGGAGCTTATGCTTCATACTCCGAGACCTTTCAATAGTTTACTAGAGAGCACCCTACTCTCATAGATTGCAACGTTAACAATCAGACTCATATAGGTATGTTCTTCAAAAGATGTTCTGCAGGATAACATCTTTGCTCCAATAAGCCACTTAGAACATATTAAGATGTATATTAACCTGCCATGCAATTTAGGAAAGTATTGCATCTTCATGGAGTGGTATTATCAATGATAACGGGATCTCCGATCACAAAGAATAGGTTACCACTGTGAACAACTCAAATTGTTGGTCTCATACCGATCTCCCTCAATGCATTATCTATCACATTACGTGATAGACCCTTAGTAAAAGGATCTGCCAGATTTTTAGATGTTTGTATATAATCCTGTAGGTGAATACTCACAACATATGCCATAAGGAGGCTAAAGTCGGTGAGAACCGAAGGGACAAAGGTGGACGCTGGGAACGATGTTGGTACACGCATGGAACGCACGATGTACCTAGGTTCAAGGATCTCCGTAGAGATAATACCCCTAGTCCTGCAGGAGTGTTTGATGTGTATGAACAGAGTACAGAGTTTCTCCTGGAGCTGTGTTAGGAGGAGGAAGAGGGGAGCAGCCAGCTCGACTCTACCTCTCTCTCTATGGTTGGTGAGTGTGTGGTGCTGTTTGACTGTGGAATGATCGGCCCCCTGCATGGAGGGCGACCGGGGTATTTTATAGACGAACCCGCCGGCCTACAATATGGATAAAGGGTACAAATGTGGGACCCGGCTGGCAGCCTCGTCGGCTGGCTAGGGGCCCACTAGAGTCTTGTCTTGTCGCTTGAGGGCCCACCGGCTGCATGGTCTCGATTAGCAGTGGGACCCGCCGGCTGGACAATGAAGCTCTCGCGTAAGGTTGACGCCGAGCACGCGCTGTACGTCAAGTGTCGTCCAGCGAGATTCGTCATGGGCAGATAGTCCAGCGAGATTCCCCATGCCAAATGTAGTAATGGAGTGGGAGTGCGATGGTCCGACACTATGCTAGGTGATGGATCAGAGCCGGGGTAGGTTAGCGGCGTGGCCGCCGACGCTCGTACCTGCCGGGCGCCCCGATCTAGTACCTTTGCTGGCGCATAGCTACCTTTAATCGTAAGGTCTCATCCTGACCTACAATCTGATGTGACTTGTGATCCTTGGCCGGCTAGCCTGCTCGGCCAGCCGGCTTGGGTGTAGCCGCCTCATTCCTAGCCGGATGGCTGGACCAGGCCGGCTCACAAGAGGTGACCGCCTCGACTCTAGCCGGCAGGGTTTGCCTGGCCGGCCAGAGGGTTGGCCGCCTCGTCCTCTAGCCAACGGAAGACTTGGGCCTGGGGAAACTGTATATATTCATATCCTTTGGGCCGGAAATGAAGGAGCAGGCTTGGTGATCCCACGCCGGGGTTATCCCCCCGACAGTAGTCCCCGAAGCTGGAGAGGCTTGCTGCCTGCAGGCGGGCAGCCTCACTGGCTTGATATTTTGACTTGGTGTTTTCGCCACTATTCGTGACGAGGAGCACCGGCTCTGAAACCATCTGGTTTTGAAACGACGCCTCTGCTTCGTCGCGAGTCGCTCAGATAGCGCCACGTGCCAGGACCTGCCTCACATAATGATGGTGATTGCTGGTGACGGGACCGGGCCTGGGCCCTGGGTCCCGCCACGACGCCCCCTCGGCCTCCGCGCGAGAGATCCTCTGCGGATTTACTCCGCGATGGTTGGGCTTAGGGAAGCGTTACCGCCCGTAATACACGGAGCTAGTGGGGGACCCGCGCACGCCAGATCCCCTCCACATGACACTTCGTGGGGGTTGAAATGGGATGCGGGGGTTCCGAAGAGGCCATTCGCCCCCCTTCTCGCCCCGCATCCACGCCCTCTTCCTCCCTGCGTCTAGAGAGAAAGAGCTCGTATCCTTCGTTTTCCTCGTGTTCGTCGCCGCAAAGCCGCCGACCCCTTCGAGCTTCCGTCGCCAGCAGCCATGGCCGGCGGTTCTTCCTCGAAAAGGCCCTCGGCGCAGAAGGTATCGTCGCAGGGAGCCTGGCTGGGGAGCAAAGTCGGTGAGGAGCACATCGAGGCGCTTCGTCACCACCGGCTGCTTCCCCCGGCCTCCCAAGTGCTTGTGCGACTCCCTGGCACCGAGACCGCTCCCACGCCCGCCGTGGGAGAGGTCCTGCTCTTCACCGAGCATTTCTACCGGGGCTTCGGGCTTCCCGCCAGCGCCTTCTTCTCCGAATGGCTCCGCTTCTTTGGCCTGCAGCCGCATCACCTGGTGTCGAACGCCATTCTGCAGCTGTCGGCCTTCGTGATCCTGTGCGAGGGCTTCCTGGGGATCGAGCCCCGCGTCGACCTATGGAGCAGCTTGTTCTTCTTCAAGCAACAATCCATCTCCATGGATAAATCCGAGGTGGAGAAGCTCAAGGGGCTGCGGCTGATGACGCCGTGCGGAGCCAGGTTGGTGCACCACCGCTCGAAGTCGGGCTTCCCCCAAAGGCCACTTCAGGAATCCATGAAGCAGTGGCAGAAGGGTTTCTTCTACGTGAAGAACTCCGACCCCGCCCTGGACGCCCTCAACATGTCCCCGTTCAACATCGACCCGCCGACGAGGTTCAACTGGGCGGCGAAGACCCCTAAGCCAATTTCTGAGGTGGCGCTGATCTGTGCCCACCTCGATATTTTGGAGAAGGGCCGGCTTCTTGGCCGCGACCTGCTCACCACCATGGTGGCCCGCCGGATCCTGCCCTTCCAGAGGTGGCCGCATCTGGTCTGCCAGATGAGCGGCCGGCATGATCCTTGTCGGCTGTCCAGGATTCGAGCCGGCCGCACCATCCGCTCGATGGTGCCGATCTTCTCGGGGTTCGCCTTGATGCCGCGGGCGGACACGAAGAACCCTAAGAGTTTGCCGCGTGGAACCCCAAAGATGCACTTCTCCGGGTTGAGCCAGATCTTGTACTCGCGCAGGTTGACGAACGTCTCCCGCAAATCGTCGAGGAGGCTGAAGTGCTGTTTCGTCTTGACGACGATGTCATCCACATAGACGTGGATGTTTCTGCCGATCTGTGGCAGTAGGTACTAATGCATGCAGCGTTGGAACGTTGCACCTGCGTTCTTAACACCGAACGTCATGGTGGTGTAGCAGTAGGCCTCAAAGGGCGTGATGAAGGAGGTCTTCAGGCGATCAGCTGGATCCAGCTTGATTTGATGGTAGCCTGGATAAGCGTCCAAAAACGACAGCAGTTCGCAGCCTGCAGTGGAGTCGATCACTTGATCTATCCTAGGCAACGCGAAAGGGTCTTCTGGACAAGCCTTAGTCAGGCTAGTGTAGTCAATACACATTCGCCAGGTGTTGTTCTTCTTTAGCACCAGGACTGGATTAGCCAGCCATTCCCGGTGGAAAACCTCCATGATGAACCGGCTGCAAGGAGCCGGGTGATCTCTTCTCTGATTGTGCGCCGCTTCCCCTCGACGAAGCGGCGCAAGGGTTGTTTCACTAGCTTTGCATCCAGTCACACGTGAAGTTTGTGCTCGGCGTACTTCCTCGGAACACCCGGCATGTCCTTGGGGGACCATGCAAAGATGTCCTGATTCTCACGGAGGAAGTCGACGAGCTCGCCTTCCTATTTGGGGCTGAGGCCAGCCCCGATGGTGACGCACTGCTTTGGGTTGGCAGGGTCGAGTGGGACCTGCTTGGTCTCCTTAGCCGGCTTGAAAGAGCCCTCGCCAGCCGATTGGGGCGGAGGAGAATGCTGCCGAGTAGCCTGGGCCACGAGCCGGTCGATCTGCCACTTCTCCTCAGCAATCACCAAGGCGTCGGCAAGGCGGCTGCTATCTTGGGCACACTCGAGCAACTTCTTGTAGTCATCAACAACAGTGATGATGCCCTTGGGACCCGACATCATCATTTTTAGGTAGGCGTAGTGCGGAATAACCATATACTTGGCCAGAGCTGGTCTTCCCAGCAGCGCGTGATATAGGCTGCTGAGGTCCACTACCTCGAACCATATGGACTCTCGGCGGAAGTGGGCTTTGTCGCCGAAGAGGATGTCCAGCTGGATCTTACCAATGGGCGAGCAGGAATGCCCAGGCACGATGCCATGGAAGACAATACTGGTCTGTAGGACGTCCCTCTCCATGAGTCCGAGCTTGAGGAGAGTGTCTAGGTAGAGGATGTTGATGCTGCCGCCACCGTCGACCAACACCCGGGAGAATCGGCAGGTGAGCCTCTTGGAGGCGAAGGTGGGGTCGAGGACGAGCGCGTATGATCCGGGGTTGGGCATCACCGCAGGAGAGGCCACCCTGCTCCATGTGATTGGTTTGTCCGACCAGTGCATGTACTGGGGAACCGGGGGGACCGTGGCGTTCACCTCGCGCCGCCTCTGGCGCAGGCTGTGCTTGTCGTCGCCTTCACTGGTGAAGATGACGAACGCTCCGTCTTGATGAGGGTAGTCGTCTTGATGGTGACCGTCGTCGTGAGGCGGCGGCGGTGGAGCCGGAGCGTGGCCAGGAGCTGGAGTCCGAGGTGCCGCCTACGAACGTGGGGGAGCCGGCAGGCCATCCCCTTGCGACAGCAGGCGTGCAAAGATGCACTGTCGAAGGGTATGGGTGGACGGCTGCGCCCCAGAATGTATCTTGCAGGGGCGTCGAGCAGCTGCTCAAAGGACTGCTTGGGCAGCTGAAAGTGCGTTATATCGACTAGAGGGGGGGTGAATAGGAGATTTTTACAGTTTCATCACTGAGGAAATTCCTTTTGAGGAAATTCCTCACTGATGACTAACTTACAGCGGAAACAGTTAAGGATCAGTCGTGCAAACGTTCACAACAACAGTATTACAGAGTGAAGATTATGAAAACAGATTGCACAGTAAGCAGGCACGCAGAATACAGATGATGATTAACTCAAGTGAAGAATTTGGGGTTGAGGAAATTCAGAGAAAGTCTTCAGCAAATTCTTCAAACAGTCACAGTGAATGTGATCAACACATAATACACAGAATGTAAAGAGTTGAGCAATTAGAACCCGATTCTTGGTGAAGACTGTTGTTGATGACCCAGTTCCAAGTGTTGTGACAGTTGTACATCTGGTTTGGAGCGGCTTGGTATTGAAACCAAAGGACACCCAGTCCCGGGACACACAGTCCCTACCGTATTCTCCTTGAGCTACGGACACATAGTCCTCGCCCAACACTCGTGGTAAGTCTTCAGGGCATACTTCCAAACCCTCACAAACTCGGTCACCCGACGATCCACAATTGACTGCTGGATTGCTCTAGACCATGACGCCTAACCGTCTGGAGGATGCACAGTCCTCAAAGGTAAAAGGCTTCAGTCCCACACAGGAACAACTTCTTCAGTGATGCTCAATCACTAGGTTTGGTTTGTGGTTTCGGTGGGTGTATTTTCTCACTGATGATTTACTCTTGAAGGCTCTGAGGAATTTGGGTTGCTCTTATGACAAGTGTCAGTTTCTAACGGAGCAGCCAACCAGCTAGTGGTTGTGGGGGGTGGCTATTTATAGCCTGGGAGCATCCCGACATGATTTGACACTAATGCCCTTAAATAATATGACCGTTGGAGTGGATAAGACCAGTGACTTGGCGTGGCTATCGAAACGGTCGTGATCCTCAACTGTGAGAGTCCTCATGTCACTCATATTCCTCACTTGAGGCTTTTGGTAGGATTTGGCTTGGGTTGAGCATCATGAGGAAATTCGTTCCATAGCGTTACTTTGACCCCCTTTAACAGTACGGTGTTCCTATTCATCAAATGCGAAGAAAGTAAAAACAGAAAGCGTAAATCTTCACGCTTCAATTTCTTCAAAATGATTTTCTTCAGGAACCACCGATCTTCTCGATATCAATATCTTCATGAGGAATATCAATTTCATCGCAGATTCCTCGTGATTCATTTCTTCAGCTTCAGACCAATTTCTTCAACTGAAGACATATATTTTTAGGGGTCGATATTCTTCAAATATCTCAAACTCCTCAATGACTTATAGATCATGTGTACACTTATAAACACATTAGATACTTAACCTATAAATCTTCAAACCACCAAAATCACTAAGGGGCACTAGATGCACTTACAGCAGCCAGTTGGTGTTGTTCCGGTTGGGACGCTTTCGTGGTGGGCCGGTTTGTGGAGCCGATGTTTCGCCCTCCACGCTGGCCACCAACTTGCTGTTCGAGTGGGAATCGATCTGATCCGCCTTGCGCTTGTTGTTGTTTTGGCCGCCTCGGTTGTCCCCAGCCGGCTTGGGTGTAGCCGGCGTAGGTACAGCCTTGTCCGAGGCGGTCACCTTGACGTAAATCGCCAAGTAGGCCGTGGCATATTTGTCCGCTTCGGCAATGAGCACCACCAGAGAGGTGGGCTCAGAGCACATAAGCTTATGCTTGAGGAGGGTGCCGTCTCGGCAACCGTCGATGAAGTAATGGATGGCTTGTACCTCATGCACCCCCTCGCAGGAGTTATGGAGCTATATCCACCAGGTGACATAGTCGCGAAGGGGTTCGTCGGTCTTCTGGATGCACATGGCCTGCTCGCGGGGCCGGGCAGGACGCTTGTAGGTGCCAGTGAAATTGAAGTCCACCCACGAGTTCACACTGCCGGCCAGAAGTCTGTTAAGCCATGTCCGGGCCGAGCCGGACAACACGAGTGGCACGTAGCAGACGGCCGTGGTGTAGTCAATCAGCCAGTCCTCTCGCTTGGACGTGCCATTGTATTTGTGCGTGTCCCGAGGCAAGGTGAAACCTCGGGGGAATGGCTCCTCTCGGATCCAGGGGCCAAAGGATGCCGGACCGACGGGACCGTCTTCCTCTAGCAGGGCTGACTGGGCCAGGACGATGAGACGCCGGCGAGCGTCCCGATCATCCTGGGAAGTGTGAGAGCCAGCCTGAGTGGCGAGAGGGGAGGCGCCTCGCGAAGCAGAGACATGAGTTCTTCTCGGGGGAAGAGTCTCACACTCCGAATCACCCTCGTCGCCTCTGCGATGCAAGCCCGAAGTGTGTTCGCTCTCGCGTTGGGAGCGCCGGTCTTGGCTTCCCTCGCCGCTTCGGCCGGCAGGGCGATGCGAGGAAGATCCTTCTGCCTAATGCTCACCGCTAGGGTTGCGGCATGCTCCGGGGTTGGGTCCCGGAGACTCTGACTGGGCCTGACTGGGGCCAAACCGAGCGTGCTGCTAGTTGGCGGCGTCAAGGAGGTCCTTGACCCGCTTCTCCTGGAAAGCACCCTCCTCGCCTTCCAGGCTCGGCATCTCCTACATGGCCGCCTGAGCCGCTTGCATGTTGGCCGCAGGGGTCTCGTAGCTGGGCAGATCGCCACCTAGGACTTCGGCGATGAACCGGCCGCAATTGTGGACCGATCCAAACCGGCTAGGAGCCTCGGAAATCGGAGTGAGGCCGTATGCAGAGTTATACTCGCACTGCGTGGCCTCCATCCGACGCTTAGCCGAAGTGACGGCGAGACCCTCCTCCAAGATACGCTTGCGAGCCTCCTCTAGCGAGGCCCGGGCGTCAACAGGGTTTGCGGAAGCTGTGACGGGTGTCTTTAGGCTGGCGATGGAGTCCCGAAGAGTATCGGTGGTCGCAGCAGCAGGCTCACCAGCATCTGCTGATGCCTTGCCGGGAACCGTGCTGGTGCCCGCACCGATAACCATCACCTCCACGGTGTCGGAGACGGTAGCAACGGGGTATGGGGTGAAGATCCCCACCGACGGCGGAGGGCCGTCAAAGACGAGGACGTTGCTGGGATATACGTCATGGGCAGGAATCTTAGTGATAGAGAGCCTGCTGAAGCTGGTGCAGAGGGCCTTAGCGTCGAAGTCCTCGCCGAAGTAGCGCGGACCGTCGTTGACACGTAGGTCGCTGAAGAGAACTCTGAGGTTCTCCATAGAGTGACGATGACGCTAGGAAGCGCCTCGTCATCAGAATCTTTGTCCGAATCCGCATGGCGAACGTGGACGCCGATCATCATGGGTGTTGCCTCGTCGAAAGTGGGCTCCACGGGCATGCAAACTAATCCGGACGCGATGCATCCGGTGGTGTAGGTGCGGGGCCCTGCCCAGCGTGTAAAGCCAGCCGATGCCGCGATCGGCCCCACGGTGGGCGCCAAATGTCGGTGAATACTCACAACATATGCCATAGGTAGGCTAATGTCGGTAATAACCGAAGGGACAAAGGTGGACGCTAGGAACGAGGTTGGTACACGTATGGAACACACGATGTACCCAGGTTTAGGGCTCTCCATAGAGATAATACCCCTAGTCTTGCCGGAGTGTTTGATGTGTATGAACAGAGTACAGAGTTGCTCCTGGAGCTTTGCTGGGAGGAGGAAAAGGGGAGCAGCCAGCTCGACTCTACCTCTCTCTCTATGGTTGGTGAGTGTGTGGTGTTGTTTGACTGTGGAATGATCGGCCCCCCTGCATGGAGGGCGACTGGGGGGGGTTTATACAAACTTGCCGGCCTACAATATGGATAAAGGGTACAAATGTGGGACCCGGCTAGCAGCCTCACCGGTTGGCCAGGGGCCCACTAGAGTCTTGTCTTGTCACTTGATGGGCCCGCCGGCTACTTGTTCTCCATTGGCAGTGGGACCCGACGGCTGGCCAATGAAGCTCTCGCGTAGGGTTGACGCCGAGCACGCGTTGTACGTCAAGCGTCGTCCAGCGAGATTCGTCATGGGAAGATAGTACGACCGCCTCCACTGTTCCCCACGCCGAGTGCAGTAATGGAGTGGGAGTGCGACTGTCCGACACTATGCTAGGTGATGGATCAGAGCCGGCGTAGTTAAGCGGCGTGGCCGCCGACGCTCGTACCTGCCGGCACCCCTATCCAGTACCTTTGCTGGCGCGTAGCTACCTTTAATCGTAAGGTCTCATCCTGACCTACGATCTCATGTGACTTGTGATCCTTGGCCAGCTTGCCTGCTTGGCCAGCCGGCTTGCCTGCTTGGCCAGCCGGCTTGGGTGTAGCCGCCTCATTCCAAGCCGGCTGGCTGGACCAGGACGACTTAGAAGAGGTGATTGCCTCGACTCTAGCCGGCAGGGATTGCCTGGCCGGCCAGAGGGTTGGCCGCCTCGTCCTCTAGTGGGTAGGCGCAGCCTAGCCGGCCGGAAGACTTGGGCCTTGGGAAACTGTATAAATTCATATCTTTTGGGCCGGAAATGAAGGAGATGGCTTGATGATCCTACCCCGGGGTTATCCCCCCGACAAGTCCAATGTTATAACTCAAGAGTTTCTTATTTTCCTAATTGATTTTAACCTTCTCCGAACATGTCTAGATGACTTCGTGTTATCCTTTGAGATGCTCACTTTTGGGATCACAGTTTCATTGTCGCAGTTCGTAAGGATACCCCGTACAGGTTTTTCGACAACCGATAAGACAATCAATAGCCGGTGAAGCCAATCTGCTTCGGCCATTGTTGTATCTAGTGTTGTGAGTTCTGCTTCCATTGTTGATCTTGTTAAGATCGTTTGCTTGCAAGACTTCCAAGAAACAGCGCCACCTCCATGAGTGAATGCATATCCTCTCGTGGCCTTTATCTCATCAGCATCACAGATCAAGTTTGAATCACTATACCCTTCAAGCACCTTTGGGTGTCCAGTATAGTGAATTCCATAATTTGCAGTGCCTTTCAAATGCACATATCCTGGTTTTGAGACAAACCGAGTGAGTTTGCTAACAGCAAAACAGATGTCAGGTCTTGTAGCACTAGCTAAGTACACAGGCAAGCCAATAATATGAGAATATTTCAATTGGTCTCTAGTAATTCTTCGATTTTTCCGAAGCACCACGCTGGCATCATATGGTGTGGGAGAGGGCTTGGAGTCACGTAGTGAGATTGAAGCAACGTAATCCCACCATCATCGTCTCTCAACAACTTGATGTTCAAAATGACATCAGCCTCAACTAAATCATTCATCTCAAAACAATGAGATAGGAAATTCTTGATTTCCTTAATAACATTCAGATTTGTTCTGAAAATCAGTATGTCATCAACATACAAGCAAAGATTAACTCCCTTGCCCCCACCATGGCGATAGTACACACTTTTATCAGCTTCGTTAAAAACAAAGCCTGCAGTTGTTAAAGTTCTTTCAAACTTCTCATGCCACTGCTTGGGTGCTTGGTTAAAGCGGTATAAAGACTTCAACAAATTGCACATTTTTCCTTCCTGACCATCTACTACAAACCCATCTGGTTGTTCCATGTAAATTTACTCATCCAACTCTTCATTTAGGAAAGCTGTCTTAACATCCGTTTGATGAACGAGAAGACCATGTGAGGCGGCTAGTGAAAGTAGTACTCGAATAGTGGTCAGTCAAGCCACATGTGAGTAAATATCAAAGAAGTCTTCACCTTCCTTTTGGGTATAACCCTTAGCCACGAGTCGTGCCTTGTACTTTTCGATAGTATCATCAGGCCTAAGCTTCTTCTTGAATACCCATTTGCATCCTATTGGTTTGCACCCATAAGGACGATCAGTGATGTCCCAACTTTCATTTGCCAAGATTGAATCCATCTCACTACGGACTGCTTCCTTCGAGAAGTCAACATATTCAGATGCATAAGCCTCTGAAATAGAACTCGGAGTGTCATCTATGAGATACACAAGAAAATTATCACCAAAGGACATTGCAATCCTCTGTCTCTTGCTCCTGGCAGGAACTTCGTTGTTCTCCTCCACGGTATTTTCAAAATGTTCCATCAAAATGATAGGTTCAGTAATTGTAACTAATTCATGATTCGATGAATTAGACATCTCCTAATTAGATGAGGTAGCCGGATCCTTCATGGGAAAGATATCTTCGAAGAAAGTCGCATCATTCGACTCCATGATTGTACCGACATGCATGTCTCATACCTCATATTTGACAACCAAGAATCTATATCCAATGCTATGAAAAGCATATCCCAGGAAAACACAATCCACAATTTTTTGTCCTAGCTTGCGCTTCTTTGTGATTGGCAAATTGACTTTCGCCAAACAACCCGACGTTCCTAGATAAGAGAGTTTTAACCTTTTCTTTTCCCATTCCTTGAATGGACTTATCTCTTTGTTCTTTGTGGGAACTCGGTTTAGGACATGACATGAAGTGAATATCGCCTCCCCCACCATGCCTTGGAGAGACCCAATGTGTCTAACATGGCATTAACCAAATCAGTTAGAGTACGGTTCTTTCTTTCGGCTATCCCATTTGACTGAGGTGAATAGGAAGGCGTCCTCTCATGGATTATACCATGTTCCGCATAGAAGGAATCAAATTCATTTGATAAATACTCTCCACCATAATCGGACCTAAGCCTCTTGATCTTACGATGAAGTTGGTTTTCTGCTTCAGCTTTATAGATCTTGCAAAAGTTCAAGGCCTCATCCTTAGATTTCATAAGATACACTTGTAAGTATCTAGTGGAAGCATCAATTAATGTCATGAAATATTTCTTTCCACCTTTTGTCAAAATACTATTCATTTCACATAGACTAAATGTATGAGCTCTAGTGGTGCAAGATTTCTCGCTTCGGCAGTCGTATGAGACTTATGAGGTTGCTTGGCTTGCACACGACTTGACACTTAGATCCCTTGACAGTGGTGAAGCTAGGGATTAAGTTCAATTTGGCTAGTCACGACATGCAACCAAAATTAACATGACAGAGACGTGAATGCCACACATTTGATTCACTATTGTTTTAACATGATTAACAACTTTATTGCAAACGTCTACCAAGGATAAACGGAACAGGCCTCCTCACTCATAGCCTTTACCAACAAAAGTTCCATACTTGGATATTACAAATTAATTCGACTCAAAGACAATCTTGTAGCCATCTCTACATAAAAGAGATCTGCTAACAAGATTTTTATTCACGGAGGGCACATAATGCACGTTCTTCAGCCGCAAGACCTTCCCCGAAGTAAACTTCAGATCGAGCGTGCCAACACCACGAACAGAAGCACTTGAACCATTTCACATCAGCACGGTGGAAGTCCCTGCGGACTGGTAAGACGAAAACATGGAAATATCACCGCATACATGCACATTAACACCCGTGTTAATCAACCAATCGGGTAAATGACATACTGAAAGGATGGTGGAAAATATACTATACCCAACATCCTTCATGTCAGTGTCACCAATGCCAACATTAGCGGACTTGCCGCCTTTCCCATGTTGATGCTTTTCATAACGGTTAGGGCAGTTAGATGCCCAATGATCAGGATCTCCGCCACACATGACAAAAACCTTTCTTCTTGTCATTCTTCTTCTTGAAGTTGGTGTGATGTACACCCTTGTTCTTCCCATCGAACTTTGCTTTACCATCAAACTTGCCCTTGTTCTTGAAATTGTGGGGCTGGAAGTTTTTCTTTTGTACCAGATTGGGACTAGAACCTCCCTCAATGCCTCGAGCATTTCTTCCACATCAAGAGTACCTATGAGATCCGGAACGGAAAACTCATGTCTCTTATGCTTTAGTAAGGTAGCAAAGTTCCTCCACGAAGGAGGAAGATTAGTGATGATGCCTCTGGAAACAAACTTGTCCGGAAGAAGTCGCTGCCCTTCTCCTGCATCAAGGATTCCATGTCCGGTCTGCTCAACCCTGGATGGAGGGAGTGGGTTTGTTTGAGCTCCGGGATGCGGCGGAGAGTTATGCTACAGTCCACATGGTCCCGCAGCCTCTTGCAAACTCGGTGGTGCGCTTCATACGTCATGATCATGGTCTCGGCTTCCGCGGCCAAGAGGGTTTTCGTCAGGGCTGCCTCATGCTTCTGGGGGTACCATTGGATTTCCGCAACACCGAAGATCTCAGGGCGGCTGTTAACACCTTTGGGGAGTTTCATCATTGGGTCCATGACGACCCATATTTGGTTCTTTCTATTGTTTTTCCCGCCTTCCCAGAAGACCGGCTAGTACCTCGCAGTATCAGTTTCTCAGAATAATCTGCCTGGGTGGCGCAAAGGTGTCCTGGTCTGCTCCTGTGTACATTTTGGGTACGGCGGCTGCAGAGATTCTCCCCAATGATGAGGATCCGATGCCTCTCAATGGCAACCCTCATCCGCTCCCCGGGCAGCTTGTTCATGACAATCTGCAATTTGCTTTGCCCCCATATCCTGCACTAGGATGGAATGCGGTGCCACTCGCCCCTGGAGATCCTGGGCCTAGCGCTGCGGATGCTGAAGACGGTGGCTGGGGGCTGCCGCCCGTCGATCTTGAGGCAGGAGGCTGGGGTCAACCGCCTGCTGATGGAGGAGGCTGGGAACAGGCTGCGGCACCTGCTGCGCCCGCCGATGCGCCTGTTGTTGATCCAGTTCGTGACCAGGAATCAATGGTGATTGATCAGCCGAGTCCCTCCTCCTCGGACTCAGTGCACGAATTGGTGGACCTTGATCCACAGCAGGGTCAGAGGGCGGAGGAACCGGTCGCTCCAGAACCGCCAGTGCATCTTCCTGATGCCGCTAATGTTGCTATTGATGATGCTGATACTGCTGCTCTCGCTGATGCCCCGGACAATGCTGTCGTGCCGGAGGCTGGTGCTGCTGGTCCTGATGCTGGTCGGGACAATGGGGTTGAGCTGGAGGAAGAAGAGCCTAGGCTGGAGGAGGTGCACGATACAAACCCTCTGGCGATGGTTCTCTACAAAGCCCCTCCACCCGCTCAGTCCAACCTCCTTGTGGGGGTGTCTAGGGTTTTATATGGGCCTCCGTTGCCCTAGTGATGTCCTGGGCACGCACTTTTGATAATCTGATGGGCCCTGCTGCTGCTATGCATATGCCTCGTCAGTTCCAGCTGCCAATCCTTGAGCCCATCCTAATCCCCAAGCAATCCTGGGACGTGGCTTTTGATGCTGATACTCTAGGACCTTCAATGTCGGACCCTCCTTCTGCCTCGCTCTCACTACAGGAGGTAACCCCTATTAGCCCAGCTTCTTCTTCAGAGGACTTATCCTTCCGCTCTCCTGCTCCATCCAAGAAGGGGTCCCGCAAGAAGGCCACCCCGGTGGTGGACTCCTCGGTGAGGCGGTGTACTCGTGGCTCAATCAAGCATGACGGCTTCAAGCCAATTCTGCAAGAGCTACCTGCACACATCCCCAAGAAAAGGAAGCCGAAAGCCAAGCCCATGTCCTCAACGTCAGAGGAGTCTTAAGATGTACCTCCTGCCACTCCTATCCAAGTGATCCAGGAGGTAGGGCAGTCATTGGGCATAGCCCCGGAGAAGCTCACGGTGGATCGACTTATGGAAGATCCTGCTGACTCTGCGCCCACGTCTTCTGATGTTTAATCCGCCCATGTTAAGCTGTTACTGTACTGGTTTTATGTATTGTCGAACTTCTGCTGTCGTTTGGTGCTTGAAACTTCGGTTGCAGTGGCTATTACATAGCCTTGCTTTTGCTATATCTCTAATTTGCAATGGATAGTCGTTCCACGAGGATTTGGCGTGTGTTGTGCTGGAATGTGCATGGCCTCAATTCGGATCATAGACAACGGGCAGTCCGTAACAAAATCGATGAGAGCCTTGCTGCGGTGGTCTGCTTGCAGGAAACAAAGATGCAGTCTATCGAGTTTCGAGCAGTTAAAAGTTTCTGCCCCAAACGTTTTGATCAATTTGCTTACTCCCCTTCCAGGGGTGCATCAGGAGGGCTTATCACCCTTTGGAACTCTTCCATTCTCACTGGTCACTTAGTACAGTGCACCCCATATGGCTTGATCACCTCCTTTACCTCAAATCACAGGTGAATCATGGACTTTGGTTAATGTCTACGGACCATGTCAAGGGGAGGCCCGTGATCTTTTTGTGAGCTGGCTTTACAATCTTCATATCCCCACTGGGGCTAACTGGCTACTCCTTGGGGACTTTAATTTCATTAGATCCCCTGACAACAGAAACCTCCCTGGGGCTGATGTAAATGACATGTTCATCTTCAATGAAATTATTGGGCATTTGGGATTATTGGAGCTTCCCATCAAAGGTAGATCCTACACTTGGTCCAATATGCAGGACACCCCTCTTCTGGAGCAGCTGGACTGGTTCTTTACATCCACCAACTGGATCTCCTCTTATCCTCTCACCCAAGTGCTCCCTCTGGCAAAGACTGCATCTGATCATGTGCCTTGTATGGTCACTATTAACACCTCCATCCCCAAATGCAACTTATTTCGTTTTGAGAACTACTGGGTTGAAATGGAGGGCTTCATCGAATGTGTGCAACAATCATGGCTCATTCCTTCAAGAAAGACTCACATCTCTGCTATTATCATGGATAAGATGAAGCATCTTAGGCAGGCTCTGAAGAAATGGCAGACGTCTCTGTCTCAGTTAAAACATCTTATTTCCAGATGCAATCAAGTGGTGCTATGCTTGGATGAGCTTGAAGAGCTGAGGTACTTATTCAGGAAACTTGTCAAATTGCATTTGGAACATCTGCTACACCTTCAGTGTTTATACTGGAAGAAGAGGGCCACTATTTGATTTGTTAAAGTTGGTGAGGAAAACACTAAGTTCTTTCACGCTATGGCCACTGAACGGTATAGGAAGAATTCCATTGCCTCTCTCAAGTTAAATGATGGTTCTATTATCTCTGATCATGATCAAATTGCTGCATGCTTCTGGGCATCTTTCAAAGATCGAATGGGAACTTCTCTTGGCATTAATACGGCATTTGACTTAGACTCCCTACTGGATGAAGTTCAGGGACTAGACATTCTCACAGAACCTTTTTCCAAGTCTGAGATGGATAAAACTGTGCATGATATGCCTACTCACAAAGCTCCAGGGCCTGATGGTTTCAATGGGCTTTTTTTCAAGAAATGCTGGCACATTATCTCCCCTGAGTTTTATCAGCTTGCTGCTGAATTTCATGCTGGCCATGCCCAGCTGGTAAACATGAATTCTTCCTATATTACACTCATTCCCAAAAATAGGTCACTTGAACATGTGGGAGATTACAGACCAATATCTCTTACTGGAATGGGTCTTAAATTTTTGTCAAAAATGCTTGCCAATCGGCTACAATTGCAGATTGTTAAATGTCTTCACAAGAATCAGTACGGTTTTATCAAATCTAGGACTATTCAGGATTGTGTGGGCTGGACTCTTGAGTATCTGCACCAATGTCATCAATCCAAGAAGCCTATAGTTATCCTTAAGCTGGATTTTGAAAAGGCATTTGATTCTGTGGAGCATGAATTCATCTTCCAGATTCTTAAATCCAAGGGCTTCAATGATCGATGGATCCTTTGGGTTAGGCAGCTTCTAGCCTCTGGATCTTCTTCAGTACTAATCAATGGTGTGCCTGGGAAGAAGTTCATGTGTAAAAAAGGTGTCAGACAAGGAGATCCTTTGTCCCCATTGCTGTTTGCTATTGCTGCTGACTTTCTACAAACTCTGGTGAATCAACTGCTGGTGGATGGACTGATCCAGTTGCCTATACCTACCCATGATAAAGATTACCCTATAGTGCAATATGCTGATGATACTCTCATCATCCTACCAGCTGACAAATCACAGTTGTTGCAGCTTAAGAAAATGCTTTTGCTTTTCTCTCAGTCCAGTGGATTACAGGTGAATTATCACAAATCTGCACTCCTACGTGTCAACACTCCTTCTCAGCATCTGCAGGACCTGGCAGACTCCATTGGTTGTAAAGTGGGATCTCTACCCTTCACATATCTGGGACTGCCTGTTGGAACAACTAAACCTCGAATCATTGATCTCATACCTTTGGTGGATAAAATGGAAAGAAGGCTCAGTGCTAGTTCCTCATTTCTTGCTTAGGGGGGCAGACTGCAATATGTAAACTCAGCACTGTCTGCTGTTCCCCTTTTCTTCCTATGCAACCTGGATATACCACCAGGTATACTGAAGCAATTGGAGCGGATTCAACGGCAATGTCTATGGAGAAGAAATGGGAATGATAATGCACCCTCTCTTGCTGCTTGGCCCCTAGTGTGCAGGCCTAAAAATAAAGGGGGGTTAGGGATTGTCAATTTAGCCGTTCAGAATGATAAATTCCTTAATCATGCTGATATCCATTGGGTTCATCTTATTTGGAACACTTACTATCATAACACTGTACCTCAGGGTACTGCACTTTGTGGCTCCTTTTGGTGGAAAGACATATGCAAACGTCTTGACCAATTCAGATCTGTTACCTATGTTTTGCCTAATAAGGGTGATTCCTTCTTGTTTTGGTCTGATTCCTGGTTACTTGGCAAATCCACTATGCCATTGGCAGCTAGATTCCAACGATTGTTCTACTTTGTGGCTGACCCTTTCTGCAGAGCTCAAGAAGTATTTGCTGCTTTTTCTGAGGACCGTATGCTATCTATGTTTCACCTCCCACTGTCTGCTCAAGCTTATCAAGAACTGACTGCTGTCCAATCTTTACTTCTGGACCTGGACCTTGATCATCAGGCCTTTGACAGATGGGTATGGCGTAAGGATGCTAAGGTCTACACACCTAAGGCCTACTATGCTCATGTTCATAGCAGTATTGTACCTAACCCTCTGCTTAACTGGATCTGGAAAAGCTGCTGTACCATGAAAGTTAAGATGTTTGCCTGGATGCTCATTATGGACAGGCTGAACACACAGGACATGCTGGAAAGGCATCACTGGAAGGTTTCTGATTCTAATCTCTGTGTGTTATGCCATGCCCGAGTCAAGGAAGACAGAGACCATTTATTCTTCACATGCCTATTCAGCACCAGGGTTTGGAACTACCTACACATCACTTGGCAGGGGTCATCTATGTGGACTGCTACTGCTGCAGCTAGAAAGAACTTCCCTCATCCATTCTTTGCTGAGGTTGTTTTCACTGCCTGTTGGAACATCTGGACCACCAGAAATGCAAAGGTCTTCAACCAGGAACAGCCAAAGTTCAGGAAATGGAGAGCTGGATTTATTCATGACATTTCTTTGTTAGATCATAGAATTAAGGCTAGCTTCAGGGATGATCTCCTTAAGTGGATTTCCTTTTTGCCTCCTTGAGGTATGCATCCCTCTGCTCCTCCCCCCTCTGTACATTCTACAACCTCTCTTGTACATACAGTTTTCATAGTTGCAATACAAAAAATGGCTGTGGGGGGTTTTCCCTACAGTAGCCGGTCAAAAAAACAAACTTGTCCGGTAGCGAGCAGCATACATCAAGGTGGCATAGTTTCTCCTTTAGTGCAAAGGGAGCAAGCCGGTACCAGGGGTTCCCATGGCAACTTCTAAAGGTTTCCATTCTGGTGCAACAAGACCATGGCCGCCCGCCGGCAGGACAAACGTCATCCCTTTACAGTGCCGGCAGCCACTTTGCAGGCGAAGACCACTTTTGGACACGGTAAGCATGTTCCTCGGTCGCCCTTCAAAATTGGCCATTGTGGGATCCCTTCCCACCGAAGCGATAAGGGAAGAGGACCAGGGCCGCCACTATATATAGAGGAAATGTTGCTTTGTAGAGGGGGATCGATTCATTCACAGAGATCCATTAATTCACCCACTAGCACCACGTAAAGCCACCCAGCCTCCGGAGGCTCCTGAGAATTGTACTAGTTCACCCACCAACCTCCACGAGAGGCAATCCACCAAAGAAGGAGCAGGGTATTACGCTTCCCAGCGGCCCGAACCTGGGTAAACCGCCGTGTTCTGTGACTTCCTCGCCATCAAGTGAGTTCTCTGTCTTGTCCATCGCGTAGTAAGCTAGGTGAGGTGAGTCCGAGAGATATCTTCATACACGCCCCTGAGTTCGAACCTTACGGTTTTTCGGAGCCTGAAATCCGACATTTGGCGCGCGACGTAGGAGGGCATGTCGAGGTTTTCTCCGAGCTCCATCTTCCGTAAGCCCAGTGCTCCGATGACCGGTGCCCGGCAAGCTTCTTCGAGCCTCGTCGAGCTGGCCCCCAACCGTCGTACCATAGCGGCCACAACGTGTACCGGCGTTGTGGTACCAGGCGGCCCGTACCATATCGTCGACATCGCCTCCATTGTCGCGGCCACCCGTGCCACCTAGGCGCCCGGTGGCTGGACGGTGCCAGTGGCATCCCCGACGCACCGCATCAACTTGGCGGACCTTGATGCACACGAGGCGTCGCAGATGTTCATCGGGATGCTCCTCCAATGACCAACACAAGGGGGCTTCGACACGAGGGCATAACACATCATGGAGCTGATCGCCATCGCCCAGAAGGCCATCCGAACCACTCTTCCCCAAGACCATAGGAGACACGCACCGGAGGCTCGCACCTCGTGCCGGTTGCCAATCTTGCAAGCCACGGAGCCCCTCCTGCGCGGGGAAGGGCCGAGAGAGGTGCATCTCACGCTGCCCTCCTCCTCCTGCTCCTCCAGGTCCCGGTGGCCGGCCTTGAGGCACAGCATGACGGCAACCACCATGGGAACAAAGAGAACGACAGTGCGTTGGATGCACACGCCAGCGCACGTTGCCAAGACCAGGTCGACCCGGAGCGGCCATGCAGGAGCGCACCCTCAGGCGTAGCCAAGAGGAGGCGGCGGCGGCGCGGGTGAACTACGACGATGAAGACACGCCAAGGCACCATGGGAGGAGTGTGCATTGAGCGATGCCAGGACCATTCAACGGCGGCAACAGGAACAAGCGACTTCACGCGGAGGCCCAGCGCAGGAAGATCTTCGAGGAGCTCGGCCGGAGGGATCCACCTCCGCCGCTAAGAGGGACCTCCACCGTCTGCTAAATGACTTTGGAGGTCGATCGAATACCTACATGGAGCCTTATGTACCCGAGTATGCGATACCACCTGATCCTCCCAACAAGGAGGAGCCTCAAGCGTCCACCCGGGGCGTTTATTCTCCTCAGGAGTAAGAAATGCCCTGGAGGCCCCTAGTGCCCTCAGGCCGCGTGGCATGACGCCATCCGCCGCCCCTGTAGAGGAATTGCGAAGAACTAGACCCCAGGCCTCAAGAGGACAAGTCATATGAAGCAATGAAACACAAGAGGTGTGGAAAAACCGTGGCAACCACGGAGCTGGAACAGGCGCCGAAGGCCGGGCCTCATGAGGCACCCTTCATACACGAAGAAGCTATGCGAGGTAATTTTTTGTGTTCACTGCTCTAGGAGTGTCTACTGACCGCATGAACTTCAAGTATTCGCGACATACCCCTGCCCATCGCATCATTTACTCATATCTCTATAACTTCTACTGCATCCATTATGCGAACTGACACCTTGCCTTGCTTGCATCTTCGGGCGATCTACCCCCCCCCCCCCCCCCGCTCGGGGGCTCCGGCCGGTGCACAACACCGCGTTGCAGGACCTGGGGAGGCGTCGCGTCTTCCTAGGGCCGCAATCTATAGGACGAGATGGGGACTGCTTGAGCGACAAAAGGGGCGTCCTGAGCATTGCGCCTCAAGGGCCTTACCAGTCATAAGGCCACCTGCCACCCTTGATATCGTCCACGGATATTCGGTCGTTATCACGGGTGGCATGGCTCAATCCCATAGTTACGTGTGTTCATTCGGTTGCATGCAGCGTAGGTTAGGAAATGTGCGGGACTGGATCATGGTGACGCCGAGCCGCTGGAACATGAAAGGGGGCTCCTGAGCATCATGCCTCAGGACCCTTACCGGTCACAAAGCCACTTGGCCACCCTGGTGCCGTCCTGGCACATTTGGTCGGTATCACGGGAGTCAGGGCCTTGCCCCGTGAGGCGCCTCAGGTGGTAGGGAAATGTGCGGGATTGGGACCTGCCAACATAGAGGAATAGAAGAGGCCTCAATCGGCCTCAGGAGAAGGAGCACGCAGGACCTGCATCAACCCATCGCACCTTGCTGTTTGTTGTGTATCCCTTGCAACGGTGCCAGGTATACTTCTTCTACCTCAAAAAGAACTCCGACAACGGCGCCGGAAATTGTTGTGTCGACGGCACCAGGAATCCTTCAGCTACGGCTACACCTTAAGGGACTTCCTACGCAAGTATGCAAAGGATTTCCCCCATGGCCTTGGAGCTTTGTGTTGGTGTTCCCTCGAAGCAGAAAGGGTGATGTAGCACAGCGACGATAAGTATTTCCCTCAGTTTGAGAACCAAGGTATCAATCCAGCGGAAGAGTATCTCAAGATCCTGCACAGACACAAAAGCTTGCACCCAACGCTATGAAGGGGTTTGTCAATCCCTTATAGATTGTTTGCCAAGTGAGAACTGAAAGCAACAAAGTAACAAAGCAAAGTAAAAGCGGAGTTGTAAACGATGGATGTGAATAGACCCGGGGGCCGTAGTGTTTACTAGTGGCTTCTCTCATGAAAGCATGTAGACGGAGGGTGAACAAATTACTGTCGAGCAATTGATAGAACTGTGTAGAGTCGTGACGATATCTATTCAATGATTATTTCTATAGGCATCACGTCCGAAACAAGTAGACCGATACTGTCTGCATCTACTACTATTACTCCACACGTGACCGCTATCCAGCATGCATCTAGTGTATTAAGTCCTTAAGAACAGAGTAACGCCTTAAGCAAGATGACATGATGTAGACGGATAATCTCAAACCAATGATAAAAACCCCATCTTTTTACCCTCGATGGCAACTGCTTGATGTCTGCTTTGCTGCCCCTACTGTCACTGGGAAAGGTCACCACATGGGAGAACCCAAAACCAATCACTTCTCCCATTGCAAGAATCATAGATCTAGTTGGCCAAACAAAACCCAAGAGTCGGAGAGACTTACAAGGATATAAAATCATGCATATAAGAAATCAGCAAAGACTCAAATCTATATGCTAGATAATCTGATCACAAGTCCACAATTCACACCTCCAAAGAAGATTACATCGGATAATCTCCATGAAGATCATGGAGAACTTTGTATTGAAGATCCAAGAGAGAGAGGAAGCCATCTAGCTACTAACTACGGACCCGTAGGTATGAAGTGAACTACTCACGAGTCATTGGAGGGCCGATGATGATGATGAAGAAGCCCTCCACCTCCAAAGTCCCCTCCGGCAGGGCGCCGGGGAAGGGTATCCAGATGAGATCTCGCGGAAACGGAACTTGCGGCGGCGGCAAAGTATTTTCGAGGCTTCCCTGATTTTGTGCGGCATATTTGGGAATATATAGGCGCAAGACCTAGGTCTGGAGGCGGCCAGGGAAGCCACAAGCTTGCCCACCGCCGCCTCCCCCTGGTGGCGGGGTGGGAGCTTTTGGGCTCCCTGGGGCCCACCTGGCCTGGCCAAAAGGCTCCCTCGACTTCTTCCGTTCGGGATAAATCATTTCGGGGTTTTTCTTCCATTTGGACTCCATTCCAAAATCAGATCTGAAAAGAGTCAAAAACACGGAAAAACAGGAACTCGCACTTGGCACTGAATCAATAAGTTAGTACCAAAAATTATAGATATAAAAAGGTACATAAAACATATAAAGAAGACAAGATAACAGCGTGAAACCATCAAAAATTATTGATACGTTGGAGATGTATCAAGCATCCCCAAGCTTAACTCCTGCTCGTCCTCGAGTAGGGAAGTGATAAGAATGAATTTTTGATGTTTTCATGCTACCTAGCATAGCTGTCCTTTGTAATTCCTCTTATGTGATGTGAATGTTCAGATCCATTAGATTCAAAACAATAGTTTGCTACTAACGTGGAAACAATAATAATTCAAGCAAACTAGCAAAGTAATCATGAACTTCCAAAATAACAAGGCCAAAAGAAAGTAATCCCTACAAAAGCATATAGTCTGGCTATGCTCTATCATCATTGCACAACTAATTTAAATCATGCACAACCCCGGTATTGGCAAAGTAATTGTTTCACAACTTTACTTTCTCAAACATTTTCAACTCTCACGCAATACATGAGCGTGAGCCATGGTTATAGCACTATAGATGGTGTGGAATGTGGTGGAGTTTGTATGACAAAAAGGAGAAGATAGTGAAATTAACTGGGCATATCAATGAGCTGTGGATATGCTCATCAATAGATATGAATGTGAATGAGTAGGGGTTGCTATACAAATGATGCACTAGAGCTACAAGTATGTGAAAGCTCTTAAAGAAAACTAGTGGGTGTGCATCCAACTTGCTTGCTCACGAAGAGCTAAGGCAATTTTGAGGAAGCCTATCATCGGAATATACAAGCCAAGTTATATAATGAGAATTTCCCACTAGCTATATGGTGGTGAAAAAACGAGAGACTCTCAATCATGAAGATCATGGTGCTCAATATGCACAAGTGTGGAAAAAGATGGTAGCATTGTCCCTTCTCTCTTTTTCTCTTATTTTTTTTATTTTTTTTGGTGGGCTCTTTGGCCTATTTTTTTATGGGCTTCTTAGGCCTCTTTTATTTCCTCACATGGGACAACGGTCCAATAATGATGATCATCACACTTTCAACTCGAAACTTAGAGTAATTATGACTCTATATGGAATGCCATCGGTAGTGTACCGTGGCAACGATCTAGCATGGCATAGACATCAATGGAAACATCATTCTAGCTATCTTACGATCGTGCAAAGGCACTGTAGACATGGTGGCACATATCATGGTGGTAGTTGCATGGCAATATATATCTCGGAGTGACTTTGAAAAAGCCATAGTAGGAAGGTATGGTGGATGTTTTGAGGGAGGTTAATGGTGGGTTTTGTGCACCGGCGAAAGTTGCACGGCACTAAGAAGATAGTGATGGTGGAAGGTGAAAGTGCATCTAAACCATGGACTCAACATTAGTCATGAAGAACTCATATACTTGTTGCAAAAGTTTTATTAGTAATCAAAACAAAGCATTCAACGCATAATCCTAGGGGAAGGGTTGGTAGGTATAAACCATCGCGCGATCACGACCGCCACGCAAAGGATGACAATCATTAGACTATATTTCATCACATAGCGGTTCACCATACGTGCATGCTACGGGAATCACTAACTTCAACACAAGTATTTCTAGATCCACAACACCTTACTAGCATGACTTCAATATTACGATAACCACAACTCAAAACTAATTGAGATGAATCAAACTTCTCTAACTATTCAATGCACATGAAGGAGAAGTTTTCGTATCCCTTTGGATAACTACCCCTTTTGAGACTACTTTCAAAACATAGATCAACTACCAAGCCATGCACCGCTGCACTCTAAAATATATGAGTGAAGCACATAGAGCGAAAGTATCTAGCTCAAAAGATATAAGTGAAGCACATGTGAGCTGAATTGTCTACTAAAAGATATAAGTGAAGCTCGACAAAATCACGGTCTGTGCATGTCTCTCTCTCTAGGTGTGCAGCAAGGATGATTGTGAAAAAAATAAAAGACTCCTACGATACAAGACGCTCCAAACAAGAACGCATAACATGTGGTGAAAAAAATATAGCCCAAGAAACGTTACCGATGGATTGAAGACGAGAGAGGGGATCCCTCTCCGGGGCATCCCCAAGCTTCGGCTTTTACGGAATCCTGGAATCTCATGGGGTGCCTTGTGAATCCCCAAGCTTGAGGTCTTGCCACTCTTTATCTTTTTGTCCATAAGAACTTCACCCAAAACATGAAAACTTCACAACACGAAACTTAAACAGAAACTCGTGATAACATTTGTACAAGAAAGCAAACCACCACTTCCTTAGGTACTGTAGCAAACTTAAATTCTACTTGTGCTGATGTTGGGTTACTGTACTTTCAATCTTCCATGGCTAATACCCCCCGATACTATCCATAGTTTCATCAAAATAAGCAACCAACACAACAAAAACAGAATCTATTAACAGCAGACCAGCCTGTAGCAATCTGTATGTTTCGTATAACTCTGTTACTTCAAAAATTCAGAAACATTACGAACATCATAAGAATTCGCGTAGCAATCAGCAGCAAAAAGAATAAACTCAAAAGCTCTTACAGAAAACAAATGATAATTCTTTTCGTGAGTAGAAAGTTTCTGTCTTTTCCAGCATGACCAAACGATCATCCTCAAGACTAATCATAACTATTTTGCTTGGCACAAACGCAAAAAGAAACACAAAAACCACAATCATAACAGAATTATGAAAGTGTGGAAAACACAAAACATAAAGAAAAAGATAAATTCATTGGGTTGCCTCCCAACAAGCACTATTGTTTAACACCCTTAGCTAGGCATTCAATGACGCTCTCACAAAAGACAAGACTTGAAGCACAACGAGAGCATCCTAAAGCATGTGAAAACCACATCTAAGTCTAACATACTTCCTATGCATAGGCATTTTATAGGAAAACAGATTGTCAAGACAACCAATAGTTGCCAGATGCAAGGAAGAAGAAAGAGACAATAGCAATCTCCACATAACGAGAGGTGATTTGGTAACATGAAAGTTTCTACCAAAATATTTTCCTCTCTCATAGCAATTACATGTGGGATCATATTCAAATTCAACAATATAGCTATCCCATAGGATATTTTTTTCATGATCCACATGCATGCAAAGTTGACGCTCTTCAAAAAAAGTGGGATTATCATCAAATAAAGTCATGACTTCTCCAATCCCACTTTCAGTATTGTTGCAAATATCATATTCATCATGAGGTTTGAATTTTTTTTGAAAATCATAAGAAAGATCATCACCACAATCATGATCATTGCAACAAGTAGTGGACAAAGCAAAACTAGCATCCCCAAGCTTAGGGTTTTGCATATTTTTAGCATGATTGTCACTAATAGGATTTGTAGTGAAATCATTGCAATCATGCTTTTCATCCAAGGAGCCCTCGTGAATCACTTCATGAATTTCTTCCTCACAATTTTCAGATTCATGCATCTTACGCAAAACTCCAAAGGAATAGACAATTTCCCTCAACTCAATAGCAATTTGTTCCACATGAGTGGGTCTCTTAATGAGACTAGCAAGTGGATGAGGATCCATATCGCTAGATTTTCAGCAAGCGAAGATGCAAGCATATTGAGGGCACATGGCACACAAGCGAACAAAAAGCAAGCGAGAGAAAAGGGTGAACGGAAAAAGGCAAATGAAAACGGCAAATGTGAAGTGGGGGAGACGAAAACGAGAGGTAACTGGCAACAAAAGTAAATGCAAGAGAAGAATTTGTGAGACCTACTTGGATAGATCTTGATTTCTCCTCCCCGACAACGGCGCCAGAAATAGTTCTAATGTTTGTTGTGTATCCCTTGCAACGGCGCCAGGTATACTTCTTCTAGCTTAAAAAGATCTCTGGCAACGGCGCTGGAAATTGTTGTGTCGACGGCACCAGGAATCCTTCAGCTACGGCTACGCCTTAAGGGACTTCGTAGGCAAGTATTCAAAGGATTTCCCCCGTGGCCTTGGAGCTTTGCGTTGGTGTTCCCTCGAAGCGGAAAGGGTGATGTAGCACAACGACAGTAAGTATTTCCCTCAGTTTGAGAACCAAGGTATCTATCCGTCGGAAGAGTATCTCAAGATCCTGCACAAACACAAAAGCTTGCACCCAACGCTATGAAGGGGTTGCCAATCCCTTATAGATTGCTTGCCAAGTGAGAACTGAAAGCAACAAAGTAACAAAGCAAAGTAAAAGCGGAGTTGTAAACGATGGATGTGAATAGACCTGGGGGCCGTAGTGTTTATTAGTGGCTTCTCTCATGAAAGCAAGTAGACGGAGGGTGAACAAATTACTGTCGAGCAATTGATAGAACTGTGCAGAGTCGTGACGATATCTATGCAATGATTATTTCTATAGGAATCACGTCCGAAACAAGTAGACCGATACTGTCTGCATCTACTACTATTACTCCACACGTCGACCACTATCCAGCATGCATATAGTGTATTAAGTCCATAAGAACATAGTAACGCCTTAAGCAAGATGACATGATGTAGAGGGATAATATCAAACCAACGATAAAAACCCCATCTTTTTACCCTTGATGGCAACTGCTTTGTATGTGCCTTGCTGCCCCTACTGTCACTGGGAAAGGTCACCACATGGCAGAACCCCAAACCAAACACTTCTCCCATTGCAAGAATCATAGATCTAGTTGGCCAAACAAAACCCAAGACTCGGAGAGACTTACAAGGATATCAAATCGTGCATATAAGAAATCAGCAAAGACTCAAATATGTATGATAGATAATCTGATCACAAGTCCACAATTCATCGGATCTCGACAAACACACCGCCAAAGAAGATTACATCGGATAGATCTCCATGAAGATCATGGAGAACTTTGTATTGAAGATCAAAGAGAGAGAAGAAGCCATCTAGCTACTAACTACGGACCCGTAGGTCTGAAGTGAGCTACTCATGAGTCATTGGAGGGGCGATGATGATGATGAAGAAGCCCTCCACATCCAAAGTCCCCTCCGGCAGTGCGCCGGGGAAGAGTCTCCAGATGAGATCTCGCGGAAACGGAAACTTGCGGCGGCGGAAAAGTATTTTCGAGGCTTCCCTAATTTTGTGCGGAATATTTGGGAATATATAGGCGCAAGACCTAGGTGTGGAGGCGGCCAGGGAAGCCACAAGCTTGCCCACCGCCGCCTCCTCCCTGGTGGCGGGGTGGGAGCTTTTGGGCTCCCTAGGGCCCACCTGGCCTGGCCAAAAGGCTCCCTGGACTTCTTCGGTTCGGGAAAAATCATTTCGAAGTTTTTCTTCCGATTGGACTCCGTTCCAAAATCAGGTTTGAAAAGAGTAAAAAACACGGAAAAACAGGAACTGGCACTTGGCACTGAATCAATAAGTTAGTCCCAAAAAAGATATAAAAAGGTACATAAAACGTACAAAGAAGACAAGATAACAGCGTGAAACCATCAAAAATTATAGATACGTTTGAGACGTATCACACCTCTGCATCGTCCTTCTATCATTTCGGAACCTACTTCATCCCATGACACTCTCACGTAATAACAAGCCGAGGTTGTATACGCCTAGGTCCCCCCGAGGACGCGTAAGTGATCCATCCCACGCATAGTGGAAGCCCTACGCTGAGCACTGGGGGGAAAACGGCGGCAATCAACATAGTCCACAAATGACTTCCGGAATCAGGCACCTATGCCTCGGTGGTAGGGCACTCGGCAGGCCAAAGCGTCGTCGCGACCTCCCAGGTACACCCCCACCGTGACACTCTCACGTAACAACGAGCCGAGGCTGTATATACCCAGGCCCCCCCGAGGATGTAGAAGGGCTCCACCCCACGCCTAGAGGCAACACTATGCTCCACGTTGGGGACAAGACGGAGGCAATCAACTCAGTCCTCCAATGACTATGCTCGCAACTTGCAAGGAAACCCACATAGTCCACCAATTACTATGCCAGCCTAGGTACCGGACGCGGCGTTTGCCTGCTTTTTCCTGGATTTCGAACTATCTTCTTTCGGACTTAAATCTGTCAATTCTAAAAGTTGACGTTTTAAAAACAAAAAGGGGGAGTAATTTTCTCTTGCGCTTTCTCGGCTTCGAAGCCTCTCTTTCTGGATTTTCCGAGGAGATGCATGCGCCGCACCACACCTAGAGGTCGATGAGAGAAAGCAAGGACTTTCCATTCCAGGGGCAAACATTTTTGGCGATCAACCCCTGCTCGGGGGTCCGGATCAAAACACGATATCACCACGAAGAGTCTGAGGAGGCCTCAGGGCGTCGTGGGACGGTAATCGAAGAAACGGGAAGAGGAATCACTCAAGCGCCAAAGGGGGCTCCTGAGTATCGAGCTTGAGGAGCCTCACCGGTCATAAGGTGCGGGACCAGGGTCCGCAACATAGAGTGCCAAAAGGGTCTCCACCCCATCCCACCTACACAGCAGGAGCTACTCAGGAGGAGCTACGAAAGGGACCGGCGCAAACCCACGATCTTAGTACCCCGCACGCCCAGATGGGGGTCATTTGGTTTCATGCAAAACTAACAATAAATTAAAAACAAGCACGCTAACGAAGGGATACAGGGCCTAAGGATTCTGCGGCGGCGAGGAGCAAGGCCATCGACCATGCATGCAGTGGCACGAGCGGTGCCTCGGGAGGACTGGACCTCCCGAGGGCTCTGGCCGCCACCACCGCCGAGAAATAGGTGGGGCAGCGACGGGCCCTAAGTTTCAAAGACGAGCCATAACGAGCACCAGCAAGCAAACCATCAATTCACGAGAAAAGGGGAAAAGAACAGACGACAAAGGTAATAGCACAAAAGCTTAACACCCGACATGGTAGAGTTCTTGATCCAACATCGTAGGAGCAGGTAAGCAGAAGCTGGGGACACCTAGGGGGAGAGGCTGCCGACATCGCCCTTGCCGCCCACAGCCTCGGCATCGGAGCCCTACTCCTCGCTGGAGACAGGCGCCCGAATGTACCACTTCACCAGGACGTCCACGTGTGGGTGGACTTCATCCCGGAGAAGACGTGCGGACTCAGCGGGCGCCGGGTCAACGACGCGCCAGAGGTCGAGCTACGGGACAAGGCGGCTCAGGTTGGAGAAGACGAGCATCAAGGCAAGGCTAGAAGCTCGCACGCGTTGGCTGCGATGTTCTCCTTCACGCGGAAGTCGCCAGCCCCCAGTATCTCCACCACCCTCTGGAAGAAGGCAAGGTATCCCCCTTCGCTTCTCAAATTCGGCAGCGTCGTGGCGTCTCCCACGAACCGGCGTGTCGCGCCTCCCAGCCTGACAGCGATGCCCTCGAACTGTTTGGCACGCTAGGACGCCATCATCAGAGTGTATGCCGCCTCCTCATGGGCGGTCTAAACAGTGTTACTCGCCGCTTGGATCTGCTGCTGCAGCGATGCCAGCTCCGCCTTGGCCTCCGCCTCTCCCTGGCGGGTGGCCTGGAGGGCGGCTTTGGCACTCTCGAGCTGGGGCCGCAGCCCCTCCACCTCCTCCTAAAGCTCTCCAAGCTTGGGTTTCTTGGCGAAAGGCGCACTGGAGAAGAGGAGAGATCAACCACCAAGCAGTAGAGGTAATAACTAGGAAAAGAGGCGCATGCGAGGGACTTACTCATCGGCTAGAGCCTAGCGGTGATGGACGCGCGCAAGCCCTGAAGGCCCTCCACCGCTGATTCTGGGGGCGGACGGGGGCTCGAACGGAGCCGCGCACTTCCCCCTACCAGGTTCTCCTCCCAGAGACGCCATGGAAGACAGAGAAACAAAGAGGAGAGGAGTTTTTCTCGATGGAGAAAAAGGAAGCAGAGATGAAGCTCAGGATTGAAGTGCCTCCCCTTGGTGGGGCGGTGCAGATTTATAGGCGAACCAGGGCCACCAACCGTCGAGGGAGCCCGAGCATCGCACGTCCCATGGAGGTTGCGAGATGGGCCGATGGGAGCATTGCTGTGCACGTCGCTTCACCTGTCCATCGAGCGGTCACGTCCACGAGTGTCGGCGTTATGGTAATGGGGATACCCAGACCTGCCTGCATGTGGCCTAGGGCTTGACACCTCTCAAGGGAAGGCCCTCAGGAGGGGCCAAGCCTCACGAGGAGGAAGGGCGTCGAGACCCGGAGGGGGCCTCCTCAGGACCCCTCCGGAGCGGCGGATATTCCGAGGCGAGGCCAGGCCTCAATAGTTAATGGTGACGCAAGGGAAGGACAGGCGAGTAGCAAACAGTAGGACGGTGCAGTTCCCCCTTTAGTGCAAATGGGACAAGGACATACCAGGGCCCCAAAGGAATCTTCCAAAGGTTTCCCTTCTGGTGCAACAAGGGCGTCGTCACCCGCGAGCCGGACAAACGTCATCCCTGAGCCCATCCCTGCAACGCGGGTAGCAACTTTGCATGCAGAGACCACCTTTGGGCAGGGGAGCATGTTCCCCCTGTTCCCCTTCAAAATTGGCCACTGTGGGATCCCTTCCCGATGAAACTATAAGGGAAGATAACAGGGGCCTCCACCATAAATAGAGGATAGGTTGCTTCATAGAAGGCCCGATTTTCCGAAACGTTCATTCACCCACTAGCACCCTGCAAGGTTAACCAACCTCCGGAGGCGCCCAAGTACTATACTAGTTCATACACCAACCTCCGAGAGAGGCAACTCACCGAAGCAGGTGTAGGGTTTTATGCTTCGCAGCGGCCCGAACCTGGGTAATAAAGTATGTTATGTGTCTCCCTCTCCATCGAGTCAGTTTTCTGCCATCCGAAGCGAGTAGCGATCTAGGGGAGGCGAACCAGTGAGAGATCCTCATACAGGCCCCTGAGTTCGAATCTTTCACGGTTTTGCGGAGGCCGAAATCTGACATTTGGCATGCCAGGTAGGGGGAGTGTCAAGGTCATCTCCAGGTTCCGTCTCCACCAAGCTTCGTCGCCCCGATGGGTGACGCTCGCCGGGCTTGCGCTGAACATCGATGTCACATCCCTAGCAACCCTTTGATGATTAGCAAGATTGTGCTCATGCTTTATTCTTGCATTAAAAATGAAAAAAGAAATCAAAGATAAACCCTAGCACTTCCATATTCAACCCAATTCAAAACTTGTGATAAATCAATGAACCCAAAATGGTCTTCATAAAAGTCCATCGTTTTTGATAAATAGTGGAAACAATATTATAAAATGTTGAATCTTTTATATGGGCTTGGATATAATTCAAATAACACCCCAACATTATTTTCATTATTTTAGAAATAGTCTCGAGCTACAAATAAAAAGAAACAAATGTCAAAAAGGTTAAAACAAAAATCAGAAAAAGAAAGAAAAGGGAATAGACTTATCTGTCGCTTGCCTTGGCCCAGCCCATCTTCTTCCCTGTCGTCTTCCCCTTGCCAGTCGGCAGAAGGAGGTGGTCGCCGCTTCCTTCGGGGCGGACAAGCACCTGATTGCGTGCTTGGCCTCTCCGTTGCCCTGGCCGTGATGGGATAAGCCTCCCGAACCTATTCCAGCTCTCTCCCTCTCCTCATTCGCTCTCGTGCTCCCCTCTCTCTCGGCCGCCATTAGATCCGAGCTTGAGCTCGAGCTCGCCGACGTCTCTGGCCTCTGCAAGCCTCCCCAAGCATGCCTTCCTCTCCGCCTACTCGAGCACGTCGTCATCGCCAAAGGAAACAAGCCCCCGAGCCCTGCAATGCCTCAACATCGTCGTCTTCTTCCTCGGATCATCGATGCTCGATGCCGTTGTTCTCCACTCCAGTCCATCCCTGAGCCCACTCTCGACGTCTCTGCGACCCCTGTGAGCTAAGGATGATTTCCCCCCTCTTTTCCCCATCGATTCCGTGCCCTACCGCCCGATTCCACCGGTGCCCGATGTGATCCGTCGCGGGAGCTCGTGGCCGGTGATGTTCCAATGATGTGTTTATCCATTTGAGACCACCATCAGCTTCACCGTGTAATGTAGATGATGTAGGAGCCAAACCCCGACCCTTTAGCGCTCTGTATCCATGACCTCGACATTGCCCGAGTTCCGGAAGCCGCTGAGCTCGTCGCCGGCGTCATCTACTTCCTTTTCAACCCGGGAGACCAGCAAAAATGGACTCGCGGATGAGTGGCCATTCTTCCAGTGCCTTCCGACGCTCATTTGGTCACCGGGGCAGCATTTCCGATGCCCCTCGACGTCCCTGGAGTCAACGAGGCTCGCCGCCGGTGGGTTTGACCCCCTTGGGCCAATGACAGGTGGGGCCAGCACCTGATTAGTTAACTTTACGTTAATGCAAATAAATTAATTAATTAAAACCCTAATCAGTCACTGACATGTGGGCCAGCCTCTCTTAACTAGCTAATTAACTTAAAGATTAATTAAAATCTATCCAGAGTCACTGACCAGTGGGTCCCACTTGTCAGGTTTGACTTTCAACGGCCAGATTGACCTGCTGATGTCATGCTGATGCAGTAATACTATTTCCTTTTTATAATAATTCCAGAATAAGTTCATAACTTTGTAAAATCATAGAAAATTAAATATAGCTTCAAACCTGACAAATAATATATGTAAAATGATCAGAAAAATTCAATGAACACAATGGTGCTACTTTCATGAATGACAAACAAAGTTCAGAAATAGCATCAGGTCAAATCAATTAAATGAATTTGATAGATATATTTTTTCAATAATATTTGTATTTTGAATTCAAATCAGATTCATACTAAGGTTCTGTTAGCCACCTTAAACCATGCTACATTTCAAGTCATGCCATGATCATGCATCATATTGTTGCATATGAATGATATTGATTGTCGTTATTGTTTCGGTCGGATCTCCCCTTCCGGATACGTCCGAATATCCGACTGACGGTTTTAACCCTTCAGCTGAACAACAAGGAGATAACCCTTTTGATCATCTCGATATAATCCCATGTTCCTGCTCCTGCTCCTACTTATTGCATTAGGATAAAATATTTCAAATGCTTTACTTGGGTGGCTGAACCTATTCGTTTGCATGAGCTGTCATTGTCACAGTACATAGACAAAGCTTGCAACCTAGCATACCTGGTAGTTGCTTGAGCCATGATGTGTCTTATCCTGCTATGCCTGCTATACCTAGAGTTGTGTCAGGACTGTTTGATCTGGTTGATGAACAGGAATGAATGAATATGTTCTAGTGACAAAGAATAAGTGTGGAACTTGATTTGGTAAAGGTAGCGATGAAAGGCTATGTAGGAGTACATGGTGAGTTGTTTCATTGGAACCGTCCTTAGGAACTGAGTTCCGTGTATGTAATCCACGACAAGTTACTACCACATGCTGGGCTCTGAAATATGACCCCCCTCGACATACCAATCGCATAGTGCTCGGTCCAGGAGTTCCAAGTAGTTTATGGTGTTTATAGTCATGCTGGAGGCCGTGCATAGTGCTGACCTTAGAGGTGGGCTATGATGCGGTAGGCAGTGGCATGGTGTACCATGTGGCACCCGGATGGTGGGCTTGGGAACTTTGCGCACATCGTTTGGGGCCGTAGGGGAAACCCCGGCCGGACTTTCGTGCGGGTTCACTCTCAAATAGGCGATAAACCTGGACTAGATATTTGCGTGGTTAACGGTCGTGGCCGACTCCCTCGCTGGGCTTTCACTTGAAAGTTGCCGAGGTGCATGACGTGCACATGGCGATAAGTGGCGAGAGCGTGTGTGAAGAAGTACCCCCCTGCAGGGTTATGATCTATTCGAATAGACGTGTCCGTGGATATGGACTACTTGGAGACATATGTTGTTCATAGATAACTTTCATGGCTACTCATAAAAGTATTAAGATAAGCGTGAGTATCATCTATGGCATTTCCGTAGGGAGACGGAAAGGGATCCATGATAGTGTATTGTTGTGGTGGTAGTGCACTCGTGTACGACTTATCAAAGTTGTTTTAAACTATTCAAAATTGTAGTATAGACTAGCCAAGAGTCAAAGCTGGCTTCCTGCATGTAACCCCACAACCCCCCTTTATTGATACATATGCATGAGTAGATAGATCTGTTCTAAAGTCTTGCTGAGTACTTTTGTACTCATGTTTGCTTAATAAATGTTGTAGAGGATACCCACGAGCCAACAGGTGGGTTCTATCTAGACCTCGATGATGACGAGTAGCTGGTGTCCCAGATAAGACCTGGCCCCTTTCAGAAGGGATCTGTAGATAGTCAGGATTTATGCCTTTTCCTTTCAACTGTCTGTACTCAGGCAGCTTTAATGCTTTCGCTTGGTTTGTATGACTCTGCTTGTATGACTTGAGTGTCGGGTCATGTGACCCCTACTTGTATGAACATATTATGCAAGAGTCTTCCGAGTCTTCTAAATAAATGTTGTGTTGTTGTATGGTTATGTTGTGATGCCATAGTTGTATCTATGCATATCGAATATGTCATGCATACGTGTGATGTAGTGTGATATGTATGGGATTCGACCCCTAGTTTTATGCCCTTAGTAGCTCTCTATACAGAGAAATACCCCTTTGTGCTTCCAACGAGCCTTGGTAGTTCGCTACTGCTCCGGACACATTGGTTGACCGGCATGTATCCTTTTTAGCTGTTGTGTCTATCGCTATGGGGAAATGTCACGTGATGTAATGGAGTCCTTGTTGCGTGCTACGACTCGTCTACACTCGCTGATGACTGACACCTGCTTTGTTGGGTTATGTATGCATGTCTCTCTACACTTGAGCCACTTGAGTTTATGACTAGTTATGTCGACCCGGGTTCTTTGACATTGAAATGCTAGCGACATAAATGCATACGTGAGTCAGAAGGCACAAACGGTCCCGGCTAAGGTAAGGTGGTAGCCGTAGGGTTAACCGTGCGTGAGACCGCAAAGGGATGCGATGTGTTACAGGCTAGATTCCTCTGGCTTAGGATCAGGATCCCGACAGTCGCGCCACCCACGTTGCTCAGACGGTGCCCGCAGGCCCAGCCGACGCATGCCGGTCGCCATCGCCCGTGATGAACGCGGCCACGGGCCCCGACGCTCAAGAACAACAAGGCTCCTCCCTGTCGGTTACTCAGCACTGCGAAGGCCGCACTGCCACTCCGTCGCTCGTCTGGGCTCCGGGGCGACGTCGCACGCCCGACCGGAGATGCCACACGCCGAACACGTGCCCGCCATGGCCACCGAGCTGCTCCGCTACCGGCCCGCTCCTGACCGCCACCATGACTGTCTCCAGCGCATCAAGGAGCTCGTTGTTCACACCGACGACTCCGCGACACTCTCATGTTCATTTCGGCCCCAACCGTCCCAAGCAAACGATGAAGAACATGATGTGCCGCCCCCACCACCGCGGCGAAACGTGCGCCCCAAGCCCAAACAGGAAGCGCGTCCCCGCGGCCAACATCGCGAGCCCAGGGCGGGGCCAGGAGATGAAGCTAGCTGTCAGGTGGTCCCTCGGCCGCGCGACGAAGCGCATGCGACCCGAGCGCTGCAACTCCTACGTCGTGAGCAAGCCCCTCTCGAAGCAGTCCCGTTGGAGGAACAAGACCCAGCCGCTCCCGTGTGCATCGCACCCGTCGGGGCAGTGGGATGCCTCGCCATCGCCCTCAACTCTACCCAACTGTGTGGCCCTACAAGTTCAAGCCCGACCTACCCTCGCACTACGACGACACCCTGGACCCGGTAGAGTTCCTGCAGCTTTACACGCTGAGCTTCAGGGCGGCAGGAGGAGGCGACAAGGTCATGGTGTGTTGGGTCCCCATGGCGCTCAAGGGTGGCGCGCTCTATTGGCTCCACAACCTCCCAAAGGCATCCATCACCTCGTGGGACAGCTTGCGCGAGCGCTTCATCACCAATTTCCAGGGCACTCGCGACCGCGCGCCCACTATGAACGACCTGCGGCGCATCAAGCAGCAGGAAGGGGAGACCCTGCACAAGTTCATACAACGCTTCATGATCATGCGCCTCAAGATCCCTAAGCCATCGGACGAGGCCGTCACCTTGGCCTTCTCTGACGGAGTCACTAACCTCAAGATGGAGGAGCTCGCCATGAGTGACAAAATGAGCACCGCATTGGAGATGTTCAACCTGGCAAACAACTGCGCCAGGGCTGAGGAAGGGCGCCTGTCTCTCCTTGGGCCTCAGGCGGCGGAACCAGAGGAGAAGAAGGCCAAGGCCAAGGAGGTGAAGCGCAAGGCCCCTGCGGTGCTCGCAGCCAAGCCTATCAAGAGAGGGGCCAATGTGCATCTTCCATGGCACCAGCAGCCATGACACCTCTAAGTGCCAAGAGCTCCGTCTGGCCCATGCAAAGCATTTCAGCAGGTGCCCTGGGTGGGGGACAGAAGCCCCTCCCACGGCGGAGGCCGCGACGGAGGCCGCTCGGACGACCTACAGCCTCGTCAGGGGTGGCGCGAGCAGCCTCATGAGGACCGTTGGCATGGCCAGCCTTAGGAGAACCGCTGGCATGGCCAGGCTTAGGAGGACCATTAGCGTGGCAACCCTTAGGAGGGGCAATGATGCGTCTAGCCTCGTGAGGTCCGCCCTCGTGAGGTTGTGTTGGCTCCTTTCCCTCCACCACCCAGGAGGAGGGATGAAGACAAGTAAGACGATGTGGCTGGGGGCTTCCAGGAAGTGAGGGCAGTGGCCTCCATCTTGGGCGGCGCCAAGACCCCAGCCTCCAACCGCGCCTTCTAGCAGTATGCACGGGAGGTGAATGCTAATCTCCCGAAGCGTGAAGCGATGCGCCCCCTCAACTAGTCCCAGACCACCATCACCTTCGATCCTAGCGATCAGCTCATGTGCTCGTTCATGGCCGGCAATCTCCCCATGTTGTGCACCCGACCATCAGCAACATCCGCGTCACCAAAACCCTTATCGACAGTGGAGTGGGGCTCAATGTCCTCTCGATCGAGACCTTTGAGAAACTCCAGAAGTCGTACGCAAAGCTCTAGCCGACCACGCCCTTCTCAGGAGTCATGGAGGGGTCCATCGTGCGTATCGGGCAGGTGCATCTGCTAGTCACCTTCGGCAAGCGCAAGAACTACCATACTAAGATCATCATCTTCAACGTCACGCACATCTAGCAGCCGTACAATGCGATCCTTGGGTACCCGGCTCTCGCCAAGTTCATGTAAATGACCCACCATGGCTACAACATCCTCAAGATGTCGGAGAGCGACGACGTCATCACCATTGCCTGCGACAAGAAGGATGTCGTCTGTGCACTCCAGCGCGTTTATCGCACAACGGCAGCAGAGCACTCGGATGTTGAAGAAGACGAACTGCCTCACGAGGACCCACGTAAGAAGAAAAAGGAACTCCTCCCCAAGGAGCGCCGGGGGGCTACTGGCTCCGCGCGAGGGGACGGGGCCCTGCACCCCATCGAATAGCAAGGCGCGCTCGGCGCCCCCCTTGGGTCGGTCCTGGGGGCTCCCACTAGGGAGATCCCCGGCCAGACCAGTGAGGCAAGGGTGGTGCTCGAGCACAACTCGAGGGCGAGCTCTGGCGCATGCCAGGTCATCTCTCGCGAGTTCGTCATGAGAGTAATACGAGAACTTCGAGAGGCCCAAGCCGTGCGAGGCGGGGGCTGCCCTAAACCACAAATCGTAGCAGCCTTCGGCGGCACGGTCGACTGGCCTCACTTCAGCATCAATGCGCTCGTGATCGACAAAGCCGCGGCCCAAGGCCATTTCTAGACCACTCCAAGTAAGCACCGGTTGGTGTACCCGCGCGTCGGTGGGCTGGAGAACGCGACTGCCACCTATCAGCGGCTCCAGCAGGCCATGCTCATGACCAGCCCGTTGCGGTGTGTCCAGGGGGAGGAGGAGGTGCTCGGGACGAGCGAAGGCCCCAATCCTCGGGAGACGGTCGACCCGTGAGGGTCGTGACCACGGAAGCAGGAGATCGGACAACGATGGCGCTTTCGGCACTTCAGCGGCATGGCTGCCACGTGACTTTTTGTTGGCTGCTACCAGGTAAATTTTTGGCTCACCCCGTATGAGGATGCCCACAAGGTCATGCGGTCTCTAGGAGCTCAGGGCACTCCCAACCGCTACTTTCATTTAAGCTTCTTTCAGTTGTTTCTACATCACCCGCTTCGAACCCTAACGTTCCAGTTTGCTTACGTCTTTGGGCGGTCGACCCCCGCATGGGGGCTCTGGTCGAAGCTTATCCTTGCAGGCCGCCTGAGACAGCAAGCACCCAATCTCACTCCCAAAGAAAACAAATCAACAGGTTTTAACAATGACCCAAAAGAAGCTCAGTCCACCAATGACTCGGGGGTAGGGACACTCGCGAGGCCAGAGCGTCCTCGTGACCTGCCATATACACTTCCACCGTGACACTCTCACATAATAACTTACCGAGGATGTATACACCCAGGGCCCCCCAAGGACACGGAGGGGTCCACCCCACGCCTAGTGGAAGACATATCATCCGCGCTGGGTACAGATGGAGGCAATCAACATAGTCCGCCAATGACTATGCCCTCAGCTGGCACCAACGCAGTCAGCCAATGACTATGCCCGCAGCTGGCACCAACACAACCCGTGCATGGCTACACCCGCAGCCAGCAAGGAGATCAACACAGTCCACCCACGACTACGCACATGCCTACTGCGTGGGACAAACTGTGGAAGGTATGGAGCTGCTGGTACGTCAAGGTGGACCCCTGAGCATCGCGACTCAGGGGCCTAACTGCACCCATAGCCCCTTCCCCCTTTGGGCCGTCTTTGGTTTCCGGTCGGTTCAATCGCAGGGAGGTACGCGCAGGGCGGGCCCTGCCGATGCAGAGCCTAGTGCGCTCAACAAGCAACCTCAGATCACTTAGGAGGGACATTGGAATCGCTCTCGTCAAGGGGGACGCCTAAGCATCGCGACTCGAGGGCCGGCCTTTTCTCGTGGCCCCTTCGCCCTTTGGGTTGTCCTTGGTTTCCGGCCGATTCAATCGCGGGGAGGTACACGCGGGGCCGGCCCTGCCGACGTGGAGTACTGAAGGTGTTCTAAAGTTTTACAATCCTCATCGCATTCTCCTCATGAGGGCAGCTCGTGCGTCAAGGGGGACTCCTGAGCATCGCGAATCACGGGCCTAACTATGCTCATAGCCCCTTCCCCCTTTGGGCCGTCCTTGGTTTTCGGTCCGTCTAATCGCGGGGAGGTACACGCGTGGCGAGCCCTGCTGACGCAGAGTAACACAACAAACATGCTAGGAATGAGGCGAAGAAAACATTCAAGCATTCAGTTATTACAATCCTTGAAAACTTCATGAAAACGCAAATAAGTTTAACGCCTCCATGAGGAACGATGTGAATTGCAGGGAAAAATAGGGACAAGAATCAGGAGGAGCCGCAGCCGGCAGCCCCCTCCGCAGGGGGCATTTCGTTGACGTCAGAAGCGTCGTTTTCCCAGTCGTCGCCTTAAGCGACACATGGAGACGAAGGAGCTGCAACACGGGCGAACCTCTTCACCAATGCCTCCACGGGCCCTTCACCACCTCCGCGGAGCGTTCGCGGGCCTCGACATGGACGGACGAGATCACGAACCGATATCAAATCGTGGCTCGCAAAGATGAAGGTGGCTGAAGACGCGAGTCATGGCCGCGAAGAAAAAGTCGCGACACTCGCTGTCCAAGATCTTGTCCACCTGCATGTCGGCGCCCTCCAGCGCCATGCCGAGCTTCTTCGCGACTGAGGCAAAGCCGTCCTCCGGGGTGGCCAGATGCCCGTTGAACCTGTCCCGGCAGAGGGAGCGGAGTGCCAAGCGAAGCTCGAGCTCAACGTCAGGAATGAACGCCAGCTCTGCAGCCTTCTTCTCCTCGGCCGCGGCGAGAGATTTCTCCTGTGCATCAAGGCGGCCTTCCTCGACGCGGCCTCCTTCTCCCGCTCTTCCAAGCATGCCTGGTTCGCGCCCAAGAGACTCGCCTCCTGGGATAGCTCTTCCTCCCAGGCGGCGAGCTTGGCTTCGCGGGCCTTAAGCTCCTCCTCATGCAGACGACACTGCTCGGCTAGCTTGGCCTGCTCCCCTCGAAGGTCCTGTAGGCAGGCCTCCACCTCTTCGTAGCATTCGGCAGACACCTTGGCTCCCTCCAGCGCCTCCTCACGCGCAGCGTGGGCGGCCTTGGCCTCCCTCTCGGCCTTCTCCATCTCGACTGCGACATTGCCTTCGGCAGTGAACGCCGCGTTTAGGACACCCTGGGTGAATACCGAGGTCCTCCTGAGCTCCTTCTGAAGAGCCTCCAATATCAACATGGGAGGTGTCGTCGGGGAGGCAGTGTCACGAGGAATAGGGGACTCTGAAGGTTGCCTGGAGGTTACAGGCATTAGTGCATCAGAAAGCCAAGGGCCCTCTAGAGCCTACCCCTCGGGCAACGGCATCACCACGGTCGCCTCCGGGCACTTCGGGGGCTCGGGCGGCACGATGATCAAGGCCTGGGAGGTTGCCTTGCGAGCCTCCTCCTATCCATCGGCAGGCAACAATGCATTGAAGAGAACTGGTTGTGCATTAGGAGCCGCCTTCGGTTTGACGCCAGATTTCATCCTACTCGCCTTTGGCGAGACGACGTCCCCAAGCATCAGACAAAACAGGGAATCAAACAAGCGCGGATTTCAAACACACATAGCGTACCAAGACAAGTGACTTACTCCTCGGGGTCGATCCACCTCTTCCTCTTCACTGGCCCCATTCCGGCGGGAGAAACAAGACCCCCATGAAGGGGGGAGAGCCCTGCGCTTTAGGTTTTCCACTAGTGGAGGCGGGATGCAACAAGGATGACCCAGCTTCGCACTACTGGGGGGCGGGCACGCAGGCAGACCGCGTATCACGCGAGGTCAACGTGGGGTCTCTGGGAGTTCCGGATCGGGCGCGACGGAACCCCCGTGAAGACCCCATCGGTGACATCATCAATCACGGGCTCGCGCAGAAGGATAGCCTGTGATGGGTGGGGCGCGCTCGTTAGGCAGTCCTCGACGGTTTTCTGTGAATCCCCAACACCGGAGGTATCGTCGGATGACACCTCTACCGGACCGGAACCCGCGGCTGGGAGGATCCCACGCTCATCAAAGGCAGGCAGCCCGGCAATCACATCGGCCCGGTCATCAAGACGGTACAGTGTACCCAGATCCTCTGGCAGGTCACCAGGGTTGCCGCCGAGCAAGATCGCCAAAACCATGCTCATCTCATTAGTAGGGAGGTCTTGAGACCAAAGCCTGAGCTTGTTGTCACCAGCGCGGTAGTCCCACAGGGGCCTAGAGTGGGCCTGGAAGGGCACCAGGTGCTGCGCTAAGAACTCCTTCACTATCATCCCACCAGTTAGCCTCTTCGCACTGATGTCGCGACAAAAACGCTCAGGGATGGGCACAGCCGGAGGGTTGAAAAGCTTCGCCGAGCTCCACTCGGAGGTCTTCTCTGGCAACCCCTTCGGCTCCTCCAGCCCAGGGTTGGCGTCCTTGAGGTCCATAAGAACCCAGTGTTGCCTAAAGTTTTCCACCTTCTTCCCGGCCTTCAGGAGCAGGTTGCTACTCTGGGCCGCCACGAAGGAGACACACGCTGACAAATGGGCACCGTCATGCAGACGTAGGCTGAAGAAGTAGAGGAAGAGGACCACCGAAGGATGCACTCCTATGAAAGACTCGCAGTAGAAAGCGAAGATGGACAAGAGCAAGAAAAGTTGGGCTGGAGATGAAGAGCCTGGATCCCGTAGTGGTTCAAGATGGCGGTGAAGAACGAGGAGAAAGGCGACAACAACCCGGCGAAGATGTTGTGGAGGAAAAAGGGGTACACCTCCTTGGAAGCGGGCCGCTTCATTATGGCACCGTGCCAGATCGGGGTCTACTCGTACTTGATGGACTCGGTCGCTGTCTAGGGAAGCGCGGGCGCGCGATCCACATCCTTGTAAAGGACGCACTCCAAGAGCAGAGAAGCCGGGGCTGGGCCTTGCGTCTCTGGCTTCTGCTTGTCGGGCACCTAATAACTCGGGTAGAGACTGAAGACAAGGAAGACTCAACGCCAGTCGCGTGACGCGCACCGGCCTGGCCCATAGGCATTATGGGCCCGGGCGTCTCAAGTCGCCCCCGAGGCTTCACCTAGAAGCCAACCAGAGCGCGCCGTGGGCCCGGGGGCTACTGTCAGCGTTCTAGGAATGGGGATACCCAGACCTTCCTGCATGTGGCCTAGGGTCAGCCCACTTCATGAAGCAACCAACTGGTTCAACACCGCTCAACGCAAGGACCTCGTGAGGGACCAAGCCTCACGAGGAGGAACGGCGTCGAGACCCGCAGGGGGCCTCCTTAGGACACCTTTGGGGCGGCGGATATTCCAAGGAGAGGCCCGACCTCAGGAGTCAAGGGTGAGACAAGGGAAGCGTAGGTGAGTAGAAGACAACAGGGCGAAGCAGTTTCCCCTTTAGTGCAAAGGGATCAAGGACGTACCAGGGCCCCAAAGGCATCTTCCAAAGGTTTCCCTTCTGGTGCAACAAGGCCGTCGCGGCCTGCCAGGCGGGCAGATGTCATCCCTGGTCCCGTCCCTACAGCGCGAACACCCACTTTGCAGGCGAAGACCACCTTTGGGTAGGGAAGCATGTTCCCGTGTTCCCCTTAAAAATTGGCCGTTGTGGGATCCCTTCCCGCCAAAACGATAAGGGAACAGGACCAGGGCCACCACCATAAATAGAGGATAGGTTTCTTCATAGAAGTCCTGATTTTCCGAACCGTTCATTCACTCACTAGAACCCTGCAAGGTCATCCAGCCTTCGGAGGCGCCCAAACATTGTACTAGTTCATCCACCAACCTCCGAGAGAGGCCATCCACCAAAGAAGGAGTAGGGTTTTACGCTTCCCAGCAGCCCGAACCTGGGTAAACAGTTGTGTTCTATGTCTCCCTCACCATCGAGTGAGTTTCCTGCCATCCGAAGCGAGTAGCGAGCTAGGCGAGGTGAACCAGGGAGAGACCTTCGTACACGCCCCTGAGTTAGAATCTTTAGGGTTTTGCGTACCCCGAAATCTGACAACGAGGGCCGTTGGGTGTGGTCAGGCTACACCGATGCCATTCAGTGACAATAATGATGGCCTGTGCGGTTCTTGGAGATCGTGCCATCGTGGCCTTTGCGCACCCCAGAAGCCTTGAGGAGTGAGAGTGTCACTGCATGGCTGCCGGACACGTGTGCCACCTAGATCGCAGGCAAATAGGGCCCACGATGCTTCAGGCCGCCCTCAAGGCTTCACCGAGAAGCCAACCCAGGCGCGCCTTGGGCCTGGGGGCTATTGTCGGTGTTCTGGGAATGGGGGTACCTAGACCTGCCTGCCTGCGGCCTAGAGCTGGCCCACTTCATCGACCGAAAACCAACATGCCCGACATCACACAAGGCAAGGCCCTCGGGAGGGACCAAGCCTCGCGAGGAGGAACAGTATCAAGACCCGCCGGGGGCTCCTCAGGACCACTCCGGAGAGGGGTATATTCCAAGGTAAGTCCCAGCCTCGGGAGTCAAGGATGACGCAGAGGAAGGGCAGGCGAGTAGCGGACAACAAGGTGGCATACTTTCTCCTTTAGTGCAAAGGGAGCAAGGCCGTACCAGGGGTTCCCAAGGCATCTTCTAAAGGTTTCCTTTCTGGAGCAAGAAGACCATGGCCGCCCACCGGCAGGACAGACGTCATCCCTGAACCCGTCCCTGCTGCGCTGGTAGCCACTTTGCACGCGAAGACCACTTTCAGACAGGGGAAGCATGTTGCCATGTCCCCCCTTCAAAATTGGCCGTTGTGAGATCCCTTCCCGCCGAAGCTATAAGGGAAGAGGACAAGGGCCGCCACTATATATAGAGGATAGGTTGCTCCATAGAGGGGGGATCAATTCATTCACAGACATCCATTCATTCACACACCAGCACCACGCAAAGCCACCCAGCCTCCAGAGGCTCCTGAGCGTTTTCCTAGTTCACCCACCAACCTCCACGAGAGGCAATCCACCAAAGCAGGAGTAGAGTATTATGCTTCCCAGCAGCCCGAACCTGGGTAATCCAACGTGTTCTGTGTCTTCCTCACCTTCGAGTGAGTTCTCTGCCTTGTCCTTTGAGTAGCGAGCTAGGTGAGGTAAGTCCAAGAGAGATCTTCTTACACGCCCCTGAGTTCGCACCCTAGGGTTTTGCGGAGCCCGAAATCAGACAGAGGTGCTACCACCACTTCAAGTATGACGGGCAGGCGACACTCCTCATTAAGATCTTTGGGGACGAGGGCGAGCGTCTAAGTTGTTGCACGGAGGACGCCGGCCACGGCGATCTTGCAGATGAGCCCGCCTCCAACAGTGGGCGCCCCGCCTCTGGCAGCAGCGACACCCCCTCCGGAGGGAGCCCGAGCGACACCAGCGATAGTAGCTACAACGAGCCACCTCGCTGCCGCGCCTGGACAATGGGGGAGGCTTCCAAGCGCGGCGCCGCTCGTCTGCTCCCGTGGCGCCCGTGAAGGAGGAGGAGGGCACGGACTAAGTACCAGCGCACGGAGTCGGATGCCTGTGGAGGCAACCCCTTGGGACATCCATCGCTAGCTGTCTCCTCCTTACTCCTTATCCCGCATCCACGAAAACGAGGAAGGGCCCTTCGGGCATGTAATGGATTTGAGCGATCGCCCCTTTTGTTAGTACTGTTGCGTTTGATCGGTTTAGATACTTAGCTGAGTGTGCTTGCAGTGAACCTCTTGGGTTGTGAGGCATGGTTATGGCGCTCGTGGGGCTTGTTGCTCTGTTGGCTACACCTCATTGCGGGTGAGGTGGGTCGATGCTCTATGTCAGCACGCCCAAGTTCCGCACGTTTCCCTGCCGTCATGAGGTGCGACCCGTTACCAAAGTCGTTCCTCACAGGGCAAGGCCCTGACACCCCTGATGCCGACCGAATGTGCCTGGACGACACCAGGGTGGCCAAGTGGCTTTATGACCTGTAAGGCTCCTGAGGCGCGATGCTCAGGAGCCCCCTTAGGCATTCAAGCGCCTCTACGTCGATAGGTCCAGTCCGACATATTTCCCTGCCATCGTGAGGTGCAACCCGTTACCAAGGTTGTTCCTCACGGGGCAACGCCCTGACACCCCTGATACCAACCGAATGTGCCTGGACGGCACCAGGGTGGGCAAATGGCTTTATGACCGGTAAGGCTCCTGAGGCGCGATGCTTAGGAGCCCCCTTAGATGTCCAAGAGGCCGTCCGGGATTATACTTTTTCCTTATGAAGGGTCTAGTTTCTGGAGATCCCTAGTCTGCATTCAAGAAGCTCTGCATTGGCAGGCCCCGGTTCCGCTGATGTCCCTCTCATCGTGATGCGTGACCCGTTACCAAGGTCGTTCCTTACGGGGCAAGGCCCTGACAACCCCGATGCCGACCGAATGTACGTGGATGGCACCAGGGTGGCCAAGTAGGCTTGTGACTGGTGAGGCTCCTGAGGCGCGATGCTCAGGAGCCCCCTTAGATGCTCAAGCGATCCCAAGAGAAACAACTATTGTAAGAAAAGACCAAATTTTGTTCCCTCTCGAGGATGGAGAGCCGAGCCGTAAATGGCACTCTTGAGCGACTGTCGGGTGGCATGAGTCTGCCAACTCGTCCGTGAGTGCCAGGCGAGGGTCCGGGCGACAAGGCCTTGGCGAGGTGTCGCCACCGTGCCCCGAGCCCCCGCTCGCGGGTTACGTGCCGTGGGGGGGGGGGCAGGCGAATGCTCGACTCAGAGGAAGAGACTACACTATGAAGAACAGCCAAGAAAACAAGTTTTCTCAAATACTTCATTAGGAAAAGCCCCTAGTTTGATTTCATAAATATCAGCAAATCCAAGCCAGAGAAAAGCAAATGAAAGCAGCGTCTGGCGCCTAATCTATTCTCCGCCCCCGTCTCCCCCCAATGCGGAGCATAGGGCTTCCACTAGGCCTGGGAGGGACCCCTCCGCGTCCTCGAGGGGCCCCGGGCGTACATAGCCTCGGCTCGTTATTACGTGATAGTGTCACAGGGGGTGTACCTGTGAGGTCGTGACGACACTTTGGCCTCGCGATTGTCCCTACCCCCGAGGCATAGGCGCCTGATTCCTTGTGGGTAATTTGCGGACGGTGTTGATTTCCTTGCGAGCTCCGGGCATAGTCATTGGTGGATTGTGTTGATTGCCTCCGCCTTCACCCAACGCGGAGCATAGGTCATCCACTCGACATGGGATGGACCCCTTCCGCATCCTCGGTGGGCCCTGGGCGTGTACAACCTCGGCTCATTATTACGTGAGAATGTCACAGGATGAAGTAGGTTCCGGAAGAATTGAAGGATGATGCAGAGGCGGTGGAGAGGCGTTACACGTAGAACTTCCGGAGACATTGGATGTTTTAGGCGTTCTGGATGGGAACTCCATCTTGAGTCTCTAGGCGCACGACACCAAGCCTGGAGACATGGACGACCAGGAACGGGCCCTCACGCATGGGTGAGAGCTTATGCAAGCCCTCCCTGGCTTGAACCCGCCTCAGGATGAGGTCGCCGACTTAAAGGGTCCTGGAGCAGATGTTGCGGTAGTGATAGCGCCGTTAGGCCTTCTCGTACCTCATGGCTCGAAGTGAAGCCCAGCGACGCGCCTCCTTTCCGAGTACGAGGTCCATCTCCCGCGCAGCCTCCTGACGCTCCTCATCGAACGCCATGACCCGCCGGGACCGGTGCTTGATCTCGTGGGGAAGGACCATCTCGGCTCCGTAGACTAATAAGAACAGGGTTTCGCTGGTTGGTTTAGTCGCAGTGGCACGGATGGACCATAGCACCGACGACAGCTCGTCGACCCAACCCCGACCGCAAGCTTCTAGCTTCTTTTTGAAGTTCCTTACCTTGAGGCCTCGCAGGACCTCTGTGTTGGCGTGCTCTGCATGGCCATTGCTGCGTGCGTGATCCACCGATGCATAGCATACCTGTGTCCCTATATTAGCACAGTAAACCTTGAAGAGCTGACTGGTGAACAACAAATATTGTCGGTGATGATGCGGTTGGGGACGCCGAAGTGCCTCATGAGGCCCTTGATGAATTTGACGGCCGAACCGGCAGGGATGGTGCGCATGGGCTCCACCTCCGCCCACTTGGTGAATTTGCCGATGGCGACATAGAGGTAGGGGAAGCCGCCGACTGCCCGCGGGAAGGGCCCCAGTATGTCAAGCCCCCAGACCGCGAAGGGCGAGGAAAGCGGAATGGTCTGGAGGCCCTGCGTGGGCTGGGGGATCTGCTTGGCGTGGAACTGGCAGGCCTCACAGGACTGGTCCAACTCGGTGGCGTCGTCCAATGTTGTAGGCCAGTAGAAACCTAACTTGAACACCTTACCGGCGAGCGTGCGCGAAGAAGAGTGATGCCCGCAGTCCCCTCCGTGGATGTCGGCCAGTAGTTCGCGCCCCCGGTCCTTGGAAATGAACCACATCTCGATGTAGTTCGGGCGCCTACGGTACAAGTCGCCTTCTCGTAAGCAGTAGGCCGAGGCTTGTCGTCCTACGCGCTCCGCGTCTTCCTCCTTCTCCGACAATGTACGCACCGAGTACCTACATCCAATCGTCGGCCCGCGCCTCCAGGGCCAGGGGAAGTCGAGCCCCGAGGCTTGGCCGCAATCCGGAGCCCCCGAGGGCGGTGCTGGGGGAGCGCCTCTCCATGTGGCACCGGGCCCTCAGGTGACGGTACCGCAGAAGGCTTGAAGGCTCCTTGAAGACGCCTGGCTCTTAAGCCTCACGATGCGAATCTCCTTGGGTGATGTTGTTCGCCTCCTTATTCTCGCCACACGGGAGGTGTTGCAGCTCCAGGCCCTAAAAATATTTCTCAATCTTACATACCTCTTGCAGATACACTTCCATGTGCTCGTCCTTGGGCGTGTACTCTTTGTTGGAGAAGTTGACGAGAAGCTGGTACTCGCCCATGACGGCAAGGCGCTGGATCCCCAAGGCCGCCGCCGCCTTGAGGCCGGCGATGATGTCCTCGTACTCCGGTATGTTGTTGGAGACCTTCTCCCCATGCTGGAAGTAGAGCTGTACGGCCTAGCAGAAGTTGTCTCCTGTCGGGGAAGTGAGCATGAATACAACCCCTGCTCCCCTACGTGTGAAGGCTCCATCGAAGTGCATGGTCCATCCCTCGGGTGCCTCCACACCGGGGGCAAGGGATTGGACCATGAAGTCGTGAAGCTCGATGTTTCATTCGGCAACCCTTCCAGACACATTTGGGTTATGTAGGATCTTCTCCAAGGGGTAGGTGGAGACGACCTTGATTGGGTGCCCCTGAAAGTAGTGGCGCATGTTGCGTGAAGCAACGAGGAGCGCTAGAAGCATTTTCCACTGCATGGGATAGCGCGTCCATGAGGATGCGCCCCCCGGGGCATCATTCTCCTCGGCGGGCTCAGGAGTTTAGCGCGTCTCGCGATCCGGAGAAGGGCGGGGGCCTAAGGAGGGCTGAGCATGTCATGGCCCGACCCTGCGGTCTGAGCCTCAGGTCCCTCTGCCTAAGGGGGAACCGGAGCTCGTGAGTCATGCGAGCCCCAGTCTCCGGGGGTGGGGGCCCGTCGGGGTTCCCCGAAGTGGCGCCCTTGTTGGTTCGCTCCTCCCTTACTGCCACCAACGAGGCGCTGGCGAAGTGGGGGGTGGCAGCAAGGTACAGAAGCAAAGGCTCCCGTGGACGAGGCGCCACCATACCCAGCGGGCTGATGAGGTATTTCTTGAGTTCATCGAAGGCTGCGTCGGCCTCCAGGGTCCATTCGAAGGGCCCCTTTCTTTTCATGATCTTGAAGAAAGGCAGGGCCCGCTCTCTGAGCTTGGAGATGAAACGACCCAAGGAGGTAATACACCCTGCCAACATCTGCATCTCCTTGAGGATTGTGGGCGTGGTCATCTTGTTTATGGCATCGATGTTCACCTGGTTTGCCTCGATCCACCGGTTCGACACCAGTAAACCAAGTAGTTTTCCTGATGGGACCCCGAAGATGCACTTATCAGGGTTGAGCTTCAAGTTCCCCTCTCTTAGGTTGGCGAAGGTCTCCCCCAGGTCCTCCACCAGGGTTTTTCTCTACCTTGTCTTGACCACGATGTCGTCGACGTAGGCCTCTTCGTTCCTCCCGAGCTGTAGTCCCAGAGCGATATGCATGAACCGCCGGAAGGTTGCCCCGGCATTCCGCAGCCCGAAGGGCATGCACTTGTATCACTATAGCCCACACAGAGAGAGGAAGGTTGTCTTCTCGGCGTCCTCCATCGCCGTCTTGATCTGGTGGTAGCCCGAGAATGCATCTAGGAAACAAAGGAGATCACACTACGTGGTGGAATCCAATATCTGGTCGTGAAGTCGACGCACATGCGCTCCTTCCCGCACTTCTTCGGAACGACCATCGGGTTGGCCACCCATTCCGGGTAGCGCACATCTCGAATGACCCCTGCTTCCTTCAGTTTGCGCACCTCCTGAGCGATGAACGCCAGCTTCTCCGTGGCTTGCCTTCTTGCCTTCTGCTTCACCGGGCATGCGTTCGGGCACACCATGAGGTGCTGCTCGATGACGTCCCTTGGGACCCCCACGAGGTTGGAGGTGCTCCACGCGAACGTGTCCTTGTTCCTCCTAAGGATACCCACCAATGCCTTCTCCTAGTCTTGGGGGAGGTTTGCGCCGATGGTGAAGTTGGGACCCAAGCTTCCTTCATCCATCGGTACTTTCTTTGTTTCTGCCCAAACCCGTACTTGCTCTGTTTCTGCCTAGTCCTGGGAGAACACTTTCTTCTTCTTCATGGGTGCGATGTCGGGGACATCCCCAGGGTCCTCCGCGGCGCGCGCCATGCCCTTGAGGTTAGCACGAGCCTCAGCCGCGGCCTTGTGGGAAAGCTCGAGTACCCGAGATGCGTCTTTAACGTCCCCCACGATGGTGAGCACGCCTCCGCTCCCGGGCATCTTGACGACGTTGTAGCCCGGGTGCGTTGCCGCCACGAACCGCGCGAGGGCGGGGTAGCCGAGTTTTGCATTCTATGTAAGTTGGATGCGGGCGACGTCGAAGTCGATCTACTCGGTACGGAAGTTGGAGCGGGTGTCAAAAGTGATGGGGATGCGAATCCGTCCCATAGGGGTGACAGATCTTTCCACCACCCCGGAGAAGGGCTTTGAAGGCGCAAGCTGCTCTCGGGTCAACCGCAGCGTGTCGAAGGCCTCTACTGAGATGATGTTGAGGCCCACGCCACCGTCGATGAGGGTCTTGGAGACGGCCATGCCGCATATGGTTGGATTGCATAACATAGGAAGTGTCCCGGTGGCCATCGTGGCCTTGGGGTGATAGTCGGGGCCGAAGGTGATGTTGACCACCAGCCATAGGCGGTGTTTTGCAGGCTCGGGCCTTGGCTGAACCGCCCCCTCGCACAGTAGGAAGCGCTTGATGTGACGGCCGGAAGGTGACGCCTGCGATGGCCCGGACACCGTCCACAGCCGGGGACCGGCGGCTGCAGGGGCGACTGCAGGGGCGACCTTGCTGGCCCGGACACCGTCCACAGCCGGGGACCGGCGGCTGTCGATGGTCATGCTTGACATGGAGCCGCCAAGTCGAGGTCTGGCTCTTGCTGTTGGTGTGGAGGCTCCGACATGCACCCCCTACCTGGCGCACCAAATGTTGGATTTCGGGCTCCGCAAAACACTAAAGATTCGAACACAGGAGCTCGTGTGGAGGCCACTTGGCAGCTTTGGTTTGCCTGTCTGGCTACTCGTTGGAGATGGTAGAGAACTCATTCGATGGATAGGAAGACACAGAACACGACAGTTTACCCAGGTTTAGGCCCGTGAGAAGTGTAATGCCGTACTCCTGCTTTGGTGGATTGCCTCTCGTGGAGGTTGGTGGATAAACTAATACAATGTTCGAGGGCCTCCGGAGGCTGGGTGGCTTCTGTGTGATGCCAGTGGGCGAATGAATGAATCAGGTCCCCTCTAGGAAGTAACCTACATTCTCTATATATAGTGGCGGCCCCGGTCCTCTGAACTTATCGTTTCAGCGGGAAGGGATCCCACAACGGCCAATTTTAAAGGGGGGCAGGGGAACGTGCTTCCCGTGTCCAAAAGTAGTCTTCACCTGCAAAGTTGCTGTCAACGGAAGAGGGATGGGTCCAGGGATGACGTCATCCTTGACTCGGAATTTCCGCCGTTCTGGAGGGGTCCTGAGGAGGCCCCCTGCGGGTCTTGGTGCTACCCCTCCTCGCGAGGCTCGGGCCCTCGCGAGGGCCTTGGCCTGAGTGATGCCGTGCCTAGTAGTTCTTGCTTGATAGAGTGGGCTAGCCCCGGGCCGAAGGCAGGCAGGTCCGGGTACCACCATTCCCAGAACACCGACGTGCTCCACCCGGGGAACTGCTCGGGCGACCTCAAGGGGATCCCCAAGAACGAGCTCTTCTGACATGCGTGCATGAAGAACGAGCGACTCTGGTATCCTATGATCTTTTTCCCTCGAAATCGACACAGGAGACACATGCAGAGAGCTGGACCGGGGTGATGGATCGCAGGGTGAAGAAGTGACGAAAGAGCGCCACCTAGGGCCTCATAGCCACGAAAGCCTCACAGTAGAAGGCGAAGATGGCCATGAGGACGATGGAGTTGGCATGAAGGTGCACAACCCAGATCTGATAATGGGAAAGCATAGAGTAGAAGAAGTCGGAGAATGGCGGGACCATCCCAGTGTAAACGTTGTGGAGGAAGAAGGGATAGGTAGACCTCACCAAGCTGCTCGGTGCTACTAAGCACGGTGAAAGCACAATTTCTCCCTAGGGTGGTTTTCATAATTGATGACAACATATGCATCATTGGACTAATATGTTTTCCAAAGTATATTTCAAAAAAGTTCAAAAGATGCTTTGGCTAAAGGCTTACGTGGAGTTGACCCTTGATGCAAGAAAGGAATAGGATTGGCTCAAGCTTAAAGCTTGAAGACTTTTCATTTTATATTTGTGAGAAATCACTTTTGAGTCCATAGGAAAGTCAATACTATTAAAAGGGGTGAGGTAATAAAATGAAATGGTTGCTCAAGTGCTCAAAGTTAGGCAAAAAGTACTCAGTCATTTTTCACACATATCCATTTTGTCCAATTCCACATACTCAAATTCGATGCCATCAACTTTCATATTTCGGCACCACCGAGTTTGACATCAAACAGAAACCCTAGCCATGCCCACCAGATCGGTGCAACCGGAACCATATCGGTGCTACCGAGTTCAGGGTGACCAACTTTATGTTACCTCGGTACACAAAATTGGAATTTCTGAGTTTGAGTATCAGTGTTACCGAGTTTCGTCATCTGATTGTTAGCCACCTTTTCGGTGCCACCGAGTTGTGTATATCGGTCCCACCGAGATCCAAAATTTGCTGCCTTTTGTGCGAGTCGGTACGACAGAGTTTATGACTTTGGTGTCACTGAGTTTGCCACGTTATTTTTTGTGCTACCTATATATACCTCTTCACCCACCTCTCATTCATGGGAGAAGCACTTAGATCACACACTTCATTGCCAGATCAATTTTTTTTAGAGAAGCACCTACTCATGTGCTGAGACCAAGATATTACAATCCAATCATTTGACACTTGATCTCTAGCCTCCCCAAAGTGCTTTCCACCAAATCAATCTCTCCTACCCATTTCTATTTTGTGTGAGAGAGATTTTGTGTTGAGGAGACTAGCTTTAGAAGCACAAAGGCAAGGATTCATCGTTCTACCTCATCTATTACCTTTTGGAGGGCGGTGCCTCCTATATTGGTTAGGTGTCGCTTGGGAACCTCCTACTTCGTGTTGTGGAGTTTAACCAAGATGTTTGTGAGGGCAAGGAGTTCGCCTACTTCGTGAAGATTTACCGTGAGTAAGGTTAGTCTGTTGGATTTCGGGCTCCGCAAGACCATAAAGATTCGAACACTGGGTCTTGTACGAAGATCTCTCCCTGCTCAGCCTCGCCTAGCCCACTACTCGATGGAAAGAACGAAGGACTCAATCGATGTCGAGGGAAGCGCAGAACACAACAGTTTACACAAGTTTGGTCCGCTGCGAAGCGTAAAACCCTACTCCTGCTTTTGATGGATTACCTCTCGCGGAGGTGGTGGATGAACAAGTACAGTGCTCTCGAGCCTCTGGAGGCCAAGTGGCTAGGTATATTTCCCTAAGGTTCGAATGAACTCCCCTACCAAGTGTTCTACCCTTTCTGTTTATAGCGGAGGCACGGGTCCTCTTCCCTCATAGCTTCGGCGGGAAGGGATCCCACAGTAGCCAATTTTGAAAGGGAATAGGGGAACATGCTCCCCTGCAAAGTAACTGTCCGCGCTGCACTAACGGCCCCGACGATGACGTTTTCCCTACTGGTGGGAGGCGGCGGCTTCGTTGCCCCAGAAGGGAAACCTTTGGAAGATGCCTTCGGAATGTCGGGGAACGTCGCACGGGAAACAAAAATTTTCCTACGCGCACGAAGACCTATCATGGTGATGTCCATCTACGAGAGGGGATATTCGCTCTACGTACCCTTGTAGATCGCACAGCAGAAGCGTTAGTGAACACGGTTGATGTAGTGGAACGTCCTCACGTCCCTCGATCCGCCCCGCGAACCGTCCCGCGATCAGTCCCACGATCTAGTGCCGAACGGACCGCGTTCAGCACACGTACAACTCGACGATGATCTCGGCCTTCTTGATCCAGCAAGAGAGACGGAGATTTAGATGAGTTCTCTGGCAGCGTGACGGCGCTCCGGAGGTTGGTGGTGATCTAATCTCAGCAGGGCTCCGCCCGAGCTCCGCAGAAACGAGATCTAGAGGCAAAACCGTGGAGATATGTGGTCGGGCTGCCGTGGCAAAGTTATCTCAAATCAGCCCTAAAACCTCCGTATATATAGGGGGAAGAGGGGGAGCCTTGCCTTGGGGTCCAAGGACCCTCAAGGGGGTCGGCCGAGCCAAGGGGGGGAGTCCTCCCGTTCTAAACCGAATCCAACTAGGTTTGGAAGGAGGAGTCCTTCCCCCTTTTCCCACCTCCTCTTTTTTTTCTCTTTGATTTTATTCCTATGGAGCATAGGGCCTTCTTGGGCTGTCCCACAAGCCCACTAAAGGCTGGTGCGCCACCCCCAAGGCCTATGGGCTTCCCCGGGGTGGGTTGCCCCCCCCCCCCCCCCCCCCCCGGTGAACACCCGGAACCCATTCGTCATTCCCGGTACATTCCCGGTAACTCCGAAAACCTTCCGGTAATCAAATGAGGTCATCCTATATATCAATCTTCGTTTCTGGACCATTCCGGAAACCCTCGTGACGTCCGTGATCTCATCCGGGACTCCGAACAACATTCGGTAACCAACCATATAACTCAAATACGCATAAAACAACGTCGAACCTTAAGTGTGCAGACCCTGCGGGTTCGAGACCTATGTAGACATGACCCGAGTGACTCCTCGGTCAATATCCAATAGAGGGACCTGGATGCCCATATTGGATCCCACATATTCTACTAAGGTCTTATCGTTTGAACCTCAGTGCCAAGGATTCATATAATCCCGTATGTCATTCCCTTTGTCCTTCGGTATGTTACTTTCCCGAGATTCGATCGTCAGTATCCGCATACCTATTTCAATCTCGTTTACCGGCAAGTCTCTTTACTAGTTCCGTAATACAAGATCCCGCAACTTACACTAAGTCACATTGCTTGCAAGGCTTCTGTGTGATGTTGTATTACCGAGTGGGCCCCGAGATACCTCTCCGTCACACGGAGTGACAAATCCCAGTCTCGATCCATACTAACTCAACGAACACCTTCGCAGATACCTGTAGAGTATCTTTATAGTCACCCAGTTACGTTCCGACGTTTGATACACACAAAGCATTCCTCCTGTGTCAGTGAGTTATATGATCTCATGGTCATAGGAACAAATACTTGACACGCAGAAAACAGTAGCAACAAAATGACACGATCAATATGCTACGTGATTCTCCTAATGACGTGATCCAGTTATCAAGCAACAACACCTTGTTCATAATCACAAGACCCTGACTATCTTTGATCAACTGGCTAGCCAACTAGAGGCTTGCTAGGGACAGTGTTTTGTCTATGTATCCACACATGTATATAAGTCTTCATTCAATACAATTATAGCATGGATAATAAACGATTATCTTGATACAGGAATTATAATAATAACTATATTTATTATTGCCTGTAGGGCATAATTCCAACATGGAACCCCTGTACTCTCCTGCTTCCTTTGCACCAAAGGGGGAACCGCCCAGTCCTGCCATTTGCTGCTCGCCTGTCCTTTCCTGGCATTATCGTTGACTCCTGAGGCCCGGCCTTCCCACGGAATATCCGCTGCTCCGAAGGGGTCCTAAGGAGGTCCCTTGCGGGTCTTGACGCTGCTCCTCCTCGTGAGTTGGGCCTTCCCTGGGCCACAGGTAGATAGGTCTGGGTACCCCCATTCCCAGAATGTTGACAGTAGCCCCCAGGCCTGCGGAGTGCTTGGGTTGGCTTCGGGGCGGAGCCTTGGGGGGTAGCATGAGGCGCCATGGGCCCTCAAATGTCTGTGAGCCAAGCCGGCACGCGTCACGCGGATGGTGTTGGATCCTCCTTGTACTCTGTCTCATCCCCCTTATTAGGTGCCCTGCTTGTAGCTTTGGTGCCTTATTGCTTTCCTTCTTCCATACTCGCCCTTCATCTTTGCTCTCCGACTCCAACCGGCACCTCCTAGATCCAGTGCCACATAGTTCCTTGCTAGTTCAGCCAAAGTTGTCAGAATCGCAATTCTGAATCGGATCCGAGCTCCGTTGCTAGGATCATGAATTGTAGAATCATAACTATCAGGATCGTAGAAACTTAGATTCTATGAGAAAAATCATAGAATCGGAGGGACTAGTTTGAATCCTAAGATCGTAAGATTCTAAGACTTGAGTCATGACTTTGACAACTTTGAGTTCAACAATGGCGCCCGCCGGCAAGCAGAAGCCAGAGGGGCATGGTCCGGCCCCGGTTTCTCCGCTCCTGGACTGCGTCCTCTCCAAGGACGCGGATCTCGTCCCCGTGCTTCCATGGACCTCGGCCGAGTCCAGCGAGCACGGGCGAACCGTGATCTGGCCTGGCATCGTAGAAGAGTGGCCCTCGTCTGGGGCGGTATACCCCTTCTTCCCTCACAGTATTTACGCCGGCTGGTGCCGCCTTTCTCCCAGTTCTTCACCACCATCTTAGACCATTATGGGATCCAAGCCCTTCATCTCCAGCCCAACTCCATCTTGCTTATGTCTGTCTTTGCTTTCTACTGCGAGGCTTTCATTGGCGTGCACCCTTCGATTGCCCTCCTCCGCCACTTCTTCAGCTTGCACCTCCACGACGATGCTCGTGTGTCCGTGTGTGTCTCCTTTGTGGCGGCCCAGAGCGGCAACATGCTCTTGAAGGCCGGGAAGAAGGTGGAGAACTGCACGCACCACTTGGTCCTTATGTGCCTCAAGGATGCCAACCGTCGGCTGGAGGAGCCGAAGGGGTTGCCGGAGATGACCTCCACGTGGAGCTCGGCGAAGCTTTCCGACCACCGGGATGTTCCCGTGCTGGAGCGCTTTTCCCGTGACATCATCACCAAGAGGCTGACCGGGAGAATGATAGTGAAGGAGTTCCTCATGCAGCACCTGGCGCCTTTCTAGGCACACTCCAGGCCCCTCTGGGAATACCGGGCTGGTGATGATGGGCTCCAGCTACGGTCTTGGGACGTCCCCACAGAAGACCTGAGTAGGGCCCTGGCGATCTTGATGGGCGGCAACCCTAGCGACCTTCCCGAGGCCCTGGGTCGGTTATACCGTCATGACGACCAGACCGACCTGGTCGCTGTGACGCTTGTGTTCAATGAGCGGGGGCTCCTCCTGGCTGAGGGCTTCGGTCTGGTGGAGGTGTCATCCGATGACACCTCCAGCGAAGGGGACTTGGAGAAGACCATCCATGATCGTGCGGCGAGCGTGCCTCTCCCGTTGCAATCCGTCTGTCTACACGAGCTCGAGGATGATGACGCCACTGGTGATACCTCCTCCGGGAACCCCTCGCGCCTGGCCAGGGCCTCCACGGGGCCCATGTCGACCCCGCACGCCACGCGGTCTGCATGCGTGCTTGCTTCTCGGAAGCTCAGGGTTGAGCCGTCTCCGGCGTAGCCCACCTCTGCCGACGAGAGATCCAAGGCGTCGATCATGCCTCCCTCCATGGGGGGCCGTGTTACCTCTGCTGCCGCGGAGAAAGGGAGGAGGAAGAGATGGCGTGATGTCGAAGAGTAAGTTACCTACTTGGGCATGCCTTGTGGGCAAAATTGACAAAAATGACCCCTGGGGCGAAAGAACTCACAGATTGACCCCTCGGGGGAAATAATTCACTGGCCTGACCCTTTTGTGTGGTGCCCGACACCTAGACGCCACACTGTACTGTGTGACGCCTAGATGTTCGGCGCCACACCCCCGACCACGTGGCAGGGAGGGGCCCACCCCCAGGCAGTGTGACGCCTAAGCCTCAGGCCTCACACATTGTAATGTGTGCCGCGTAACGCTTAGGCGCCACACATTGACTTATACAGCCACGGGCCAGCCCCCCTCCCCACCCCCTCCCTCATTCAAACAGAAACTGCCACTGCGGCGGCGGCTGGCTCTCATCCCCTCCCTAATCCCCTCCCCCATCTCCTTCAGATATGGGGATTTCTTCCTTGGATTGATCCCCCAAGGTAATGTCCTCCCCCATCCCTTCCCTTTCCCATCCTTCTATCCAATTGTATTAGGTTTTGGTTGAGTAGATTGATTTTAGTAGATTGATTTGAGTAGGTTCTTAGGATTTGACTAGTTAGGATATTAGTTAGGATTTGGTTGAGTATATGAGTAGTTAGTAGTTAGTAGTAGTAGTAGTTAGTAGTAGTAGTAGTTAGTAGTAGTAGTTAGTATTAGTAGTAGTTCATATGAGTATATGAGTCTTATTTGAATATGAGTATTAGTAGTAGTTCATAGTAGTTAGTATTAATAGTAGTTCATATGAGTATAGTTAGTATTAGTAGTAGTTCTTAGGATTGTAGGATGGTGTAATTTTTTGAATATGAATCTAATTTTAATATTAGTTAGTATATGAGTAATTTTTTGTGATTTGTAGGATGGTGTGGCTTCTGAATAATGTTTATGACGTTGAACACCGGGCCTATTTCATGTCGAAGAAGAAGATGGTAAGTAGAAAATGATTAGTAGATGAGTAATTTTTTGAAAATGTAATTAGCACTTGATATCTTCTTCTCCTATATGTTTGCAGGAGCTTACGCCCTTGAAGATGAGCTACGATGAGCGGTACACCCCATACATCGAGATGACGGGACTCCTTCCATTCGTGCAGCTTGTGAGTCGGTCAACTCCCAATCTGAACGCTGCGGCAGTCACAGCACTCATTGATCGTTGGAGGCCGGAGACACATAGTTTTCACCTCCGGACCGGAGAGATGACGTTTACTCTTCAAGATGTTTCCATGATCACCGCTCTTCCGATCGAGGGGAAGCCGCTATGTATGAGCACTGATTCTGAGGGATGGCGGCAATAAATGGAGGCTCTTATTGGTATGTCGCCGCAGGAGCCGGAAGTAGAAGATGAAGGGAAGAAAGATAGAGTCCCTGCCGACGCCACTTTCACTTGGATTGCCGCCAACTTTGCTCATTGTTCTGAGGACGCAGATGACGAGGTGATCCAGAGGTATGCTCGCGTCTACATGTGGTATGTCATCTCTAGGACTATCTTTGCTGACGGCACAGGCAAGAATGCTCCATGGATGTGGCTGAAGGCGTTGACTGTTTTCGACAACAAGTGCAGCTGGGGCTCAGTCGCACTGGCTTACTTGTATCGGCAGGTAATAAATTGTTAGTATTAAGTACTCTCTGTTATCTTTTTCTGCTAAACTGATGCATGTTTGTTGTTACTTGTAGTTGGACGATGCTTGTCGCAGGACGACAAAGGACGGTGGAGTTGGTGGTTGTATGCTCCTACTTTCAGTATGGAGCTGGGAACGCCTACCTGTTGGACGCCCTAAAAGCTCACAGTGGAATACCTGGGATGACCACGACAACTCTGTATGGCAACCTACATGGGCTTACAAGTGGGACTTGGTATCGGAGGTGGCAAGCGAAGTTAACCAATTGTACAAGCAATACACCAACGAGATGGATTCGCTTACCCCCGAGCAGGTAAGATTGTTTCATAGTTGACTTCCAGCTTCTATGTTGTGAGTAAAATGAATTGTGCTTTTCATCTTGTGTTGTAGGTTGAATGGGAGCCATATGGTGTCGGGCAAAACTTTGGTGATGCACACACGTTCGACCTGAATCCACTATGCCTGCAGGAAAGACATCTTTGGCTAATGCGTTGTCCCCTAATATGCAATTGGGCGGTTGAGTTTCATCTCCCGCATCGTGTGATGTGTCAATTTGGGTACTTTCAGCCACACCCGCCGGAGTGGGTGGACACGGACACACAGCTTCACAGGTAACAAAAAATAATTACTGATTAGTTTTGTTCTTAGTGTTGAGCGAGCTACTGATGTCTTTTGTTAAAAGTAGGTTGGATAGGAGGAGGCAGCGAAAAATCAAGGATTGGCAGAAGCATCATAAGAGCTATGTCATTATGTTCGAGCAAAGTGTGCACGCAGCTTCGAGCATACGACGAACCTAGTACCGCCATCATTGTCCTCTTGCGTTCAGCAACTACTTAAGATAGTTTCAGGAGAGTACTCGTGTCGAGATTTGTCCGCCGGCTTACGAGGAGGACATATTGGAAGAACCCACTGAGTACGATGCACTTGCCCAAGGCCGTTACAACAAGTTGATTCGCGAAGGGTACCAAACTTCCTTCGCCCCTGTCCTGAACTTTGTGGTAAGTTTGCTCCCCTATGTAAATTATGAATTCTAGTGGACCTATTCACTTGCACTTATTTGTTGTCATTGTCTTGTGATCATAACGCAAAGAGGTCAAGAAACAAGCTGATGAGTCCGAAGATATTCTAGATAACACTGCTGGAGGAAAAAAGGGAGAATCTGCACTTCGTCTATTCATAAAGGTGATGTGTCATTATTATTATTTTGCCCACGAATGCAATATTATAGGTTACCTAATATATGCCATTCATATTTGAATCTAACAGGAACAGGGCCAGAAGTTACGGCGCATATCCAACATTTTAGGTTGCCGTGATGCTGAATATGTTTCACCTTCGAGATCCGGTTCATCCGAAAGAAATACTCTTGATGATTCAGCTTCTTCGGGCGCTCGTATGGATGATGGTGACATTACCTCGGCGGCTAATACCCAAAGAAATACTGTAGAGGATGATGTTGACACTCCTGAGGTATGACATAGCCATACAATTTGCACTTTCAACCTTCAGCTTTGAACCTTCAAATTTGAACTTTCAACCTTCATATGTATTAGGCTGCGGACGACATGACGTTGAAGGATTTCCAACGCTCCGCTTACATGTTGAAGCCCAGGAAGGAATTTAAGCGGTACTCACCGGATGATTATGCGAAAGGAAAGAATCCGGTGGCCGGGGGCTCTTGTTTGTCAAGGATGAGAAGCATGGACGATGAGGTTGAGGATGACGATGAGATGAGTCGGATGACCCAGAGCAATTTGTGGTTGCGAGAAGGAAGAAGCTAGTATCCAAGAGGGGACGAGGCCCCAAGTGATTTGGAGATGGTGTTGCACTTGTGTTGTGAACTATTTACTTTTGTTGTGAACTATTTCGAGTTATGAACCATTTAGTTGTTGTTGCACTTGTTGTGAACCATTTAGTTGTTGGCTATGATGATGATGTCAATAATTGTTGCACTTGATGATTCCTTGATATATGATGATTTCACTTGTTGCACTTGATGCTGTCAGAAATGTAGTGTACATATATGATGATGCTGTTGCACTTGATGTTGTCAAAATTGTTGTATTGCTGTCTAAATTCAGATTCCAGCAGGTTTTCACATGTGTGGCGCCTAAGCCTTTGGCGCCACACATGTGCAACGCCTAAGCCTTAGGCGCAACACATGTGCAACGCCCGAGGCTTAGGCGCCACACATGTGAAAACCTGCTGGAATCTCAAAGCCCACTATTTCCCGCCACATTTCCCTCCTCCGTTCCCGCCAAAATTTCCACGTCTTCTTTCCCGCCACCTTTGGCTCCTCCGTTCCCGCCAAAATTTCCACGTTTCCTTTGCGCCACCTTTCCCTCCTCCGTTCCCGCCTAAATTTCCATGACTTCTTTCCCGCCACCATTCCCTCCTCCGTTCCCGCCTAAATTTCCATGTTTCTTTTCCCGCCACCTTTCCCTCCTCCGTTCCCGCCTAAATATCCACGACTTCTTTCCCGCCACCATTCCCTCCTCCGTTCCCGCCTAAATTTCCACGTTTCCTTTCCCGCCACCTTTCCCTCCTCCGTTCCCGCCACCTTTCCCTTGTCCGGTCTATAAAAGGAGGCATTGGACTGCCTTCCTTCGTCATCCACCCTAGCTTCGAACACTACCACCGCTTTTGTCAATATGAGTTTGCCTTGCTCGGATCAAAGCATCAGGCCTAAGAAAATGAAGAGTGCAAGTTTACCTCGGGGTGTGGAAGCAGTTCGATGTTGGTGCGGTGATCTCTGCAAGGTGAAGGAGGTGGAGGATTTTTCAGATTGGTTGGGCATGAAGTTTTTCATGTGTGCCAATTATGAATCTGATCCACCCGAATGTATTTCTGCGTACATCAGGCCTCCGGTATGCTCAAGTCATCCAGATTATTGTTTATGTGATATTTTTGTTTACTTGAATCTGATCCTCCTCGTAGTCTCCTCCTCCTCTCTGCATGTACTATCGTTGGATTGACACGGAAATAACGGACTGGGCGGTGACCGAGATTCGTGAAAGAGGTCGCCGTGCATGGGCTAGCTGGGACTAGGAAGAGCGCCGCGAGAAGGCTGAAGCAGAGGAGAAAGCAGCGCCGAAGAAAGAGTGGCAAGAGTACTGTGTGGAGCAGAGGGCTTTTCTTGATGAGATGATAAGGAAAAACCAAGAAGAGAAACTACGGCTGGAGGAGGTTTACAGACAGCGGGAACAAGCCCGTGAAGCTAAGAGGGAGAGAAAGAGAGAAAGAGCTCGTGCGGCCAAGGCAGCAGAAGAAGCGAGTGATGGAAAAGGAAAACATCCACGTTGGACTCAGTAGATTTCTCGAAGTTGTATGAGCAAGTTGTATCTTAATTTCAGCAAGTTGTATCTTAATTTCAGCAAGGATAATGAAACAGAGTCTTGATGAAACAGAGAACAAAGTGAAACTAAGAGAAAAATGAGAACAAAGTGAAACTAAGACCAACATAGAGAAACTAGGACCAACTTAGTGATTCTAATACCAACATAGTGAAACTAAGAGAAAAATTAGAACAAAGTGAAAATAAGACTAGCCAGGTTATTGTGTTTCACATGTGTGGCGCCGAAACCTTAGGCGCCACACATGTGAGGTGTGGCGCCTTAGGCTTAGGCGCCACACATGTGAAACAGAGGAAATAGAGTAACAGAAAGTGTGCGTTTTCGATGCTAGTAGGTTTTCAATTGTGTGGCGCCTAAGGCTTAGGCGCCACACAATGGAAAACCTACTGGCATCGAAAATGCACACTTTCTGTTACTCTATTTCACATGTGTGGTGCCTAAGCCTAAGGCGCCACACCTCACATGTGTGGCGCCTAAGGCTTAGGTGCCACACATTATGTCATGCTGAAAACGGCATAGTAGTGGTGGAGGAGTTCAAATATACATCACAAATATACAACACATAGTAGTGGTGGAGGAGTTCAAATACATACTTAAAACATACTTAAAACCTTTGGTGGAAACTGGTACTTATACTTTTTCTTGTTCTCTCCCGCAATCTGATCATGTGTTTCTTGCGAGTACTTTAGAAAGTATGCTCTCAACTTGTCGAATGTGTATTGAACTATTGCCGTCACCGGCAACGCACGGACACCCTTCAACACCCGGTTGAAGCATTCTACCATGTTATTGGTCATTTGACCATATCTTCGGCCATCTTCGTCATAAGCTCGTGCCCATTTGGCCCGAAGTTCAATGTGCCTATTAAGAAACTCAAGCCCACCTGCATCAAGTTTTTTGTTTACAGGAAAAGCATTGTACAATCTTGCAAATCGTTTGTCAGAAAATGCTTGACAACAATCTTGAAGATCATACGCCAACTCCTTGCTACCACATCCCCGGTAGAAGTTTGCACAGAAATGCCTCATGCACCATTGATGATGCAAAGGAGCATGGCCGGGAATGACAATGTCAACCGCATTAAGTATGCCTTGATGACGATCCGATATGACACATATTTCCCTCTCAAACGGTAATACTTTGTTTCTCAAAATATGCAAGAACCATTCCCAGTTAACATTGTTCTCTGCCTCAACCAAAGCAAAAGCCAAAGGCATCAACCGGTTATTGGCATCACTTGCTATTGCAACCAACAAAGTGCCCTTGAATTGTCCGGTCAAAAACGTGCCATCGATGGAGATGACAGGACGACAGTCCTGGAAAGCCCTCACACATTGCTCAAATGCCCAAAATGCACGGCCAAATACGCGAACCCTATTTCCATTCTTAATCCTTGTTTTCTCCCCATACGGCTCAACCACATGAACCATGCCCGGGTTAGTGTGGGCAATAGCTCCCAACAACCTAGGTATGTGGTTGTATGCTTCCTCCCAATCACCATACAACATCTTGAATGCGGCTTGCTTTGCTTTCCATGCCTTACCATATTTCACCTCGTAGTGAAAGAGGCCTTTCACAAGGTCTTGTACGCTTTTTATGCTCATTGTAGGAAGAGAGTAGATGGAGTTGGAAAGCCTATAAGTGATGAACTCGGAGGTTAGTTGTCTATGGCTTTGCGAGGATAGGGCACCATCAACCCTCTTGCCTCGACACTTGTCAGGCATACAACTGACAATGTTCCATCCTGGCCCTCCTTTCCATGGTCTTGCATGGACAATCCAAGGATAACCTTTATCCTCACATGCAACTGTGTAACGCAGCTTCATGTTTGAATGCACAACTTTGTGTGGCCTATAATGCGTAACAGAATATTCATCCAACCACATCTTCAGTTCAAAGAATGATTCGAACTTTGACCCCGGCCAAATAATATTCTTCCCATGTGTGTCCTGATGAGAAGGTGGCCTAACTCCAAACAATATGCCTTCGCCTCCGTCAACCACGGCTTCATACGCAAGGTTAAGATCCTCGAACAATGGTGTCCGGTGATCACGCTTTAATACATTCATGAAAGCTTCAGCCTCCTTTGCCGTGAACCCTTCTTCATCAACTTCTTCATCGGGACCCTCATCGTCAGACTCAGAGGCATAGCCACGTGAGTACGGAATGGAATGGTCCATTGTCTCTTGCAAATTATATTTGTCCAAATCACCAAGATTGTTGTCATGAAGAACATTACCAGCATCATCGTGCTCATAATTAGCCTCTACCAATGGTTCATGTTCAATGTTGACCTCTTCGTTAGCCTCATAGACACAAGAAAGAGGTTCAATGTTGGCCTCTTCGTTGATGGTTGCAGGAATAGCTTCAACAATCGAAGAGGCAACCCGGTTCAAATCCAACAAGTTAGGAACATTTGTTTTGATGGCAAATAACTCTAGAGCCTTGTCTAGTGATTCGGCCACCGTATCCTTGTATGCAAGCCAACGTTGCTCGGAGTTGACACGCATGGTCTTCCAACGAATGTGCATTCCGAATCCCACATTATGACTACCATCAAACTCAACTACAGCACTAGGGTCCATCCAATTCAAATCCTTTCGGACTTGTTCCAACAATTCACCATAGCTAGCACACAAATCGAACACCATGTCAAGCTATTCCGGGTCAGGATCAATATTGCCTTTCAAAAAGGTATCCTTGTCCACGTGATGAACATAAACACATGTTCTTCCCATACCTAAACAACAAAACATAGAACCTTTTTTATGAGCAATCATACAATTACAATAACCATAGCCTAACTTCCAAATAACCCTAACCCCATCATAACCCTAACACAACAAACATCCCTAACCCTAGCCTAACCATAGCCTAACCCTAAAACAACCATAAGGCACACATCCAAACAACCCTAATCCTAACCCCATCATACCCCTTATCCTAACATACAAACAAATAAAACAATATCATATACATCCCACATTTCATGAAAAACTAGGGTTTCCTCAAATTTGCAAAAAAAATAACACAAAAGATTTTCCTTTGGGTGAGAATGAGGGGAGAGGTGGGGATTACCTTAGGGGAGTGATTGGACAACAAATGCCCGGTCCAAACCTTCAGATGTGCTGATGTAGAGAAGGATTTGAGGGAGGGGGCAGTGGCTGGGAGAGGGGCTGGGGGAGGGGAATGAGGGAGGGGGTGGGGAGGGGGTGGGGAGGGGGGCTGGCCCGTGGCTGTATAAGTCAATGTGTGGCGCCTAAGCATTAGGCTCCAGACATTACAATGTGTGACGCCTGAGGATTAGGCGTCACACTTCCTGGGTGTGGGCCCCTCCCTGCCACATGGTCGGGGGTGTGGCGCCGAACCTCTAGGCGTCACACAGTACAGTGTGGCGCCTAGGTGTCGGGCGCCACACAAAAGGGTCAGACCGGTGAATTATTTCTCCCGAGGGGTCAATCCGTGAGTTCTTTCGCCCCGGGGGTCATTTTTTTCAATTTTGCCTGCCTTGTGCGTCGATTGTTCGTGCTTGGCCGATATTCCCCTTTTTACTTGATGCCTAGGGATGTTGTCTCACCGGGGGCGAAAAAGAAGAAGACGGTCGTCAAGCGGAAGGTGACTCCCGACCCCCCGTCTGCTCTCATCGGCGCGTTGACGTCTGCAGGTGGGGAAGAGGAGGCTCGTGGGGCAGTCTCCCTGGCCTTGATCGTCAAGCCCCCCGACCCCCCGAACCATCCTTAAGCGACTATGGTGATGCCGTTGCCCCGGGGGGCAGGCCTGCGATGGCCCTTGGGCTCCGAAGGTGTCGATGCCCGCGATTGTTGAGCAGGCTTCGGGGGCACCTCTTCTTCATGGTGTTGCCCCTCTCACGGTACCACCCGTGCCTGCGCTGGAGACTCTTGAAGAGGAGGTCCGGAAGACCTCGATGTTCACCCAAGGTCTCTTGAATGTCTCGTTCACCGCCCTGGGTGATGTCGCAGCCGGGATAAGGAAGGTCAAGAAGGAGGCCGAGGCCGCCTGCGCCGAGCGTGAGAAGGCGCGGAAGGAAGCCAAGGGGGCTGTCGAGCGCTGCAAAGAGGAGGAAGTCCCGCGAGACCAAGTTCGCCGCCCGGGAGAGAGACGTGTCTCAGGAGGCGAATAGCCCGAGCACGAAGTAGGCGTGCTTGGAAGAGCAGGAGAAGGAGGCCGTCTCGAGGAAGGCCCTCCTTGACGCCCAGGAGAAAGCTATCGCCGCGGCCGAGGAGAGGAAAACCGCGGAGCTGGCCTGCTTCGCTGACGTTGAGCTCAGGCTTCACACGACGCTATACTCCCTCTGCTGGGACGAGTTCGACGAGCCTCCGGCCACCCCGGAGGACGGCTTTGCCGTGCTCGCGAAGGGGCTCGTCGCGGCGATGGATATTGTCATCGTGAAGGTGGACAAGATATTGGACTGCGAGTGCAGTGACCTCTTCTTCGCGGCTGCAACTCGAGTCTTCCGTAATCTTCATCTTCGCGAGCCGGGATTCAATCTAAGCTCCACGATCATGCCGGTCTCCGCAGAGGCCCGTGACCGCGCTGTGGAGGTGGTGAAGGGCCTTGTGGAGGCGTTGGTGAGGAGGTTCGCCCGCGTCGCAGCTCCTTCATCTCCAGGTGCTGCCGAAGAAGACGATGGGGAAGACGATGCCTCTTACATCGACGACCAGCCCCCTGCAGAAGGGTTGACCGGCGGCGGCTCCTCCTGATATCTTGTCCTTGTAATTTCCCTACAATGCACATCGTGCCTCGTGGAGGCGATAAACTTATTTGCTTTTTCATGAACTTGGTCACGATTTGTAATAATTGAATGCTTGAACGTTTTCCCCGCCTTGTTCGTGTGATGTTTTCTGTGTTACTCTATGTCGGCAGGGCCCACCCCGTGCATACCTTCCCGTGATTGAACCGACTGGAAACCAAGGACGACCCAAAGGGGGAAGGGGCTACGAGCGCAGTTAGGCTCCTGAGTCGCAATGCTCAGCAGCCCCACTTGACGCTGGACCTGCCCTCATGAGGAGAACGCGACGAAGATTTTGAAACTTGGAACATCTTCAACACTCCGCATCGGCAGGGCCCGCCCCGTGCGTACCTCCCCTTGATTGAATCGATTGGAAACCAAGGATGACCCAAAGGGGGGAGGGGCTACAAGCGCAGTTAGGCCCCTGAGTCGCGATGCTCAGGGGTCCCCCTTGACATATGAATGACTCCAATGTTACTCCTAAGAAGCTGGTAATTTTAGATTCTCAAACTCCTTCAGCACTCTGCGTCGATAGGGCCCGCCCAGTGCCTACCTCCCCGTGGTTGAACCGACCGGAAAGGGCGACACAAAAGGGAAAGGGGCTACGGGCGCAGTCGAGGCTCCTGAATCGCGATCCTCAGGAGTCCCCCCTGACGTACGAGTGACTAGAGTGTTCTTCCTAAGGTATCTGAAGTGATTTGTCGAGCTCAATAGACTCTGCATCGGCAGGGCCTGCCCCGCGCGTACCTTCCCGCGAATGAACATACCAAGGCCGGCCTAAAGTCGGAAGGGGCTACGGGCACAATTAGACCCCTGAGTCGCGATGCTCCGGGGTCCCCCTTGACGTGCGAGCGGCTCCATACATTCAGTTGTTTACCCCGCGTACTTGGCGTGGGCAAAGTCGCGAGTGGACATTGTTTATCTCCTTGCCGGCCGAGGTTATATCCGTTGACGGGATGTGTTGATGCCAGCTGTGGGCACAGTCATTGGCGGACTACATTGGTGCCAGCTGAGGGCGTAGTCACTGCTGGACTACGTTGATTTCCCCTATCTGTATCCAACACCGAGCATAGGTCTTCCACTAGGCATGGGATGGACCCCTCTGCGTCCTCGGGGGCCCCTACGCGTATACAGCCTCGGTTCGTTATTACGTGAGAGTGTTATGGTGGGGGTGTATCTGGGAGGTCGCGAGGACAATTTGGCCTCGCGAGGGTCCCTTCCCCCGAGTCATTTGTGGACTGAGTTCTCCTCAGCGTGGAGCATAGGGCTTCCACTAGGCGTGGGATGGACCCCTCTGCATCCTCGGGGGCACCTAGGCCTATACAACCTCGGCTCATTATTACATGAGAGTTTCACGGTGGGGGTGTATATGGGAGATCGCGAGGATGATATGGCCTCGCGAGTGTCCCTACGCCGAGTCATTGGTGGAGTGAGTTGATTTCGTTTGGGTCATTGGCAAACCCTGCTTACTTCTTCTTCTTTGGCGGCGAGGCTGCGTATATGCATGGACAAAATTTGATCGAAGCCCCCAAACGGGGGGCCGACCGCCCGACAATATAAGCAAGGTAGAGCATTAGGATTCTGAACGGGTGAAATAGAACAACCAAAAGATGCATAAAGGAAAGTAGCAGACGGAGGAGTGTCCTGAGCTCGAGGAGGCCGCAAGGCCCTGGGGGCGCCCTCAGATGGGGTGAGCCAAAAAGTAACCTGGGAACAGCCAACAAAAAGTCACCTGGCGGCCGTGCCACTAAAGTACCGAAGGCGCCATCATCCCTTGATCTCCTATCTCCACGGTCGCGACCATCACGAGTCCGCCGCCTCCCGAGGCTAGGGACCTTCGCTTGGCCCGAGCATCTCCTCCTCTTCCTCGCAGCGCCCAGGAAGCGGGGTACGAGCATGGCCCGTTGGAGCCTCTCGTGGGTGGCAGCCGCGTTCCATAGTCCAGAGGGCATGAAGGCATTGGCGTACGGGTACTCCCACCGTTAGCCAACCAGCATAGGCCAGAAGGGGCCGTATGTCACGCCTATGTTGGTTGCGGGCGCGTTGATGCAGATGCGGGGCCGGTCAACTGTGTCGACGACGGCGACTGCGGTTGGTGCTGCAGGGAAGTCACCGCGTCACATGGCCTGGGCCTCTCGAAGTTCTTGGATTGCCCTGATTACGGATTCACGGGAGCTGGTTGGACGTGCTCTGGAGTGCATCCTCCGGATGTGCTCGAACGCCGCCCCTGCCTCACTGGTCAGACCAGGTACCTCCCCGGTGGGAGCCCCCAGCCCTGACCAAAGGGGGGCGACGAGCGCTCATTCCTATGTGATGGGGGGCATGGCCCCATCCCCCGGCACGGAGCCCGAAGCCCCGACATGCTCCATGGGGAGGAGCTCCTTCTTCTTCTTGCATGTGTTCTCGCGAGGCAGCTCGTCTTCTTCGTCATTCGAGCACTTTATCGTCGACGAGTGGGGGGCGCGCTCCAGTGCGCAGATGGCATCCTTCTCATCACAGGGGATGGTGATGATGCCGCCACTCCTGGGCATCTTAAGGACATTGTAACCATGGTGGATCACTGCCATGAACTTGGCGAGTTCCGCGTATCCGAGGATTGCTTTGTATGACACGTGCATGTGCGCGACGTCGAAGACGATGATCTCAGTGTGGTAGTTCTTGTGCTCGCCGAAGGTGACGGGCAGATGCACTTGCCCAATGGGTATGGTGGAACCCTGCGTTACTCCTGAGAAGTGCTTGGTCGGCATGAGCTGTTCGTATGGCAACTCGAGTTTCTCGAAGGTCTCGACTGAAAGGACATTGAGCCCTGCTCTACTGTCAATGAAGGTCTTGGTGACGAGGACGTTGCTGATGGTCAGGGTGCACATCATTCGGAGGTTGGCAGCCATGATCGAGCACCTGAACTGGTCGCTTCAGTCGAAGGCGATGGTGGTCTGGGACTAGTTGAGGGGGTGCATTGCTTCTGGTCTCAGGAGGGCGGCGTTCACCTCCCGAGCAAACTGCTTGAAGGCGCGGTTGGAGGCTGGGGTCTGGACGCCGCCTAGGATAGAGGCCACCGCCTTGCCCTCCTGGAACCCCCCAGCCCGTCGTCCTGCCTATCTTCATCCCTCCTCCTGGCTGGCGGAGGCAACGGGGGCAACCCGGCCTCCCGAGGGCGAGCCTCACGACGTTGACCGCGTCGTTGCCCCTCCTGAGGGTTATCACGCCAGCGGTCCTCCTGAGGATGGCTACACTAGGGGTCCTCCTGAGGCTGTTCACCCCGGACATGGATCTCGGTCGTCCCAGCGGCCCCACTCCGGCCTCCAACGCGCGGGGGGCTTCTGTCGAACCGTCTAGGGCGCTTGTCGAAGTGTTCGGCACGGACCATACATAGCTCTTCACATTCAGAAGTATCACGGCCGCTGGTACCATGGAAGATGCACATCGCCCACCCTCGAGATGGGCGCTCTCCCCCTCGTACATGCTTCGCCTAGGGCTCGGCCGCGAGCACCACCTGGGGCTTGCGCTTAACCTCCTTGGCTTTGGCTTTCTTCTCTTCCCGGTCCGCTGCCTGGGGCCCAAGGAGCGACATGCATCCTTCTTCAGCCTTGGCGCATTTGCTTTCCAAGCTAAACATCTCCAGTGCGCTCCTCATTTCATCGTTCACGGCGAGCTCCTCCTTGATTATGAGGTCGGTGACTTCGTCGGAGAAAGCCGAGATGACGGTTTCGTCCGACGCCTTGGGGATCTTAACACGTATGATCGTGAAGTGTTGTATGAACTTGTGTAGGGTCTCTCTCTCCCGCGGCTTGATGCGCTGCAGGTCTTTCACAGTGGGGGCACGGTCACGGGTGCCTTGGAAGTTGCTGATGAAGCGCTCGCGCAGGCAGTCCCAGGAGGTGATGGACGCCTTCGGGAGGTTGAGGATCCAAGAGAGTGTGCCGCCCTTGAGCGCCATGGGGAACCAACACGTCATGATTTTGTCGCCTCCTCCCGCTGCCCTGATTCTCCGCGTGTAGAGTTGTAGGAACTCAGCCGGGTCTTGGGTGCCATCGAAATGCGGGGGCAGGTCGGGCTTGAACTTGCAGGGCCACTCAACGGGGTAGAGCATGGGGGAGATAGCGAGGCACCCCACCGATCCAACGGGTAAGGTGCACGCAGGAGCCCCCAGGTCTTGTTGCTCCACGGGGTCTGCTTCGAGCAGGGTACACTCACAACACGGATTTTGCAGCGCCGGGGGCGCGCATACATCGGCGCGGGGCTGGGGGACCAACTAGCGGCTTGCTTCATCTACGGGTCCCGCCCTGGGTTCAGAGGCCGGGCGCGGGTGTCACGCTTTCTGCCTGGTCTCGGGGTCGGTGACACGCCGCGGGGGTGGGCGTGGCCCGTCTAGCTCCTCATTGTTTGCCAGGGACGGCCGAGGTAAGAGCGAATACGAGAGCACAACTGAGTCACCGGCGGCGGCGATGAGCTCCTCGATGCGCTGGAGCCAGTCGTCATGGTGGTCAGGTGCAGGCCGGTATCCTAGCAGCTCAGTGGCCACGGCAAGCGCGCGCCGGCCGTGGGGCATCTCTGGCTGGGCGCGCGATGTCGATCACGAAGGCCTGGCGAGTGACGGAGTGGCAGTGCGACCATTGACTTGCTCGGTCCCTGGCTGGGAGGAACCTTGTTGCTATTGAACTCGGGGCCGTGGCAGCGTTCACCATGGGTGACGGCGACTGACGCGTGCCGGCGGCAAAGACGGGCGCGGTCTGGGCGGTGCGGGTGGCAGGGTGCTCTGCACGAACCCGGCAAGCGTCAGCCATCGGAGCGGTGGAGCTTGGTGAAGACGGAGCCTGGAGGAAACTTCAACACGCCCCTCCCTGGCGCGCCAAATGTCGGATTTCGCGCTCCGCAAAACCCTAAGGATTCGAACACTAGGGCATGTACGACGATCTCTCCCTGCTAAGCCTCGCCTAGCCCACTACTCCATGGAAACGATGAAGGGGTCACTCGATGGCGAGGGAATCGCATAACACAACAGTCTACCCAGGTTTGGGCCGCTGCTAAGCCTAAAACCCTACTCCTGCTTTTGGTGGATTGCCTCTCGCGGAGTTGGTGTGTTGAACTAGTACACTGCTCTGGAGCCTCCGGATGCCAATTGGCTAGGTGTATTGCCCTATGGTTCGAATGAAATCCACTAACAAGTGTTCTACCCTTTCTATATATAGCGGAGGCCCGGGTCGTCTTCCCCCATAGCTTCAGTGGGAAGGGATCCCACAACGGCCAATTTTGAAAGGGAACAGGGGAACATGCTCCCCTGCCCGAAGGTGGTCTTCGCCTGCAAAGTAATTGTCCGCGCTGCAGGGACGGGTCTGAGGATGACGTTTGCCCTACTGGCGGGCGGCGGCGGCTTCGTTGCACCAGAAGGGAAACCTTTGGAAGATGCCTTTCTAACCCCTATACACTCCCTCTTCCTTTGAACCAAAGTGGAAACTGCCCCATCCTGCCATCTGCTACTCGCATGTCCTTTCCTAGCGTCACCCTTGACTCCTCAGGCCCGGCCTTGCCTCGGAATATCCACCACTTCGGAGGGGTCCTGAGGAGGCCCCCTGCGGGTCTTGACACTGCTCCTCCCCATGAGGCTTGGCCCCTCACTAGGGCCTTACCCTGAACGGTGTTGGGCCCATTGGTTTGTTCGGTGAGTGGGCCTGCCCTAGGCCACAGGCAGGCAGGTCTGGGTACCCCCATTCCCATAACGCCAACATGGTCCTTCTTGGGTGGAAGCCATGGTGGAATAGACAAGGCCGTTTCTTTGTGGACCCCTTGTAGGTGGAGCCCTCCGTGGACTCTTTCAGCCGTTACCCTCTGTGGGTTCAAGGGTCCACTAACATGGGCATACGATAGCGCCACCTACCGGAACCATGCCAAAAATCACCGTGTCAACCTCATGCATTTGATCTCCCTCATCACTCATTTACTGTACACTTATATGTTTTACATTCTGCTGCTACACTCTTAGAACTGCATGTGTACGGTGTACTTGACTTGCTATAACTGCCAAAACTGCCCCTCAACTGAAATTGGGAAATGTCAAAAAAATATCAGAGCTTTCGATCCTACAAGTAGTATAATCACCCCCTGTAGATATACTATCGATCCTACAAGTGGTTTCAGAGCTTTGGTCTCCATTGCATTGGTTTCACAACCAAGGAGAGTATGGCGTCTAGTGATGGAAATTATCACCGTAGAGGTCCATACTTTGATGGCACTAATTTTGCTAGTTGGAAGCATAAGATGAAAATGCATATTCTTGGCTTTAATCCTCATGTTTGGGATGTTGTTCGTGTTGGTGTGCAAGGTAACTTCTTTGGAGAAGGACATGAACCAGACCGTGATGCGACACCTGATGAACTAAAGATGTTGCAACTCAATGTTCAAGCTGGCGACATCATCTTCAACTCTCCATGCCTCGAAGAATTCAAAAAAATCAGCCGCCTTGAGAATTCAAAATATATTTGGGATACTTTGAGAGATATGCACGAAGGTACTGAATTTGTCATAGAATCTAAGTTGGATATGCTTCAAAGTCAGCTTGACAAGTTCAATATGAAGAATGGTGAATGTGTCGCTGAAATGTACTCAAGGCTAGCTCCAATTACCAATGAGATTGCCGGCTTAGGAAGTGAAGGGATGACCAAGAAATTCGCATCAAGAAGATACTTAGAGCTCTTGATAGAAAGTATGACACCGTATGCACACTGATCCAAATGATGCCAAACTACAAAGATCTCAAGCAAAATGAAGCCATTGGTAGGATTATTGCTCACAAAGATGAACTCCACAACAAGTCAAACGGTGCTTACAAAGCTTCATGTGATGCTCCAGCTACTTCAGAGGACAATCTTGTCACTTACGAAGAGATAAGCCTCATGGTCAGAAAATTCAACAAGCTCTACAAGAGTAGAGGCAAAGAGAGAAGCTCAAGCTCAAGATATGATGAGAAGCGTTCGTCTAGTCGTGATCGAAACTGCTACAATTGTGGGAAGCCTGGACACTACTCAAATGAGTGCACCACTCCGTACAAACGAAGAGAAGAGTCACCTCGAAGACGAACCTCAATATATGAGTCACCTCGCAGAGAGAGAAGGAGTAGAGAAGATCGTTATGAACAAAGACACTCACGGAGAGGCAAAGAATCTGAGAAGAAGGCCAAATGCACCAAGAGCATCTCAAGAATAAGACATCAAGCTCATGTTGGTGAATGGATGTCTCGCTCCGAGTGTGACAACCATTTCGATATAATATATCACTCCAACTCCGACCATATTCAAGATGAAGGTGTTGCCAGCATTGCACTTGTTTCCTCCAACTCCTATGGCTTATTTCATTCACCAAATGAGGGTTTCAGAAACTGCTTCATGGCTAAAGGACCCAATGTATCACACCCCGAGTATCTTAATTTTAATAGTGATGAGGATGACTTGTTAGGAGAAGATGACTCGCTCTTTGATACAACTAGTGATTGCAATGAAAATGAACTTGCTAATTATCATGTAGTCAAGAGAAATCAAGTGAGGACGATAAGAAAGAGATTGAATGACTAACTCAAGAATGTAAAACTCTTAAGTTAGCTCATGAAACTTCTCTAGAAGATTATAGAGAGCTTGCAAGAACTCATAAGAAGCTACGCTTCGAGAACCTCAATTTGGAGGAAGAGCATGAGTTCCTAGAAGCGATCAATGATCATCTTAGAAAGAAGAATTCATCTTATCTAGCCAAACGATTAATCATGTTTACTTTTGTTCCACAAGTTAAATCTAGGAACACTAGTAACAAAGGCAAGAAAGTTTCTTCATCTAGTAGCAACAATGCTAAAGCTAAATCCAATAATATTGTTGCTAGTAGCTCTCTTGATTCCACTAATGATTCTCTTAGCCAAGTTACACTTGAGCAAGAAAACGATTTATTGAAAGGGATTATAAAGAGAGGTGACTTCAAGAGTCTTGCCGGTAGTAAACAATGTAAGGAAATTGTGTGCAAGCAAGGCGGACATCGGAAGAAACAAGGTGTTGGCTACTTCAAGAGGTTTTATTCCATTCCTAAGTTTGTTCCCCAATAGGAGAACTATGATCCTACTCCTCCCAAAGGAACAAGCTCACAAGATGGCCTTCTTCGCCAAGACCACGAGGGCAAAGGAAATCTTCAAGATGACATTGACTTATTTGAAGAAGAACCCCAAGTCAAGGTCAAGTGGATCCCCAAGGACACTACTAGCAATACCTTATCTAGTGCTACCACAACTCCAAGGATCCCCATAAAGTTGATGTGGATCCCCAAGAGGAAGAACTAGAAAGTTCTTGAGGGGTGACTCCGCCAACGAAATTCACTCTTATTCATTTTGGCAAGAACTATATGCAGTCAACCTCAACCATATGCATTAGTTCAAGGAGTCGCACATTCCCTCAAAGGTAAGCTAGGAACAAGGTAATTAATGCATATTTCGACATCATCCCATGTGTGTTTCACTCCTTGTCCATAGATATTCTTGCATGTGTTCCTATTGCTTTGGGACTAACCCATGCAGGTGTGAAGAGTAAGAAAAAATAAGGATTCCTCTGAACTCAAGATGATCTTCATGAACATTTAGCATCCACCACTACTTCACCTACTTGAAGTCTTCTACGAAAAAACCCAAGGTTAGTTTATCCCTCTTAGGGGGGATATCATATCAAGGGGGACCTTTAATATAAATCTTGAGTATAAGCATCTCCTAAGGATAAGAACCCATTAATGCTTATGTAACAGTGGTAACCCCACTTGTGCTTAACGATGAGTATGACATATGATCAAGTATTCTTACTGGGCTCCTAAGTCAATATACTCATATATAGATGATTATGTCATCGCCCAAGTGCTTGATAGATGCTTGGATGTTTGTGCATGTTCACCATATTTTATCTATCATCTTATTGTGTGAGCATGTTGGTCTGCATGTGTTTACTCAGGGGACATCCCATTCTTGTTATTTGGCTCTTGATTTATCTTTTGCAAACTGGATGCACAAGAATGCATACGAACCTTCTCTAGCTATCTATGCCATGTCATCTCAAGTTATATTCATGCTTCATCACAAAACTTGAACAAGCACTTGTCGATCCCTCTGTGTGAAGGAGCACTCAAAGTTATGTATCATCAAAGGTTTCCTTCCAAAACCTCTTTGTAAATCTCGGCAAGACCAACCCCATAAACTCGGTTCCACCGAATTTCCAAAGATGATCAGGTCTTCAATCGCGGTATCACCAAAATCACAAACTCGGTTACACCGAGTTTCCCTATCAGCTGACACTAGAGTAACTCGGTGACACCGATTTCATAATCTCATTGACACCAAAAGTGAAGGGGTATATATTCTAGCTTACGGGTCTTTGAAATCAACTCTTCAAAAACTCTTTGTCTCAAACCCTAAGCTGTCCCAAAGGACCCCTGCTCATCGCCTTTGCCTCCCCAAGCGCATATGTTGTCGACCGAATCTTCGCCTCCGTCGCCACCATAGACGGACCGCCACCAAGCTAGGGTACGGTTCCAATCTCCTTCTATGCTCCCTCTATCCAACTCATCGCATTGGAAATTTTATTTAAAAGCCACCATGTGCAACCCTCCCTTCCACTAGAGTATCTTGTAGCATAGAGAATGACGAAATTTCGGATCGGATCTGCCGCAGCATGCAAGTCGGTGAGACCGAGTTGGTAGAATCGGTTCCACCGATTTCACTTTTAGAGTTCCTGAGTAGCAACTCGGTGAAACCGAGCAGTTCTTTTCAGTCCCACCAAAACAGACTACCAAGTTTCTATTACTCGAGTAAGCTTTCTCGGTGACTCCAAAATTTTCAACCCGGTGCCACCGATTTACATTCTGCAGAAGATCATACCCCAAGTTCTGAAATCAAATATTGAAAAAAACTTATGTGTTTTGTTATACTCAACCCATCTTCCTTTCCTATATCTATTTCATAGGATTGTTGTTTACTGGTTTGCTGCTGAGTTGTTGCTTGCCTGCCAAGATGTGTAGATCTAAGGATAGCCAGAATGGTTTCAGAGATAACAGTGTTCAGATGGACTCAGGTACAAGTTCTGAGAAGACTGACTCTGACCATGGATCTTACAGCTCCCATGGCTTGGCCAGGGCAACCACTAGGCAGAGGAAGAAACTGAACTCAGATGAAGAAGACTCAGACTTTGTGCGAGAGGAAACTTCAGCTCCTCCAAAGTCTCTTAAGAAGACTGTCGGGAAACAGTGCACAAGTCCTGCTGATCTTAGAGCTCCCGAGTTTTCTAGGCAGAGCACGGCACTCTCCAGTGATAAACCTGCCAAGAAGGCTGATGTGAAGAAAGACAGGAAGAGGACAGTTCATGTTTTTGGGAGACAAACTTCTATGTGTGAGGAACCAGAAGATATTGTTGGAGAAGAAGATATCCCAATTCCTTCTAAGAAGAAGAAGATCATGGTTGATGCCATGGCCACGAAATCTACTCCTCAGCCTCCTTCCAAGGCTAAAAAGGTTGTAGCTCATAGGAAGACTATAAAAGATATTCTTGTAGCTGCCAAGGAGGAAGGCCCTGCTTCCACAATCTTTGCTGCATAGGAATAAGATGAGAATGCACCAATTCTCAGGAAGCTCCAACAAATCTGCGAGTCCACAATGCTGCTCATCCAGTAGCCGAAGACATGAAGAAGAGGAAAGACGCAGGTTTGAAGAAATGGAGAGATGCATACCCATATGCCATAATGAGAAGCATTGTTGTTGATCCAAGGTTTCGCACCGAGGAACAACAAGATTTCTATGAGATTGTCCTCTATAACAACAGTTGTAAGAGACCTGAGATATGCTGACTCAACTTACATCAAACCAATGAAAATTTCTGTCCCCATGTGCAAGAAAATTTCAGGTTAGTGGACATTGAAGATTTTGTTGGAAAAGAGATGACCCCATGGAACGATGAGCTGATCATGCAATTTTACTCAACTGTTCATTTCTATGGAGATGGTTCTATTGTCTGGATGACTGATGGTCACAAGTACGAGTCTACGATTGATGAGTGGGCCACTACCATTGGTGCCCTCAAGCAAAAAGAGACTGATGTTGATGTCTATTCTGAAGCAAAGATGAGCCACAGCTCCATGGCCAACATGTACAAGTCAATTCCTCATAAGTATTTGGCAAGTATACTTCTTGCAAGAACGGATAACCACAGTTAACACCATTCTGAGGCACACCTTGATGCCTAAATCAGGTGATGATAGGATTATTCAAGGACACTCCATCAATCTACTGCACCAATTGGACTCTGACACTAGATTTAGAGTGACGGACTTGATAGTAGAGACTATCCGGAGGACTTCTCCTGATCAGAGAAGATCTTGTTGATATGCCCCATACTTTCAGATTCTTATCAATGCCAAGCTAGGCAAGCATGCATATCTCCTTGATCGTCTCCATCTACCCCTTCAACCTGAATTTGAAGACAATGTAGTGGTGATGGATGAAAATAACCCTAGCTCAGCTACAACAAGAATGGCAGCTGAAGCTACAGAAGCTGAGGCTGCTAGAAATGAGCCACCACCAGTTCCACGGCTCATAAGTCAATCTAAGCAAATGGAATTTCTAGTTAGCTTTGTCCAAGGTATGGAGAAGAACATCCAGGAGATGCTGCAAAATCAGAAAAGCCTTGAAAGAGTCATGGAAACAAAGTTTCATGACATGGATGTGAAGGTAACGGAGCCGACCACTCTAGTCAAACAGCTTCAACATGAAGTTGACTCAGTGGAAATCCCACACTCAGATGATAATGATGACGATGAAGATGATGAAGAATCACCTCCTCTCACTACCACACAGTTCAGCACTTAGCCTAGATCAACTGCTATACCTACTTCGGAGACAAAACATACTTCATCATCTCAAGCATCTGCACCTTCAGCTCTAGCTTCACCTCAAGCAGATCAAGTATCCACTCCTCCAGCTCCGAAACACTCAACAGATGCCTTCGTGGACGCTCTTTTGTCTATTCACTCATCAGATGCCCACAAAGACGAGTAGCTCTATACTTTTTGAACTTTTTGGTAACTTGTTGCCCAAGGGGGAGAAATGTATAGATCATAGGGCTTCGAGAGAGAGAGAGCTTTTGACTTTATTTTCTCTCATTTGTTTTTAAACCTTTGGTCTTTTCGATGACTTTATCCCGTTATCTGTGTTTGATCATACGCTTTGCTTGGTTGATGCTACGTTATTATCCTTTTAGCTATCTATGTCATGACCATTCACTTATTTTGTTGGTTTCAGATGCATTACTATTCATTCTTATCTTGTATGCACACCACCAAGATGTATATGACATGGAATAGTGACCCATGATCCTAATCGATTGTGCATTTGCATTCAAACACAAATTTTAAATAATGCACAAATTTAGAGGGAGCTCTTGCTTTTCACATATTTCTCAAAGTGTCGATGGTAATCATTGATTATATCTTTTGTCGAAGCTTTGATCTATATGTTGTCATCAATTACCAAAAAGGGGGAGATTGAAAGCACATTGCTCCCTAGGGTGATTTTGGTAATTGATCACAACATATGCATCATTGGACTAATACGTTTTCCAAGTATATTTCAGAGAAGTTCAAAAGATGCTTTGGCTAAAGGCTTATGTGGAGATGCCCCTTGATGCAAGAAAGGAATAGGATTGGCTCAAGCTTCAAGCTAGAATACTCTTCATTTTATATTTGTGAAAAATCACTTTTGAGTGCATAGGAAAGCCAATACTATTAAAGGGGTGAGGTATTAAAATGAACTAGTTGCTCAAGTGCTCAAAGTTAGCCACCAAAATACTCAGTCATTCTTCCCACATAACCATTCTGTCCAATTTCACATACTCAAATCTAGTGCCGCCAACTTTCATATTTCGGATCCACTGAGTTTGACCTCACACAGAAACCCTAGCCATTCCCATAAAATCGGTGCTACCGAGTTTAGGCTGACCAACTTTATGTTGCCTCAGTACACAAAATCTGAATTTCCGAGTTTTCGTATCGGTTTCACCGAGTTTGGTCATCTTACTGTTGGCCACCTTTTCACCCAGTTTTAGTATCGGTTTCACCCAATTGTGTATATCGGTCCCACCGAGATTCAAAAAACCTTTTGTGCAAGTCGATACCTCCGAGTTTATGACTTTGTTGTCACCGAGTTTACCTCTTTAGGTGTAACGGTTGGATTTTGTGTGCTGCTTATATATACCCCTTCACACACCCCTCATTCGTGGGAGAAGCACTCAAAACACACACTTCATTGCCAGATCCATTTTCTAAGGGAGAACCACCTACACATGTGTTGAGACCAAGATATTCCAATCCAATCATTTGAAACTTGATCTCTAGCCTCCCCAAAAGCGTTCCACCATATCAATATCTCCTACCCATGCCTATTCTATGAGAAAGAGATTTTGTGTTGAGGAGACTATCTTTAGAAGCACAAGAGCGAGGATTTCATCGTTCTACCACGTCTACTACCTTTTGGAGGGTGGTGCCTCCTAGATTGGTTAGTTGTCGCTTGGGAGCCTCCTACTTCGTGTTGTGGAGTTGAACCAAGATGTTTGTAAGGTCAAGGAGATCGCTTACTTCGTGAATATATACCGTGAGTAAGGCTATTCATCCGTGGGCGGAAGCCGTGGTGGAATAGACAAGGTGGATTCTTTGTGGACCCCTTGTGGGTGGAGCCCGCTGCGGACTCTCGCAGTTGTTACACTCTGTGGGTTAAAGTCTACTCTAACATGGACCTACGATAGCGCCACCTATCGGAACCATGCCAAAAATCAGCGTGTCATCCTCATGCGTTTGATATCCCTACCTTAATCCTTTACTTTACACTTGCATGTTTTACATCCTGCTGCTACACTCTTAGAACTATATGTGTGGGGTCTACTTGACTTGCTATAACTGCAAAATTTCCCCTCAACTAATATTGGGGAAAGGCAGAAATTTTATCTTGTCAAGTAGTCTAATCACCCCGTGTAGACATACTTTTGACACTACATCCGGACAGATGGCAGTCGCTCTCCACTCGTGCGTGTTTTTTCCCAAGAACGGGACTATTGGACCCAGATCGTCCATCTTTGAGACACGGGAAGGCATGAGAGCAGGCTTGGTAGTGATGGCGCTCGACGGAGGTGCCGCGACGTTCCCCTTCTTTCTGACAGGCTCCGTTTTCCGTCCGAAGCTGCGAAGGGTGCAAGGAGGTGACTTTCTCAAAGAATGGATCTGGTGCACCCTAGCACGGAAGAAGAAGTTCCAGGAAGGTGATAATTACGTGGGAAAAGTAATGACAACACCACCCCACGAGCCTGTTTTATGCTAGCCGGGGTGGATACAAAAGCACTGCGGCAAGCTGGGGGGCACCGTGACCCGACGCGCGCCACGCGCTGGGTCGGGCCTGCACGCGGTGAGAGCTCACTCCGTTTCACCCCAGTCTGCTGAGTCATATACGCTGCAGGCTCGAGGGCTACTGTCGGGGCTCTGGGACCGGGGGTACGCAGGCCGCCGGACTGTGGCGTCCCTTCCTGCCGGGTGTGTTTTCGGGGGAAGAGGACCAAGGCCGATATAAAAGAGAGGCCCAGCCTCCATAGACACGATGGGAGGCCGAGTGTGTTGTATTAGCACAAGAACCCACCTTTGTAGCGTTCTTCCACCCTGAGCTATCTATTCAAGCAGGAGTAGGGTTTTACCCCACAAGGTGACCCGAACCTGGGTAAACTGTCGCGCGTTCTAGCTCGCCATCCTAGATCGCGCCACCATAGGGTCGCCGTGAGGTTGAGAGGTTGAACGGGGTAGGGAGCAAGCGCACCCTAGTGTTCCAACCTTTCCTTGGGTGTACGGATCCCCGATTCCGACAAGCATAGGGATTGCTCGCACTCAATGCGAAGGGAGAGATGAGGATGGAGGGGTAATGATCTAACTGAGCTCCACGCGGGAAGGTTTTATACTTAGGATGGTGGTTCCGAGGCATCTTTAGGAGTGGGGGCGTCTCGCCTCGTGGAATCCGCCAACCGTCGCCTCCAGACCCGACAACTCAATGGGTCTGACGTCATTTTGTCCCTAACATGCGGAGCATGCATGTCGTGGGCCCATGGGATACTGCCAACCCAATGGAAACTAGGGTACCATGGCCCATCTAATTCTAGAAGAAGGACGACACTTGGGCCGACCAAGGAAGATGACCGTGCCTAGAGTCACCGTATGCACGGGTACAGTGATCCCAGAGATCATTGCTCACTAAACACACATAAGTTTAATAACAAGAGTCTTAGATCCATACATACCATATGATACAGATAAAGACCATTAAGGTCAAGTCTTACATAGATAGGGCCTCGAAGGCCAACATACCTAACATAACTAGAAGTGGAAATCTTGAACGAACGCGTGAACCCATGCCATCTGGCTTAACCCTACAAGCATTCTGACTCGGAAGCGTCCTAGTTCGCATGTTCGTCACCAAGAAACTCTTCACCATACTCATGTTCTTCCATGCCTAGATAATTAAATAACCAGTGGCAAGCCAATGAGCACTTTGAATATACTCGCAAGCAACCCATGTTTTGGAACAAGGTACAAGAATGCATGATATAGCACTAAATAGGTAAGTTGCAAAAAGCTAATTGTTAAGTGCAATGACATGATCGATATTACTTGTAAAAGCATGCATCATGGGGTTGCATATATCCATAGGAACAAGTCACAAATATCTATGTAAGAAGGGGTTGAACATCTCATGTTCAATCATCATGTTAAGTCATCTGACTTAGCTCACGTATCAACTTTTGTACACACACACAGTTTTGTAACAATGGACATAGTTTAAGCAGCACAACCCAACTACCTTTGACTATGGACAAGACTATTCAAATAGTTTTACACTCTACAGAGGTTGTGCACTTTATCCACAAGACTCAAAAAACTTCCGTGTCAATCCATGACTCGCGCTATTTTTCGTACCCGAGGTAAGTACCCAAACAATGCATTTCCCATCATGATACTAACCATGAATCCACGCGTTGGTGCCATCCCATGTGATGTACATCACAAGTATTATCGACAAGGGCATGCAACAGTGTGTCGTTGTCTGTGAAAACAGATCACAGTCATCTATTCCAACACGACCCCGTATCGAGAGTGACCACATCACTCCCACCATTAGTAATGCAGGCACTTAACTAGTACAGACCAGAGTAATCAACAAAGCCCCATCCCATAAGGGATATCGTGGTTGTACATGTAAGGTTGGGAGTGGTCGATAAGTCTTAAATCTAATCCGTTTTGTAACCACACACACACACACTTGCCTCGGACACCACTTCTTTCTCAAGAGGTTACCTAGCTTGACATCATCTCCCTCGGGCATTAGTGCCACCCGACGGGGTTTCAAAAAGTCTTTGAAAACACCATTATTTCCAAGACCATGCATAATCCCTACCCATCTACGTAGCAACTTCATAGCATCCAAACTAGTTTCCACCCGCACAACCCTCATAGGAAGGTAGGGTCATGCTCAGTGCAAGTATCAACAAGGAGTTATCAGAGAAAACCCACCAAGGTAGTCACTGATTTAAAATGATCCTAATGCAACGAAGTAAAGTGCCATCTGACATGCATAAAAAAGTTTCAAGTCTTGGCAAAGGGTTGCTTGCCTCGCTCATTAATGTCCCCAGGATCTTCAAAGTCTGTTGGTCCAACTCCTTCGTCAACAATGCAATCTATTGTCGCAATTACAATGGGGAAAAATAAGACGACATGAAAACAGGGAAAATAAATCAATCCTAAAAATGTCAATCCATTTTTGTAAAATACTAGCATGAACATAAGCTTTGTAAAACTTAATAGATTTTGAGTTTGAAGTGTTAAAAGTGGTGAAAAGCATTTTATAAGTGGCTTTAAATATTTAAAACAAGGTTTTAAATATAAACAGTAGAAAATATATTTTCAAAGTGATGCACAAGTGGAATCATTAAATATGTTGTAATATTACAAGATTTTAGGTGGTGGAATATTTGGATTTGGCAATTAATTATTTATGTGGAAGTTTTTTCAAAAATAGTAGAAAAAGAAATAGAAAAAGGGGCTATGTTAGGGTCGGCCAGATCTGGGCACAACTGGGCCAGACCGGAGGCTGACCAACCTGGGGCGAGCTGAGGTGCGTGCCTGTTTGAGTTTTATACTCGACAAATGTATCCTAGCATCAACCACACAGGGAGGAGAGGAGGGAGGTGTGAGGATGAAAGGTGGGTTCCACCTATCATCTTCCACCTCTAGGTAGAGGGAATGACGAGCTCACTAGCGACGGTAGGAGGTACGGTGAGGTCAACCGACGGCATGAATGAGACCTGGAGACATTCACCGTTCGATGGTGGTTAAAGGAGTCGTTGGAGCATATGAAGTCTCCGGTGATGAGGAGGCTGGTACGGAGAGCTACGAGCAGAGGTTGCCACTGATGATTCCGAGTTGTAAACGCACGGGGGATAGAGCGAATCACGTGAGCGTGATGAGATAAAGTTGTTGGGAGAAGAAATGGGGCGGGAGGAGCTCTCTACCTAGAGATCTCTAAAGACCCGAGGTGGCGGAGCTTCGGTTCAATCTGAGTATAGCGGGTGCGGGAGGAGTTTTGGGCGCTATTAGGGATCGATTTCAGGTGCGAGAGAGGATCAAGAGGGGAGAGACGACTCGTGGAGGGATTTATATAGCTTGCCCGTGACTCACCATGCACATGCTCCATCGGAGCTGGCTGGAGAGGCGATGAAGGCCATGGGAGGAGCAATGGGAGGTTCGTGGGTGCTCGTGGGAGTTGTCTATGACTTGGGGAGTAAGAAGGGGAGAGGGGTTGCGTGCACGTGTGAGGATCACGATTGGCTGAGAGGGGCGACATTGGGAGCGCTGTCGAGGGTGAGAGGGGGCTCCCGACACGGCAGCATGTCACGGACGTCGAGGCTCCTCGACTAGCGCAAGGGTGGGGCTCGAGGTGGCAAGGGGCATTGGCAGGGAGCAAAGTGAACCCTCGGCATGTCTTTTAGCACGCTCTTGAGCAGCTTGTTCGCAGGCATGGGCATGCCACTAATGTGCTCTAGCACGACCACTAATGTCAACTAGCTGCGGCAGGAATAATTTAGAGGGGAGGGAGCATTGGATGATCTGGATGCTGACCAAGAGAGAGGGTAGGCTGAGAGAGAAGGGAATCCTTGTTTTCCAGGGGGTGCAAGTGTGGGTTTCACACCCTCAACCATGCGGTTAGCGGTTGGGGTTGCTACTTGAGATGTTGTGGGCCTTAGTAAGGTTGTGGTAAAAAATTAGGGGCAAGTACATGTGGGGACCCCGACTCATAAGTCGTGATCACCAAATGCAATTGCACGGTGATCCTAGAGATTAGTGTCCATTGAACACAGAGAAACTAGATAATAAGAGTCTTACATCCATTACGTACTGTTTTACTTGAATATGACCTTCATGGCCAATTCTTCATATATTTGCAGCAGAAAATCTTCATCAATAGCATGAACTCATACCCTTTGCCTTAACCCTACAGTCATTCTGACTAGGAAGCGTCCTCGCTTGCATGAACGGTACCACGGTATTCTTCCTTATATCATGTTCTCTCATGCCTGGCCAATAAAATAACCATGTGCAAGACAATGTGGACTTTGAATGTACGTGCAAGCAACTCATGTTTGGAACAAGGCAATAACAATGCATGATATAGCAATAAGTAGGTAATTTGCAGAAAGGTAATTTTGAGCGCAATGTCATGATTAACGGGCTGGTAAATGCATGCATCGATAGGTTGCAGATATCGATATGAACAAGTTGTAGATATTGTCATAAGTAGGGTTTGAACATCTCATTTTCATTCATCATGTCAAGTCATCTGACTTAGCTCAAGTATCATATTTCTCAAATAATCATCTTTCTCTCTCTCACACAAAGTGTTGTAACCAATGGACGTGGCCCAAGAGTGGTTATCCAACTCTCCTTGATCATGGACACAGCTATTCGAATAGTTTTACACTCTACAGTGGTTTGCGCATTGTACCGACAAGACTAGGGGAACTTAGGTGTCATCCACGAATCACGGTATATTCCATACCCGAGGTAAGCACTCGAACAATGCCTTTCCCCTGGCAACACTAAAGAAAGAGTCCACTTGTTGGTGGCATCCCTCATGATGTACATCATAAGAGCCTCGCTCTAGATCATACCATCCATGAGGGCACACAATGATGTGCCTGATGTCTGTGAAAATAGTCCATTGTCTCCCTACCAGGCATGATCCCATCTCGAGAGAGTGACTCGGCTCTCCCGCCACTAGTAATGCGGGCTCTCTACTAGCATCCACCAAGGTAATCAACAAAGCCCCGTCCCACAAAGGGGTATTGTGATCTGATACGTCCATTTTGCATCATGTTTTGATACTATTATTTATAGTGTTTTTATGCATTATATCACTTTATGGAGTAATACTAATGCCTTTTCTCTCAAAATATGCACGGTTTACACCAAGAGGAGAATGCCAGCTGATGGAATTATGGACTTGAAAAAGCTACGTTAGATATACCTATTCTGCACATCTCCAAATGGGCAGATACTTCACAAGGAATTTTGATGGAATAAATAAGAAATATTGGTGGAAAGAAATACCAGAGGGGGGCTGCCAGGTGGCCACTAGGCACCAGGCCGCGCCAGCCCCCTTGGCATGCCCTGGTGGGTAGTGGGCCACCGGACCTACTTCTCACGGCCATCTTCTAGTATATATTCACTTTTGACTTGGAAAAAATAAGGAGTGTACTTTCGAGACAGAGCGGGCCGTCTTGAAGCAGAACTTTGGCAGGAGCAGTTTTGCCCTCCAGCGGAGCGATTCCGCCGGGGGATCTTCCCTCCCGGAGGGGGAAATCGAGGGCATCATCATCACCAACAACCCTGGCATCTTGGTGAGGTGAATCTTCATCAACATCTTCAACAACACCATCTCCTCTCAAAATCCTAGTTTTATCATGTGCTTAATGTTGTACCGGAACCTAAGTTTGGTACCTCGGAGCGACTAGTAGTGTTGATTACATCTTGTAGTTGATGATTTGTGGTTTATTTGGTGGAAGATCGTATGTTTGGATCCAATATGCTACTTAATACTACCTCTCTCATAACGAGCATGTTTATGACTTGTGACTTGTTACTTTTGTTCTTGAGGCCACATGAGAAGTCATGTTGCAAGTAGTGATGTGAAGTTGATATTCGTTCAAATTTTCATGATATGAATGTTGTGATTCCCTTAGTGGTGTTATGCGAACGTCGACTACATAACACTTCACCATCTTTGGGCCTAAGCGAATGCATTGTGGAGTAGTTATTAGAAGATGTGTTTCGTGAGTGATCGAAACTTCAAATCTAGTTTATATATGCGCCACTCTGTAAGGCATTGATTTGGATCCCTATGTTTAATGTTATGGTTAGTGTTTATTCTTAATACTTTTCTCGTAGTTGCGGATGCTTGCGGGAGGGTTAATCATAAGTGGGTGTCTTGTTCAAGTAATAATAGCACCCAAGCACTGGTCCACCCACATATCACATTATCAAAGTACCGAACGCAAATTAACTCGACCTGACAAAATCGACTACATGAGAGTCCCGAGCGCCCTCAAGAACGCTTTGCCTATTATAAGAAATCATTCCGGCCTGTCCTTTGGCACAAAAGTATTGGGCTACCTTGCTGCACTTATTGTTACTATTCATACTCGTTACTTGTCAAAATTATCTTCCTATCAAACAACTTGTTACCGCTATTTCACTTCTTGTAGAAAGTACCTTTCCGAAAACCACTTGTCATTTGCTTCTGCTCCTCGTTGGGTTAGACACTCTTACTTATAGAAAGGACTACAATTAATCCCTTGTACTTTTGGGTCATCAAGCCAATTTTTTGACGCCGTTCCCGTGGAGTAAAGCGCCTTCTGTAAGCAGAATTTGGTAAGGGAAAATTTATATTACATGCTGAAATTTACTGTCACTTGTCACTATGGATATAATCTTTTGACGGCTTTGTTCAGGGTATCTTCACCTGGATCGGCATGAGTTGTCCCTCAACCTACTTAACCTAATGAAAATATTTATTACAAAATTCCTTCGGGTATGATAGAGAAACTGCTAGCTAGTCCTTATGGAGGAGATGGAACAAAACATCCTGATATGCACGTAATGTATGTGGATGAAGTTTGTGGATTATTTAAGCTTGCAGGTTTATCCGGAGATGAAGTTAAGAAGAAGGTTTTCCCTTTATCTTTTGGAGGAAAGCATTGATATGGTATAGGCTATGTGATGATACACGATCATGGAACTGGAATCGATTGCAAATGCAGTTTCACCAAAATATTTATCCTATGCATATTGTTCATCGTGATCGGAATTTTATCTATAATTTTTGGGGGAGGATGAATTCAATGTTATATTCGTGCCCCAAGCCTGAACTCCTAAGAGAAATTAGTATTTGGAACTTTTATCCTAGGCTTTCTCGTAATGATCAAACCATGCTCGATACTTCTTGTTCTGGTTCTTTTATGAAGAAGACTATTGAATTCGGATGGGATCTTTTGGAAATAATTAAACACAACTCTGAAGATTGGGCACTGACGAAGGTAAAGAGTCAGGTATAAAACTTGAGTTTGATTGTGTTAAATCTTTTATGAATACCGATGCTTCCAATGATTTTAGCACTAAATATGAACATGACTCTAAGATAGTAGGCTCATTTTGTGAAACTTTTGCTACTCATGTTGATCTCCCTAAAGAAAATGGATTAAATATCATCCGCCAATTAAAGAAAAAGTTGAAGCAACAATTAAAATTGAGGATGAAACTATTGCTTACAATGTTGACCTAGTTGTGCCTACTACTTATATTGAGAAACCACCTTTCCGTGTTAGGATAAACAAACATGCTGTCGGATTTCGAGCTCCGCAAAACCCTAAAGATTCAAACTCGGGGGCTCGTGCGGAGGCCGCTTGGCAGCTTTGGTTCGCCTCACTCGCTACTCGCTGGGGTTGACAAAGAACTCACTTGATGGTGAGGACAACACAGAACGCGACAGTTTACCCAGGTTCGGGCCGTTGACAAGCGTAATACCCTACTCCTGCTTTGGTGGATTGCCTCTCGTGGGGGTTAGTGGATGAACTAGTACAGTGTTCGAGGGCCTCCGGAGGCTGGGTTGCCTATGTGAGGTGTTAGCGGACGAGTGAATGGATCCCCCTCTATGAAGTAACCTACTCTCTAAATATAGTGGTGGCCCCGGTCCTCTTCCCTCATTGTTTCGGCAGGAAGGGATCCCAAAATGGCCAATTTTAAAGGGGGACATGGGAACATGCTTGCCCTGTACAAAAGTAGTATTCGCGTGCAAAGTGGTTGTCAACGAAGCAGGGACGGGTCTAGGGATGACGTCCGTCCTGCTGGCGGGCGGTGGTGGCCTTGTTGCACGAGAATGGAAACCTTTGGGAGATGCCTTGGAGACCTGCATTTGTCCTCGTCCCCCTTTGCAATATCCTGATGTCTGCTACTCGCATGTCCTTACCCCGTGTCATCCTCGACTCCCGAGGCCGGGTATCGCCTCAGAATAACCGTAGCTCCGAAGGGGTCCTGAGGAGGCCCACTGCGGCTCTTGATGATGTTCCTCCTCATGAGGCTTGGCCCCTCGCGAGGGCCATGCCTTGAGTGCTGGCGGTCTTGTTGTTTTCCGGTCGATGAAGGAAGATCTGGGTACCCCCATTCCTAGAACACCGACAGTAGCCCCCGGTCGGGGTCCAACGTTGTAGGCCAATAGAAACCTGACCTGAATGCCTTACCTGCGAGCATGCACAAAGAGGCGTGATGCCCGCAGTCCCCTCCGTGGATGTCGGCCAGTAGTTCGCGCCCGTGCTTCCTGAAAATGCACCACAGCGCGACGTCGTTCGGGCTCCTGTGGTACAAGTCCCCTCCGTGGATGTCGGCCAGTAGTTCGCGCCTGTGGTTCCTGGAAATGCACCGCAACACGACGTCGTTCCGGCTCCTGTGTTACAAGTCACCATTTAGTAAGAAGTTGATCGAGGCTTGTCGTGCTATGCGCTCCGCGTCTTCCTCCCTCTCCGGCAATGTGCCGTGGAGTAGGTACGCTCCCAGTTCCTGCATCCAATCATTGGCCCGCGCCTCCGGGGCCAGGAGCAGTCGAACCCCCGAGGCCTGGCCACAATCCGGAGCCCCCGAGGGCGTTGCAGGCAGAGCTCCTCTCCACGTGGCGCCGGGCCCTCGGTTGATGGTGTCGCGTAAGACTTGAAGAGTCGCTCCTCGAAGACGCCTGGCTCCTGAGCCTCGCGACGCGAGCTCTTCAAGCGATGTCATCTACTTACTTGTTCTCGCCATGCGGGACGTGATGCAGCTCCAGGCCCTGAAAATGTTTCTCGTTCTTACGTACCTCTTGCAGATACGCTTTCATGTGCTCGTCCTTGGGCGTGTACTCTTTGTTGAAGAAGCTGACCAGAAGTTGGGCGTTGCCCATCACAGCGAGGTGCCGGACCCCCAAGGCCGCCGCCGCTTTGAGGCTGGCGATGAGGCTTTCGTACTCCGCTATGTTGTTGGAGACCTTCTCCCCACGCTGGAAGCAGAGCTGTACGGCATGGCGGAGCTTATCTCCCGTCGGGGAAGTCAGAACGACTCTAGCCCCTCCTCCTCTGCGTGTGAAGGTTCCATCGAAGTGCAAGGTCCATCCCTCAGGTGCCTCCACATCGGGGGCAAGGGATTGGGTCCCTTCCAGCCCCCGGTCCGGTGCGTCCGTCTACTCTGCCATGAAGTCAACCAAGGCCGCTGCCTTGATGACCCTGGTCGTGCTGAATTTGATGTTGAAGGCGTGAAGCTTGATGTTCCATTCGGCAACCCTTCCCACTGCGTTTGGGTTATGCAGGATCTTCTCTAAGGGGTTGGCGGAGATGACCCTGATTGGGCGCCCCTGAAAGTAGTGGCACAACTTGCACGAAGCAACAAGGAGCGCTAGAAGGAGCTTCTGCTGCATGAGAAAGCGCAAGCGTGCATCCCGCAACATCGTGCTGACCAAGTACACCGGGTGCTCGACAAGGATGCAGCCCCCCCGGGGAATCATGCTGCTCGGCGAGCTCAGGAGGTTCGGGCCTCTCGCGATCCGGAGGAGCGACCGGGGCCTCACGAGAGTTGAGCATCTCATGGCCCGACCCTGCGGTCTGAGCCTCATGTCCCTCTTCCTACGAGGGAATAAAAACTCGCGACTCATGCGAGCCCTTAGACTCCGCGGGTGGACACCGTTGGGGTTCCCCGAAGTGGTGCCCTTGCTGGTTCCCTCCTCCCTTACTGCCACCAACGCGGCGCTAGCGGAGTGGGGGTGGCAGCAAGGTACAGAAGCAGAGGCTCCCGTGGGCGAGGCGCCACCATGACCGGTGGGCTCGTGAGGTATCGCTTGAGTTCACAGAAGGCTGGGCCGTCCTCCGGGGTCCATTCGAAGGGCCCCTTTCTTTTCATGATCTTGAAGAAAGGCAGGGCCCGCTCGCCGAGCTTGCAGATGAAACGACCCAAGGAGGTAACACACCCTGCCAACTTCTGCATCTCAGTGAGGGTCTTCGGCGTGCTCATCTTGTTTATGGCATTGACCTTCACCGGGTTTGCCTCGATCCCCCGGTGCGACACCAGGAAACCGACTTGTTTGCCTGATGGGACCCCGAAGACGCACTTATCGGGGTTGAGCTTCAGGTCCTCCACCAGGGTTTTTTCCTCCCTTGACTTGACCACGATGTCGTCGACGTAGGCCTGTGAATTCCTCCCGAGCTGCGGTCCCAGAGCAATATGCATCAACTGCTGGAAGGTTGCCCCGGCGTTCTGCAGCACGAAGGGCATGCACTCGTAGAAGTATACCCCCACATGGAGAGAGGAAGGCTGTCTTTTAGACGTCCTCCAGCGCCGCCTTGATCTGGTGGTACCCCGAGAATGGATCCAGGAAGCACAAGAGATCGCACTCCGCGGGTGAATCCATGATCTGGTCGATGCGTGGTAGTGGGAATGGGTCCCGAGGGCAAGCCTTGTTGAGGCTCGTGAAGTCGACGCACATGCGCTCCTTCCCACACTTCTTCGAGACGACCATCGGGTTGGCCACCCATTCCTGGTAGTGCACCTCTCGAATGACCCCTGCCTCCTTCAGTTTGTGCACCTCCTGAGCGCTGAACGCGTGCTTCTCCGGGGCTTGCCTCCTTGCCTTCTACTTCACCGGGCTCACATTCGGGCATACCATGAGGTGGTTCTTAATGACGTCCCTCGGGACTCCCACCGGGTCGGAGGCGCTCCAGGCGAACGCATCCTTGTTCGCCCTGAGGAAACCCACCAATGCCTTCTCTTGGTCTTCGAGGATGTTTGGACCCATGGTGAAGGTGGGAGCCGAGCTTGCTTCATCCACCGGTACTTGCTTTGTTTCCGCCCGGTCCTGGGAGAACAACTGCGTCTTCTTCACGGGCGCGACGTCGGGGACGTCCCCAGGATCCTCCACGGCGTGCGCCGCACCCCTGAGGTTGGCACGTGCCACAGCCGCAGCCTTGTGGGAGAGCTCGAGTACCCGAGATGCATCCTTGACGTCCCTCACGACAGCGAGCACGCCGCCGCTCCCGGACATCTTGATGACTTCGTAGCCTGGGTGCGTTGCCGCCATGAACCGCGCGACGGCGGGGTAGCCGAGTACTGTGTTGTACGGAAGGTGGATGCGGGTGACGTCAAAGTCGATCTGCTCGGTACGGAAGTTGGAGCGGGTGCCGAAAGTGACGGGAAGGTGAATCCGTCCCACACGGGCTACAGATCCTGCCACCACCCCGGAGAAGGGCTTTGAAGGCACAAGCCGCTCTCGGGTCAACTACAACGCGTCGAAGGCCTCTACTGAGATGACGTTGAGGCTCGCGCCTTCGTCGATGACGTTCTTGGAGACGACCACGCCACATATGGTCGGCGTCCACATCATAGGAAGTGTCTCGATGGCCATTGTGGCCTTGGGTTGATCGTCGGGGCCGAAGGTGATGTCGACCTCCGGCCATACGCGGTGTTCCGTGGGCTCGGTCCTAGGAAACGCTTGATGTGATGGCCGGAAGGTGGCGCCTGCAATCCGCCGAGAATACAGGCGGCTGCAGAGGCGTCCCTGCTCGCCTGGACGCTGTCCACCACCGGGGACTGGCGGCTGTCGGCGGTCACGGTTGCCATGGAGTCGGAGAGTCGAGATGTGGGTCTTGATGTTGGCGTGCAGGCCCTGACACGCTCCCCCTACTTGGCATGCCAACTGTCAGATTTCAGGCTCCGCAAAACACTAAAGATTCGAGCTCGGAGGCTAGTTTGGAGGCCACTTGGTAGCTTTGGTTCGCCTGACTCGCTACTCGCTGGGGATCCCAGAGAACTCACTCGATGGTGAGGAAGACACAGAACACGGTAGTTTACCCAGGTTCGGGCCACTGCTAAGCGTAATATTCTACTCCTGCTTTGGTGGATTGCCTCTCACGGAGGTTGGTGGATGAAGTAGTACAGTGCTTGAGGCCGCCCGGAGGCTGGGTGGCCTATGTGAGGTGCTAGCGGGTGAGTGAATGGATCCCCCTCTATGAAGAAACCTACTCTCTATATATAGTGGCAGCCCCGGTCCTTGCTACCTCTTGATCTTGCGTTGGTTTTTCCCTTGAAGAGGAAAGGGTGATGCAGCACAGTAGCGATAAGTATTCCCCTGAGTTTGAGAACCAAGGTATCAATCCAGTAGGAGTATCAAGATGAGGCACCAATGTACCTACGCAAAAACAAACAAAGTTGCACCCAACGCTATAAAGGGGTTGTCAATCCCTTCACGATTATTTGCGGGGTGAGATCTGAAGGTGAAAAATGCAACAAAGTAATTTTGAGGATCTTAAAATATGATGTGAAGTAGACCCGGGGGCCATAGTATTCACTAGAGGTTTCTCTCATGATAGCAAGTATTACGGTGGATGAAAGAATTACTGTCGAGCAATTGATAAAATCGCGCAAAGTCATGACGATATCTAAGGCAATGATCATACATATAGGCATCATGTCCGAGACAAGTAGACCGATACTTTCTGCATCTACTACTATTACTCCACACATCGACCGCTATCCAACATGCATCTAGTATATGGAGTTTATAACAAATAGAGTAACGCCTTAAGCAAGATGACATGATGTAGAGGGATAAATTCATGAAATAGTATAAACCCCATGCTTTTACCCTTGATGGCAACAACATGATGCGTGCCTCGCTACCCTTTCTGTCACTTGGTGACGATACCGCACGGTATGAACCCAAAACCAAGCATTTCTCCCATTTCAAGAAGTATAGATCAAGTTGGCCAAACGAATCCCACAACTCGAAGAGAATTACAGGGATACGAAATCATGCATATAAGAGATCAGAGGAGACTCAAATAATATTCATAGATAATCTGATCATAAAATCCACAATTCGTCGGATCTCGACAAACACACCGCAAAAGGAAGTTACATCTGATAGATCTCCATGAAGATCATGGAGAACTTTGTATTGAATATCTAAGAGAGAGAAGAAGCCATCTAGCTACAAGCTATAGACCCGATGGTCTGTGGTGAGCTACTCTCGCATCATCGGAGAGGCAATGGTGTTGATGAAGAAGCCCTCCGTGTCCGAATTTCCCTCCGGCAGGGCACCACAACGTGCCCCAGATGGGATCTGGCGGAGACAGAAGCTTGCGGCAGCGGAAAAGTATTTTCTTGGCTCCACTCTTTGGTTTCGAGATTTTAGAGAATTTATAGGCGAAAGAGGGAGGGCAAAGGAGCCACGTGGGGCCCACAAGCCTGCCAGGCACCCCCCCAGTCCGCGGCTAGGCGCATTGTGACCTCCCCCTAGGTCTCCTGCCTTGGTTCTCAAGTCCCGTGCGTATCTTCTGTTATGGAAAAAATCATCCTGCAGGTTTTATTCCGTTTGGACTCCATTTAATATTCTTCTCTGAAAAATGTCAAAAACACGAAAAAAACAGAAAGTGGCACTTGGCACTGAGTTAATATGTTAGTCCCAAAAAAGATATAAAATAGCATATTCATGCATATAAAACATCCAAAGTTGACATGATAATATCATGGAACCATCAAAAATTATAGATACGTTGGAGACGTGTCAAACATCTCCAAGCTTAACTCCTGCTCGTCCTCGAGTAGGGAAGTGATAAAGACCGATTTTTTGATGTGGAATGCTACCTAACATATATGTTCAGAATTGTGAGTTTCAAAACAATAGTTTACTATTGACATGAAAACAATAATACTTCAAGCATACTAGCAAAGTAATCATGAACTTTTGAAATAACAAGGCCAAAGAAAGTTATCCCTACAAAATCATATAGTCTGGCTATGCTGCATCATCACCACACAACAAATTTAAATCATGCACAACCCCGGTATTGGCCAAGTGATTGTTTTTGCACTCTTACTTCCTCAAACTTTTTCAACTCTCGCATAATACATGAGCGTGAGCCATGGATATAGCACTATAGGTGGAATAGAGTGTGGTGGAGGTTGTGAGGCAAAAAAGGATAACATGGTCACATAGACTCGGCCTATCAATGGGCTGTGAGATGCCCATCAATAGATATCAATGTGAATGAGTAGGGATTGTCATGTAACAGATGCACTAGAGCTATAAGTGTGTGAAAGCTCGGAAAGAAAACTAGTGGGTGTGTACCCAACTTGCTTGCTCACGAAGACCTAGGGCAATTTTGAGGAAGCCCATCATTGGAATATACAAGCCAAGTTATATGATGAAAATTCCCACTAGTATATGAAGAGACAAAACAAGATACTCTCTATCATGAGGAACATGGTGCTATTTTGAAGCACAAGTGTGGGAAAAGATAGTAGCATTGTCCCCTCCCTCTTTTTCTCTCATTATTTTGTTTGGGCTCTTTGGCCTCTTTTTTTCATTTTTTGGTGGGCAACTTTGGCCTCTTTTATTTATTTATTTATTTCCTCACATGGGACAATGCTCTAATAATGATGATCATCACACTTTTATTTACTTACAACTCAATACTTAGAACAATGATGACTCTATAGGAAATGCCTCCAGCAGTGTACCGGGATGTGCAACGATCTAGCTTAGTGTATGAAGTTGAAACATCTCGCTAGCTATCTTACGATCATGCAATGGCAATATGAAAGTGATGGCACATGTCATGAGACAGAACGGTGGGAGTTACATAGCAATATATCTCGGAATGGCTATGAAAATACCATAATAGGTAGGTATGGTGGCTATTTTGAGGAAGGTATATGGTGGGTTTGTGCACCGACGAAAGTTGTGCGGCACTAGAGTGGCTAGCAATGGTGGAAGGTGAAAGTGCATCTATACCATGGACTCACATTAGTCATGAAGAACTCATATACTTATTGCGAAAGTTTTATTAGTAATCGAAACAAAGTGCTAAACGCATACTCCTAGGGGAAGGATTGGTAGGCGTTAACCATCGCACAATCCCGACCGCCACACAAAGCATAAATCAATTATGCTCCGACTTCCTAACATAGCGGTTCACCATACGTGCATGCTACGGGAATCACTAACTTCAACACAAGTATTTCTAGATTCATAACACCCTACTAACATAACTCTAATATTACCATATCCATATCCCGAAACTAATTGTGAGGAATCAGACTTCTCTTACTAATCAATGCACTTGAATATGGAAGTTTTAATTATATCCTCTTTGGATGCCTATCATATTTAGGACTAATTTCGTAGCACATGCCAATTACCAAGTTACTTAGAGAGAGCACTCTCAAAAAGATATAAGTGAAAATCGAGAGGTTTTATTTCTTCAAAATATAACACCATCATGCTATAAAAATATTTAAGTGAAGCATTAGAGCAAAACTATCTAGCTCAAAATATATAAGTGAAGCACATGCGAGCTAAATTGCCTAACTCAAAAGATATAAGTGAAGCTCATTGAGTATTCTAACAAATTCACGATGAGTGCATGTCCCTCTCAAAAAGTTGTGCAGCAAGCATGATTGTGATAGAACAAAAAGCTAAGACTCATATAATACACGACGTTCCAAGGAAAACACATATCAGGTGGTGAATAAAAATATAGCTCCAAGTAACGTTACCGATGGATTGAAGACAAAAGAGCTACTCACGCATCATCGGAGAGGTAATGGTGTTGATGAAGAAGCCCTTAGTGTCCGAGTCCCCCTCCGGCAGGGCAGCAGAACGTGCGCCAGATGGGATCTTCCGGAGACACAAGCTTGCGGCGGCAGAAAAGTAGGCGAAAGAGGTAGGGCAAAGGAGCCATGTGGGCCCACAAGCCTGCCAGGCGCCCCCAGGCCATGGCTAGGGGGCTTGTGACCTCTACCGAGGTGTCCTGCCTTGGTTCTCAAGTCCCCTACATATCTTCTGTTATGGAAAAAATCATCCCGCAGGTTTTATTCTATTTGGACTCTGTTTAATATTCTTCTCTGAAAAAGGTCAAAAACACGGAAAAACAGAAACTGGCGCTTGGCACTGAGTTAATAGGTTAATCCCAAAATAGATATAAAATAGCATATTCATGCATATAAAACATCCAAAATTGACATTATAATAGCATGGAACCATCAAAAATATAGATACGTTGGAGACGTATCAATCCTCTTCCCTCATTGTTTCAGTGGGAAGGGATCCCATAACGGCCAATTTTAAAGAGGGACACGCGAACATGCTTCCCGTGTCAAAAAGTATTCTTCGCCTGCAAAGTGGCTGTCAACGCAGCAGGGACGGGTCGAGGGATGACGTCCGTCCTGCTGGCGGGCGGTGGTGGCCTTTTTCCACAAGAATGGAAACCTTTGGGAGATGCCTTGGAGACCTGCGTGCATCCTCGCCCCCCTTTGCACTACAGGGGGAACAACACCGTCCTGCTGTCAGCTGCTCGCATGTCCTTCACCCGCGTCATCCACGACTCCTGAGGGGTCCTGAGGAGGCCCCCTGTGGGTCTTGATGTTGTTCCTCCTCGTGAGGCTTGGCCCCTCGCGAGGACCTTGCCTTGAGTGGTGCCGGGCTTGTTGGGTTCCGGTCGATGAAGTGGGCCAACCGTGGGCCGCAGGTAGGCAGGTCTGGTACCCCCATTCCCAGAACGCCGACACATGCTAAAGCTTCAACAGTGGTTAACAAAAGTTGTGTTAAAACAACCAAACCCTTTGAGAAAATCAAGTTAGAACCTAGTATTGCTATGGTTAAAGATCTCTTGGTTGATAATATTGATCGGCATGTTATTTATTTCTGTGATGAAGTTGCTAGAATTGCCAAACCTAATACTAAAGATAAAAATAGACCGTTGTTGGCATGCTTGTCATCTTAGTCAAAATAGCAGATCATTGTTATCATGTTTTATGTGATATGGGCGCTAGTGTTAGTGGTATTCCCTTTTCCTTATATCAAGAAATTATGAATGAGATAGCACGTGCTGAAATAGAATACATACATGTTACTATTGAACTTGCTAACGGAGAGACCATCACACCAGTTGGGATTGTTAGAGATGTTGAACACTTGTGTGGAAAAGTATAATACCCTACTGATTTTCTACTACTTGGATCTCCACGAGATGAGCTTTGTCCCATAATATTTGTTAGACCCTTCTTGAACATTGTTAATGCTCAAACAAATTGCAAAAAGGAAAATTTTAGTGTTAATTTTGGTGGTATGTCTCATGAGTTTCATTTCTTTATGTTCAGTAAGCAACCCCATGATAAAGAATTGCCTAGTAAAGATGAAATAATTAGTCTTGCTTCTATTGCCATTCCTCCTACTCATTCATTATAACAATATTTGCTAGACCATGAAAATGATATGCATATGCGTGAAATAAATTAAATAGATAAAATGGTGTTTGAACAACAACCTATCCTTAAACATAACTTGCGTGTTGAAACACTAGGAGGTCCACCTCCACCCAACGGTGTTCCTGTGTTTGAATTACAACTATTACCTAACACTTTGAAATATGCTTGTATTGATGAAAAGAAGATATATCTTATTATTATGAGTGCTGACCTTACAAAGCATGAGGAAGAAATATTTTTTTAAACATTAAGGAAGCACCGAGCTTCTATTGGTAAACTCTCGATGATCTTAATGGCATTATTCCCACTCTATGTCAGAACAAGATTAATATGGAACCACATGCTAAACCCATTGCAAAGATTGAATCCCAAAATGAAAAAAGTGGTAAGAAATGAAATATTAAATCATGTGGAAGCATGTATAATTTATCCCGCAGCTGATCGTAGATGGGTAAGTCCCGTTCATTGGGTTCCCAAGAAAGGAGGTATTACTGTTGTTCCAAATGATAAAAAAGAATTCATTCCACAAAGAATTGTGATTGGATATACAATAGTAATTCATTTCAGAAAATTAAACAAACCTACTAGAAAAGATCATTATCCTTTATCTTTCATAGACCAAATGCTAGAAAGATTATCGAGCACACATATTTTTTGCTTTCTAGATGGTTATTCTAGTTTTTCTCAAATACATGTTCCGCAACTTGATCAAGAGAAAACCAACTTTAGTTGCCTTTTGGAACCTACCTATGCTTATAGACGTATGCCTTTTGGATTATGCATTGCACCTGCTACATTTCAAAGATGTATGGTTGCTATATTCTCTGATTTTCATGGATGATTTTTACATTTATGGAACTTCTTCTCATGAATCCTTAAGAAAACTTGATCGAGTTTTGCAGAGATGTGAGACAACTAACCTTGTCTCTAATTCGAAGAAGTGCCACTTTACGGTAAATGAAGGTATTGTCTTGGGTCATTAAATTTCCGAACAAGGTATTGAGGTGGATAAGTCTAAAGTTGATGCCATTGAGTAGATGTCATATCCTAAAGATATCAAAGGTATCCATAGTTTCCTTGGTCATGCTGGTTTCTATAGGAGGATTATTCAAGACTTCTTGAAAATTTCTAGACCTCTCATCAATTTATTACAAAAATATGTTCCTTTCATTTTTTATGATGACTGTGTAGAAGCCTTTGAAACACTTCAGAAAGCCTTAACTTCTGCACCTATTGTTCAACCACCTGATTGGAACTTGTCTTTTGAAATTATGCGTGATGTCAGTGATTATGTTGTTAGTGTTGTTCTAGGACAAAGAGTTGATAAGAAATTAAATGTTATCCATTATTCTAGTAATACTCTAGACAGTGCCCAAAGAAATTATCCTACCACTAAAAAAATCTTAGCAGTTGTATTTGCTTATGACAAATTTAGATCTTACATTGTCAATTCTAAAGTAATTGTTCACACTAATCATGCTCCTATTAAATATCTTATGGAAAATAAAGATGATAAACCTAGACTTATTAGATGGGTTCTTCTATAACAAGAATTTTATTTTCTTATCATTGATAGGAAAGGAGGTGAGAACCCCGTAGCTGATAACTTGTCTAAGTTAGAAAATGTTCTTGATGACCCACTACCTATTGATGATAGATTCCATGACGAACAATTAGATGTGGTTAGTGTTTCTCATAACACACCATGGTTTGCTCACTATGCTAATTTCATTGTTGCTAAACACATGCCGCCTTGTTTCACCTATTAGCAAAAGAAAAAAAAATATTCTATGATTTAAGACATTACTTTTCGGATAACCCACATCTTTATAAAGAGGGAGTAGATGGTATTATTGGAAGTTGTGTACCTAATCATGAACAGGAAAAACTCCTTCGGAAGTGTCACTCCGAGGCTTATGGAGGACACAATGCGGGAGATAGAACTGAACGCAATGTATTACAGTCTGGATTTTATTGGCCTACTCTTTTCAAAGATGCTCGTAAGTTTGCCCTCTCTTGTGATGAATATCAAAGAATTGGTAATATTGGTAGACGTTAAGAAATTTCTATGAATTATTCAGTTGTTAATGAACCATTTGATATTTGCGGATTTGATCATATGGGACCATTTCCTTCCTCTAATGGGTATACACATATTTTGGTTGGTGTTCATTATGTCATTAAGTGGGTAGAAGCTATTCCAGCCAGTAGTGTTGATCATAACACCTCTATTAAAATGCTTAAGGAAGTTATTTTCCAATGTTTTGGAGTCCCTAGCTAGAAACTTAATGACTAATGGTGGTTCACATTTTATTCATGGTGATTTTCATAAGTTGCTTCATAAAATGATGTTAACCATAGAGTTGCATCTCCCTATGATCCTCAATCTCGTGGTCAAGTAGAATTAACCAATAGAGAAATAAAGTTAATATTGCAAAAGACTGTCAATATGTCCCGAAAGAATTGGTCTAAGAAATTAGATGGTGCATTGTGGGCCTAGATAACAACTTATAAAAATCCTATGGGTATGTCTGTTTATAAAATGATTTATGGAAAATTATGTCATTTACCTCTTAAGTTAGAACATATAGCTTATTGGGTAATTAAAGAACTCAACTATGATTTCAAACTTGCTGCTGAAAATAGGTTATTTGACATTAGCTCGTTAGATGAATGGAGAACCCAAGCTTATGAAAATGGAAACCTATTCAAAGAAAAAGTTTAAAGATGGAACGACAAAAGAATCCAGCGGAGAGAATTCAAAGTTGGTGAATATGTTCTATTGTACAATTTTCGTCTTTAATTTTTTGCACAAAAACTTCTCTCCAAATGGGAGGGACCATATATCATCATAGAAGTTTATCGATCAAGAGCCATTAAAATCAATAATTCCAAAGGCAATAATCCGAAGGTGGTCAATGGACAAAGCATAAAGCACTATATTTCAGGTACACCTATTAATGTTGAAAGAAATATTATTCAAACCATGACACAGGAGGAATACATAAAGGAGACCTTCCGGAACACTTCAGAACACTTAAAAGGAAAAAGTATGTGATACGGTAAGTAAACACACTCCAAAAAATCTGCAAAAATATTTTTTGTTGGTTTTGGAATATTACAAAAATCAGGAAATTGATAAACCCACGAGAAGGCAACCTAGGTGCCCACCACGCACGAGAGATCACCTACGACACGAGGCGAGCCCTATTGGGTAGCGGGCCTCTCGGGCACCTTCCCGTCTCCATTTTCTAGTAGAACTAGTATTTCCTTGTATAATTATATATATATATATATATATATCCCGATGATTTGGCCCCAGTACCACGGAGAAATCCTTTGTTCTTATTTCATCTTGTTTTTCTCACAGATCTAGATCATCATGGCCTCATCAAGCTCCTCAAAGGACAAGTTCTTTGAGAGGCTCATCAACCCTTACTTGTCGGAGGAGATGAAGCACCCTCAAACCATTGAGATACATGAGGCGGTTCTCCATATCTGGGATGATCAAGGGCCTAAGAAGATGGGAATCGTGGAAGCTAGGCTCGAGGAGGTAGAGCATGAGATCTTCATGTGCCAGGGCATGGTGGAGCGTGGACTCAGTGCCAATCACCTCATGATCATAGAATTTTCCCATGATCAAAAGGTGGATGACATTTCCTTGAAGGATATCATCTTCACCCTCAACAAGCAAATCAATTTTCTACAAGGCTAAAAAATTTATCTTCAAGACCAAATCTTTGAGTATGAGGCAAGGTTTAAAGGTATGAGTTTAGCTGCTAGTTGTAGGACTCTCGAGACTTGTGCCTCCTCTGGAGACAAGTTTGCTTCTACTCCGTCATCTACACCACCACCACCTTCATCTTCATCACCAAAGAAGGAGACTTGAGTACACGGGTATGGGCACTCTCATTGTCTTGTGCCAAGCTTGGGGGAGGTGCCCCGGTATTGTATCACCATCACTCTTATTATGTTTATCCATCTTAGTTTGACCATTAGTTATTTTGTTATTTAGTTAAATAAAATTTTAGTTTGATCCATCTTATTGAGTGCTAGTTTCATGATCTATCTAACTATGTGATCGAGTGAGAGTTATATAAAAAAATTTAGTTTGAGTTTTTTCTTCTTTACTATCTTGTTGCAATCAAAATAAAGGAAAATAATGAAAATGATCTTATGCTATTCTTATAGTAAGTAGTGTCATCACATAAGGAAAAGTACAGGTGGTAAAATTTGTTGAAGGTTGACAAACATAGCATTGGTCGGTGACGCAACACATGAAAGAATAAATAAGGCAAGAGAAGATTTACATGCAAATACACTGTCCTTGACATCTTTTGTGATTGTGAACCCCATTAGTTATAGTGTGCAAGAATTGTTGACATTGGACACATAAGAGAACGTAATGATTTATGTTTGTTCACATTCACATATCAGTTATATTGTTATAGATACTCTAATAAGTGGTGCTTTCCCAATATGTTTGCTAGCCAAAACTCCACACTAAGTAGGGATACTACTTGTCGATCCGAAACCTTAAACCCAAATCCATGTTTTAAGATTGCACCATACCTACCCACGGATTGAGTAAGTTCCTTCAAGTAAGTTGTCATAGGTGCACAAGGTAATAAAGATTGCTTCTAAACCTGTTTGATCATTTAGTGTAAATGAAATTAAGCATTTTATGAACTTGTGATGGAGAGACTAAAAGCGATAAAAAACATAATAAAGGATGCCATCATAAGGGGCAATATAATGTAATGTTCCTTTGCACTAAAGAATTTAATGTAGAACAAAAAGCGCATGACAACCTCTATTTCCCTCTACGAAGGGCATATATTTTTCTTTTATGTATTTACATTTATGCAAGAATCAAAGTATTCTTCACTACTCCTTTTTATTTTCTTTTTTGCAAACATCATGTGGTGGGGAAATATCTAGGCGTATATATCCACTTGATTGTGGGTGGTCATGAGTTATTATTGTCGACATCACCCTTGAGGTGAATACGTTCGGAGGCGACACTTTAAGCCCCTATCTTTTATGTGACTACTTGAGACCTTTTGCTCATATGTATGTGGTGAGTGTTAGAAATCATAGACTAAATGATGGTTGAGTTTGTAGACTTGATTAAAAGCTCCAATATGTGACCCTTCCTTAAAATGTTATGAATTGTTTGCAAAACTGACTGAAAACATAGTTTTTAGTTTGCAATAGAGTTTATGCTTCGTACTTCAATGTTGTGATGAATTTTTACTTGTTTATGAGAAGTTTTTATGATGAAAGTTATATGACGAAAATGTTGTGATGAAGTATTTTAGAAAGATTTATTAATTTTTATAATAATGAGCATGATGCTACAATGTCTGTATTTTGTTTTTATCAACCTGTCTCTCATAACATGTGGTCATGATTTTCGTTCTCGGCCTTCGCTTCTGGACAAGCGAGGTCTAAGCTTGGGGGGGTTGATATGTCCATTTGCATCATGTTTTGTTACTGCTAATTATAGTGTTTTATGCATTATACCACTTTATGGAGTAATTATTATGCCTTTTCTCTCATAATATACAAGGTTTACACCAAGAGGATGAATGCCGGTAGATGGAATTCTAGACCTGAAAAAGCTACATCAAAGATACCTATTTTGCACATCTCCAAACGGGCTGAAACTTCACGAGGAATTTTTATGGAATAAATAAGAACTATTGGAAGAAATAAGTACTAGAGGGGGGCTGCCAGGTGGCCACTAGGCACCAGGCCGGGTCAGACCCCTCGGGCAACCTCGTGGGTACTGGGCCATCAGATCCACTTCTGGTATATATTCACTTTTGACCTGGAAAAAATAAGTAGAGTACTTTCGGGACGAAGCGCCGCCGTCTTGAGGCGGAACTTTGGTAGGAGCACTTTTGCCTTCTGATGGAGCGATTCCGAAGAGGGAACTTCCCTCTCGAAGGGAGAAAGCAAGGCAATCAACATGACCAATGACCCTCTCATATTGGGGAGGCCAATCTTCATCAACATGTTCAAGAACAAAATCTCCTCTCAAAAACCTAGTTTATCTCTTGTCGTCAATCTTGTACCGGAACCTTAGATTGGTACGTGGGGGTGACTAGTAGTGTTGATTACATCTTGTAATTGATACTTTCTGGTTTATTTGGTGGAAGATTAGATGTTCAGATCCTATATTTCATTTAATATCTCTCTGATCATAAACATATTTATCACTTGTGAGTAGTTACTTTGTTCTTGAGGTCATGAGAGAAATCGTGTTGCAAGTAGTCATGTGAAGTTGATATTCATTCGATATTTTGATGATATGAATGTTGTGATTCCCTTAGTGGTGTTATGTGAACATCGACTACATAACACTTCACGCTCTTTGGGCCTAAGGAAATGCACTATCAAGTAGTTATTAGATGATGGGTTGCGATAGTGACAGAAACTTAAACCTAGTTTATGTGCTATTCCATAAAAGGTTGTTTTGGATCCCTATGTTTAATACTATGGTTAGAATTTATTCTTAATACTTTTCTCGTAGTTGAGGATGCTTGTGGGAGGGTTAATCGTAGGTAGGACGCTTGTTCAAGTAAGAACAACACCCAAGCACTGATCTACCCACATATCAGATTATCAAAGTACCGAACGCAAATCAACCTGACATGACGGAAGTGTCGGGGTACAAAAACTTGGGTGTTTATTCCCCGTGACTAGTGCACGAACGATAAGCCTCCGACCCGACGGCCTAAGGCTGCTAGGGAATGCTACTACTCCATCAAGACCTGGCCCATGCTAGAGAAGCCGCTCTACGAGAGATCAAGAAGCACATCAAGAAGACCAAGACCCTGGCAGATGTAGCCTCCAATGGCCAACAATGCCGGCAAGACCAACACGACAACCCGGGACAGGCCCAAGATGCGCTAATCACATCCCCGGAGCTTGTCGGGTGCCAAGGCAAACTCCTCTTCCAGAAGACCCATGAAGCTATCCCCCGGTAGGTGTGAGCCGATCGGGCACCGCTCCACCTCATCACAATGCTAGTCACTTGTCAATGCGGTGTCGAGCCCTTAAGTGGCTAAGTGGCTCTTGTTGGGCATGTGGCGACACGCCGGAAGAGAGATTATGCCCTCTTGTCACCTGTCCATGGGTGTGTCAATAAACCAAGCAAAAGCCAGCTAAACGGTGGCAGGAGCTTGCCGGGGATGCACCCCCGCGCGCCACCTAAAGTTGCATTTATGACATTTAGTCTTGAGTAGCAGAGTTTGGTACGACAACACTGTTAGCTATCTAGTCATGTGTCACACACCAAAGGGAGTGATTCCAATTTCCAGAGACTAAAAAATCATGCTCTAATTTTCTAGCGTTAGTCAAAAAAAATCTCTAGCAATATGTGTGCTAGGCCAAATAAATAGCACCTATTTTCACTTAATCCATCTTACGAAAAATAGGGAATGCGTCCCAACTCCAAATGTAGTGAAACAACTTCCTATATGTTTCTAAATTCATGCCTTGTCATATGAGTGCCTCCACTCATTTTTAACAAAATATTTTTGGTATACTTCTTTCGGGGCTAGTGATGCCTCCATTTCCACCATTCAGAAATCTCTGGTGATCCAACTCCCTTACAACAAGCTTTAGGAATTTTTCTTAAGACGAGAGATATACAAGAAATATCAAACTCCTATTTATAGATCACTTTGTGTTTCTGCTTGTTGTGTGGATTATCGTTCTTTTTTCCGACAATAGTTGGCGAAATAAACGGAGTACTTGTAGTTGGATTAGAAGACCTCGAGGAACACGAAGACCTATTTGAGCAAGGCAATCAGCCTTTAACCATGCCTAAGAAACTTCTATTTGCATGTCATATAACACCTTACTTATGCATATATTCATGTTGGATCGGAGACCCCCTTGTTGGGTTGTCCGGTTGTCCCCGTAGAACACCTTGTTGAGACCTTCATTTGGGCATGACCCTGCCACCTATGAGGATTGTGCACGTGGGATGTAGTTTGTTGCTAGTAGTTGCTACGGAAAAAGGGATGGGAATATGCATGGTGACGATGAAGGGAGTGTTTACAAAGGCTTTTCAAAAAACATGTCAGGTGCCACTAATGCCAGAGGGTGATGGTGTAGAGATAGGTGAAAACTTCAGAAAGAAGTGGTGTACCAAGAAAGTTTTGTGTGTGTGGTTTCGGAAACAAGTTTAGATTTAATATTTGTCGACCTTCCCAACCGTACATGTGCAACCACGATACCCCGTATGCGGCGATGCTTTGTTGATTACTTTGGTCGATGCTAGAAGAGAGACCGCATTTCTAGTGGTGGGAGTGACGTGGTCACTCTCGAGAAGTGGTCATGCCAGGTAGGGCGACCATGCTATTCTTCCAGGCACCCGGCACATCGTTGCGTGCCCTCATGGATGTTATAATCTAGAATGAGGCTCATATGATGAACATCATGAGGGATGGCAACAACGAGTGGACTCTTTGTTTAGTGTCGCTAGAGGAAAGGCATTGTTTGGGTCCTTACCTCAGGAATGTTCTATACCATGAGTCGTGGTTGACACAGAAGTTCCCCGAGTCTTGTGGGTATAGCGCACAACCTCTACAAAGTGTAAAACTATTTGAATTGCCGTGTCCATGGTCAAGGATAGTTGGGTAATCCTTCTTAAACTACGTCCAGTTGTTTCCGCATAAACCAAGTGTGTGCGTGGGGAGAGTATCTGAAAAAGATGGTGATTTGAGAAAGATGATACCTGAGCTAAGTCTGACGACTTGGCATGGCGGGTGAACATGGAATTTTCAGCCCTCGGTTGATATTGATATCTTTAACCTATTCACATGGTTACCACATACCTTTTGATGCATGCCCATACAAGAAGTTGATCATGTTATTGCATTCGGGAAAAACTTGCTTTCCGCAAAACTTGTTACTAGTATTATATCTTGGTTCATTATTGGCTTGTTCCACAACACAAGTTTCTTGTGAGTACATTCAAAGTACTCATCGGCTTGCCATTGGTTATTTCATTAACTAGGTAAGAGAGAACAGGAGATGGTGAAGAATACCTTGATGGCGTTCCTATGAACTAGGATGCTTCCGAGTCAGAATGCCTGTAGATTCAGGTGGATGGCATGGGTTCACGCTTTCAACTGAGATTTAAGCTATTAGCTGAGTTGGTGTGTTGGCCTTCAAGGCCGTGTCTATGTAAAAATTGGTCGTAATGGTCATTATTTGTATCAGACATTATGTATGGATGTAAGACTCTTGTTATTCAGTTTTTGTGTGTTTGGAGAGTATTGATCTCTGGGATAACTCAGCACGTACATTCGGTGACCACAATTATAAGTCGGGGTACCCACCGAGCTGGTATCAGAGCCATCCTGACTTTAGAAAGCCCATAGTTAGCGCAGACGTTAGATAGGACAAATCTATTTTTCGGACCCTTCAAAAGCACTTGCAAAACCTCTATATTTCTCACCTCTCCTAATCTCCAAAGAAGGCGAAGGTTTTTGCCTTAGCACTTCCACCCTTATTGTCTCGACTCTCCTCGTGTGCTTTTTCAAAACTTGCAAATGGTCGATAGCACCCCTATGCCCGTAACCACTTGTTTCTTTGAAATCTTGGTGGGTAACTTGAAAGGAAACAACCTTGCCAAATGATCACTCACATGTTTGGAAGACAAGGTTGGCAACGCTGCGACAGGACGACACCAACAAAATATGCATGGGTATGAGAGATTGTCGGGACCCCGATCCTAACTCATAGGAATCCAGCCTGTAACACATCGCATCTCTTTGCGGTCTCACACACGGTTAACTCCACGGCTGCAGCCTTACCTTAGCAGGGACTGTTTGCGTCTTTTGACTCACATATGCAATAGTGTCGCTAGCATCCCAATGTCAAAGAACCCGGATCGACAAGTCTAGTCACAAACCAAAGTGGCAGTACCGCACAAGGACAGGCATACATCACCCAACAAAGCAGGTGTCGGTCACCAGCGAGTGTAGACGAGTCGTAGCAAGCTACAAGGACTCCATTACATTGCGTGACATTTCCCCAAAGGGGACAGACACAGTAGCTAAGAAGGACACATGTCGGTCAACCAATGTGTCCGGAGCAGTAGCGAACTACCAAGGCTCGTTGGATCACAAAGGGGCATTTCCATGTAAGGATTTCTACTAAAGTTCACGACTAGGTGATCGAACCCCATACATATCAAGTACGACACACGTACGCATGGCATACCAATATGTATAGATACATCGATGGCATCACAACATAACCATAAACATACAAGCTTTATTTAAGAGGCTCGGAAGAGCCACACACATAATATTACACATTAAGGGTCTCACGACCCATAATAGCAGTCATTCAGTTACAAGCCAGCAGAAGGGTTTAAAGTTGTCTGAGTACAGACAGGTGCAACCAGAAGGCACATGGCCTGACTATAATACAGACCCAACGTAGGGCCGGATCGTAGTTGGGACACCAGCTACTTGTCGTTGTCGATGTCTACGAAGAACCCTCCATTAGGGTCATTAGCAACCTCTCCAACATTTATTAAGCAAACATGAGTACAGAGGTACTCAGCAAGACTTTAGGACAACTATCTACTCATGCAAAGTATCTATAAGGTATTGTGGGGTTTCATGCGAAAAGCCAGCATTTGACTCGTGGCTAGACAACTTGCATTTTTAAATTATTTTGACAACTTGATTTCTCGCACACGAGTCCACTAACACCACAACAATACACCATCGTGGAATCATTCCGTCTCCATACGAGAATGCCATCCACGACACTCACGCTTATCTTGACAATTTTATGAGTAGCCATTGAAGTTATCTATGAACAACATATGTCTCCAAGTAGTCCATATTCACGGACGCGACTATTCGAATAGATCAGAGCCCTGCAGGGGTGTACGTCGCCACACACGCTCTCGCCACTTATCGCCATGTGCACGTCATGCACCTCGGCAACCTTCAAGCGGAGGCCTAGCGAGGGAGTCGGCCATGACAGTTAACCACACTAGTACCTAGTCCAGGTTTATCGCCTATCGGAGAGTAACCCGTACGGAAGTCCGGCCGAGGTTTCCGCCACGGCCTCAAACGATATGCGCAGGGTTCCCAAGCCCACCATCCGGGTGCCACTTGGTACACCGTGGCACTGCCTACCGCATCACGGCCCACCTCTCAGGTCAGCACCATGCACGGCCTCCAGCATGACTATAAACACCAGAAACTACTTGCAACTCCAGGACCGAGTACTAAGCGATTAATAGGCCGAGCGGGGTGATATGTCAGGGCCCAGCATGTGGTAGTATCTAGTCTTGGATTACATACACGGAACTCAGTTCCTAAGGACGGTTCCAATGAAACAACCCGCCATGTACTCCTACACAGCCTTTCACCTGTACCTTTACCAAATCAGGTTCAACACACAACCTTTGCTTACCGAACACATTATCACAATTCTGTTCATCTCCCAGATGACTGACCATACACAACTCTAAGCATAGCATGCATAGCAAGGTAAGACACATCATGGCTCAAGCAACTACGATGTATGCTAGGTTGCAAGGTTCGGCTATTTACTGTGACAAGGATAGGTCATGCAAAGGAAGTTGGTTCAACTAACGTGGCAAAAGCAGTTGAAGCATTTGATATTAATGCAATAAGTAAGTGCAGGAGGAAGAACATGGGATTTATCGGGATGATCAAAATGGTTGCTTGCCTTGTTGCTCAGAGGAGTGACAATATCCGTCAGACGGATATTCGGTGGAATCCGGGGGAGCGGAGCCTACCGAAAGGAATGACAACAATCAATAACAAACATATGCAATCAAGATGATGCATGAGCATGGCATGAGAATGCAAGGTGATATACTATTATAACTAACATGTATTAGGTTTGAAGTTGATTTGAATCACATTCAAATATCACTTCAAACGAGGTATTCACGGATACCGTTTTAATTGATTCGACCTGATGCTGAGATCAACTTGATGTTAACATGCATGGGATGACATGTTAAGTTGCTGGTTTGTAATTAGAACAGTGGGTGATCATGTCATTCATAAAGAAATTTAAATATTTTCCATATTCCATTTATAAAATATTTATAAGAATTGACTTATTCATTAATCTACATGTTTGGGTTCTGTAACTTTTTCAAACATGATTCAAAATAGCATATTCAGATTCCTTGAATTTTTATGATACTTTTTCATATATAAATTATTTTCATTGGAGTTACAGATTAATTTCTATGAATTTTTGAAGTTTTCAACATTTTTGGAATTATTCTTATACTGAAAAATCTCTTTATTGCGTCAGCCTGACATCAACAGGTCAGCCGACCTGTTCAGGTCAAACCTGACACGGGGGACCCACTGGTCAGCCTCTCTGGGGTTAATCCCGCGCTGACCAGCCCCTTAACTGAGTTGACTTGGCCTTGGGCCCACTGTCAGCGAGAGTTTAAGCCTCTAAACTACTCGATTAGCTTGGCCACGTCGGCCCCCACAGGAATATGGCCGGCGGCGACCACGGGCGCGGCGGAGGGCTCGCCGGAGAGAGCCTAACAGCGCTACGGTTTTGGGCGCAGAATAGAGCTACAGGCAGCTAGTGAAACGCCGCATCTAAAGGGGGTGGAGCTGGACCCGGTGGTCACCGGAATCCTTGCCGGCGATGAGGCCAGTGGCGGGTGCGGCTCGGGCATCGACGGAAGTGCCGATGCAGGGGGCTAGCGAGCTGGGAGAGAGGCCCTACGCCAACTACAGAGCTCGAGGAGCTCATTCCTGAGCTCGGCCTCGCGAGCTGAGTACCACAATGACGGCAATGACATGGCCGGCGACGAGGTCCTTCGGGCTCCGGCGGCTAACGTGGTTAAAGGAGGGGGAAGGCCTCGGGAAGAGGGGGAACAGGAAGAGGAGCTCACGGCGGATCTTGTGAGGCTGCCGGCAGGGTCGGGGAGGACCAGGAGACGACGGATCGACGGCGGCCGGAGCTTCGGAGAGAGAGAGATCCGAGAGGGGAAGGGGATCGAGAGTCCTAGGGGAGAGGATAGAGCCACGGGGAGGAGGATAAGAAGGCACACGCATCGCGCTGGTGCTCCTGGAGGCCTCCTGCAGCGGGTAGGCAGGCAGGAGGAAGATGACCGGGGAGCCCCTGGTGGGCTGGGCTGGCGACAAATAGAGGTAAGTCATTACTTTCTCTTATTTCTTTTCTATTTTGTTTCTGTTTTGCTAACTATTGTTTTGCTATTTATTTCAGCTCCAAAATAGTTTGTAAAAACTAATTTGAACACCCCAGAATATTTGTTGGAAAGTATCCAATCATTCCTAAAGTTTTCAACATTTTTTAAAACTTAAAGTTTCTGATTTCAAATTTAAAACTTGAGAACAGTAGCTTTTTGCATTAATTTAAAATGCTTAAAGTGTCAAGAAAAAGGTTTTCTTCATTGCTTATATACTTTCATGATTTATCAGAAAGTTTGAACTTTTCTTGAGGCCATTTTGGGTTCATTGATTTTAACTAGTTTGAGATTTCCTTTATTTAAAAAAGTGGCTAGGGTTTTGAGTTTTCCTTCACCACTTTCTTTGTTCTTGTTGAAAATTTCTTAGATGCAATGCAAAGAAGACATGAGCACAAAGCTAACTTGCTTAAGGTGTCAGGGATGTGACAGAGATTGAATTGGTAGAAAGATGTTCGGGGAGGCTAGAGATCAACTTTCAAATGATTGGGTTGGAATATCTTGGTCTCAACACATGAGTTGGTGGTTCTCTCTCAGAAAATGGATCTGGCAACGAAGTGTGTCTTCTGAGTTTCTCGAAGGTCTCGACGGAGAGGATGTTCAGCCCCACTCCACTGTCGATAAGAGATTTGGTGACGAGGACGTTGTTGATGGTCGGTGTGCACATCATGGGGAGCTTGCTGGCCATGAACGAGCACCTGAGTTGATCGCTGGGATCATAGGCGATAGTGGTCTGGAACCAGTTGAGGGGGCGCTTCGCTTCAGGCTTCGAGAGAGCGGCATTCACCTCCCGTGCGAACTGCTTGAAGGAGCGGTTGGAGGCTGGGGTCTGGGCGCCGCCTAAGAAGGAGGCCACCGCCATGACCTCCTGGAAGCCCCCAGCCCCATCGTCTTTCCTATCTTCATCCCTCCTCCTGGGTGGCGGAGGCAGAGGAGGCAACCCAGCCTCACGAGGGCGAACCTCATGAGGCTGGCTTCGTCGTTGCCCCTCCTGAGGGTCGTCATGCGAGTGGTCCTTCTGAGGTTGGCCATGCCAACAGTCCTCATGAGGCTTCTCGCACCACCCCTGACGCGTCTCTCGATCATCCCAGCGGCCTCCGCCACGACCTCCGCCGTGGGCGGGGCTTCTGTCTCCCCGGCCAGGGCCCCTGCTGAAATGCTCTGCACGGGCTAGCCGAAGCTCTTGGCACTCAGAGGTGTCATGGCCGCTGGTGCCGTGGAAGATGCTCATTGCCCCCCCCCCTCATCATCGATGCTCTCCTCCTCGGCCGTACTTCGCCTTAGGCTCGGCTACGAGCACCGCAGGGGCCTTGCACTTCACCTCCTTGGCCTTGGCCTTCTTCTACTCTGGTTCCGCTGCTTGAGGCCCGAGGAGGGACAGGCGACCTTCCTCTGCCCTGGCGCACTTGTTTGCCAGGTTGAACATCTCTAGTGCGCTGCTCATTTCGTCACTCATGGCGAGCTCCTCCTTCATATTGAGGTTGCTGACTCCGTCAGAGAAGGCCGAGATGACAGCCTCGTCCGATGCCTTAGGGATATTTAGGAGCATGACCGTGAAACGTTGTATGAACTTGTGCAGGGTCTCCCCCTCTTGCTGCTTGATCCTCCGTAGGGCATTCACTGTGGCGGCACGATTGTGAGTGCCCTAGAAATTTGCGATGAAGCAATCGCGCAGGATGTCCCACGAGGTGATGGACGCCTTCGGGAGGTTGAGGAGCCAGGAGAGCGCGCCACCCTTGAGCGCCATGGGGAACCAACACGCCATGACCATGTCGCCTCCTCCTGTCGCCCTGATGCTCAGCTTGTAAAGATGCAGGAACTCTATGCGGTCCAGGGTGCCGTCGTAGTGCGGGCGTAGGTCGGGCTTGAACTTTCAGAGCAACGCAGTTGGGTAGAGTTCAGGGGCTATGGCGAGGCACCCCACTTCCCCGACATGTGTGACGCACGCGGGAGCGGCCGTATCTTGTTGCTCCACATGGTCTGCTTCGAGCGGGGCGTCCTCATGACGTGGGGATTGCAGCGCTAGCAGCGCGTGCGCACCAGCGCGGGGCCGATGGACCACCTGACAGCTGGCTTCATCTCTTGGCCCCGCCCTGGGCTTGCAAGGATGGCCACGAGGACGCGCTTCCTGTCTTGGCTCGGGGCGCACATGTCGTCGCGGTGGTGGGGGCGCTGCATCTTGTTCTTTGTCGTTTGCTTGGGACAGTTGGGGTCGAAATGAACAGGAGAGGGTCGCGAAGTCGCCGGCGGCAACGATGAGCTCCTCGATGCGCTGGAGCCAGTCGTGGTGGCGGTCAGGAGATGGCCGGTAGCAGAGCAGCTCGGTGGCCATGGCGAGCGCGCGTCGGCCGTGTGGCATCTCCGGTCGGGCTATGAGGTCGCCCAGGAGCCCGGGACGAGTGACAGAGTGGCGGTGCAGCCGTCACGGTGCTCAGTAATCGGCTGGGAGGAGCACTTTGTTCTTGAGCGTCGGGGCCCGTGGCGGGGTTTATCACGGGCGATGGCAACCGGCGTGCACCGAAGGGGCCCGCGGGCGCCGTCTGAGTAACGTGGGAGGTGCGTCGTTCGACGCAAGCCCGGCGAGCGTCATCCATCGGAGTGACGAAGCTTGGTGGAGATAGAACATGGAGAAGACCTTGACATGCCCCCCACCTGGCACGCCAAACGCCGGATTTCGGGCTCCGCGAAACCCTAAAGATTTGAATTCAGGGGCGTGTACAAGGATCTCTCACTGATTTGACTCCCCTAGCTCGTTGGTCGCTTCGGATGGCTAGAAACTCACTCGCTGGCGAAGGAAACACACAACACAATAGCTTACCCAGGTTCGGGCCGCTGCGAAGCATAAAACACTACTCCTGCTTTGGTGGATTGCCTCCCGTGGAGGTTGATGGATGAACTAGTACAGTGTGTGTGCGCATCTAGAGGCTGGATGACCTTGTGGAGTGCTGGTGAATGGGAGATTCCGGAATCCCCCCTCTATGAAGCAACCTATCCTCTATTTATAGTGGCGGCCCCGCTCCTCTCCCCTTATCATTTCGGCGGGAACGGATCCCACAATGGCCAATTTTGAAGGGGAACAGGGGAACATGCTCCCATGCCCAAAGGTGGTCTTCGTCTGCAAAGTGGCTGCCCGCGCTGCAAGGACGAGCCCGCGGATGACGTATGTCCGGCTAGCGGGCGGCGACGGCCTGGTTGCAACAGAAGGGAAACCTTTGGAAGATGCCTTCGGGGCCGCGGTACGTCCTTTCCCCCTTTGCACTAAAGGGGAAACAACACCACCCTGTTGTCTACTGCTCACTTGTCCTTCCCTTGTGTCACCCTTGACTCGTGAGGCCGGGCCTCACCTTAGAATATCCGCCAACCCAGAGTGGTCCTGAGGAGAGTCCCTGCGGGCCTCGATGATGTTCCTCCTCGTGAGGCATGGTCCATCACGAGGGCCCTACATTGAGTGGTGCCGAGCCCGTTGGTTTGCTTGATGAAGTGGGCCAACCTTGGGCCACATGCAGGCAGGTCTGGGTACCCCCATTCCCAGAACGCCGACAAATTCACCTCCTTTCTAGCAACCTCCTGAACCTCATCCTTTTCCCTCCCATGGTCTCTTCCTCCCATCATGGCCGTGAGGTTCCGCCACAGCCTCGCTCGGATTCGGGCTCTCCCGAGCCCCTCTCCACCTTCAAATCCTCGCATGGGCCCTCCAGTGCCTCCACCCTCCTCACTGTGGTCTGTTTTCCTCCTCCCGACGGCCGCTCCTCCATGCATAGCACCGTCATCTCTTATATCCGCTAGGGCCGAAGCCAAGGTTACCCCCTAGTGTCTCTGCGGCCATGGCGCACCCTAGCGAGCGTGGCAGTCTACCCCGAGCCCGCTAGTGGCCGGAGTGCCGCCGGAATGGGCTGGAGCCACCTGGGAAGGCGCAGACGCATCACACCCGTGCTCCCCTACCTCTCCCCTTATTCGGTGGAAGGTAGGAAGAGGACCTGGCAGCGGGGCCTGCTGGTCAACGGCTGAGGCCTCGCCCCCCTCTGTTTCAGTGGAAGTGCCTCTGGGCACTTACAACTCCTAGTTGGGAAGACGTACTTCCCGCAGTGCGTCTTTGGCATGGCGTGTTACGCGCGCGGCTCGAGCAGCTGGGTCAGCCTGGGCCTATCTAGCGCACACGGCGCAGCTTAACGCTTTTTGGTATTAACCCCCCGTTTCCTGTTTTTATTTATTTTCTAGAGACTAATTATTTTATAGAAAATTCATGGAAGACCAAAAATGATGATTCAAAATCCTAGATGCTTCAAAAATCTTTGCCTATCCAAATATGTGCTTCGCACATTTTTCCATAAAAATTTTCTCCACTGTCCTAATTAAAACTTCAACTTTGAATATTTCTACACACCTTACAAAAATCCTACAGAGCTCATTTCAGCACCAAATGGAGTGATTCCAATTTCCAGAGACTTCATAGATCATGCTCTAATTTTCTAGAGTTAGTCAACATTTTTCTCTCGCAGTGTGTGTGCTAGGCTAAATATGTAGCCTTTTTTCCACTTAATAATCTTAGAAAAATCATAGGCAGTGCATCCCAACTCCAAATATGGTGAAACCACTTCCTATTTTTTTCTAAATGAATGCCTCCACTCATTTTTAATAAAATATTTTTGGTATACTTCTTGTGGGGCCACAGATGCCTCCATTTCCACCGTTCAGAAAACTCTGGTAATCCAACTCCCTTAGAACAAGCTTTAGGAATTTTTCTTATGACTAGAGATGTCCAGGAAAAATCAAACTCCTATTTGTAGAGCACTTTGTATTTCTGCTTATTGTGTGCCTTGTCGTTGTTGTTTCCAATGATAGTTTCCGAAATAAACTAAATACTCGGAGTTGGACCAGAAGACCTCGAGGACCCCGAAGACCTATTTGAACAAGTTAAGCAGGCTTTGACCATGCCTAAGAAACTTTTATTTGCATGTCATGTAGCACCTTACTTATGCATATATTCATGTTGGATTGGAGACCCCCTTGTTGGGTTGTCCCCAAAGAACGGCTCTATTAAAACCTGCACTTGGGCATTACCCTTCCACCAATGAGGGTTGTGCATGTGGGATGTAGTTAGTTGCTAGTAGTTTCTACGCAAAAAGGGATTGGAATATGCATGTTGATGATGAAGGGACTGTTTATAAAGGCTTTTCAAAAACCCCGTTGGGTGCCACTAATGCTCGAGGGAGATGGTGTTGATATGGATGACCACTTGAGAAAGAAGTGGTGTACCAAGAAAGGTTTTGTGTATGTGTGACTTCGAAAACGGGATTAGATTCAGGATTTGTCAATCATTCCAACCTTACATGTGCAACCATGATACCCCTCACGGGACGAGGCTTTGTTGACTACTTTGGTCGATGCTAGCACAGATCCCTCATTACTAGTGGCGGGATTGATGTGGTCACTCCCGAGACGGTGTCATGCCAGTTAGGGCGACCATGTTGTTTTTACAAGCACCGGGCACACCGTTGTGTGCCCTCATGGATGGACGATCTACAGAGAGCCTCGTATGATGAACATCACGAGGGATGGCACCAATAAATGGACTCTTTGTTTAGTGTCCCCAGAAGAAAGGCATTGTTCGTGTGCTTACCTCAGGTATGTCACATACCGTGAGTCGTGGATGAGGCTGAAGTTCCTCTAGTCTTGTGGGTACAGCGAGCAACCTCTATAGAGTATAAACTACTTGAATAGTCGTGACCACGGTCAAGAATAGTTGGGTAATCCTGCTTAAACTACATCCAGTTGTTACTGCATAAACCAAGTGTGTGTGTGGAGAGAGCATGATAAAAAATTGGTGATATGAGAAAGATGATACTTGAGCTAAGTCTGATGACTTGGCAGGGTGGGTGAACATGCAATGTTCAGCCGTGTGTTGATATTGATATCTGTAACCTGTTCATGTGGTTACGACTTACCTTTTGATGCTTGACCATACAAGAAGTTGATCATGTTGTTGCATTCAGGGAAAACTTGCTTTCCGCAAAACTTGTTACTAGTATAATATTCTGCTTCATTATTGTCTTATTGCACAACATGAGTTGCTTGTGAGTATATTCAAAGTACTCATTCGCTTTCCACTGGTTATTTCATTGACCAGGTAAGAAAGAACAAGAGATGGTGAAGAATACCTTGGTGATGATCCTGAGAACTACAATGATTCCCACTCGGAATGCCTGTAGGTTAAGGAGGATTGCATGGGTTCATGCTTTCAACCGAGATTTCCGCTATTAGTTGACTTGCTGTGTTGGCCTTCAAGGCCCTATCTATGTAAGACTTGACCGTAATGGTCATTATTTGGATGTAAGACTCTTCTTATTCAGTTTCTATGAGTTCGGTGAGCATCAATTCTTGGGATCACTCATCACGTACAATCGGTGACCACGACTGATTAGTCAGGATACCCACATCATGTGTGTATTCCACTGTGGATTCCCCTTGTGCTATAAAAGGAGGCCCAAGGCAACCTAGCACAAAATTCGGACCCTAGAACATTTGTACGCACATGGTAGCTATCCACGACAACCCTTCCTGGGGCAGAACATTATGCGAGCTTCGTCTTCCCCAAATCAATCAACCAAAGCAGGATTAGGGTTTTATGCTTCTCAGCGGACCGAACCTGGGTAAAATGCCTCGAGTCCCATCATTGTGCTAACCTGTAGTTTCTACACTTTGTGAAACGCGATCTCCCCGCTGAACCATGGAGGAGCCAATGGCCCCATAGGTGCTCGAGTGCAAACTGCCTTGACATCGCTCGTGCGTGAGGTAGGGGGAGTCGCTCGTGCAAACCTGAGCTTGCGAGCGCTTCTTCGATCTTCATCATCATCCCCTTCGCCTGGAGTGTCGAGGAAAAAGAACATCGTCACTTTATGAGCCTCATCCTCTCCGAGCCCTGCCACGCGCCACCGCCATGGTGGTGTCAACGGTAATGACGACTGTTGGTGCCGTTGTTGCTACGTCCGACACGGACAGCGTGGTCACGGTCATGACCTTGGCAGGGAAAGAGGCGGACTAGGCGAAGAAGCCATCCCTATCACAATCATTGAGCTATCCCACGTAACCCCTGGGGAGGTGCGGCTACGATTGGATGAGCAAGGAAAAAGGAAAGGTACACGATGATACCCTTCGTCTTTTCTCCTTCCCCACCTGTGGTCAGTTCTGCGTTATGGCCAAAACACGGATCTCGATGAGCTCGCGTGGGGCCTGGTCCTGCATTTCCCCCATGTTGGTAAATCCCGGGCCAAACGGTAGAGTGAATCCATTGGTCGGCGACCCTGGCGAACGAGCCACAACAAGGTCCCGTTCCCCAACGTTTCCAGCGCTCTGGTCGTTACGGGCCCGTTAGGCAAGAAGGAGAAGAAGGATTTTTCGATCGATCATATTTACTATTCCTTCCATGTAGGCTAATTTATGAACACCTACATTGGCCCGGCAAGCTCTTGATGCGGACATCGCTCATGACTAACGTTTCCCCAAGTACCTCCGTGTCCTCTCTATTCGTTTTTCTCTTCCTCCCAGATCAGTGATGGTTTACACCATGAACGCGATGGGGAATGCAAAGGGAATAAACACCAATGGGGGAAGGAACGAACAGTGAATGTGGGTAGACAAGCACCAAGATAGAGAAGAAGCCAAGACGAAAGATAAGTCGACATGGCCATCGGTTCTCGTTAAGGCATGCATTTTGCATATCCCCCTTAGCGACCAAGGTCTTGTGGTGAATCTGGTACTAATGGAACCTTGTTGTCTTCCTGATCGCACCCCTATTTTATTTCGAGCTTTATCAACAAAACACACGGCAGCATCAAAGGCCGATAAGGAAAAACTCGTCGATAGCGTGTCTTTGCCAGTAGAATGCTAAGGACGTGTTCCTCAAGGAAATCGTGGCAACACGTTGTTGGCAGGTGTCGGATTTCGGGCTCCGCAAAACCCTAAGGATTCGAACTCCTGGGCGTGTATGAAGATCTCACTCGGCCTAACCTCGCCCAGCTCTCTACTCGATGGGAACGGTGAACAACTCACTCGATGGTGAGGGAAAGACAGAACAAAATAGTTTACCGAGGTTCACGCCCCTGCGAAGCGTAAAACCCTACTCCTGCTTTGGTGGATTGCCTCTCGTGGAGGTTGGTGGATGAACTACTACAATGCTTGGGCGCCTCCGGAGGCTGGACGCCCTTGCGGAGTGCTAATGGGTGAATAGATCATTCGGGAATCGGATCCCCTTCTACGAAAGAACCTATCCTCTATTTATAGTGGCGGGCCCGGTCCTCTTCCCTAAAAGTGTCGGAGGGAAGGGATCCCACAGTGCCAATTTTGAAGGGGAACATGGGAACATGCACCCCTGCCCAAAGGTGGTCTTCGCCTACAATGTAGCTGCCAGCACTGCAGGGTCCGGCCCAGGGATGACGTTCGCCCTGCCGGCGGGCGGCTAGGGTCTTCTTGCAGTAGAATGGAAACCTTTGGAAGATGCCTTGGGAACCCGCGTACGTCCTTGCCCCCTTTGCACCAAAGAGGAAACTGCACCGTCATGCTGTCTGCTGCCCGCCTGTCCTTCCTCTGCGTCATCCTTGACACTTGAGGCCGGGCATCACCTTGGAATACCGCCGCTACGGATGGGTCACGAGGACTCCCCTACGGGTCTTGATGTTGCTCCTATTCGCGAGGCTTGTCCCCTTGCGAGGGCCTAGTCCTGAGTGACGCCGGGCCCATTGGTTTTAGGTAGATGAAGTGGGCCAGCCCTGGGCCGTAGCCAGGCAGGTGTGGGTACCCCCATTCCCAAAGCGCCAACAGTATCCCTCGGGGCCAAGGCGCGCCTGGGTTGGCTTCTCGGCGAAGCCTTGAGCTTGGCACAAAGCGTCGCGGGCCCTAGTAGCCGGCGGGCCAGGCGAGACACGTGTCTAGCGGCTGTGTGGTGAAACTCTCGCTCCTCGAGGCGTCCGGGGTCATCATTGTCCTCATTTTTTCATTGAATGGTGTGTGCCGCCCTATAGCTCGACCTTCAGCGCGTGGTCGAGCCGGCGCCCGCCGAGTCTCGCCATCTTCTTCAGGACGAAGTCCGCCCACACGTGGGTGTCCTGGTGAAGCAGTACGTCCGGGTGCACGTCTCTAGCGAGTAGGAGGGCTCCGACATCGGGACTGCAGGCACCAAGGGCGGCGTCAACGACCTCTCCCCCTAGGCACCCCTAGCTTCTGTTTACCTACCTCGTTCTCCTTTTTACTTTTGCTCCTAGATTGGTGGCCTTCTCTTCGCTGGTCGCCGCGGCTTGGCTTCGGAGTTTACGATTCGTCATTGCCCCAGCCATCGCTTGGGGATGACAGGGGCCAGGACCCAAAGGAGGTCATGTCCTCATGAGGCACCGCTCGTGTTGCCGCACGCTCGGTCGATGGCTTCCTTCCTCGCCGCAGCTGAATCCTTAGGCTTCGTGTGTTTCGTCGGTCCCTTGCATAGTCCCTCCTAGGTAGCTCATGTTTCGTAGGTGGGACGGTGTGAAGACCCTTTCGGCACTCTATGTCTGCAGGTCCCGGTCCTATGTATTTCCCTGCCTCCGTAGGGAGACACCCGTTACCACGGTTGCCCCCCATAGGGCAAGGCGCTGACCCAAAGGCCAGGTGGCTTTGTGAATGATAAGGCTCCTAAGGCGCGCTGCTCAGGAGCCCCCCTTGACACGCAAGCCTCTCTACGTCGTGTGGCCCCGACCGCGCACATTTCCCCACCGCCGTTAGGCTCGCGCTTCACACGGCGGGGCTCCGCCATTCCTGACGTCGACCGAGGCTCCCGGACAGTGCCAATAGTGGAGAGTGGCATTATGGCCGGTAAGGTTCCTGAGGCGTGCCTAGGAGCCCCCTTTCTTGCACTCGAGTGATTTCGCACTCTGTTACTTTGTTCATCGCCCTAGGGGGTCCTGAGGCCTCCCAACACTCTTTGTGTTGGTATCAAGTTTTGGTCCGGAAACTCGAGCGGGGGTTGACTACTGAAAAATGTTTGCCCTTGGGGTGGCAAGTCCTTGCTTTCATACTCCTTGACTCCTAGGGGCGGTGCGAGCGTTCATCTCCAAACAAGTCCTCCGGACGGGAGGTTTTAAAGCTAGTGAAATAAGAAAGCGCCAGAGAAAGTTTTCCCCCCTTTTTGTTTTTCAAACGTCAAGCACTTAGAATCAGAAAAAAAAAACTTTTGGAACTGACAAGTTCAAGTTCAAAGAAAAATTGTTCGAAATCCAAGAAAAGCAATCAAACGCTGCGTCCGGCACTCTAGCTGGCATAGTCATTGGTGGAGTATATGGGTTTCCTTGCCAGCTGCGGGCATAGTCATTGGTGGACTGTGTTGATTGCCTTCGTATTCTCCCCAGCGCGGAGCGTAGGCCTGCCACTAGGCGTGGGATGGACCCCTCCGCGTCCTCGGGGGGCCCTGGGCGTATACAGCCTCAGCTCGTTATTACGTGACAGTGTCATGGTGGGGGTGTATATGGGAGGTCGCGAGGACGCTTTTGCCTCACGAGTGTGCCTACCCCCGAGGCATTGGGGCCTGAGCTTTGGGAATTCATTGGTGGACTGTGTTGATTTCCTCAGTCTGTACCCACCGCAGAGCATAGGTCTTCCACTAGGCGTGGGGTGGACCCCTTCCACTTCCTCGGGGGGCCCTGGGCGTATACAACCTCGGCTCGTTACTATGTGAGAGTGTTATGGGATGAAGTAGTTTTTGGAAGGATTGAAGGACGATGCAGAGGTGGGGCGATTTGATTTTGGTCCTGCGTGCTCCTTCCCCAGAGCCAGTTAAGGGCCTTTCTATGGCTCTACGTCGACAGGGCCCAGACGTGCACATTTCCCTACCGTCCTGAGGCGCCTCACGAGGCAAGGCCCCGACATCCCCCGATACGGACCAAGGCATGATGCTCAGGAGCCCCCCATAACGTTCGAGCGTCTCTACGTCGCTAGGATCCAGTCCCGCACATTTCGCAACCGCCATCGCGTGTGACCGATTGAACGGATGTAGCTACAGGGTCAGGCCCTGCCACCCCTGATAACGACCAGATAACTGAGGACGATGTCAAGGGTGGCAGGTGGCCTTATGACCTGTAAGGTCCCTGAGGCGCATTGCTCAGGAGCCCCCTTTTGATGTTAAACGGCTCTGCGTCGCCAGGACCCGGTCCCGCACATTTCCCGACCGCCGCTGCTTGCGACCGAATGAACGGTCTCAGCTACAGGGTCAAGCCCTGCCACCCCTGATAACAACCGGATAATTGAGGACGATATCAAGGGCGGTAGGTCGACTTGTCACCGGTAAGGCCCCTGAGGCGCGATGCTCAGGAGCCCCCCCGACGCTGAAGCGACTTTGATTTCATCCTGTCGATTGTGGTCCTCGGGAGCCGTGGGGCTTCCCAGTCCCCGTATCGGGGCGACGCGCACCGGCCGGAGATTCCGAGCGAGGGAGGTAGGTCGCCCAAAGATGCAAGCAAGGTAGTGTTTCAGGTCGCCAAGTGGATGAAGAAGAAATTATAAAAGATTGCGCAAAAGATACGACAGGCAGAAGCATGCACTAAATATTTGAAATTCGTGCGGTCAGCAGACACTTCCTAAGGTAGTAAGTCCAAAAAATTACCTCGAATGGCTTCGTTGTGCCTGAGGAGCACCTCGTGAGGCCTGGCCCTTGGCGCTCACGCCTGCATTGTGGTTGTCACGGGTGACCCGCGCCGCTTGCGTCTCGTCGCTGCACTCGACTCGTCCTCCTGAGGCCTGGGGTTTGGCCTTACGTAGTTCTTCCGTGGGGAAGGCGGCTGGCGCCATGCCCCATAACTTGAGGGCGCCTCCCTGCCCGCGCCCTTTGGCCCGGCTCAACGAGGTGTGAGCCCCTGACACCTATTGCCTACAGCCTTGAAGAAGAGCGTGGTTGGATGGTCTTTTGGGCGATGGCGATCATCTCCATGATGTGGTCTGCCCGGGCGTTGAAGCCCCCTTGTGTTGTTCCTTGGCAGAGCATCTCCCTCGCCATCTGCAAAGCATCGTGCACGTCGAGGTCCCCCAAGTTGATGCAGCGCGTCGGGGGTGTCGGGGGCAATGCCTAGCCGTCGTGCGCCTAGGTTGCGTGGGTGCTTGCGACCATGGAGACGACTTTGACGACATGGTACGAGCCACCGGGTACACCACACCGGTGTGCGTGCTCCCGGCCGGCATGATGTAGTGGTTAGAGGCCAGCTAGATGAGGCTCGAAGAAGCTGGTTGGGCGCCGGCCATCGGAGTAGCAGGCCTAGGGAAGATGAAGCTCGGAGAAGATCTTAACACGCCTCATACCTGGCGCGCCAAATGTCGGATTTCGGGCTCCGAAAAACACTAAGAATTCAAACTCAGGGGTGTGTATGAAGATCTCACACGACCTAACCTCGCCCAACTCTCTACTCGATGGGAACGACAAAGAACTCACTTGATGGTGAGGGAAACACAGACCACAATTGTTTTCCCAGGTTTGGGCCACTTCGAAGCGGAAAACCCTACTGCTGCTTTGGTGGATTGCCTCTCGTGGAGGTTGGTGGATGAACTTGTGCAGTGCTTGGGCGCCTCGGAGGCTAGACGCCCTTGCGGAGTGCTAATGGGTGAATAGGTCGTTTGGGAATCAGATACCCTTCTACGAAGCGACCTATCCTCTATTTATAGTGGTGTCCGTGGTCCTCTTCCCTTATCATTTCGGCAGGAAGGGATCTCGCATTGGCCAATTTTGAAGCGGAACAAGGGAACATGCTCCCCTGCCGAAAGGTGGTCTTCGCGTAGGGCCTTCTCTGCCAGCGCTGTAGGGCTCGGCCCAGGGATGACGTCCGTCCTGCCGGCGGGCGGCTAGGGTCTTGTTACACCAGAATGGAAACCTTTGGAATATCCTTGGGAAACCGCGTACGTCCTTGTCCCCTTTGCACCAAAGGGGAAACTACATCGTCCTGTTGTCTGCTGCCCACCTGTCCTTACTCTGCGTCCTCCTTGACTCTTAAGGCCGGGCCTCGCCTCGGAATATCCGCCGCTCCGGAGGGCTCCTGAGGATGCCCCTGCTGCTCCTCTTCTTCTCCTCGCGAGGCTTGGCCCACTGGTCTTAGGTCGATGAAGTGGCCCAGCCCTGGGCCGCAGGCACGCAGGTCTGGGTACCCCCATTCCCAGAACACCAACAACAGGTAACCAGAGCAGACAAACAAACCAGCCATACGAATACCGATACGAAAGCAAAGGGGGATGGGATACGATTACATAAAGACACTAGTTTAGCAAAAGGCAAGGATAGTGCATGGCATGATACGAGATAGAAATTGTGTCTTAAGTACAGGATAACACGGTGGCAGGAGTGGGCCAAAATTAACTCCGATGGCTTCCTTGGACCATTGGGACCACAAGGAACCTGACGGCAAGAGGTCACCCACCGATGGCTTCTTGCAACAGGCGGAGAGGTCGAGTTCCGGGTGGAAGAAGGCGAGGTTGCTCATGACCATGAAGAGGGCATTGTGAGCCAGCTTCCAGGATTCGTCGGTGAAAAAGGAAGCCCTGTCATCCTCGTATTTCTTCAACCCCTCGATATAGCTCTCGTAGAAGAGTTTCATCTTGATGCTTGGGACTTCATGTTGTCTAACAGAGAAGGCCCAACTCTTCATGTTCATGCTTGCAATCTGGGTGGTGAGGCGCTCAGCGATGTCAACCATGCTCTCGATCCGGAGGTCGTGTGCGCTGCTCAACCTCGTTCTTCATCTTGTCTTCTTGATCCTTCTGGAGGGCTTGGGCATTGGTCAGATCCGTCAGCAACATCTTCTCTCTAGGACCAGCAGATTCAATGTTCTCCTCGAGCGAGACATGTCTGGATTGCAAACCAGCAATGGTATTGTTGGCAGGGTCGATGCTTTTGCTCTTAGAAGAAAGCTACAAGTGCGCCTCTTCCACCGTGTTTTGCAACTTCGGCGCTTCTTCTTTGAGGGCCTTGGTCTCCTCCTCACTCTTAGAAATCTCCTCCGTTAGTGTGCTCAACAGGGCCTCCAGATTGGTCTTGGCAATAGCGGCGGCAGCGAGCTCATCGGACACCTTCATGAACTGGGCAGTGGAAGTCGAGGAGAGCGCGTCAAGTGCAGATTTCTGGCCCTCCTCTAGCTCCTTGTTGTGTTTCAAAATGTGAGACCCCAACTCCTCGTTCTTATCTTGTAGAGTAATTTTGAGGGTCTTTTCCGAGGAGGATATTTTCACCTCTCTAGCTTCCTGATGCCCTTTCCGCTCTGTCATACGTGCCTCCTGGGCTGCAACAACTCCTTGGCCATGGATAGCATCTCATACGACCTCTTAAGGAAATGGATCTTGTGGTTGTACCACTCCCGTACTTCGTTTCCCTTGTCCCTTAATTGCTGGTCCACAATACCGGCCAGCCCACGTTGCTCTTTGACTCCCTACCATTTGAGGTCATACGTGCAGCAATGGATTCCTAGAAAGTCGGGTCCTTGGAGCTATTAGCAAAAACAATGACCCCTCTGACCTTGTGACGTAGCGGCTTGAGCACCCCTCTATGGCACAGGTCTGGAGTCGTAGGGCACAGTCTAGCGTTGACCACCACTAGTTGGTCCATGGTGGATTTAAGAAATGATGGCAGAGGATATTGCACATGCAAGGGCCCTAGATACTGAAGAGGGGCTTTCCCCTCTATGACTACAACTGGGCAGTTGAACTGCGAGGGTTTGAAACCGACATCTCAAAGAACTCCTGAAGTTCCCCGGTACCCGAGCCATGACCTTCTGCGGAAGCAACTCTAGTTCTTCAGGGAACAATGCTATAGTCAAAAGCAATAGATGGAAAAATGAAAGTCAAATAGCTGAATAAAAGAAAGAAAGAGGGTAGCGAAAGTAATGTCGCAAGCAAGTGGGATACCTGATGGAGTCTGCCGTACAGGAATAGCTGTTTCCCCAGAAAGGTCAGCTGCCGGTGAATGGTCCATCACTACTTCATTGGCGGCATCTTCCGCGTGAACGGGCTCTTCGGTGGAAGCCCTTGCTGGTGAATCCCTCCCAATGACGACGGTTATCGACAGGTCTTGAAAGGAAGTATCCTCCTGGTGGGCCTCTCCCTGATGAACCTCTCCCGTCTCCCTGTCGGGGTAGGATGATGATTTCTCCGTCCCTACTACAGACGAGGATTCCGGCTGGATTTCATGGTGGGGGCTGGCCCGGGGGATAGCCACAGGGTTCGCCCCCCGCGTCTCCCGACAGGCCCGTGTCTACCGCAGGATCCCTACCTGTCGTAGATTTGGCTCATTTGGCAATATGCGCAAGGGTCTCCTCATCCTCATCCCTGTCAGAAAATGATCGTGCAAAATCAGTCATAGTATCATAAACAAAGAACTTTGACGTCAATTCTAGTCAAAACACTTACTCTGCAGAAATGAGCATGGATCCAAGCTCATATGATGCACGCGGCGGAGCCGATCTGCCCCTCTTCAGAGTTTGTGGAGCGGACCTTGGCGGCAGAGTTAGTCCTTCGGGCAAAGGCAGTCTGGGCGAAGAAGTTGGGCATGACGGGGGGCTAGGGTCCACCCCTATGACCCTCTGTCACTTGACATGAGAAGCTTTAGCCTAGGAATAATGGAAGGACTGACGACGTGCAACCTCGCGTCCTCCTCGCTTAGAGGTCGTGTTCTTCACCTTCGGTGGAACCCGCAAAGACAAGGGAGCCGCCGATTCCCGGTGAGCCATGGCGAAGGCATCGTCCTGGTTCTTGGGCTTGGGGCCCACTTCGAGCCCCTCTTCATCCACGACTGGTCCTTTTGCCTCCTCCGTCTCGCCCTCGGTCTGAAGGGCTCGAGCCTTGGTAGACTCCAACCCGACAGCCTCTTCCGGGGGCATATTCTCACCCTCCTCTTTAGAAGAGTCACTTTCCTCAGATTTCTCATCTCCTTCATCCCCGGAGGTCGTTTCCTTCATGTCTCTGACCCGGTTTTCCTCTGTGATCCGAGCGGCGATATAAGACTTTTCAATCTCCCTGGTGGGCGCGATCAGGTTATCCTCTTGTCGGGAGGCACTTTCCTCCAGGCTGGAGACCCTCTCCATCTCATCATCCAGGGAGGGTAAAGCCCAATCACACTTGACCCCGAAAGCATCACAATCCGGCATGCACTACAGAATCCAGTTCTAGGCAGAGTTAATATACAAAGGAACGTCCCAAAGACACCAAACAATTGGTCACGCAACCAGCCATGACCATAGGTCATCAGGTTGTTCCCCGTGCCTGGGTACAAACGCATCCAGTTAGCACGACCGTTCAACTCCCAAGCAAACATGTCCCTTTTCTGAAGTGGTGCGATGCAGCACCAGTGGAAGTCGCCCCCACGTGCTGAATGGTACGCCTGAAAGCTTTGATACGGGTGATCCAGTTCAGCACCAGGTGAAGCTTGTTATCACAAAGGCCCAATCTGCTCTGGTCTCTTCCGCGAGAGACGCAACCAGTCTATGCAGAGCACAACTCGGGGGCTTTGTCATCCTTGATCCAACACTAGTCACCCCTCCACTCCTCCCACTTCCCGTGATGTTGGCGAGATAGGTATCCCCAACATTCTTTCCTTCCCCGGGGAATCCAGCTAACATTCCCAGAGCGGTGACTTTTGTCCTCTATCCGGGGGAGGAAGAAGTGCGTGAACAAATCCATGTTGGGGGACACTCCAACAAAGTTCTCACACAGGTGGAGAAAATTGCCATGCACGCCATTGCATTAGACGTGAAATCCAGAAGGTGAAACCCATACGCCGCTTTCTTGGCACAGAAGAATCAGAGAAGCGGGGAGAGACCACAGTTAAAATATGCGCAGAAGAAGCAATATGAATCTGATGGCGTCTTCTCCTTAGGGTTATTCGGCAGAACCACAAGTGCCTTGTGCCCCTTTGTCTCTCTCCCCCACATATAGGTGTAACTTTCGATCAAGTTATTTCCATCCAGATTCGACAAAGAGAAATCCACGTCTCTCTGCTGTCGTTTCCCCACTTCTTCTGTTTTCCTCCTCTTCTCATAAGTAGCCTTCTCCTTCAACTCAATCACTTGTTTCCCCTTCACGGTGGCCGTCTTCCGCCCCATGTCTTCTAAGAAGCAGGTGGTGTGGCAATGCTCATTGAAGGAAACAGCGGTACCAAAGGCGGTTTTTTTGGTTGGAGGAGGGAGATGAAGGGGTGAGAGACGGATGTAAATGAGCAACACCCCCTTAGCGAGATCCCTTCTTTATGTATGGGGCATGCGTTGGGGGCTAGCTCTTTGTTATCGCTACAAGGAAGTGACATTTATTTACTAGTAGTTCCCCTTTTTTTACTCCTGGACGGCTATTTTTCAATGGCCCCGCGACCTGCGGTAAATGCGCACATTGGACATGGGTCGGAGGGCAACCGTTCCTTGACGCGTGTTTGTGCATAGAGGGAGCCTAACCCAACATGCCGAGCGAGACATATGGCTCAGGCTCGGGGGCTTTTGCCGAAGGTTGCCGGGGAATGCTATTGCTCCATCAAGACGTGGCCCAGGCTAGAGAAGGCGCTCTACGAGAGATCAAGGAGCGCATCAAGAACACCAAGACCCCGACAGCCGCAGCCTCCGATGGCTAACAACGCTGGCAAGACCAACACGACAGCCTCGGACGGGCCCAAGACGCGCCAATCACGTCCCCGACTCTTTCTGGGGGCCAAGGCGCAGTCCGCTTCAAGAAGAGCCGACAAGATATCCCCCGGAAGGCGGGAGCCGATCGGCCACCGCTCCACCTCATCGCAATGCTAGTCGCTTGTTGATGTGGGGTCGAGCCCTCAAGTAGCTAATTGGCTCTCGCTGGGCATGTGGTGATGCACCAAAAGATAGATTATGCCCCCTTGACACATATCCATAGGCACGTCAAAACACCAAGCAACAACTAGCTAAGAAGTCGTAGGAGCTTTCCAGGAACACACCCCCGCGCGCCACCTAAGGCTGCATTTATGGTATTTTGTCTTGAGTGCCAAAATTAGGTACGATAACACTGTTAGCTATCTAGTCATGTTTGTTTACCACTGTGGAAGCTCCTTGAGTAATAAAAGGAGGCCCAAGGCAACCTAGCACAAGATTCAGACCCTAGAACATTTGTACGCACATAGTAGCTCTCCACACCAACCCTTGCCGGGGCAGAACACTGTGCAAGCTTCGTCTTCCCCAAATCAATCCACCAAATCAGCGGCCCGATACTAAGTAAAAATGTCAAAGCCCATCATTGTGTTCCGTGGTAGTTTCTGTTCTTTGTGCAACGCGATCTCCCCGCCGAACCATGAAGGTGCCAATGGCCCCATAGGTCATCTAGGTGAACGTGCCTTGACAGTAAGTGACTAGATGAAAGTCTCGTGTGCCCTCAAGAATGCTATTCCTATTATAATAAATCATTCCAGCATGTCCTTTGCTACAAAATGATTGGTCTAACTTGTTACTCGTTACTTGGTACAATTATCTTGCTATAAAACAAGTTGTTACCGCTATTTCTGTGCTTGCAGAAATTACCTTGCTGAAGACCGCTTTTCATTTCCTTCTACTCCTCGTCAACCTCGACAGACTTACTTATTGAAAGGACTACGATTGATCCCCTATACTTGTGGGTCGTCATGGTCGCACTTGTAAGGTTGGAGTAACGATTGCAACTTCAACATATCTGTTTTTCAAAAGCACACACTCACTTAGCTCGGTGCACCACTTATTTTAAAGTGGATACCTAGATAACTCCATCTCCCTTGGGCATTAGTGGCACCCAACGGGGTTTTCGGAAAAGTCTTTGAAAACATTTCCTTTCTGACACCGTGCATATTCCCATCGCATTTGCGTAGCAACTACTAGGAAACTAACTACTTCCCACCAGTATAACCCTCATAGGAAGGTAGGGTCATGCTCAATGCAAGTATGAATGAGGAGTTACCATGGACAACCCACCAAGGTGGTCATAGATTCAACATGATTGAAATACGACGAAGTAAAGTGCCATATGACATGTATAAATCGTTTCAAGTCATGGTCAATGGGCTGCTTGCCTGGTTCAGAAAGACTTCGAGGTCTTCTCATGCTTTTCGTCGAACTCCGAGCACCTCGTTTGTTTTGTCAAATATCATCGAAAACAACCATGATAAGCCACTCAACAAGCAGGAAACAAAAGTGCTCTATAAAGAGGAGTTTTATTTTTCGTGGACATCTTTGGTCATAAGAAAAATACCTAGGTTTGCTCTAATGTATTTGAATCACTAGGGATTGTTGAATAGTGGAAATGGAGGAATTGGTGATCCCATAAAATGTCTACAAAAAACATTTTCATAAAAATGAGTGGATGTGCCTATCAATTAGGGAATGATTTTAGAATTGTTTTGGAAGTGGTTTCACTAGATGTGGTGTGGGTATGAATTCCCTAGAGTTTTGATAAGGTATATTAAATGAAGAAATGGGGCTATTTATTTGGCCTAGTAGAAACAATACATGAGAAAAATGTTCACCTATGCTAGAAAAATAAAGCATGATTTTAGAGTCACCTAGAAATTGGAATCACTCCATTTGGTGTTGATTTGAGCTCTCTAGGAATTTTCCAAGGTGGGGTTTGAATGATTCAAATTCAAATTTGAATTTGGACACTAGTGGAAAAATTTCTGGAAAAATCTGCAATGCACGAATTTGGATTGGTTATAACTTTAGGAGTCTCTTGAAATTTGAATCAATGAATTTGTAGTTCATTTGAATTTATTAATATTTGGCTAATCTCCCTGGTAAAAACAAAAAGGATAAAAGAAATTACCCAACTCGGCCTAAGCTACGCATTGAGCGCAAGGTAGCGCCGCAACGCGCTAGGCCGACATAGCCACATGATCCATCCAACAAAGGGGCCACGACGAAAGCATATTGCAATGATTACACTTCCCAGCACAGAAGGCTGCATCTACTAGGGCGGCTTCACTTATCTGGCATGGGCTAGACCTGTTGGGTCACTAGCAGGCGGGCCATGAGTATCAGGCTCGTCCCCCACCTCCCGCTCGAACAAAGGAGAGCAAGGGAGGCGAGGCCAAGCGGGCGCTGGCGCTGTTCCGGTGGCTTAGGACGCATCTGGCGGAGCTCTGGTCTATTGCGTGCTGAGCAAGGAGAGCCGTAGCCATAAGGGAGCACGGGGGCACCATTTTTTCCCAGGGCACCAAAGGGAGCACGGCTTCAGTCGCACTGATATCCAACGACATCGGCCATATATTCGATACACGAGACATACGTGGGAAAGAATGGGGCTCAGGAAAGGTACGTGGCGACGAGGGGGTCACTCCGATGAGGCCCATAGGAGGAGCAGGAGGCCACCCTGCCCGAATTTGAGCGGAGCTCGCTAGTGAGGATTAGGACATAGGGGTGGAAGAATGGAAGGATTGGAGGGGAAAACGGACCTAGGTGGTCCGTGGGAGAGAGTGGGAGCGAGAGGGAGCAGAGAGGGCGCTGGGGGAGAGCATATAGGCAGGGGGAACTGGAGGGAGCTTCAGCCCGTGTTAGATACCTTGGACGCTCCGACCCCGTGCGTCATAGCTTGCTTTTAGGCTTGCGAGCATCGGTGAGGGACGTGTGAAGGTGAGGGGACTCCCTGGCGCGAGTGGGTACTCTGCCATGCCCACCAATGAGCTACATTACAAGCACAAGATACAAAGTGTCATTTCTGCATGTCACAGGGTGTGGTCATCATGCCAACCCGTATCTAGAGAAGTATTCTGGTCAACCCCAGTTGTTTGTGGTGCGAGGCATGCATGTCATAGGCATCCGAAATTCACAAAGGTTAAGTTTGTAGCAGGAATCTTGGGGGCTAGCAAAATGGTTTTCACTGGTGGGAACTTCAGATGAAACCTTGTCTAGTCGCCCTAGCTAAGCAAGGAGTACATGACCACCAAGTTTCAGCTCTGGGAGATGAGAGTAGCTAGCACTTGTAGTTCAAGTCTACATTTCTGTCAAAAATCAAGTTTTAGAAGGACTGCTCACAGTTTCCACATGAGCATGCCATCTTTGGGTTTGGCCAGATGCATTAGCATACTAGACGTGATGTGGAAAGATTTGGGGGCATTTGCATGAATATAAATAATGTGACAGGGCTTAAACTGGCATACATATGTTGTCCAAGTGATAAATGGAGGGGTTTTACCCACCAATAATTGAGTAGAGACCAAAGCAAGTTTTTTGAGGTAGAAGATAGCTACCACATGTCGTGTTAAAAAATTAGGAGCAAGGAGATTATCTTAGTGTCACCTTTGATTGTCCACTACCTTGTGCATGAAGGTGTTTGGTGTTGTCCAAGGGCATCTAGGGGTATCCAATGGCCTTGAGAATTACCAGCGGTAAATGGTAAGACCATTTGGCCCTGATCACCAATACTGAGATTATATGGTGAAAGTTGACATTGTAAACTTGATGAACCCTAAAAATGGTCAAAAATGGTTTCTCCTAGATAAATGCATGCAAATTAATTCCCCCAATTCACCTCTTGTTGTGGTGGCATTATGTGAGGATTAGAGTATGCTGATATTCTCAATTCTAGAAACCATCAGAAGTGGTTTTGATGGTCTTTAGACAAGTGGATCTCTTCTCCTTATGTAGCACTTGGTGTGGATGCATTATCAGGATATTGGAACATGTCAACAAAATTTGAGCACAATTGAACACACTTGGGAATTTAGAGTTTCTCAAGTTTGGTTCTGCACAAAATGGTTTGGAATATTTTGGTTAACCAAATTAACTTGAATTGAGATGAAACTTGGCAAGATCATCACATATACCATGTGTGACTTGCAAGAATCTTAATGGGAATAATTGAGTTTATTTCTTATAGAAATATTTCAAACGCTTGAAATAAGCAGAAATGGTTTTGGAGGGTTTTGTCCAATATTGTAAACACGACCATGTGTTGAAACTCTTGTATATGGAAAATATATGTCCATTGAGTTTCCATAAACTTTCTCAAATATTATGGAAGCAATAAAAATAGTTTTTCTTCATAAAAGACCATTTCTAGCCTCAAAAAAGGTATTTAAACAAAATAGGGAAATAACTTCTAAAATAATAATTTTCTCGTTTTGTAAAATCATTTTGATAATAGGATTTAAATAAAATATTTGGGGCAAATAAACTTCCATAATTTGAGGACTTGCAGTACAAACCTCAATTCAGGGGGTTTTGGCACTAAATCCAATAAATGCCTTTTGGTTAGAGCAATATTTTATAAAAATTGTTTCTGGTCCTATACACATGGCAAGATCATTTGGCAAAGTTTTGGGTCAAGGAGATGAGTCTAGTGAGGAGGAGGAAGTTTGTGATTTTGAACACAATCCAACAAGCAAGCAATCACAACCAGTGAAAGCATCACATCATATAGAAAAAGTTTTAATTGGTCCTAATCGTTGAGCTATGCTAACTTAGCAAAGTAAGGCAAAACACGGGGTGTGACACTAGAATAGTACTCGAGGTCAAAACAATAACTTCTAGATCCTGCCAAAAGGAGTTTGATGGATATTTGAGCGAAATAGTTTTACCTACTTAGTGTGATAAGTAACATGATTAAATGGTGGATAAAAATGATAGGGATTACAAGCTTTGAGCTCATTTGAGCAAAGTTGACAATGTAAACTTTGAAAACCCTAGAAATCAACATAATTAGGTTTATGTAGATCTAGTTAAGCAAATCTACTCCCCCTAATGTACCACTTGGTGTAGCATCATTATTTGGGGACTAGATCACTCCTGCAAAGCATGGGAGCCATTGGAGAAACTTGCCAATGTAGACTTGCTCAAGTTTGGTTCTAGATAGAGAGGGTTTTGGAATATTTTGGTGAACCAAATGAGTTTGGATTGAGATGAAACTTGGCAACATCATCACATATATCATGTGTGAGTTGCTAGAATGTTCCTGGAATAATTTGATAATATTTCTTATAGAAATATTACAAAAGCTTGAAATAGGGAGAAAGGCTTTTGGAGGGGTTTGTTCAATATTTTGATCATGCCCATGTGTTGGAACTCTTATATATAGAAAATACATGTCCATCGAGTTTCCCTAAATTTTCTCAAATATTTTGGAACCAACAAAATAATTTCCCCACATAAAAGACCATTTCTCGCCTCAGAAAAGGTATTTATTTAGGAAAATAATTTTTAAAATAATTATTTTGTGGTTTTGGGAAGTCTTTGCGATAAAAGGATCCAAAAAATTCTTTGGGGCAAACCATCGACCCTAATTTTAGGACTTGTAGTACAAATCTCAATTCATATTGTTTTGGAATATTAAATTAAAGAAAAGCTTTTTGGTCAAAATAATATTTAATAAAAATTGATTTAGGTCCTATACACATGGTATGGTCATTGGGCAAGGATTTGGAGCAAGAAGATGAGTTCTGAAAGAAGGGAAACTTTGTGAATAAAAACCCAAATAGGCAAACAAGCATATAGCAACCAATTCAATCATCACAAACGCACTAACTGGGTTGAACATTAGGGATAGGCCTATGGACCTTCTTCCCAAGGCTCACCCCGGACCCCATATTGACATCAATGTCGTTCAAATCACCGGTGTAGTCTCAACCTCACTCGGTACAACATGTTGTTACTCGGCTTACCTGGAATCATTCAAATCGCCTTCTGTCAGTCGGATGCACCCTGGTAGTCGGACCACAGGAAGACGATGGCACCGAAGAGGCTGCAATGGCTAAGGACTTAAACCATCACATGTAGTGCAGTGAAGACTCATGTTACCAGTAACACCATTAATTATAACCACAATTTCTTGTAACTCTCTTGTTTATTAGCATTAACTCGCCTTCTAATTAAGCTCGGTCGGTCATGGCATACACTATATAAGCCACTCCAGGGCTCCAGCTCAAGGGTTCATCACCTTGTAATCTTTCATACCCCAAAAGAAAACATCGGCCTTAGGGCTCGAGACATAGGGTTGTTACCAATCCCGAGTGGGGCCCGAACTCGTACATTCGAGTGTATCCACGACGCTTAATTAGGCTTTGCCCCTCCTTTTGTACCACCCGGTACTATTGTGAGGGTCATTCCCACGACAGTTGGCGCCCACTGTGGGGCTGCACGTCTAGCAAATCCAGCGCAGTTGAAGTTATTACATTGTTCGTCGACATGATGACACTCGACTTAGAGATCCCCTTCGGCTCCCTTAGCTTCATCGTTGATGACTCAATGTGGCTGCAGGATGCGTCAATGGACACCGACGCCCTCCCTGCTCAAGGTACGTCCCATTTTGGTGCAGTTGCACATGTAGTCCTGATCAGGCTGCCATTGGTGTCGTACCACTGGTGCCCCCACACCATGCCACAGTTTGCCGCAAGCACTCTGGGCACTTGCGTATGCAGCGGTAGATCAAGGACGCCATGGCCAATCAGGCCATCACGGGGTAGGTGTCTACGCTAAGTTCCGATGAGCCCACCGTCAGCCTTTTCTCGTCATCATGTGAAGAATCACTTGGCGGATCTGACTACGAAAGCAGTGGGGGTACCGCCGAGGTCTTGATGGCCGACACGAACAGGGGAGGCGGTCTTGGTTTTGCCGCAAAGAATTCTCCCGCGAGTGATGGTGGAGAACGTCACCAAGACGATGATAGGCACCACCTTCAGTAGCCGCTCAACGAGCAGCAGTGGGAGAAATTTCAGCGGAGGAGCGAACAGGATCTCCGCTCCCCCTTCACCAGGAACACTCCGGGAGAGATCGCACTGGAGAACGCGCACCTGGCCAATTTGGCCGAGTGCGAGTGACTCGAGCGACTCCAGCTGTCACTCGATGCTCGGGCCGTGAGGGACTTATCGAGCTCCAGCCGCAACCATCGATAGTTGTTTGAGAACGACCATCCACGTCACATCGAGGTGATGCAAACGCCTTTATTGAAACTCGCTGCAGCCACTCAGATTGCTGATTCTATTCAGCCGAGTGATAGTGCGGTAGGGGAAGGCATTCGGGTGATCCAAGCTCTCTTAAGGCTGCCATGCAGCAGAATTCTGTGGTGTCGCAGTCACAGCATCGCATCCACTGAAAGTCCGTCCAGGCGGACACCATGCAGTCGGCTCATAGCCGACACATGGAGGGAAGACGCCAAAGGTCTCCTCCTCTTCCGAGAGGTGTGCACGGGGACCGGAGGCCGGATCATCAGGTCCGAAGAATATCACCTCCCGTAAGGAATGGCTCACTCGGTCACCGACCCCACTTCCACAGTCCAAGCCCCATTTTCCATTGGGGTTACGGGGACGACGGCTATCACCCCCCAGTTCACCACTCGGTCTATAATCACGTAACACATGGTTGATTCGTCACGTGATGGACGGGGAGTGTCTGGCCTCGAATGGTTCGGTCGACACATCTGAGATGTCAGAGATCCCCTCCAATTACTGATTGGCCATGGGGATCGGAAAGTTCAATGGTGAGTCTAAGCCAGAAACCTAGCTTGAGGACTACCGAGTGGCTGTCGAGATAGGCGGCGACGTCGACTACGTCACAATGAAGCATCTTCCCCTCATGGTAGTGGGGTAGGCGAGGGCGTGGCTCAATCAGCTTCCCTCCAGCAGCATCCATAGCTGGGTCGACCTTGCCCGAGTGTTTGTCAAGACCTTCGAGGGGACATACAAGCGTCCAAGCGGATCGACAGAGCTGCAACATTGTGTTCACAAGAGCACCGAGACTCTCAGTGAGTACATCCAGCTGTGGACCACTCTGCACAACACTGTGGACAACATCACCGAACACCATGCCGTGTGCGCTTTCAAAGCAGGCACTCGGTATCAGGAACTCATCCTCAAGTTTGGACGATCGGGGGACCTGTACCTCAGTCAGGCCATGGAAATCGCCAATCGGCATGTGAATGGTGAAAACAAGACCGCGTCCACAATGGCAAAGGCCGAGCCAACGAAGCCCCTTAGTTGGGCAATGCCGGGAAAAAGAAGAAGCGTAAGGGCGACCCATCAGCCAAACCGAAGGTTCTACTCTCTCGGGGTAGAGCCAGAACAAATCCAAGAATAAGAAAAAGGATTTGGTAGAAAGAAGAAGGTTGAGTCCAAGAGCAGTCTTTTGGACCAGTCATTTCTGATTCATGCTCTAGAGTGTCGCTTGCTCCAGAAGGAGACGAAGAAGGGGAGACCATCCCCGCCAAGCACACGGCTCACGACTGCCGCTTTCTCCAGAAGGAGATGGGTGGAGAGACCTCCGGGGACAAATAAGATAAGGATGACCCACAGGATGCCTCCAGGTTCTCGAACATCGAGGGGACCCTCACGATCTTTGCTGATGTCGAGAGAAAGAGCCGATTGAAAGTTGTCAATTGGGAGGTGAACATGGCAGCCCCGAGTATCACGAAATACCTCGATTGGGCGAAGACGTCGGTCACAATTGACCAATCGGATCACCCGGCCAACATAGCCACCCCGGGAGGCACGCGTTGGTGGTTGATCCAGCGGACAATGGTTACAACTGTGGAAAGTCCTCATGGACGAAGGCAGCAGCCTCAGCATCATATACGTCGACACTCTCAAGGAAATGGACATTCCATTGTCCCGTCTGAGCAAGAGTAACATGCAGTTTCATGGTGTCATCCCTGGAAAGAAGGCCAAATCACTGGCCATATCACCTTGAATATCGTATTCGGCAGCGAGAAGAATTACTGAAAGGAGACATTGACCTTTGAAGTGGTTGACTTTTGGAGCACCTATCACACCATCCTGGGTAGGCCCGCGTACGCACATTTCATGGCCCGCCCATGTTACATGTATATTAATCTTAAGATGCCAGCCAAAAGGCGTGGTCACGGTGACTCGCAATCGGAAGGTTGCCGAGGAGTACCTCCAGCAAGGCTCTAGGATCACAAACGAGCTGGTCCTCATAGTCGAGCTTGATGGGTACAAGAAGGCCGTGGATACTGAAGGTCTAATCAAATCAAAACGGCCGGCTACTCAGTCCTCCTTTCGGTCAGCCGGTGAGATGAAGTTGGTCCACTTTCACCCCACCGATCAGAGTGCTTCTGCGACGAACATCTCCACTTCACTCGCAGAGAAATAGGAAGACGAGTTCACCCATGTCCTCTGCGAGAACTGGGATATCTTCGCATGTAAGTTGTCTAACATGCGGGGGTTCCCAGGGAACTGGCTGAGCACCGCCTCCGAGTTGAGTCAAAGGTCAATCCCATCAAGGAACCCCTGCGCTGCTACTCCGTGGAGAAGCATAGGGCGATTGGAGAGGATCTCACTTGGATCCTAGTTGCCGAGTTCATCCGCGAGGTTTACCACTCCGACTGGTTGGCGAACAAGGTCATGGTGCCAAAGAAGAATAATTCATTCCAAATGTGTATTGACTTCAAGCATCTCAATCGGGCCTGCTCGAAGGACCAATTACTTTTACCCTGCATAGATCGAATTGTAGATTCGATCGCGGGATATGAACGCCTGCCGTTCCTGGATGTGTACTACGGGTACCACCAGATCCGAATGTATGGACCTGATGAAATAAAAACGGCCTTCAGCACCCCCATTCGGGTGTTTTTGCGACATCACAATGTCATTATGCCTCATGAATGCTGGAGCCACCTTCCAGCGCAGGATCGAAAAGTGCTTACAAGAACAAATCAATCAGAATGTCAAAGCATACATGGACGACATCATGGTCAAGTCGAGGAAAGGTTCTGTGGGGAACCCGACTAGCAAGTCGAGTTCGCCGTGCCCAGTGACCCCAAGGATCAATGTTCACTGAACACAGATACTGAATAATAGTGTTTTACATCCAAGTACCGAATTATTACATCAAACGACTAGAAGGTCGGGTTCAAGACCAAGGCCTAAGGCCAAATTAAACGGATACATCGAGTAGCAGAAACTCGTAAGGGCTAAGCGGTGCCCATGCCATCAAGCCTACACCGACATGCATTCTGACTTGGAAGCGTCCTAGATCACGGGTCCGTCTCCGACGGCGTACTCATCGCCAAACTCCGGTCCTTCCATGTCTGGTCAATAACATAACCAGTGGCAAGCCAATGAGTACTTTGAATGTACTCGCAAATAGCCCATGATATATATATGATAATGATTAACAGTAACGGTTATCTTGAGTGGAATGCGACATGGTGGTATGATCAAGTATGTGCAACAAGTTAAAGAATTACTTTTCAAGAACAGGTTACTGATATCAACCTCTTTGACAAGGGTTGAACACACCGGGTTCACCCTATATACCAAGTAATCGGACTTGTCGTAACCTCAATGGATTAGTGAGGGCTAAACCATCCGGGTTTACCCTATATGTGAAGTCACCGAACTTGATCATATTATTGTGATTATCATAACAACACCTTTTTTTAACACCACGCACACACACTTGGTTTATGCGGAAACACTTGACGTAGTTTAAGCAGCACCACCCAACTGTCCTTGACCGTGGACACGGCTATTCAAATAGTTTACACTCTGCAGAGGTAGTATGCTGGACCCACAAGGAACGGGAAACTTCTGTGTCATCCACGACTCGCGGTATATCACATATACCCGAGGTAAGTACCCGATCATCATCTTTCCCCTGATGATACTAGACAAAGAGATCCACTCGATTGGTACCTAGCCCACATGTTGTACGTCTTACGAGCACCGACTCTAGACTGTATCAACCATGCAGGGACCAACAGTGTGCCTGGAACTCATAATAATGGCATAGTCTTCCTACCTGGCACGACCCCATCACGAGAGTGACACCGATCACTCCCGCCACTAGTAATGTGGCTCTTTGCTAGCACCGACCAGAGTAATCAACAAAGCCTCGTCCCATAAAGGGGTATCATGGTCGTAGAGGTAAGGTTGGGACGGCCGAGACATCATAAATCTAATCCTTTTCCGAAACCATACTCTCACCAAAATCACCGGTGCATCACTTCACCAAAAGTGATCACCAACTCATCATCACCCTCGGGCATCAGTGGCACCCGACGGGGTTTTCGTAAACTCTTTCTTTAACTCATCATCATTCTCATGATAAAATGCTCTATTATTATTACTTGTCAACATGGTATGATATGACCCTCACGGGGTAGGGTCAAGCTCAATGCAATGATTCTACTCTACTAGTCAACATGACAGTAGCATGATCGTCGTAGATGGTAGGGTCAGCTCATCATGTTTGTGCTCCGAGGAGCCATGTGAATATCATTACTATCAATGCAAGTGCTTCGAAGAAGCCTTCGGTACCATCACATCAATGATGAACCGGCATCATGATCACATGCAACGGAAAATACTTGCTATTCTAGCATGCATCATTTTATATACTTAAGTCATGCCAAAACGGCTGCTTGCCTTGGTCAGCTAGGTATCCGGGGTCTTCGAGGTCTTCCGCTCCGGATCCTCCGTCACTCGGTAACTCTACCGTCGAGAAAGGAATAAATAAATACTAGCTCTCACTAAAACAGATCACAAAGTGCTTTTAAAAATGTTGCAAGGCTTGAATAAATTCAGGATATTATTTTGAAAAATGTTTCTTATTGTTTTATTAGCTAAGCATATTTATTTAAAGGCAAACAGAAGCAAACAAATGCTTTTTAATATCATTTTATTATACCAAAATAGTTTCTGTTTTTGAAAAATGCCAACTATTACAGAATCAAATACTACTAATTTTTAGAAAATTACTGGTGGAAGAATTATATTTTTCTACTGGCTAAATCTTTTTACAAAAATCATTTATTTTTCTGGATTAAAACAAAAGAAAAAGGCCGGAGGAAACAGATCCAGCCGGCCCAGCCAGCAGGCCTGGCCACCAGGCACGCGCGGGGTAGGTTCAAACCTGACATGCGGGCCCTTGGGGTCAGCGTTAGCGGCTGCGCGCGCTGGCTGCCCCAGGACACCGATAGGTGGGCTCCACCAGTCGGGTCCTTCTCCTACCTCCAGCCAGAGGGGTGGAGATGGACGCCGGCGAGGCTGCCGTTGTCCTCAAGCCTAGCTAGGAACGGGAACGGGTTCCTCGTGCCTCCGCCTACCTGCTCGTGGTCGGGACGTCACTGGAGGTGGTCTGGGTCACCGGCGACGAGGTGCTCATGGCGGAAGGGTTTCGGGTTCGTGTTGATCTTGGGGCTAGGGGTATGGATTCGCTCGGGAGAGTTAGGGGAAAAGTTTCTATTGTCAAGGGGAGTGTAATGAGAGGTCGGGCAGTGCAGGAGCTGATGTGTAGCCGGAGATCGACCGGAGCTCCGAGGTAGAGGGGCCTCGGTCGATCTCGAGCATCGGGGCTCTACGAGCTCGATTGGGCGACTAGGGAGTGTCTACTAGTTGTGCCGAAGCTGCTTGGAGGGTGCTGGAGTGCCGGGGGGACCTATTTCTAGGCCAACGACGGTGACTCGACTCGGGCACGCCGGTGACTCATCGTGGCATGCGTGCAAGCACAGGGAGGTGCTGGCCTCGAAACCACGGGTTCGGGACGTGGTTCAGGGCCTCCTAGTGCAAGGGCCGCAGAGGGAAAGCGAGTGGGGACGAGCTGCAGCGACCGTGCATGCTCGGCCGCGTCGGGCGCACATGGGCACGCGTCGCCTGAGCTCTTGCGTGAGGGCAGAGGGTCCCTGGGGTAGCTTTGCACTGAATGGTTGTCGGGGGAGCGCTTGGACATAACTGGGGAGGCTTTGACCCGCCGGAGCGTCGGCCCCTTGCGGGTGGCTCTCTGCAGCACGCCCAGAGCACAGTTTTGGCATGCCACGGCATGCTGGCTCGCTCTGCGGCACTTGGGACATGTCCTCCGTGTCCTGAGTGTTGCTAGGAGTGTGCCTAGCCGTTGTGGTTTAGTAGGAGCTCGAGCTGGTCAAGGGAGCAAGGAACACTAGTGTTGCCAGTACTGCCCTGCAGCTCAAATTGGAGTTCTTGTCACTTGTGCTTGGAGTTGGGGAGGGGCTGATTGACTGGGTGCTCAGGGTGTTCTGGTGCTCTAACACACCAAGTTTGGGGCCTTGACATTGGGTAAAACAGTGGCTAGGAGGGTTTTTACCTTCCTGTCAGTAGGTGTTCGACAGTGACTTGGGGTGCTTCCACTCCACCACTGTAAATGAAACTTAACTGGTTTGGTCTTGGGGTAAAAACATGGGGTTCCACCAAATCTGAGCTCCATTGAACAAGTTTGGCTTTGCAAACTTGAAAATGTCTCAAAATGACCAGTACTGTCCTTTACAAAGGAAGTGTGGCCAAACAAAGTCTCACCAATCCCATTTTTGGTGTGGAGTCCTCATTTGGGGTGTTAAACACCTCTGCAAAGTTTCAGGTCCATTGGAGAAACTTTGCAATGTAGAGTTGTTCCAACTCTACTCTGGACAAAGAGGGTTTTGGGCTCTTTAAGTGCACTTCCCCACCTTGGATCAAGGTGAGATTTTAGGTGAGCACCTAATATGGTTTGGGAGGGCTCCTGTAATTTTATGGGAATTTACTGGGATAATTTCCTTTGGAAACATCTCAAAAAGCTAAAACAGATAGAAATGGTTTTCAGGGTTTTACTGAAATAATATTAATATAAAATAGGGTTGAAAATCGTATGTATGGAAAATATATGTCCTTCACAGCTTCCATGAATTTACTCAGAATTTTCTAAGGCAGGAAAGTAATTTTCCTTGTGGGAATATCATTACTGTCCTTAGAAATAGACATAGATATAAAATAGGAAAATAATATTTTAAATCACCAATTAATGTTTTTAATGAATGAAAATAATATTAGGATCAGATCACCAACTTTGGTTGGAAGTGCCACTTGGCTTCATGAGCTAGTAGTGTATCCCAACATGATGAAGGTGATCTTGATATAAAGGAAAAAGGGTTTTTGAAGAGAGCAAAATAATAAGTTTTTCATGGGTTTGCGTCATCAAACAAGCAAGCATACACTCAAACAAGGGCTGACATTGCACTCACAACATTATTTGAAAAAGTTTTAACAAGCTCTGATTTTTGCAACACAGAAAACTCGGGGTGAAAAACAGGGTGTGACAGACCTATCCCCCTTACTAGAATCTCGTCCCCGAGATTCCTAAGCTAAGCGTTAAACAGCTCGGGAAATTCGGATCGAAGATAGTCATCACGTTCCCATGTGGCTTCTGCTTCGGTATGGTTGCTCCATTGAACCTTGAAAAACATGATGGTGCGGCTTCTGGTGCAACGCTCGGCTACATCCAAAATGCGGATCGGTCTCTCGCGGTAGGTAAGATCCGGTTGAAGGTCAATAGCTTGATGATCAATATCCTTGTAAAGATTGGGACGATTCGGCACTTGCACACACTTCCGGAGCTGTGACACAAGGAACACGTTGTGCACACCCGAAAGTTCAGGAGGTAGCTCCAACTGATAAGCTACTTCCCCGCGCCTTGCCGTGATATTGAAGGGTCTAGTGAACCTTGGAGCTAGCTTCCCCTTGACATGGAAACGCTTGGTCCCCTTGAGAGGCGTGACTCGCAAGTACACTTGGTCTCCGGGAACAAACTCCACGTTTCTGCGGCAAGGGTCCGCATAGCTCTTCTGCCTTGACTTAGCTGCCTCCATGTTCTCTCGGACAAGCTGAACCTTGTCCCCTGCTTCCTGCAGTGCTTCTGGTCCGAAAACTAGTCCTTCGCCGGTTTTGGACCAATTGAGTGGGGTGCGGCATTTCCGCCCGTATAATGCTTCGAATGGGGCCATCTGAAGACTGGACTGGTAGCTGTTGTTGTAAGAGAACTCGGCAAATGGTAGGCAGTCTTCCCACTTGGCACCATGGGCCAAAACACAATTGCGGAGCATGTCCTCAAGTATCTGGTTTACCCTCTCGGTCTGTCCGCCCGTCTGCGGGTGGAAAGCCGTACTGAAGGAGAGTTTGGTTCCGAGAGCTTCCTGAAACTTCTTCCAGAATCTTGAGGTGAACTGGGTGCCGCGGTCGGACACGATCTCTTTGGGAACTCCATGGAGACTCACCACTCGATCAATGTACAGACTGGCCAGCTGGCTGCCATCGTAAGTGGTGTTAACGGGGATGAAATGGGCCACCTTGGTGAAATGATCAACTATGACCCAAATGGAGTTATGTCCCTTATTCGACCGGGGCAACCCAGTGATGAAGTCCATGCCGACTATCTCCCACTTCCATTCCGTCACTTGAAGAGGTTGTAGCAATCCAGCGGGTCGTCGGTGTTCAGCCTTGAATCGCCGACATACATCGCATTTAGCGACATAGGAGCCAATTTCCCTCTTCATGCCATGCCACCAAAATCATTCTCGGATGTCTTGGTACATCTTGGTACCACCTGGATGGATAGAGTACGGTGTGTCATGTGCCTCTTGTAGGATCAAGTCCTTAAGTTCGGCCTTGTTGGGTATGCATAAGCGCTTCCCGTACCACAATACTCCTTGCTCATCAATCGAGAATCCTGGGGCTTTGCCTTCTCGCACCTTCCTCTTGAGGCCTTCGATACTCTTGTGCCCCTTCTGGGCTTTCTTGATGTCGTCTGCCAGAGTAGGCTTGACTTCGAGGTTGGCCAGATACCCTGGTTCAACTATCTCAAGTCCTAAGCCCTCCATCTCTTCACACAAGGCGGGTAACCTTTCCTTGAGCGTGAAGTTCAAGGAGCCTGCCTTCCGGCTCAAGGCATCGGCTACCACATTCGCCTTGCCGGGATGGTACTGAATGCTGAGGTCGTAATCCTTGATTAACTCAAGCCATCTCCGTTGTCTCATATTCAGCTCCCTCTAGGTAAAGATATATTTCAGACTCTTGTGGTCTGTATATATCTCGCATCGCTTTCCCAGAAGGTAATGTCGCCATGTCTTCAGAGCATGCACTAGAGCTACTAGCTCGAGATCATGGGTGGCGTAGTTCTCCTCAAGCGGTCGCAGTTGCCATGACAAGTACGCCACGACCCTGCCATCTTGCATCAGGACTCCACCGAGCCCGGTTCCCGAGGCATCACAATATATCACGAATTCCTTGTTGATGTCCGGAGTAGCCAATACAGGGGCGGTAGTTAGCCTCTTCATCAACTCCCGGAAGCTTGCTTCACACGCCGGTGTCCATTGGAACTTCTGGCCTTTCTTCAAGAGCTGAGTCATAGGTCGAGCGATGCTGGAGAATCCTTCGACAAACTTGCGGTAGTATCCCGCGAGCCCGAGGAAACTCCTGACATCTTTCACGTCCTTGGGTGATTCCCAGTTGGTCACCATAGTAATCTTGGACTGATCCACGGCCAAACCACGTGCCGTCAGGGTATGACCCAGAAATCCAAATTCGTTCAGCCAGAACTGACACTTGCTGAGTTTGGCATAAAGTTGGTGCTCTCGACGCTTTCCCAGAACTAGCCTCAGGTGTTGCTCATGTTCTTCTTCAGACTTGGAGAAGATTAGTATGTCATCGATGAATACAACGACAAACTTGTCCAAATATTCCATGAAGACCTTGTTCATGAGGTACATGAAGTAGGCTGGGGCATTCGTCAAACCGAAGGGCATGATTGTACATTCATATAGACCGTACCAGGTCACGAATGCAGTCTTGGGTATATCTTCGGGTCGGATCTTCAACTGGTAGTATCCCGATCGGAGATCGATCTTGGAAAATACCCTGGCCTCGTTTAACTGGTCAAACAGGTCTTGGATCTTGGGGAGCGGGTACTTGTTCTTAATTGTGACTTCATTAAGGGAACGGTAGTCGACGCAGACTCAAATGGTACCATCCTTCTTTGAAACAAATAGAACAGGTGATCCCCAAGGTGACGCACTCGGATGGATGAACCCTTTCCTGAGTTGCTCATCCAGCTGCTTCTTCAGCTCTGCCAACTCCTCGGAACCCATCATGTAAGGCTTTTTATAAATAGGCCTTGATCCGGGCATGAGCTTAATGATGAACTCAATGTCTCGGTCAGGAGGCATTTCGGGTAGCTCGTCAGGGAAGACGTCCGGGTATTCACAGACTATAGGCACTCGATCAAGCTCTACCTCGGCGAGACTGTTGACTCGAGGTGCCTGAGCCGATACTGGCTCGGAGACAAACTTGACCTTGACCCCTTGGTTCCTTATCATGGTGATGGCCCTGTTGGCACAGTCCAAAAGACTCTGGTGTTTAGCCAACTAATCCATACCAAGAATTACTTCTACACCTTGCGATTTAAGCCAAATGAAGTCTGCCAAGAAACTCGACCCATTGATAACTATCTCGACCCTTCTACACCCTAGGTTGGTCCTTAATACTGCTCCCGGGGTTTGGATTGCCATCTGCCCGCGGAGTAGAGTGGATTTTAGACCGCACTTTTCCGGAAACCCTTGAGTAACAAAAGAATGCGAGGCACCACAATCAAACAACACTGTTGCTGGAGTTGAGTTGACGAGGAGCGTACCCAGAATGCAGTCCGGGTCTTCCTGTGCTTCTTCTACTGTGATGTGATTGATCCGGTCCCTACCATTGAGCTGTTGGTTGCGGGGGCCTGGTTCCTCCCTGGGGCACCTTGACCGGGGTTGGGTGCATTGGGACGCGGTGCATCGGGCTTCTTGTTGGGGCACTGCCTGGAATAGTGCCTAGTCTGACCACAGCCAAAGCAGGTGACTTGCCCCGGAGGGTTGGTCTTGATTCCACCGTGGTTCGGCGGGTTGACTACTGGCTTGGCTTGCTGCTGAGGCTGGTTATTCTGGCGAAGCACCGGATACTTGTACTGCTGCTGAGGAAAGTTGGGTCTTGCAGGTGCTCATTGCCATGGTCTTGGTCTTGCGTTACCGGGTCCTCCACTGCCCATCAGTTTGCGCTTGCGGGTGTCGTCCATTGCACGACGCTTGTCTTCCAGCATAAGCGCCTTGTTAACCAACTCGATGAAAGTCTGGCAGTCGCAAACCACAAGCTGGTATTGCAGGGACTGCTGTAACCCTTCCATGAAGCGTTCCACCTTAGCGGCCTCGGTGTTAACATCTTCAGGTGCGTACCTCGACAAGACATTAAACTTCTGCAGGTACTCCTTAACAGTTCCACTGCCCTGCCTCAAGGCTCGGAATTCCCGCTTCTTAATGGTCATCAGTCCAGGCGGAATGTGAGCTGCGTGAAATCCTTCCTTGAACATCTCCCACGTGATGACTTGCCCTGCCCGCATGATCTGGAATCCATCCCACCATGCCCTGGCGGTGCCTCCGAGACAGTGAGAATCATAAAGGACCTTCTCATGATCATCGGTGCACTTGACCAGCGCAAGGAGGTCTTCAATGGTGCGAATCCAGTCATCGGCATCCAGGGGTTCAGTCGACTCCGTGAATATGGGGTTCGTAGTCCGCATGAACTCAGAAAGAGTAGAGAGATCACCACCATAATCATTCCGCGGCAGGTTGTCCACCAAGACTTGAGTGAGCTGCTGGATAGCGGCATTGCTAGCTTGACGCTCCTCCCGAAGAGCTTGAAGAAACTGAGCCATCGTCAAGTTCTCAGGAGGAGGTGGTGGCGGAAGGTCTCTAGGCTGCTCGTGGTGACATCCAGCGTGAGCTTCTCCTTCGGTTCCCTCCGGCGTCCCTGAGGAGCCGGCGTCGTGGTTGCCGAAGGTGCTGTTGCGGGTTGCGTTCACCATCCTGTCAAAGAAACAGACAGGTCAAAATGCCACCTTGCTCGGGAGTACAAGGATTTGCTCCTAGTAAGAGGGGTCCAATACGTGCATGTGCCAAGTTTTTAAAACCGAAGTTTTTGACGAACTAGAAATTGCATTCATGACAACTAGGTGACGTAGTCACTTACAGGCTGCCCAAGGCAATAGGTGACTTACATCAAGCACACATACGCAAATTAAAAACAGATACAAGGATACCCTATACTCGGGTACTCCGAATTGCCTACGCTAAAACCTACGCGGCGGAGTGCTCGATCTCAAAGGCGGGCTCAACAGGATCCTCATCTTCATCAACATCCTCTTCCTTTATAGGAGCGGAAGAAAGAATCCGCACATCTCGGTGTCTCTTGGGCGAGGCGGCGAAGATCTCAGTGTACTCTTCCGCTGTCAGGCGGCGACTCCGAAGAGGGACTGCCTGGATGGGTAACACACCACCCCTAGTGGCAGCAGCTGCCGTCCCTTCAGGTCCGCCTGCCTTCTTTACCTTGCGGTTCTGCATCTTCTCAGTGTGGAGCACGCCTTTGACTAGGTGCAGCTCTTGGCGAAGCTTGACTGATTCCTTAACCAAGAAGTGTGTCAGGGTGTCTGACGAGAGACTGAAGTAGGTCTGAAACCTTAGTGGCATCCCATCCTCCGTGGCTGGGGTGAGTGTCCAACTCCCATCCACTCCTTCCTTAATGAAACGTAGATGACGGGTGACAGGCTCATTAGCCATCTCAGGGAGGATGCTGCGGAGTTGCACGAGCGCCTCTCGTGCAGCCGTCTCCACTGCCAACATCAGATCTCCCATCTGTGGTCCTTCGAAGAACCAACTAGACGGGGAGTCATTAGCCTTCACTATCACGTCCACGTGACATTCCTTGGTGTCGGCGTTGACCCAGTGCTCGTGGTAGAGGAAGATGGGCGTGTGTCGTACGTGGCACTTCTCGAGACAATCCACCAGAAGTAGTGGAAAGCCGGTCTCCAGAAGCGCCTCAGGTACGGCAGCCATCTACAAGGCATAGGAGAGAAGTCAGGAGGTTGTATATGCAAGAGTCTTGTGCAAGGCTGGCGTTCTAACGTTCTCTATTAACATCCACACTATCTAAGGCTTCCTATAGTCACGATGCCTCTGATACCAGTTCTGTGGGGACCCCGACTAGCAAGTCGAGTTCGCCGTGCCCAGTGACCCCAAGGATCAATGTTCACTGAACACAGATACTGAATAATAGAGTCTTACATCCAAGTACCGAATTATTACATCAAACAACCAGAAGGTCGGGTTCAAGAGCAAGGCCGAAATCCAAATTAAACGGATACATCGAGTAGCGGAAACTCGTAAGGGCTAAGCGGTGCCCATGCCATCAAGCCTACACCGACAGGCATTCTGACTTGGAAGGGTCCTAGATCGCGGGTCCGTCTCCGACGGCGTACTCATCGCCAAACTCCGGTCCTTCCATGTCTGGTCAATAACATAACCAGTGGCAAGCCAATGAGTACTTCGAATGTACTCGCAAACAGCCCATGATATATATATGGTAATGATTAATAGTAACAGTTATCTTGAGTGGAATGCGATGTGGTTGTATGATCAAGTATGTGCAACAAATTAAAGAATTACTTTTGAAGAACAGGTTACTGATATCAACATATCTGACAAGGGTTGAACACACCGGGTTCACCCTATATACCAAGTCATCAGACTTGTCGTAACCTCAATGGATTAGTGAGGGCTAAACCATCCGGGTTTACCCTATATGTCAAGTCACCGAATTTGATGATATTATTGTGATTACCATGACAACACCTTTTTTAACACCACACACACACACTTGGTTTATGCGGAAACACTGGACGTAGTTTAAGCAGCACCACCCAACTGTCCTTGACCGTGGACACGGCTATTCGAATAGTTTACACTCTGCAGAGGTAGTACGCTTGACCCACGAGAAACGGGAAACTTCCGTGTCATCCATGACTCGCGGTGTATCACATATACCCAAGGTAAGTACCCAATCATCATCTTTCCCCTGACGATACTAGACAAAGAGATCCACTCGATTGGTACCCACCCCACATGTTGTACGTCTTACGAGCACCGACTCTGGACTGTATCAACTATGCAGGGACCAACGGTGTTCCTGGAACTCATAATAATGGCATAGTCGTCCTACCTGGCACGACCCCATCACGAGAGTGACACCGATCACTCCCGCCACTAGTAATGTGGTTCTCTGCTAGCACTAACTAGAGTAATCAACAAAGCACTGTCCCATAAAGGGGTATCGTGGTCGTACTGGAATGGTCGGGACGGTCGATACATCATAAATCTAATCCTTTTCCGAAACCATACTCTCACCAAAATCACCGGTGCATCACTTCACCAAAAGTGATCACCAACTCATCATCACCCTCGGGCATTAGTGGCACCCGACGGGGTTTTCGTAAACTCTTTATTTAACTCATCATCATGCTCATGAAAAAATGCTCTATTATTATTACTTGTCAACATGGTATGACATGACCCTCACGGGCTAGGGTCAAGCTCAATGCAATGATTCTACTCTACTAGTCAACATGACAGTAGCATGATCCTCATATATGGTAGGGTCAGCTCATCATGTTTGTGCTCCGAGGAGCCATGTTAATATCATTACTATCAATGGAAGTGCTTCGAAGAAGCCTTCGGTACCATCACATAAATGATGAACCGGCATCGTGATCACATGCAACGGAAAATACTTGCTATTCTAGCATGCATCACTTTATATACTTAAGTCATGGCAAAAGGGCTGCTTGCCTTGGTCAGCTAGGTATCCGGGGTCTCCGAGATCTTCCGCTCCGGATCCTCCGTCACTCGCTAACTCTACCGTCGAGAAAGGAATAAATAAATACTAGCTCTCACTAAAACAGATCACAAAGTCCTTTTAAAAATGCTGCAAGGCTTGAATAAATTCAGGATATTATTTTGAAAAATATTTCCTATTGTTTTATTAGCTAAGCATATTTATTGAAAGTCAAACAAAAGCAAACAAATGCTTTTTAATATCATTTTATTATACCAAAATAGTTTCTATTTCTGAAAAATGCCAACTATTACAGAATCAAATACTACTCATTTTTAGAAAATTACTGGTGGAAGAATTATATTTTTCTACTGGCTAAATATTTTTATAAAAATAATTTAGTTTTCTGGATTAAAACAAAAAAAAGGCCAGGGGATACAGATCCAGCTGGCCCAGCCAAACCAGACATGCGGGCCCTTGGGGTCAGCGTCAGCGGCTGCGCGCGCTGGCTGCCCCAGGACACCGACAGGTGGGCTCCACCTGTCGGGTCCTTCTCCTACCTCCAGCCAAAGAGGTGGAGATGGATGCCGGCGAGGTTGCCGTTCTCCTCCGGCCTAGCTAGGAACGGAAACGGGTTCCTCGTGCCTCCGCCTACCTGCTCATGGTCGGGACGTCACCGGAGGTGGTCTGGGTCGCCGGCGATGAGGTGCTCGTGGCGGAAGGGTTTCGGGTTCGTGTTGAACTAGGGGCTAGGAGTATGGATTCGCTCGGGAGAGTTAGGGGAAACATTCCTGGTGTCAAGGGGAGTGTAATGAGAGGTCGGGCAGCGCAGGAGCCGATGTGTAGCCGGAGATCGACCGGAGCTCCGAGGCGGAGGGGCCTCGGTCGATTTAGAGCACCGGGGCTCTGCGAGCTCGAATGGGCGACTAGGGAGTGTCTACTTGTTGTGCTGAAGCTGCTTGGAGGGTGCTGGAGTGCCGGGGGGACCTATTTATAGGCCAACGACGGTGACCCGACTCTGGCATGCCGGTGACTCACCGTGGCACGCGTGCAAGCACAGTGAGGTGCTGGCCGCGAAACCACGGGTTCGGGACGTGGTTTAGGGCCTCCTGGTGCAACGGCCGCAGGGGGAAATCGAGTGGGGACGAGCTGGAGCGGCCGTGCATGCTCGGTTGCGTCGGGCGCGCACGGGCACGCGTCGCCTGAGCTCTTGCGCGAGGGGGAGAGGGTCCCTGGGGTAGCTCTGCACTGAATGGTTGTCGGGGGAGCGCTTGGAAATAACTAGGAAGCTGGGACCGGCCGGAGCGTCGGCCCCTTGTGGGTGGCTCTCTGCAGCGCGCCCAGAGCGCAATTTTGGCATGCCACGATATGCTGGCTCTCTTTGGGCACTTGGGACGTGTCCTCCATATCCTGAGTGTTGCTGGGAGTGTGCCTAGCCGTTGTGGTTTAGTAGGAGCTCGAGCTGGTCAAGGGAGCAAGGAACACTAGTGTTGCCAGTACTGCCCTGCAGCTCAAATTGGAGTTCTTGTCACTTGTGCTTGGAGTTGGGGAGGGGCTGATTGACTGGGTGCTCAGGGTGTTCTGGTGCTCTAACCCACCAAGTTTGGGGCCTTGACATTCGGTAAAATAGTGGCTAGGAGGGTTTTTACCTTCCTGTCAGTAGGTGTTCGACAGTGACTCGGGGTGCTTCCACTCCACCACTGTAAATGAAACTTAACAGGTTTTGTCTTGGGGTAAAAACATGGGGTTCCACCAAATCTGAGCTCCATTGAACAAGTTTGGCTTTGCAAACTTGAAAATGTCTCAAAATGACCAGTACTGTCCTTTACAAAGGAAGTGTGGCCAAACAGAGTCTCACAAATCCCATTTTTGGTGTGGAGTCCTCATTTGGGGTGCTAAACAGCTCTCCAAAGTTTCAGCTCCATTGCAGAAACTTTGCAATGTAAAGTTGTTCCAACTCTACTCTGGACAGAGAGGGTTTTGGGCTCTTTAAGTGCACTTCCCCACCTTGGATAAAGGTGAGATTTTAGGTGAGCACCTAATATGGTTTGGGAGGGCTCCTGTAATTTTATGGAAATTTACTGAGATAATTTCCTTTGGAAACATCTCAAAAAGCTAAAACACACAGAAATGGTTTTCAGGGTTTTACTCAAATAATATTAATATAAAATAGGGTTGAAAATCTTATGTATGGAAAATATATGTCCTTCTGAGCTTCCATGAATTTACTCAGAATTTTCTAAGGCAGGAAAGTAATTTTCCTTGTGGGAATATCATTACTGGCCTTAGAAATATACATAGATATAAAATAGGAAAATAATATTTTAAATCACCAATTAATGTTTTTAATGAATGAAAATAATATTAGGATCAGATCACCAACTTTGGTTAGAAGTGCCACTTGGCTTCATGAGCTAGTAGTGTATCCCAAGATGATGAAGGTGATCTTGATATAAAGGAAAAAGGGTTTTTGAAGAGAGCAAAATAATAAGTTTTTCATGGGTTTGAGTCATCAAACAAGCAACCATACACTCAAACAAGGGCTCACATTGCACTCACAACATTATTTGAAAAAGTTTTAACAAGCTCTGATTTTTGCAACACAAAAAACTTGGGGTGAAAAACAGGGTGTGACAGGTTCCGACCTTCTAGCCGACCGCGCCGAAACCTTTGCGAACCTCCAACGCTACGGGATTAAGCTCAATCCAGCCAAATGCACCTTTGGTGTTCCGTCTAGAAAGCTACTAGGATTCCTCATTTCAAAATGGGGTATCGATGCCAATCCATCCAAATCCAAATGAGATAGCCGGAGCACATCGATGATGTGCATAGGCTTACGGGCTCCCTTGCAGCCCTGAGCCGATTCATCTCAAGACTCGGTGAGAAGGCTCTACCTCTTTACCTATTGATGAAGATATCCGACAGATTCGAGTCGATCTACCTGACAGTAAAGAAGGTAGTCGGCTATTTCGGAGCAAAGATATCCACACTACCACAAGATGGTTTACGGGATCTACTTGACAGTAAAGAAGGTAGTCCACTATTTCGAAGATCACTCGGTCACTGTCATTAGTGACGCCCCTATGGAGGAAATCCTACACAATCGGGATGCTACTGGACGAGTGTCCAAATGGGCGTTTGAGCTCCTATGTTGGAGATCAAATTTGAAGCCAACAAGGCAATCATGTCTCACGCCTTTGTGGACTTCCTTGCTGAATGGATAGAGCAAGAGCAGCCGACTCCGTACATCCCCGAGCATTGCACTATATTCTTCGATGAATCGAAAATGGTCCATGGCTCATGGGCTGGAGTGGTTCTCGCTTCCCCTAGGGGAGACCGACTTAGCTACGTGCTCCAAATCCACTTTGATTCATCCAACAACTATGCCGAGTATGAGGCCCTCCTGTACTGGCTCCACATGGCTATATCACTCGGCAATTTCCATTTGATGGTCTATGACGACTTGGATCTCGTTGTCAATCTAGTAATGAAAGAATGGGACATTCGAAGCCTAGAAATGACACTCTACTGCAACACAATCAGGAAACTAGGGAAATCTTTGAAGGGTTGGAACTACACCACATGCACCGAGCCAAGAATCAAGCGACTCATGATTTGGCAAAGATAGGGTCCACTCGGAAAATCGTTCCGAAGGGCGTGTTCCTCGAGCATTTACGCACCCCCTCGATCAAGGAGGGTCCCTTCTTAGAAGAGGCCCTGCAAGGAATCGGTCAATCTAATACAACTAAGATCGACGTCCTAGCCGTCGTCGACCTCGCCCACGAGATCTTGGGTGATAACCTACAAGTATAGGGGATTGCAACAATTTTCGAGGGTAGAGTATTCAACCCAAATTTATTTATTCGACTCAAGGTGAGCCAAAAAATATTCTCAAGTATTATCAGCTAAGTTATCAATTCAACCACACCTGAAAAACTTAATATCTGTAGCAAAGTGTTCAGTAGCAAAGTGGTCTGGAAGTAACGGTAACTCTGACAAACGTGGGAGTAGCAGTTTTGTAGTGAGTGTAACAATAGCAATGGAAAAGCAACTTAGAAAAGACCAATACGTGGAATGCTCGTCGGCAATGGATTAGTGATGGATAATTATGCCGGATGGCATTCATCATGCAACGGTCATAACATAGGGTGATACAGAACTAGCTCCAATTCATCAATGTAATGTAGGCATGTATTCCATATATAGTCATACATGCTTATGGAAAAGAACTTGCATGACATATTTTCTCCTACACTCCCATGGCAGCGGGGTCCTAATGGAAACTAAGGGATATTAAGGCCTCCTTTTAATAGAGAATCGGAACAAATCATTAGCACTTAGTGAATACATAAACTCCTCAAATTACGATAATCATTGGAAAGAATCCCAGTTATTGTCACCTCGAGGACGCGGATCATAACTCGTAATAGCTTTCTATAACTTGCAAGATATCATCTAGAACACATATCTATTCATGGAAACATAATAGGTATAGATCTGAAATCATGGCACTTGGGCCCTAGTGACAAGCATTAAGCATAGCAAAGTCATAGCAACATCAATCTCACAGCATAATGAATACTAGGGATCAAACCCTAACAAAATTAACTCGATTACATGATAGATCTCATCAAACCCATCACCGTCCAACAAGCCTGCGATGGAATTACTCACGAAAGATGGAGATCATCATGAAATTGGTGATGATGGATGGTTGGTGATGATGACGTTGTCGATTTCCCCTCTCTGGAGCCCAAATCAGACCCCAGATCTACCCTCCCGAGGAAGAACAAGAGGTGGCGGCGGCTCCGTATCGTAAAACACAATGAACTCTTCTCTCTGGTTTTTTATCCCCGGATACGACTATATAGAAGTGGAAACAAGGTCGATGGACCCTCAGGGACCCCACAAGGCAGGGGGCGCGGCCTAGGGGGTGCACGCCCTACAGGCTTGTGGCCAGGGGGTGGCCCCTCTCCGGTAGATTCTTTAGCTAGTATTTTTATTAATTCTAGAAAATTTCTCTGTATATTTTCAGGTCAATCCGAGAACTTCTATTTCTGCACAAAAATAACACCAAGGCAATTTTGCTAAAAACAACGTCAGCCCGGGTTAGTTCTGCTCAAATCATGCAAATTAGAGTCCAAAACAAGGGAAAAAGAGTTTGGTAAAGTAGATACGTTGGAGACGTATAAACTCTCCCAAGGTTAAACCTTTTCTTATCCTTGAGCAATTCAGTTGATAAACTAAAAGTGATAAAGAAGAACTTTTATGAACTCTACTTGATCTTGTTGTTTTAAATATGTCTATCTTATGTTGAGATCTTCAGCTCAAATTGTAGGCTAACCATATTCACAATAATATTTATGTCTCATATTAACTTATATCAATGGCGCAATCAACTAGAGAGCAATAATAATAAGTCTCGGATGACAACAATTTTATCAAAACAATCATAATACAATATGATAAACTGGTATCTCGCTAGCCCTTTCTGAGACCGCAAAACATAAATCCAGAGCACCTCCGGAGAATAAGGACTAACTAGACATTGTAATTCATGGTAAAAGAGATCCAGTCATACTCATACTCAATATCAATTAATAACAAAGCATACAAATGACAAATGTGCTCTCTAACAGGTGCCATTTTATAAGAACAAGGTGACTCAACAGTAAAGGAAAATAGATAGGCCCTTCATAGTGGGAAGCATTTATTTAAAGAGTCGCCGGAGCTCGAGGTTTTAAAACAGGGATGAAACAAAATATTGGGCAGTTTGCTTTCATTGTCAACATAGCCACTAAGAGTTCTCAATATCTTCCATGCTAGATACATTATAGGCGGTTCCCAAACGGAATAGTAAAGTTGTTACTCCCCCTCCACCAATTGATCACACTCCACGGCAGGCCGAATCCACGGGTACCGTCCATACGAACAACAATCCTGGGGGAATTTTTTTTCATTCAATTTGATTTGACTTTTGAGCATGGAACTGGCCATCCCGATTACCAGCCACTTTGTCGTGAATGATAGTGAATCAAAACATATCTTGAGAATAACCCACCTAGCATAGAAGATGCTGACAACCCCGAGTCACTATATGAGCGATTCACGTATACAAAACAGAATATTTAATTGAAGGTTTAGGTAGGTATGGTGGACTCATATGGAATAACCCACCTAGCATGCAATTTACTTGGAACGGCAGGTAAATACCACATATAGGTAGGTATGGTGGACTCATATGGAATAACTTTAGGTTGATGGAAATGGATGCACAAGCAATATTCCCACTTAGTACAAGTGGAGGCTAGCAAGAAACTAGGAAGCGACCAACTAGAGAGCGACAACTGTCATAAACATGCTTTGACATTAACCAACATAGAGTGCAAGTATGAGTAGGATATAAATCCCCATGAACATAAATATCGTAGAGGCTATGTTGGTTTTGTTTCAACTACATGCGTGAACATGTGCCAAGTCAAGCCACTCGAATCATTCGGAGGAGGATATCATTCTATCATACTACATCACAAACATTCTAATATGCATGTTGGCATTCAAGACAAACCATTATTCACTCCTAGATAATTAAGCATGGCATAAGTATCTATAATATCTAATTGTCATTGGAAACATGTTCAATCCGTACAAGTTGAATCCAAAACGATGAGCTAATCATATTTACAAAAACAAAATAGGTCGAGTTCATACCAGCTTTTCTCCATCTCTGTCACTTCATCATATATTGTCATTATTGCCTTTCACTTACATGACCGAACGGTGTGAAAAATAATAATAAGAGTGCACATGCATTGGACTAAGCTGGAATCTGCAAGCAATAACTCAAAGGAGAAGACAAGGTATTATGGACTCTCGGATAGATAAATGATAATGAACATGATAGCCACTCAGCATGTCATCATGGTCTTCGCCTTATGACCCAAAGAAGAAAGAAAAACTATTTTCACGGTAAAGCCAGCAACAAGCAAAAGAAGAACGAAAAATCTTTTGGGGTTTTCTTTTAACACTACAACTAAACAAACTATAAGGTAAAGCTAAAACTATTTTTTGGATTTTCTCAAGGTTAAATAAACACACAAGAAGAGAACAAAAGGAAGAAATAAACTACCACGGATGTTACAAGGAACAAGTATGAACACCGACAAGTGGAATGAGTGTGTGAACATGAATGTAATGTCGGTGAGAAATACATACTCCTCCAAGCTTAGGCTTTTGGCCTAAGTTGGTCTAACGCCTTGGCTGGCCCAAATAATATAAAAAGTCATAGTTGGGGTTATACAAGGTTGCAACAGCTTCCGCCTGAACGGCTTATGCGTGGAGGTGAGCGGCATTCGCCTCTCTCTCATACTCGTTTGCCTCCTCTTTGGTTATAAAGTACCTTTGTTTTTCCGAAAAGTTAAAGAAGGCAGGAGAAGGAAGGGTAATATGGACATCATGTTGTCTATAAAAAATTAGTCAATATAGGAGGTGTTCTCATTTCTCTTGAAGAACTGGTAGTGCACCATAGCCTCACAATCCAGAAAAACAAGTGGTAACTCAATATCATTTCCCTTATTGGTATCCCAAGATAATCCGCTACGCGAGTGGCATAAATTCTACCAAAGAAATCTCCATCCTTAGCATTTTTGTGCATCCTCCTAGCAATAATAGCTCGTAAGTTATATCGTCTATCACCCATGACCGCACTCTTGAGAATACTAAGGCCAGGCACACAAAGGTGGCTATGCTCATGCTTCCGTTAATACATCTACCTATGAAGATAGCAAGATAATATGTGGCAGGAAAGTGAATGCTCCCCAAGGTAGTATGTGTAATATTTCTAGTTTCTCCCACGGTGTCGCTAGCAAGAAAATCATTGTATTCGGCTTTGTAAGAATCACTAAAGCTACCCCATTGCGGAATTTTGCATGCATGGTTAAAATTCTGGGTCCATATTATAAGATTTATCATAAAGATTAAATAGAATGGAAAGTGTATTACACCTTGATGAAAATTCAAACCTCTGCATGATGGAATCAGTGAGTTGATAATATTGCTTGCATTGGTTTGAAACAAAATCTTCAAGGGCAGCATTTCGCATGTACGCATAAAATTCATCCTTGAATCCAGGCTAGACCATTAATGATTCCGATGAGCATTCACAAGGCCGAACTTGAGCTTCCCATAGGTGTTCATGGTCGGACTCGCGTATCATGAGTCTCGGAGTCTTCTTGCTCAAGGAACCACCTTTGTATATTTTCCTTAACATTTTTATTTCTCTGAAAAAATAAATATAAAGTTTTTAGTGACTCTACATAAAAATGAAGAGAACTCAATCAAAACTTATAGCAACTACTCCCTCAGGTGCCTAGAAGCTATATCATGCATCAAAACTACTTGGGACCCTACAAATTTGACATTCAAGCTCAAGAACAAGGTCAACACAGCAGCAAGATTTTGCAATATATAAAGCACTAGAACAAAAACTAGTTGGACCATTGGAGGAGTCACATACCGATGAAAAATCCACTAAAATAGCTTTGCAAATGGAGCTTTGAGAAGTGATATCGAAAATGGCAGCAAATGAGCTAAAACACGGCCGGTTGGAGCGATGGTGGAATTTTTTCTGGAGGAAGAAGGAGTGGATGGGTACTCGAATAAGTGAAGGGCCCCACAAGGGCCCCACAAGCCAGGGGCGCGCCCAGGGGGTGGACTTGCCCTACAGGCTTGTGGCCCACTGGTGCAGTCACCTAATCTATTCTTAGTGCCAAAAATTCTTAAATATTCCAGAAAAATCATACTAAAATTTTAGGGCGTTCGGAGAACTTTTATTTCCAGGTCATTTTTCTATTACATGGATAACATGGAAAATATAGAAATAATAGCATTTACTAAATTGAAACTAAGGAACAAAAAAGAAAGGTTGGGTACAAAAGGTTGTGCTTTCGAAATTTATCCATCTCATGCCCGCCAAAAAGAATTAATCTATAAGGTTGATCCAGTCTTATTGACAAACTTTTTTTGAATGACATGGAACCAGAGAATTTTCGAATAACACTAGGATACCTCAATGGGGATATGCATGCCCCCAAAAATAAGTATATCATATTTCTTCTTGGCAGAAGGGAGAGGGAATTCAAAGTCTGCAATAGTAAATGTTGGAATTTTTTCAATGGAGTTGATACTATGGACTTGAAGTTGTTTCGTCGCAAACTGTACCGTATGCTCCTTACTATTAACATGAAAAGTGACATTGCCTTTATTGCAGTCAATAACAGCCCCTGCAGTATTCAGAAATGGACTACCAAGGATGATCGACAAACTATCGTCCTCAGGAATATCAAGAATAACAAATTTTGTTAGGATAGTGATGTTTGCAACCCCCACAGGCACATCCTCACAAATACCGATGAGTAAAGCAGTTGATTTATTAGCCATTTGCAGGGAGATTTCATTAGGTGTCAACTTATTCAAATCAAGTCTACGATATAAAGAGAAAGGCATAACACTGACACTAGCTCGGAGGTCACATAAAGCAGTTCTAACGTAATTTCCTTTAATTGAGCATGGTACAGTAGGTACTCCGGGATCTCCTAATTTCTTTGGTATTACAGCCTTAAAAGTATAATTAGTAATCATGGTGGAAATCTCAGCTTCAGGTATCTTTCTTTTATATGGAACAATATCTTTCATCTACTTAGCACAAGGAGACATTTTAAGAATATGAGTTAAGCGTATACGTAAAAAGACTGGTCTCAACATTTCAGCAAAGCGCTCAAAATCCTCATCATCCTTTTCTTGGATGGTTTAGGACGAAAGGGCATGGGTTTCTGAAACCATGGTTCTCTTTCTCTACCATGCTTCCTCGCAACAAAATCTCCTTTATCATATCGCTTATTCCTAGGTTGTGGGTCATCAAGATTGATAGCAGGTTCAATCTCCACCTCATTGTCATTACTAGGTTGAGCATCGACATGAACATCATTATTAATATTATCACTAGGGTCATGTTCATTACCACATTGTGTCTCAGCATCAGAAATAGAGATATCATTTTGGTTTTTATGTGACTCTATAACAGGTTCACTAGCAGCATGCAAAGTCCCATCATCATTATTTTTCCTTTTATTAGAAGGACCAGGTACATCAGTATTAACTCTTTGAGAATTTTTCTCAACTCTCTTAGGATGGCCCTGAGGATACAAAGCCTCCCGAGTCATACAACTCTAGCAGAATGATCATTGTTCTTACTAATCATCTCATTGAGCAAATCATTTTGTGCCTTAAGTACCTGTTCTACTTGAGTAGTTACCATGGAAGCATGTTTACTAATAAGCCCAACATCATTGACAGTTCTACTCACATAATCACCCAAGCGATCAAGCATGTAAGCATTATGTTTCTATTGTCTACTAACATAAGCATTGAAATTTTCTTGTTTAACAACAAAGTTATCAAATTCATCCAAGCATTGGCTAGCACACTTATTATAAGAAATGTCACCTTCATCAAATCTACGAAGAGAATTTGTCTCTACTACCCGTGTCGGGTTATCAAGACCATGTATTTCTTCAATAGGTAGTAGATTCTTAACATCTTCAGCTTTAATACCTTTTTCTTTCATAGATTTCTTTGCCCCTTGCATATCTTCAGGATTGAGGAATAGAATACTTCTTTTATTCGGAGTTAGTTTCGAAGGTGGTTCGGGAGTAGTCCAATCATTATCATTGTTCAATATATTATTCAATAGTAGTTCAGCTTGTTCAATCGTTCATTCCCTGAAAACACAACCAACACAATTATCTAGGTGGTTCCTAGAAGCATCGGTTAGTCCATTATGAAAGATATCAAGTATTTCATTTTTCTTGAGAGGGTGATCAGGCAAAGCATTAAGTAACTGGAGAATCCTCCAACAAGCTTGTGGGAGACACTCTTCTTCAATTTGCACAAAGTTAAATATTTCCTACAAGGCAGCTTATTTCTTATGGGCAGGAAAATATTTTTCAGAGAAGTTGTAAATCATATACTGGGCACTACGTAGACATCCAGGAGCAAGAGAATTAAACCATATCTTAGTATCACCCTTTAATAAGAACGGAAAAAGCTTTAGAATATAGTAAGTAATGAATTTTTTCCTCATGAGTAGATAGGGTAGCTATATCATTCAATTTAGTAAGGTGTGGCACAACAATTTTAGATTCATGCCATGGAAAGGATCAGATTCCACCAAAGTAATTAACTCAGGATCGATTGAGAGTTTGTAATCCTTATCAGTAACTCAGATAGGTGAAGTAGCAAACTTGGGATCATATTGCATTCTAGCGTTCAAAGATTTTTCCTTCCACTTGCATGGAAATTTTTTAAGATCATCTCTATTCTTGCAAGCAAGGAAATCCCTAGCTACTTCTCCTTCCATAACATAATCCTCAGGTATATTAGGCAATTCATATCAAGGAGAGCTAGGTCTAGCAGGTGAATTATAGTTTTCAGTTTCATCAGATTCAGCAATATCATCAGTTTTAGCATTCACTCTAGCAATTTGTTCATCAAGAAATTAACCAAGTGGCACAGTAGTATCAAGCAAGTTATCATCATAAGAATCATGCACAGCAGGAGTAGCATCATCAATTACTTGCGACATATTAGATTCAGTAGCAGGAGGTGGTGTCGCAAATTTACTCAGAACAGACGGTGAATCAAGTGCGCAGCTAGATGACAGTTCCTTACCTGCCCTCGTAGTTGAGGGGTAGATCTTGGTTTTAGTATCTTTCACATTCTTCATTGTGATCAACAGATATAAATTCCGAGTAACTCAGAGAATAAAGCTATGCTCCCCGGCAATGGCGCCAGAAAAAGGACTTGATAACCCACAAGTATAGGGGATTGCCACAATTTTCGAGGGTAGAGTATTCAACCCAAATTTATTTATTCGACTCAAGGGGGGCCAAAGACTCTCGAGTATTAGAAGCTGAGTTTTAAATTCAACCAGATGTGAATAACTTAATATCTATAGCAAACTGTTCAATAGCAAACTGGTACGGAAGTAACGGTAACAATGACAAACGTGACAGTAGCAGTTTTGTAGTGATTATTACAATAGCAACGGAAAAGTAACTTAGCAAAGAACAATGTGTGGAAAGCTCATTGGAAATGGATCATTGATGGATAATTATGTCGTCTGGAATTCATCATGCAAACGTCATAACATAGGGTGATACAAAACAAGCTCCAATTCATCAATGTAATGTAGGCATGCATTCCATATATAGTCATACTTGCATACGGAAAAGAACTTGCATGACATCTTTTGTCCTACCCTCCCATGGCAGCAGTGTCCTAATAGAAACTAAGGGATATTAAGGCCTCATTTTAATAGAGTACCGGACCAAAGCATTAGCACCTAGTGAATATATGAACTCCTCAAATTACCATAATCACCGGAAAGGATCCTAGTTATTGTCACCCTAGGGGATGCAGATCATAACTCGTAATAGTTGTCTATAACTTGCAAGATAGGATCAAGAAAACATATATATTCATGAAAACATAATAGGTTCAGATATGAAATCATGGCACTCGGGCGCTAGTGACAAGCATTAAGCATAGCAAAGTCATAGCAACATCAATCTCAGAACATAATGGATACTAGGGATCAAACCCTAAATAAACTAACTCAATTACATGATAGATCTCATCCAACCCATCACCGTCCAACATGCCTAGGATGGAATTACTCACGAACAATGGAGAGCATCTTGAAATTGGTAATGAAGGATGGTTGGTGATGACGACCGCGTCGATTTCCCCTCTCCGAAGCCCAAATCAAACTCCAGATATGCCCTCGCAAGGAAGAACAGGAGGGGGCGGTGGCTTCATATCATAAAACAGGATGATATCTTCTCTTTGATTTTTCTCCTCATATAGGAATATATAGAAGTGGAAACTAGGTCCATGGAGCCTCAGGGACTCCACAAGCCATGTGGCGCGGCCTTGGGGGGGTCGTGCCCTACAGGCTTGTGGCTAGGGGGTGGCCCCTCTCCGGTAGATTCTTTCACCAGTATTTTTTATTAATTCCAGAAACGTTCTCGATAAATTTCCAGTTCAATCCGAGAACTTCTATTTCTGCACAAAAATAACACCAAGGCAATTCTACTGAAAACAACGTCAGTCGGTGTTATTTCCATTCAAATCATGCAAAATAGAGTCCAAAACAAGGGCAAACGAGTTTGGCAAAGTAGATACGTTGGAGACGTATCAATGGTCATCACGCCCAAATGGACACAGACTTATCTAGCATACTTTCTCCGGCAAGAGCTCCCCAAGGATAAAGAGGAAGCCTGCAAAATCGTTCGGCAGTCTAAAGCTTTCAAATTACTCGGAGACAAACTGTACAAGAAGAGTGTTACAAGAGTGAGTCAGAAGTTCATTTCCCCAAAGGAAGAACTACAGATCCTCCACTAGAGCCACTCGGGAAATGTGGACATCACGTGTCCTCTCGGACCTTGGTTTTAGTGGCCTCGAGCCGATGAGGCAGCAAGGGGCTTGGCGGAACTGTGCGTTGGATGCCAGTTCTATAAGAATCAGTCACACAAGCCTGCATCCGTGCTAAAAACGATTCCACTCAGTTGTTCACTCACCGTGTGGGACCTCGACATGGTCGGCCCATTGTGCACTTGGACGAGTGGATTCACCCACCTGCTAGTTGAAGTGGATAAGTTCACCAAGTGTGTCGAAGCTAAACCCATCAAAAGCATGGACGCGGCGAGTGCCATTAGCTTCATTCCGCAGATCATCTTCAGAAGTGGAGTACCTCACGATATCATCACTGACAAGGGAACAAACTTCAACTTGGAGGAGTTCCACAAGTTCTATCACTACCAAGGCACTCGGGTTAATTACGCCTCCGTGGCGCACCTACAGTCGAATGGGAAGGTCGAACGGGCGAATTTCAAGGATTGAAGCCCCGACTAATGAGAGATCTAAAATATGCTGCACGCGTATGGCTAGAAGAGTTACCATCCGTCCTGTGGGGTATGCGAACGACTCTGAATCGTTCAACTAAGTGTACTCCGTTCTTCATGGTTTATGGGTCCGATGCGGTTCTGCCGAGTGATTTGCATCAAAACTCCCCCCGAGTGGAAGAGTACAATGAAGCTGAAGCCGAAGCAGCATGCCAAGATATTTTGGATCTCCTAGAGGAAGAGACAGAGTTGGCCCTCATTCGGTCCGCGTCATACCAGCAAGACTTACGATGCTACCATCACAAGCAAATCAGGGGCCGGGCATTTCAAGAGGGAGACTTGGTCCTCCGACTGGACCAACAGAAACCCCAGAAGCTGGCACCTCCATGGAAAGGGCCATTCACCATCTTTAAAGTCCTACACAATGGAGCATATCGGTTGTACAACATCGATAACGATGTGGAAGAGCACGGGGCCTAGAACACGGACCCGCTCCACAGTTATACACATAGAAATTTCCCCTTTACATTCCTATAATGAATCTGAATGATTAGAAGAACAAAGTGTTTACTTTCTTCAACTATTCACAAACACTTCACTGCGGTGAAACACACCCCCAGTGAGTGAAAATCCTTAACAGTGAACCTATTTTCGCTTGAGGTAAAACCTGCCTCAAGTGCGGACAACCTCTACATTTGGGGGTCTTAGGTGCGAACCAGCTTTCGCCTAAGTTAAAACAGTTCCGAACGAAGACAAGATTTTCATTTTGGATAACAAGATGGATAGGACCATCAGTAAGTTCGCAAGAACAATCACTTCTTGGTAGAGAACCTATTTCGCCTAAGGTAGACCCTTCCGTGAGTGGGGACAGCCTCCATACTCCGGGGCTTAGGTGCGAACTAGTTTTGGCCTAAGTGAAAGCGGTTCCGAATTAAGGCAAGATCTTCATTCGGACGCCGAGATGAACAAAAGAATAATTTCTTGGTAGCGAACCTATTTCTCCTAAGGTAAACCCTTCCCTGAGTGGGGACAACTTCCACACTTGGGGGCTTAGCTGCGAACAAGTTTTTGCCTAAGTTAAAGCAGTTCTGAATGAAGGCAAGATCTTCATTTGGACAACAAGATGAACAAAACAATCATTTCTTGGTAGTGAACCTGTTTCCCCTATGGTAAACCCTTCCTAGAGTGGGGACAATCTCCACACTCGGGGGCTTAGCTGTGAACCAGTTTTCACCTAAGTTAAATAGATTCCGAATGAACGCAAGATCTTCATTCGGACACCAAGATGAATAGAAAAATCATCTAGAGGAGAGAATCCACTTTCTCCTAGGGTAAAATGATCCGAGTGGTGTGCTTTTGTCACAATAGATGTCCACGTGAAATGACATAGTGGTGAAGCCATCTCAACTATGTGGCAAATCAAAGTGGTTGATCGGGAACGAGAGACGAGTTTAGCCAGGTTCGGACCTTCCGATGGAGGTCAAAGCCTACGTCCTGCCTTGTGTGCATTGATGATGAAATCTATTACAAGGTTGCGGTTTCGCTTGACCTAGGTCTCGATTGATTCTAACTGAAGCCTACCATCCTTAGAGACTCGCCTTTATATACAGGTAGAGACCCTTAGGTTTACAAGAGTCCGGGTCACATCATTATCCGTGAGAAGTTATGCCTCTAACTAGCCTTGCTCCTTGAGCAAGGAAACTTCGGGTTTCCTTCTCCCTTATGGGCCACGACCCACCATCTTCGCGTCTTGGGCTACTGCCGGCTCTCGTTGGTAAACCGCATTGTGCCTCCGCCTTGTAGATGAAGGCCCATCTTGAGTATGAATGTTGATCCATCACCATCTTGACCCGGCCTCTTAGGGCAGGTCATATGGTGGGATAATATCCCCAACGTTAGGCCCCATATGGACTTGAATTTACTCATGTCAATAAACTTCAATCTTGGCGGCTCATATACAACCCGGGTCTTGCCTACCGTGGCAGAAATGCCAGCTTCAAATATTCCTTGAAGATCTTGCTCTGTTTTCTCAGTGACATCAGCAGCCCCAAGATTTAGGGATCTTAATGACGTCATTCCAACAGATGTCTCGGCTTATCTTCTTAGATCGAAAATCAAGGCACCATCACTTTCAAAATTTACTGCGCCTCCTGGATTCCCACACCTACAATTTTCACTTCACCTCTGGCCTTTAAATACTCATGAGGGCACCTTTTAGGTTTACTTTGCCCCCATGTTCTTCTTTCCGCTCTAGGTTGTCCCTTCACCGCGCCACCGCTGGAGAACCCCCATCGTCAACTGATATGGTCCCAGAGCCCTTCACAGTGCGTCTCCCCCTTCGAGTCGCTCTCCGCCGCCATCGGCACTATTAGGTAAGCTCTCTCCTTCCCTAGATTCATTCGTGAATCCACCATGGCTTAGTAGGGTTTATTTGAAGTTCATCCGTGTTCATCACCATTGTAGACCGGCTTAGCTCTTCTATTGAACTTCCCCCCTGTTTACGTTGCGGTAGATGTAAGGATCTATTTCCCGTAATTCTTCAGTAATGCCTTGCAGAATCGAGATTCAGATAGTGAACTATTGTTGCTTCATACTATACTGTTATCCCAACGCCACTAATATTTTGATTTTTATGGAACCATTTGTAGATCCATATTTTTATGCCCTTTGGTAGAAATCTGTTTGTCCCGCACTTAGCAGAAACTAAGGTCACTATTCTCCTTTAAGCCACCCTTATATCCACATCAACTTGCTTGATAGGATTGTCACTCGCCATCTTGAGAAGCTGTCTTTATGTTAGTGGGATTTGAACAGTGTAGGCTACCTTCTTTGTCAAATCGCTTGTTTTTCAAGACAAATCTTGTTCATCTAGAGAACCCACCAACATGTTTCTGCATATCTTTTCCTTCCTGAATCTGTTAGTATGTCAAAGCCTTCTAAATGTGACTAGTTGTCGTCAGAGATTTCTGACGTCTCCCTTCAACAATGCGTAAACGTAGGAGTCTTATCACCTAAGGAAGAAATCGGATGGCGAGCCGCCGCCGGAGAAGTACGTCTGCGATCTGTCAAAGGAGGAGTTGTGGTATTCACCAATCACCTTGAATGAGGCTTTTCTCCTCCTGCATGAAAATTCTTCTGAGACGCCCTACACTTCTACAATCTTAACCCTCAAGACCTAGGCCCCAATTCAATCAGCAATTTATGTCAATTTCAAGTTTTATGCGAAGCATACTAGGAGATAGAGCCTATTGTTCCCTTTTTTAGGGAATTCTTCTACTTGAACTGCCAGACTGAATGGGCCGATGGTACTAGCTTGGAAGTTGGTAGAGTCACAATCCATAGGCGGCGTGAATGTGGCTTTCCTGCAATTACCATACCCAGTCACCCTAAGGGCTAGGGAAAAACTTGGTTTTGTTGTAAGAATATTGCACCTGCCACCGAGAATCCACTGCCAGGGTTTAGAGAGGAGCGCTTTCCGATGGAATTTAAACTCTCTGGCTCACTGACTACAAAAGAACACGCCCCCTTAGTTTTGTCTGGCCGAAACTTAGGGCCTTAAACGCCAATGGTTTAACCGGAATTGACTTGATCCAGTGCTGGGTGGAGTGGCAAATCATGCCCTTAATCTGCGAGGATGGATTAATGTGCAAATATGACGGCGACATAAACAATGCACAACGATTCACCAATGTTATGCTTGACTCTGATGAAGTCAATAGCATTGTGAAGAAGATATGTGGCGAGCACAAAGAAATTTGTTCCACAATTGTACTGAAGCTATTCTGTATCCAGAACCCAGCTCCCGAGGTAGATATCTTTAACCATTACACTACAGGAATCTGAGAATTTGCAGTCTGCATGGCTGACGGCAATGGGGGGAACCACGGACGGCAAAGTCTTTGTCGTCCTTCAGCAGACGGCAAAATAGACGGCAAAAGAATATCCGGTGAAGAGGTTCTTTGCCGTCTGCTTTTGTAAGGCGGACAACAAAGAATCTTTGCCATGAGGGGGCAGAAGGCAAACTAAATGGGACGCCAGATCCATAGACGGTCCCATTAAGTGTTAACTATAGGCCTCCCCTCTTTGTCGTCTGCCCCCACCCCTTTGCCATGAGGGGGCTTACGACAAAGGGGGGGACCCAACCCCTCTCTCTCCCCTATTTGCCGTCTGCCCCCCCTTTGCCATGAGGGGGCCGACAGCAGAGGGGGGACCCAGCCCCTTTCTCTCTCCCCTCTTTGCCGTCTGCCTCCACCCCTTTGCCATGAGGGGACTGCCGGCAAAGGGGGATCCAACCCCTCTCTCTCCCCTCTTTGCCGTCTACCCTCACCCCTTTGCCATGAGGGGCAGACAGCAAAGGCTAAAAGCAGCCCCTTTTTATTTTATTTCCTATTATATCCAACAATTTTCAAAATAATCAGGATATATATATATTTGACAAAAATAAATTTGTTATCATACTCATAACCATATTAAACTAACTTTCATCCAGAGTACATACATATTATGCAAGTTGCATCCATACCAAACCATATATTACACCAATTTCATTCATGCATACAAAGTTTCATATATATCCATATACTACAATAGTTTTAATACAAGCTTCCATGAATCCATGGTACAAGAAATCATATTCAAGCATTCCATCAATATAGTCCAAGCTTCCCGTGAAGTGAATGTATTCTGCACAATGACAAATAAGAAAGTTAGAAGAAGAATATTAGATGAAGCAGTATATATATGTTATTTCGGAGAGAACTTAGTTAAGTATAGGCCATTTAATAGCTAAGTTAGGTGGAATAGGTCATCTTGGAGCTACATAGCCTTATTATGTCATTTAGGAGAAAACAGAGCTAAGTATAGGTCATTCTAGAGCTAACTTGGATAAAATATGTCATTTTGTAGCCAACTACGATTATTAATCCATTTTGACCTTATTATGTCATTTTGGAGCTAAAATAGTCATTTTAATGAGATAACCAAGGTTCTTATGAAGTTTTTACCTAACTATGCTAATTATGTCATTTTGGAGGATAATTAGCTAAGTATGTCTTTGTTGGGGAAAATAACCTACGTAGAAGAAGAAAGAGAAGAAGCAAGAGGAGAAGAAGAAAGAAGACAAGAAGAAGGAGAATAAAAAGAAGAAGAAGAAGGAGGAGAAGGAGGAGGAGAAGGAGAAGGAGAAGGAAGAGGGGAAGAAGAAGAAAAGAAAAAGGACAAGAAGAAGGAGAAGAAGGAGAAGGAGCTTCTCTCCTCCTTCTCCTTCTTTTCCTTCTTCTTCTTCCTTCTCCTTCTTCTTCTTCTTCTCTTCTTCTTCTCTTCTTCTTCTTCTTCCTTCTTTTCAATTTTCCTCTTTCTTCTCCTCTTGTCCCCTTCTTTGGGCTAAATTAGCTAAGTATGCCTTTTTGGAGCTAATTAAGTCATTTTGAGGATAATTAGGTAAACAAAGGTCATGTTTTATTAAATAGACCATTTTGGACCTAACTCAGCTAATTATGTCATTTAGGTGGAAGCCTAGCTAACTATAGGTCAATTTGGAGCTAACTTGGGTAAAATATGTCATTCCGGAGCAAACTATGCTTATTAAGCCATTTTGGATCTAGCTAAGCTAATTATAGGCCATTTAATACCTAAGTTAGGGGAATCGGTCATCTTGGAGCTAAGTTAGCCCTATTATGTCATCTAGGGGAGAACTTAGCTAAGTATAGGTCATTTTTTTATTAAATAGGTCATTTTGGAGCTAACTAAGCTAATTATGTCATTTAGGTTGAAGCCAAGCTAACTATATGTCGTTTTGGAGCTAACTTGGGTTAAATATGTCATTTTGGAGCTAATTATGCTTATTAAGCCATAATGGAGCTAAGTTGGCTAATTGTATCATTTAGGTGGAAGCCAAGCTAAGTATATAATATTCATGAGCTAACCAAGGTTCTTATGCCATTTTGAGATTATTATTTCATTTTTGAGCTAAATTGGTCATTTTAATGAGCTAACCAAGGTTCTTATGATGTTTTTAGCTAACTAAGCTAATTATGTCATTTTGTAGGATAATTTGCCAATTTAATCTTCGTTGGATGAGTCTAAGCCACGTAGAAGAAGAGAAAGAGAAGAAGCAAGGAGAGAAGAAGAACGACAAGTAAAAGAAGAAGGAGGAGGAGGAGAAGGAGGAGGAGAAGGAATTATGTCATCTAGGTGGAACCCTAGCTAACTATAGGTCATTTCGGAGCTAATTTGGGTAAAATATGTCATTCCGGAGCAAAGTATGCTTATTAAGCCATTTTGGATCTAGCTAAGCTAATTATAGGTACCTAATTGAGGGGGATTAGGTCATCTTGGAGCTAAGTTAGCCTTATTATGTCATTTATGAGAGAACTTAGCTAAGTAAAGGTAATTTTTATTAAATAGGTTATTTTGGAGCTAAATAAGTTAATTATGTCATTTCGGTGGTAGCCAAACTAACTATATGTCGTTCTAGAGCTAACTTGGGTTAAATATGACATTTTTTAGCTAACGATGCTTATTAAGCCATATTGGAGCTAAATTGGCTAATTACATGATTTAGGTGGAATCCAAGCTAAGTATATAATATTCATGAGCTAACCAAGGTTCTAATGCCATTTTGAGCTTATTATTTCATTTTTAGCTAAATTGGTCATTTTCATGAGCTAACCAAGGTTCTTATGATGTTTTCACCTAACTAAGCTAATTATGTCATTTTTTAGGATAATTAGCCAATTTAGTCTTTGTTGGATGAGTCTAAGCCACGTAGAAGAAGGGAAAGAGAAGAAGCAAGAAGAGAAGAAGAAGGAGAAGTAAAAGAAGAAGAAGGAGGAGGAGGTGAAGGAGAAGGAAGAGGAGAAGAAGAAGAAAAGAAGAAGGACAAGAAGAAGGAGAAGCAGGAGGAGAAGAAGGAGGAGAAGAAGAAGGAGGAGAGAGAAGGAGAAGGAGCTTTCATCCTCCTTCTCCTTCTTCTCCATCTTCTTCCTCGTTCTCCTTCTCCTTCTCCTTCTCTTCTTCTTCTTCTTCCTTCTTTTCAATTTTCCTCTTTCTTCTCCTCTGTCCCCTTCTCCAGGCTAAATTAGCTAATTATGCCTTTTTGGAGTTAATTATGTCATTCGAGGATAATTAGCTAAGTATAGGACAGGTTTTATTAAATAGACCATTTTGGACATAACTAAGCTAATTATGTCATTTAGGTGGAAGCCTAGCTAATTATAGGTCAGTTCGGAGCTAACTTGGGTAAAATATGTCATTCCGGAGCAAACTATGCTTATTAAACCATTTTGGTTCTAGCTAAGCTAATTATAGGCCATTTAATACCTAAGTTAGGGGGAATAGGTCATATTGGATCTAAGTTAGCCTTATTATGTCATTTAGGAAAGAACTTAGCTAAGTATAGGTCATTTTTTATTAAATAGGTAATTTTGGAGCTAACTAAGCTAATTATGTCATTTAGGTGGAAGCCAAGCTAACTATATGTCGTTTTGGAGCTAACTTGGGTTAAATATGTCATTTTGGAGCTAACCATGCTTACTAACCCATATTGGGGCTAAATTGGCTAATTATATCATTTAGGTGGAAGCCAAGCTAAGTATATAATATTAATGAGCTAACCAAGGTTCTTATGCCATTTTGAGCTTATTATTTCATTTTTGAGCTAAATTGGTCATTTTAATGAGCTAACCAACGTTCTTATTATGTTTTCACCTAACTAAGTTAATTATGTCATTTTGTAGGATAATTAGCCAATTTAGTCTTTGTTGGATGAGTCTAAGCTATGTAGAAGAAGAGAAAGAGAAGAAGCAAGAAGAGAAGAAGAAGGAGAAGTAAAAGAAGAAAGAGGAGGAGGAGAAGGATGAGGAGAAGGAGAAGGAAGAGGAGAAGAAGAACAAAAGAAGAAGGAGAAGGAGGAGAAGAAGGAGAAGGAGCTTCTCTCCTCCTTCTCCTCCTTCTCCTTCTTCTCCTTATCCTTCCTCCTTCTCCTTCTTCTTCTCTTCTCCTTCTCTTCTTCTTCTTCTTCTTCCTTCTTTTCATTTTCCTCTTTCTTCTCCTCTTGTCCCCTTCTTCGGGCTAAATTAGCTAATTATGCCATTTTGGACCTAATTATGTCATTTTGGAGGATAATTAGCAAAGTATATGTCATTTTCAATAAATAGACCGTTTTGGAGCTAACTAAGCTAATTATGTCATTTAGGTGGAAGCCTAGCTAACTATAGGTCATTTCGGAGCTAACTTGGGTAAAATAGGTCATTCCGGAGCAACGTATGCTTATTAAGACATTTTGGATCTAGCTAAGCTAATTATAGGCCATTTAATACCTAAGTTAGGGGGAATAGGTCATCTTGGAGCTAAGTAAGCCTTATTATGTCATTTAGGAGAGAACTTGGCTAACTATAGGTCATTTTTTAGTAAATAGGTCATTTTGGAGCTAACTAAGCCAATTATGTCATTTAGGTGGAAGCCAAGCTAACTATATGTCGTGTTCGAGCTAACTTAGGTTAAATATGTCATTTTGGAGCTAACTATGCTTATTAAGCCATATTGGACCATTATGCGGTCGTTCAGCAAAACACTAGAAATAACATACCATTATCGTCATCACGGCGGTGAAGCACGGTGGCTCTGGCTTGTTCACCTGGAGAAGGCTGCCCTGGAGAAGGCTCCACAGTAGAAGGCTCGTGCGATGCGTTTCGGGAGATATTCTGCACTAAACATCGTTTGCAATGTGTTGTTAGCATGATGACACTCTTATGATCACTGCACTGAAATGAAACTCACCGTCCCTGCCATGTTAATGACTGGCATCACCGGAGGGACTTGGCCGTTCTTCTCGCACATAGACTGTACATTTGGTTTCGACAAGTCAAACTTTTTAGTTATTAATGAAATGGACATTAAAATGCAAGATTTGAAATAATACGAAGAAGAAACTTACCACGAAGAGCTCGTATATGGCCATGTTACACGCATCATTCGGTGCCCTCTCCGCCTCCACCAATGCAGTCGTCCTCTCCTCCAGCTCCCTCATCTCCTTATCCTTCTCCGCCAAAACCGCCTGCATTGCCTCTCTCTCTTTCAGAATAGCAGCGTGCAACATAACTCATTGTTTGCATTGTAATAATATTGGTTCCAACGCACAACATAATGCGGAAAGATAGTTGAGTCCATTAAACTAACCTTGATGGTGAGCTCGATTGGCCGTAGACGAGGTGTTATCTCAGGACAGGAGCTCGTTTGGCGTGCCTTTATCTGCCGGAGAGTGCTAGGACAATGTATAAGCCCGTATCCAATGGCGATCGAGCCATGGGTCCTCCCGTTGCCAGCAATCATCACTAGCTCTGGATCAATAGGCCCCTCACTCGGGTTAAAGTCCTCCCCTTTCATCGCCTTCCCGTGATCTCTGTACTTCACGAGCTTTTGGTGGGAGGAGATGTTGGTGAAGTTTTCTGGATGCTCAAGGTCAGACTCAGAGAATGCCTTGACCTTCTTATACGAGGCAGTATGGGCCATTGCATACAGGTTGTACATCTGTGGCAACTCCGTCTTACTGTGACGCGCCTAAAAGAGAGATAGAGGAAAATTGTATTAGTAAAGGGCTCAAGATATCATTAAGAATGAATATGATGCATGAAGCAAACCACATACCCAGTTCTCACCAAATTGGATTAAGTTGATGCTCCCTTGATGGTGTGGCACACCAACCATTTTGCCATGCCTCTCCTTGGCGTTGTTCTGGCTGGCCTCCCACGTTTCGGAGCACCACTGATCCACCAAGGCCTCCCAACAATCCATCTTATTCACACACCATCTCGGGGGCACGTAAGTTAATAAAGAGAAATTTGAGCACGTAAGAATCAAATCAAGGAAACTAACTACAAATCCTTAATAATATGTAATTACCTTCATGTAATGCTCCTTCTCCATCTTAGAATCACGACACTTCGCCTTGTCCTTCCTAATACGCCGCGAGGTATAGTAGTGTCGAACAGCCTGCACCCGAGCCTCGTGCCGAAAGTTTTGAATTAGGCGGCGACATTCGGTTTCGATAGCCTTTGTCGCGTCCTCCTCGTATCCCTCCTCACACCTGTAGTAGGTCTGCAAACGAGACAACAGCGATTAGTACAATAACTAGCTATGGTTGATTTATAATTGTGTGAAGGAGAAATTACCAAGAACTGTCCGATCACCATGTCGGCCCTCGTGTGGCAGAAAACACTGTAGATCTCCACCTCCGGCGGGGCCGGGCACCCAAGTAGTGCTCCCAGGTCATTCCTACCTCTCACTCCCGACCGGGCAACATAACAAACACTGGGAAGTTTTGACGGCAAAGCACACCAAGGACGCTGGTGGGCTTGTGGACACCCTTGGCAACATTCCAACCCCTGCAGTATGACAAATTAAAGCCACAACATTAGATATTTGAGAAAACGTGAAGGCAAAAGGTTAAATAAGAGTAAGCTAAGTTACTTGTCCCCATTTGGCTTAATCGACCACCTCTGCTCGCGTGTCGCCAGCACGAGCGGGAGCCCCGAACTACCACGCTGGTAGACAGTAGCCCCCTCACCCAGCTCCTCGTCGCTATTAGCATGGCCACTTGGCTCAGCCCAGGTATACCACTGGGTCTCTGGTGACGTACCCTCATACCTGCTTTGCTCCGGAGTCGCCTGGAACGAAGCCTCTGGGACACGAGTCTCGTGGGTCGAAGGCTCGTCGACTCGAGGCTCGTGAACCGGAGACCATGTAGCCTCCACCTCACACGAATCCACCCTAGAAGGCTTGTGCTCAAGTGAATCGGCTTGGGGTGGTGGCGGAGACCGTGTAGCCTCCACCTCAGAAGGCATGGCAGCCATCGCCCTACCTCTCCCGCGGCCACGTGTACCTTTAGTACAACACAAATACCAACATGAGTAATAAAATGTATAAAAATAGCAACATTCATACAACATGAGTACAACATAAATACCAACATGAATACAACGTGTACCTTTAGTACCTCTCGGCTTCGCGGGCGGTCGACCTCCTTTAACGGGGGGCGCTCCATGCAGAGTAGAGAGCAACGCTCTGTGAAGAAGCGAGGCAGGAATGGAAGTACCCATCCCACCACCCGCCGACGAAGAAGGAGCCGCGAAGTTCTTTCGACCCTTTCCCACCATCTTTCAACACCAGTCATGACAAAGAGTAACTGAAATTTGTACAACATGAATACCAACATGAGTAATAAAATGTATATAACTTAAGTGTATCATCGTCATAAATACCAACATGACTAATAAAAATTGAATACCTAACATGAACTCAAAATTTATATATAGTAATAGTTGAATACCTGACATGAACTAATAACAATCGTGCTCGTCTATATATGCTTCGGGGTCAATAAATTTATAATGATCATGACTATCATCAATAAATGCATCATCACCATCACTATCAGGAAGAACATGTGGAAGGCCACCATTATGTAATCGGTCAAGAAGTGACAGGTCATCCGCAGTAGTAACCTCTTCTTCTTCCAGCTCTTCCTGTTCGGGCTCAGGGGTTAAGACGGATTCACTGTCGCTGTCTACTTCATGTTCTGGGGTGTAGTAATGCGGTTCTTGAAACGTTTCTTGGACATTCGTATTTCTTGGAAGAATTGTCCTTCATATGTGTCTGGGTTAATGCGAGGTTCGTAATCCTCTTCCTTGAGGGTAGGTGGTCTGAAATGTGGTGGCACTTCGTAAACGACATCCCAACCATTGAGATTTGGATCAGTTTGGCAGGCCCACGGTAGATAGAAAACTTGTGTCGCCTGTTGAGCTGTAATATAGACATTGGGAACATCTAATTAAGTGGGTGTTTTGGTTGATTTCGACTAGTCCTATATGTTCATGAGTCCTTCTAGTCTCCCTCGGCTCAAACCAATAACAGTTGAAGACTACGACGGTCGGTGGGTTTTCACCATAGAATAGAAGTTCATAAATTGCTTCAATTCTTCCATAATACTCGGTGCCTCCTTCGCCGATAGCAGAGACAGAACAATTTGTAGTCTTTAGGTCGGGCATAGATAGCACTTTGCCAAAGGTACGAAAGTGATACCCGTTGATGTTGTATTTGTCAAATGAACGGACCTTATAGTCAAATCCATTAGCGACTTGTCTCAACTCGGCGTCCATAGACTCTGCATCGGCCTATAAGTTTAATACTAAAGAATGGATGCATTAGCCGCAAAATTATACCGAGAAATCAAATGGGCCATTAATGCCAATTAATTACCCTTTGTTTGAACCAATAGATGAAACCGGGATAGTCGCCTCCATGCTTTGCGAGAAGCTCATAATCTTCGACGGAATCCTTTTCAATGACCGCTCCATCCAAGAATTCGGAGATGTATCGACTATATCAAATATACGGGAATAAGAGTAGTTCAAAGGAATTAGAAGTTGTAGAACAATAATTTACCGAGAACTTACTCAATGTACGGCCGCACTTCTGTTAGGTTGGTGAAGATATACAATGAAATGGTCTGCCATTCTTCGACAACCAACGATTTCCTTTTCGAAGCACCGGATGGTGCGAGCTTACCTTTGAATAGGCTGAGGATGGATCAAACTTATTTTGGATCGCCATCATTGTACCGAGGCTTCGAGTTATGCAAATGATGCTTTGTGGCTTCATAGTGTGCTCTCACGAAGGTTGCCGCCTCCTCAGTAATGCATGCCTCACCATGATTGCTTCAATTCTATGTTTATTTTTACACTTAGCTTGAAGCGTCTTCTGCATCCTCTCAGTTGAGTAGCACCATTGATTTTGAACGGGCCCCCCCCCATTCTTGCCTCGGTCGGGAGATGCAAAATCAAATGCTGCATTGGATTACAGAAGCCCGATGGAAATATCTTTTCTAATTTGCAGATCAACTCTTCCGCCAACTCTTCCATTTAATCTAGCACGCCAGGCGATAGTTCTCTCTCACAAAGAGAATGGAAGAAATAGCTCAGCTCTGCCAGTACTAGCCATTCATCCTCAGGGATAAAGCCACGCAACATCACCGGCATTACCCGCTCAACCCATATGTGCCAATCATTACTCTTGAGACCAAATATTTTCAATTTCTCAAGACTCGCTCCCCTCTTTAGATTCGCAGCATACCCATCGGGGAACATCAACAACACTTTCACCCACAATAGCATTTCCCTCATAGCTGGCCTTTCAAGATTGAACCATGCCTTTGGCTTCGCTATGCTTTGCTTTCCTTTCCGTTGTTGCAATTTTGCAATGGTCTATCACATAGAGCCTCTAGGTCGATTCTAGCCTTAGGATTGTCTTTTGACTTCCCCTCTATGCCGAACAATGTAACAAAAATGGCCTCCGCAATATTCTTTTCAGTGTGCATCACGTCGATGTTGTGTGGGCAAAGGAGGTCTTTGAAGTAAGGCAGATCCCATAAGCAGGACTTGTGAGTCCAGGCGTGTTCCGTATTATACCCTTTGAAGTATCCTGGATGCAAAGCATCAGGCTCAAGAGCGTTTAACTGATCAAGGGTCTGTTGGCCTGTCAACGCAGCTGGTGCAGTGTTTTTGACAACTCTACCTTTGATGAAATTCTTCTTGTCTTTTCTGAACTTATGGTAAGGATCCAGGAATTGTCTATGCATGTCGAAGCAAGAAAACTTGCGACCAGCCTGCAGCCAACAGAACTGAAGAGCTGCCTTGCATGTGGTGCACGAGAACCTTCCATGCACACATCAGCCAACGAATAGCACAAACGCCGGATAATCATGCGTCGAGTACATGTACCACACATGCATTTTGAAAAAAAAATTGGTAGCTGCGTCGTAGGTCTTGGTCCCATTAGCACAGGCTTCTTGCAACTCATCCTTAAGCGGCTGCATGTACACATTCATATTCTTCCCCGGATAGTTGGGCCCTAGAATTATCAATGTCAAGAAAATGTTCTTTCTTTTCATAATCTCTCCGCGTGGCAAATTGAGTGAATGACAAATACAGGCCAACAACTGTGTTGTGCTGCCGTCATACCGTACACATTGAACCCATCCGTGTTGATGGCAACTCTAGGATGTCTTGGATCTTCCGATTTATCCTTATGTAATGCATCGAAGAGCCTCCACGCAAAACCATCTAAAGTGTGTACCAACATCTTGTTCCCATCCGCATCTAGTTCGGTTCTTTTGCTCAATTTGTGCCATGTCATCTGTCTGGCAGTGTCTTCGACCATGAAAAGACGTTGAAGTCTTGGTACGATTGGAAGATACCGAAGAAAACTAATGGGGATTTTGGTCTGATTCTTCTCACCCATACCGTTGTCTACCACAATATACCTGGAAGAATTGGAAATGGGGCAATAGTTCAAGGCCGCATACTGATGCCTAAATAAGGCACATCCATTCTCACAGGCATGTCTCTTCTCATAGGGCATCTTAAGTACACGGAGGATTTTCTCTGACTGGTACATGTTTGCAGGTAGTACATGGCCTTTGGGTAGAAAGCGTCCAAATATCGTCATCATTGCGTCGTAGCATTCTCTGCCTCCTAGGTTGAATTGAGCCTTCAGAGCCATTACATGCACGATGGCATCCAGCTGACAAAGCTCGGTCTGCTCGTGGAGAGGACGTTTTGAAGACTCCATCATTTCATAGAAGGCCTTTGCAGATTCCTCCATCTCATCGTCCGAATCCCGAGCATCATCAAAGTCTTGCACCATGTCTTCGATCCCGGTACCATGCTCGTCGGTACAACGAGGAATCACCTCAGATCTGGCACGTTGGTCAGACTCACCATGAAAAGTCCACATCGTATAATTAGGCGTAAAACCCCACTTCTGCAGGTGTTTACCCATTTCAAACTCTGTCTTCTTTTTCCAGTTGTCGCAGTTGGGACAGGGACACCATGTTTTTTGCTGGCCATTTGCAAATGCGGCTCTCACAAACCCCCTGGTTTTTGTTAACCATTCATTGGTCATGTCTTTCTGACTACGGTGATGAGTGTACATCCAAGCATGATCACTCATGTTGCCTAACTACCTATGGGCGCACAAGAAATAAATATATAATTCATCATCTATATTCATCCGCCAATCAAGTTTGTCAGTTTTATTACGTCCATGCATCCTACACGCTAATAGGTAAAGATAGGTCCTAACCCCACCCGAGTATGTGTAGATTGGGTTCGTTTTCCCATGCTTTGGTCCAGATGCGACACAGAATTTCGGTAGCACCTCCCCGTTGTTCTCCTGATACACGTCTCGGTAATAAGAAGAGAGGATGTGTACCCGGAGAACAACAGGGAGGCACTGACACAATTCGGCATCAGATCCAAAGCATAGCATATGGGAAAACGAACCCAATCTACACATACTCAGGCTGTCCATGGATAACGTTGGCCAATTCGAAAGGATGGCGGTTATAAATATGCAAAGACATGCATATTTATAGATGTCACCCTTTCGAACGGGAGACGCATACTGGTCATGCATACTCATGATTGAAGAAACCTATATCTAGCAAGTTTCATCAGCACGAAGACCGGAATAGAGCAAATTAAGGGGTTAGGAGGAGAAGTCATTTGTGCTCACCAAGAAACACAGGGGCGTAGCTCGTCCAATGCATGTGGAGGTCGTCGAACAACTACACATTGAAATTCACACGATCAACACAAATATGATTTTTTTTATAAATAACATAATCAGAAAATATGTGGCCTAACTCATAATTTACAAAACTATGACCCCCGTCGGCTTAGTGGCGTCAATGGTCGGTGGTGTTGGGTGTCGGTGGCATCGATGGTCGATGGTGTCGGGTGTCGGTGGCATCCGGGGTTGGGGGGTAGTCGTGTCGGTGGTCGGGGGTCAGTGTCGTCGGGGGTCGAGAGTCACTGGCGTCGGGGGTTGGGGTCTTTTCGGTCAACAAGAGGACGAAGAGGTTTTGGGGGTCAGGGTTGGGGGTTAGTGGCGTCGGGGGTCACGGGTAGGAGGTCGGGGGTCGAGGGTCAGTGGCATCGGGGGTCGGGGGTGGGGGTCGAGGGTCAGTGGCGTCGGGAGTCGAGGGTCAGTGGTGTCGGGCGTCGGGGGTTGGGGGTCGAGGGTCAGTGGCGTGTGGAGTTGAGTGTCAATGGCGTCGGGCGTCGGGGGTAGGGGTTAGTGGAGTCGGGGGTCGGGGGTTGAGGGTCAGTGGCGTCGGAGGTTGGGGGCGAGGGTCGGGGGTTGGTGGCGTCGGGCACCGGGGGTCGGGAGTCGGGGTCCTCTTCTTTCTTCTTCTCCTCTCTCCTCTTCTTTTTCTTCTTCTTCTTCTTGATCATCTTATTATTATTATTATTCGTCTTTTTTCTCCTCCTCTTCTTCTTCATCTTCTTTCTTTTATCTTTCTGCTCCTCTCCTTTTTCTTCTTATTTTTCTTCTTCTTCTTTTTTTTCTAGTTGTTTATTCTCTTATTTTCTTCTAAGTTTTTCTTCTATCTATTTTTGTTTCTTTTCTATCTACTTTTTCTACCTAATAAAATAACAATCTAAATTAACATAAAAAGAAGAAAAAAAACTAAACCTAGCACTAAACTACATATTCTTCTTCTACTTTTTCTTTTTATTATTCGGACATTCTAGCAAAAAAGAAGAAAAAAAACAGGAAAAAAACAAAAAAAATATGAAAAATAGTACTAACCGGAGGGGAGGGCGCCGGGGTCGCCGGCATAGGGGAGGTGAGGCTGGGGCAGCGACCGGGAGGGACGTGGGAGGGGGACGGCGGCCGGGAGGGTGGTGGGAGGGGAGAGGGCGGCCGGGAGGGAGGTGGGATGGGGGCGGCGGCTGGGAGGGAGGTGGGAGGGGGCGGCGGCCGCGAGGGAGGTGGGAGGGGGGCGGCGGTCGGGAGGGAGGCGGGATGGGGGGGGTAGGGAGGTTGGAGGGGGGCAGCTGCCGGGAGGGAGATGGGAGGGGGGCGGCGGTCGGGAGGGAGGTGGGAGGGGGGCGGCAGTCGGGAGGGCGGTGGCGCGGGTGGCTGGGGAAGGGAGCTACGGCGGCGGCGGGTGGTCAGACAACAGCGCGTGAGAGAGAGAGAGAGAGGGAGTAGGCGGGCAGGGAGTGGGTGCGGGGTGGGACCCGTTAGATGCGCTAGTGCCGTTAGGGCCATGCCCCCTTTGCCATCTGCAAAGGGAGGGTGGCGGACGGCAAATGGGCGAGGTGGGTGGGGGTGGGGTTTCGGCCGTTTGGGGTGGTGGCTTTGCCGTCTGCCCACCCTTTATCGTCCGCCAGCGGACGGGAAAGAGGTGGATGATGGCAAATTAAACCTTTGCCATCAGCCACCTTTTTGCCGTCAGCACTGTGACAGCTGATGGCAAAGAGTACCTTTGCCATGCGTCAGCTGACGGCAAAGGCAAGGCACACGGCAAAATTCTGAATTCAAGTAGTGTTACTCGCATTAATTATTCTTGCCTTTACACCTATGAGAACTTGCTTTCTTATTAACCTTGCTGCATAAGAAACTTGTCCGTCTGGAAACGGAGACCAGTGACAATGACTGTCAAGAAGGTCAAAGCCGCCGCAAAGAATAAAAGGAAGAACAAAGCAGCTATTGGCGAGTCATCTGTTATGGGTGAGTCACAAACCGCCGAAGACCAATCGAAGGTAAATGCTTCATCTATCTCTTTATTTTGATGTGTGATGTACTAAAATTTTCATTCAACCTCACGAGGACGACGCTGAGAGCGATGCTGAGGATGTCGAGGTAATTTCAATCTCTTCTGACTCGGATATTTCCTTCACAAGGACTCCAAGGCGGGTTTGTAGGTGTAAGTGCATCTAGTGCCCTTAGTGATTTCGGTGGTTTGAAGACTTATAGGTTAAGGAACTAATGTGTTTGTAAGTGTACACAAAGTCTATAAGTCGCTAACAAGTTTGACTTATACGATGGGTATCGACCCCTAAAAATGAATATCTTTGGCTGAAGACTTTGGTCTTACCTTGAATTCTTTGATCACGAAGAAATTGCGATGAAATTGATATTCCTCATGAAGATATTGAAGATGAGGAATTCCGCGTGTCCTGACGAAAAACAGTCTGAAGACTTTGAAGCGTGAAGATTTATAATTTCTGTTTCGTTTTCTTTACACCTGAGTCAGAGAACACCGTACTGTTAAAGGGGGTCGAAGTAATATTACAGAATGAATTTCCACATAATGCTCAACCCAAACCTAAACCTACCAAAGCCTCAAGTGAGGAATATGAGAGACATGAGGACTTTCATAGTTGAAAGTTCCAACCGTTGTCGTGACACATGCAACCTCACTGATCATATCCACCCAACAGTCACATTATTTAAGGGCATTTATGTCAAATCATGTCGGGATACTCCCAGGCTATAAATAGACACCCCCACAACCACTAGTTGGTTGGCTCCTCCGAGATAAACTGGTGTTTGTCATTTAGAGCAACCCAAATTCCTCAGAGTCTTCGAGAGAAAATCATCAAGTGAGGAAATACCCCAAACACCGAACCCCAAACCAAAACCAAGTGATTGAGCATCACTAAAGAATTTGTTCCTATGTGTAACTGAAGCCTTTTACCTTTGAGGATTGTGCATCCTCCAGACGGTTAGGCGTCATGGTCTAGAGCATCCAGCAGTCAATTGTGGATCGCCGGGTGACCGAGTTTGTGAGGTTTTGGAAGTCTTCCATGAAAATTTACCATGAGTGTTGGGTGAGGACTGTGTGTCCTTAGCTCAAGGAGAATACGGTAGAGACTGTGTGTCCTTTGGTTTCAATACCAAGCCGCTCAAAACCAGATGTACAACTATCATAGTAGTTGGAACTGGGTCATCAACAACTGTCTTCATCGTGATACGGGTTCTGTTTCTTCAACTCTTGCATTTCCTTAGAATTGTATGTTGAAGACTTTCATCTATGTTGTTTGAAGAATTTGTCTGAAGATTTTCTCTGAATTTCCTCAACCTCAAATTCTTCATTCGAGTTAATCTTCACCTGCTTTTTGTGTACATGTGTACTGTGCAAGCCAATTCTAATAATCTTCACCAAGTAATCTGCTGTAGCAGTCTTTGCACTTCTAATCCTGTGCTATTTCCGCTGCACGTAATTCATCATTGAGGAATTTCCTCACAAGGAATTTTCTCAGGGATGAAATTCTAAAAATCGCCTATTCAACCCCCTGTAGTCGATATAATGAACTTTCAATTGGTATCTGAGCAAGGTACTCCATTATTCTGTGTGATTTTGGTTTAACCACCTGGAGTTTTAGTTATGTCCACCGCACGTATGATGCAGATGCTTTGGATATCCTACCTTCGAAGGAAAGAACTTTCCTTACTGGAAGACCAAGATGCAGATGCATCTTCAGGTTATTGACAATGATCTCTCGTACATTTTGGAACGTGGTATTCCCTCCATCACTGCTACTATCTTTGCCGCTGATGCGAAGAAATTCAAGCAATTTGATTCTCAAGCCAAGAATATCATCTGTGGCCATCTGAGAAAAGGTCAGTATGGCAGAGTGAGTGCTTTGGGCACTGCTAAGCTTATCTAGCATGGGTTGTGCAAAGTCAATGAAGGAATTTCAACTCAGCATGGATCTCGTGTTGATGTTCTTCGAAATCTCTTCAATCGCTTCAAGAGGCTTGACAATGAAAGCAGCCAAGATACCGTTGATCGCCTCACTGACATCTCAAATGAACAGCAAGCACTCGGATCTCGAGACATCACTCACCATGAAGTTGTGAAGAAACTGCTAAGATCTCTGGATCCATCATTTGATACACTCGTTCTGATGATTCAAGAAAGAGGAGACTATAAGATGCTTGATCCTGCTGGTATAATTGAAACACTCAATACTCATGAATTCCAACAGGAAGAAAAGAGAGATCTTTATGGACCAAGCTACTCAAGACCTCGTGCGCTGAAGGCCAAACAAATTTTCTCATCTGAAGAAGAAGACTCAGAATGCAACATTGGTGACCCTGAAGAACTTGGACAGGAGCTTGTAATGCTCGTGAGGAAATTCCGGAAGTTTACAAGACATGGCCAGTTTGATAAATCTTCAAGAAGAGATATGAGGAAATCAAAATCTTCATGTGAGGACTACAAGAAAAGAACCTGCCACAAATGCAAGAAATATGTTCACTATATTGTTGATTGTCCTCACTGGGTGAAGGAATCGAATAAGAAGAAACACAAGGATAAAAGTTCTAATGACTCTAAGAAAAAGAAAAATCTTCAAAATCCTCATTCTTAAAGTCCTCATCGCACAAGAAGACTATTTTCAGAAAGGCTCGGGCACTCATTGGTAAGGAAGTCGATTATGAGGAAGAATCTGAGGAATGTGATGAAGAGGAAGGATCTGAACAAGATTCAGAGTCTGGAGTAGCAAGTCTTGCACTAGCTACCACATTCGTCAACAAGTCAATCTTCAACCTTGAAGAAAATGACAACGCTATCTACACTGATGACTATGATGATGACTTCGCTCCAACCTATTGCTTCATGGCAAACGGTTCAAAGCTACCGAATGACACTTCCTCCTCTAACTCAAGTGACTGTGAACCTGATGATTATAAAAAACCCAATTATTGTAAAGTTGCCAACATTCGAACTAAACAACAAAGTGCCACTGAAAAGCTTCAGAAACTGCTAGACAGAAGCGATGATTTTCTAAATGATGAAATGAATCAAACTCAAGTCCTCACTGAAAATGTGAAAAGTCTTCAGTCTAGATTTGATAGTCTTCAAGATCGTTATGGCACACTCTTGGTTGATCATCAGAAACTTTCCTATGAATTTCTTTAAAGGAAACTTGATCTAGAGAAGTTGAAGATGTCTCATGATGATCTTCGAATGGAAAACGATTCATTGCTTTCTCAACAGATCAGTGCCGCTCAGGTCGAATTTACTCCACCATGCCTCAAATGCATTGAACGTGAAACTGCTAATTCTTCACGAGAATCATCAAATGCTTCTCTCGCTACAAATTCTTAAACTGATCCTGTGGTATCAAATTCTTCACTTGAGGAAACAACAAATGCTACTGATTAAAATGCAGGGCTAAAGGAATTGTATGTGACATGTATTCACAAAAGTATCAAAGGGCATCAAACCCTTTGCGATGTGGTCAAAAAGCAGATTTTAACAGGAACCCTAGGAAAGAAGCAATTACCTTCGAGAGGAAATTGAATGCTCATGTATCATACTGGAAAACTCAGGAGTACCTCAAAACCTGATGGGTTGCTGCTAAAGGACCTCCTCTTGATCCATCTACTCTAACAGGCTTTGCATGTAAATTATCCTATTCCTCATATGAGTCATTTGACTCCAACTACAAACTATTCAAAAGTCAATTGGTGAACTATTTTCTCGATATGTTGGAACTAACTGCAGAAATAGACCACCCCTGAGGAACATCTGGGTCCCCAAAAGTTTGTTGGAAAATCTTCAGGTCAATGTCCTCATGACACCACCTGTGAAGAACCTAAACCCCAGATCAAATTCCTCAGGTGGACCAAAGTCTTCAAGAGGATCAATATCCTCAACTGGTCAAAACTATGCTCGTACTCGTGCTAATGCTTCTCATATGCAGGGAAATTACAAGGGATATGAGTATGAGCATTATTCCTCAAATCATTATGTTCATAAATCCTCAAAGAACTTCTCTGCCTATTCATTTGAGTACTCTAACCTCCCTATTGTGAAAGAAGTGCATTAGCTTCAATGTCCCCTTTCTAATATGGTGCTCGTAGGATGATGAAATCTTTGCCACCCCTTCAGATGTGGGTGGTGAAGAAATTGAACTAATCACTTATGCAGGTCAGGACTGCAGATGAAAGTCATCATCTGAAGAATTTGTTGGAGACCTGAGGAAAATGCTTGATTGGGCGCAAGCTAAAATTATAGAAATGATGAAATTCCTATCTGATTAAATTGAAATCATATTCTTCAAGTCTGAAGCATATGAGATGGTAAGCTATACTAATTCATCTGCAGGATGACAAACCCAAGAATACTGAGTGGGTTCTTGACAGTGGTTGCACAAATCACATGACTGGTGATAAAAGCTTGCTGATGAATATGCCACTGACTCCATCACCACTGAAGCAAATCACTAATGCTGACAGAGGTAAAAGAAAGGTATTGGGACTTGGCAAAGTGGCTATTTCCAAGGACAGGCACATGGACAAAGTCATGCTTGTTGATTCCCTTGGGTTTAATCTCATGTCAGTCTCAATGCTTTGTGATCTTGATATGGTTGTTATCTTTGGAAAATATACATGTGTAGTCATCATGGAATCTGACAGATCCAAAGTCTTTAAAGGCTTTAGGAGAGGAGATTTGTACATTGTTGATTTTTCCACAGGTCCTCAACCAGCCACATGCTTACTAGCAAAAACCTCAAAAGGCTGGCTATGGCTTCGAAGACTTTGTCATGCAGGCATGAGGAATTTGCACACGCTGGCGAAGAAGAAGCATGTCATTAGCATCGAATCAGTCAAATTCCTCAAAGACCACCTCTGCAATGCTTGTGAGTTTGGAAAAATGACGAGATCCAAACACCCCTCGAAGACTATCATGACTACTACTCGTTCATTTGAATTGCTTCACATGGATCTATTTGGACCTACTCATTATGCTACTCTAACCAATGCAGCATTCTTATATGGCTTTGTCATTGTTGATGACTATTCTCGATATACTTGGGTACATATCATTGATACGTCCATTTTGAATCACGTTCTCATGTTGATATTTATCGCTTCTTGGGCTGTTATTTCACTTCACGGTACAATTCTTATGCCTTTTCTTTCTTATTTTGCAAGGTTTACATGAAGAGGGAGAATGCCGGCAGCTGGAATTCTGACCTAAAATGGGAGCAAAGTTGAGATACCTATTATACGCATTTCGAAATACCATAAAAATCAACGAGGATTTTTCCGGATTTATAAAAAATACTGGGCCGAAGAAGCGCCAGAGGGGCGCCAGCAGGTGGCCACAAGCCTGCATGGTGCGGCCACCCCCGCTGGCCGCGCCATGAGGGCTTGTGGGCAGCCTGCTGGCCCACTGGCCCCCCTCTTCTGCTATATGAATGGTTCCGTCCAGAAAAAAATCAGGGAGGAGCTTTTCCGTGGATTCGCCGCCGCCACGAGGCAGAACTTGAGCAGAACCAATCTAGAGCTCCTACCGGGGAAACCTCCCTCCCGGAGGGGGAAATCATTGCCATCGTCATCACCAACACTCCTCTCATCGGAGGGGTCTCGTCACCATCAACATCTTCATCAGCACCATCTGATCTCCAAACCCCAGTTCATCACTTGTAACCAATCTCTGTCTCGCGACTCCGATTTGTACTTGTAAGGTTGCTAGTAGTGTTAATTACTCTTTGTAGTTGATGCTAGTTGGATTACTTGGTGGAAGAGTTTATGTTCAGATCCTTGATGCTACTCATTACCTCCCTGGTCATGAATATGATTATTCTTTGTGAGTAGTTACTTTTGTTCCTAAGGACATGGGATAAGTCATGCTAATAGTAGTCATGTGAATTTGGTATTCGTTCGGTATTTTGATATGTTGTATGTTGTTTTTCCTATATTGGTGTTATGTGAACATCGACTACATAACACTTCACCATTATTTGGTCCTAGAGGAAGGCATTGGGAAGTAGTAAGTAGATGATGGGTTGCTAGAGTGACAGAAGCTTAAACCCTAGTTTATGCGTTGCTTCGTAAGGGGCTGATTTGGATCCACTAGTTTAATGCTATTGTTAGACTTTGTCTTAATTCTTCTTTCATAGTTGCGGATGCTTGCGAGAGGGGTTAATCATAAGTGGGATGCTTGTCCAAGTAAAGGCAGTACCCAAGGGCCGGTCCACCCACATATCAAACTATCAAAGTAACGAAGGCGAATCATATGAACATGATGAAAACTAGCATGACAGAAATTCCCGTGTTTCCTCGGGAGCGTTTTTCCTCCTATAAGACTTTGTCCAGGCTTGTCCCTTGCTACAAAAGGGATTGGGCCACTTTGCTGCATTGTTGCGACTTTTGTTACTTGTTGCTTGGTACGAATCATCTCACCACACAATCACTTGTTACCGACAATTTCAATGCCTGCAGATTTTACCTTGTTGAAAACCACTTGTCAGATCCTTCTGCTCATCGTTGGGTTCGACACTCTAACTTATCGAAAGGACTACGATTGATCCCCTATACTTGTGGGTCATCAAGACTCTTTTCTGGCGCCGTTGCCGGGGAGTGAAGTGCCTTTGGTAAGTGGAACTTGGTAAGGAAACATTCATATATTGTGCTGAAATTTATTGTCACTTGTCACTATGGATACTAATCCTTTGAGGAGCTTGTTCGGGGTATCTTCAACTCGAACGGAATCACAAAGAGTTTCTCCTCAACCTGCTGCACCTACTGAAAATATTTGCTTTGAATTTCCTTCGGGTATGCTTGAGAAACTGCTGGCTAATCCTTTTACAGGAGATGGAACATCACATCCAGACTTGCATCTAATCTATGTAGATGAAGTTTGTGGTTTATTTAAGCTTGCAGGTTTGCCCGAGGATGAGGTCAAGAAGAAGGTCTTTACTTTATCTTTGATGGATAAGGCGTTGACATGGTATAGGCTATGTGATGATACTGGATCATGGGACTACAATCGGTTGAAATTGGAACTTCATCAAAAGTTTTATCCTATGCATTTAGTACATCGTGATCGGAATTATATTTTTAATTTTTGGCCTCGTGACAGAGAAAGTATCGCTTAAGCTTGGGGGAGGCTTAAATCGATGCTATATTCATGCCCCAATCTTGATCTCTCGAGAGAAATTATCATTCAGAACTTCTATGCTCGGCTTTCTCAAGATGATCACACCATGCTTGACACTTCTTGTACCGGTTCTCTTATGAAGAGAGATATTGACTTCAAATGGAATTTATTGGAGAGAATTAAATGCAACTCTGAATATTATGAGCTTGAAGAAGGTAAGGAGTCAGGTAAGAATTTCACGTTTTATTGCGTTAAATCGTTTGTTCAGACAAATACTTTTTGTGACTTTAGCGCTAAGTATGGACTTCACTCTGAGATTATAGCTTCATTGTGTGGATCCTTTGCTACCCATATTGATCTCCCCAAAGAGAAGTGGTTTAAATATCCTCCTCCTTTAGAAGTCAATGTAGTTAAACCCACTCCAGTTGAAGAGAGAGTTATTTCCTATAATGATCTTGTTGTTCCCAGTGCTTACATTAAGAAACCACCTTTCCCTGTTAGGATAAAGGATCATTCTGAAGCTTCAATTGTAATAAATAGAGGCTATATTAGAACACCTACACCACCTGAGAAAATTAGAGTTGAAATTAGCATTGCTATTATCAAAGATATTCTGTCGGACGATGTTGAGGGACCTAATATACAATTCTGTGAAGATGCTGCTAGAATTGCTAAACCTCACGCTAGAGACAAACATAGGCCTGTTGTTGGTACGCCTGTTGTTTCTGTTAAGATAGGAGATCATTGCTATCATGGTTTATGTGGTATGGGTGCTAGTGTTAGTGCAATACCTCAATCCTTATACGATGAAATCAAAGATGTGATTGCACCTGTTGAGATAGAGCCTATTGATGTCACTATTCATCTTGCCAATAGAGATACTATCTGCCCTGTGGGAATTGTTAGGGATGTTGAAGTCTTGTGTGGTAAAACGAAGTATCCTTCTGATTTCCTCGGTCTTGCTACCGCACAAGATAGCTTCGGTCCCATCATATTTGGTAGACCTTTTCTCAATACTTTCAATGCTCATATTGACTGTGAGAAGCAAACTGTCACCGTTGGCTTTGAAGGTGTGTCACATGAGTTCAATTTCTCCAAGTTTGGTAGACAAGCTCACGAAAAAGAGTTGCCTAGTAGGGATGAAACTATTGCCTTAGCTTCTATTGTCGTGCCTCCTACTGATCCCTTAGAACTATTCTTGCTTGAGCATGAAAATGATATGCATATGGATGAAAGGGATGAGATAGATAGAGTTGCCTTAGAACAATATCCTATCCTTAAGAATAACTTGCATGTTGAACTGCTTGGGGATCCACCCCCACCAAAGGGTGATCCTGTGTTCGAGCTTAAACAGTTGGCTGATACTCTTAATTATGCATATATGGATGAAAAAGAGATATATCCTGTCATTATTAGTGCTAGCCTCTCAGAGCATGAAGGAAAGATGTTACTAAAAACTCTGAGGAAGCACCGTGCTGCTATTGGATATACTCCTGATGATCTTAAGGGCATTAGTCCCACTCCATGCGAGCACAAGATTAAAACTGATCCTGATTAAAAACGGCAAGGGAACTAGGGGATGGCGACTCTCTCCTCCTCCCACCTCCCACCACGGCGACCCCATGGCTATCTGGATCTCTAGCCATAGTTTGACCCTCGTCCTCCGCTCATCATCTCAGGTGAACCTTAACACCCCACCTTTATGTGGTTCTGCATGGCTTGCATGGCTGGTTCCACGTTGGATCTTAATTTGTCTCCTGGTTCGGCCTTCGCGGATGAGGTGTATCGCATCTCTGGCTTTCCAGTGCATCCATTGAAACATCGTCGCTCCTTCACAATGGTCGCCTCTTTTGGCCGCCATGCCTTCCGCCTCTCTGAAGAGTCTGTTGCTGCTACGATTGAATCTGCTATTGGAGGTTTCGCCATTGAACTTAGGGTTTCCCAAGTTGCGGACTCAGTTTTCTCTTTCAAGGTCTCTTGCCAACAAGTTGGCTTTTACATTTTGGGTTTACACTTGTACAAATGCTCAAGTTTTAAGTGTTACTTTCATCTTTGGGGGTATGGTGGCCCTAATTGGTGGCGGGACTTCAAGTTATGGAAGAAGCAATGTGATGCTGAATGGATCAGTGTTAGCCCAACCAAACATAGAGCAACCGTAGGTCTGATGGCAATGCATTCTAAACCTCTTAAGTAATCTCTTAAGTCGGGGTCTTCTTCTCGCAAAAAATTAACCTTTGCAGCACTGCAGCAATATGATGTTTGCAAAGGTTATCGGTGCCTTGTTTCTCAAGATGAGCTTATTACTCTGTCCAAGGCAAGTTATTCGATCCCTCCACAGGAACGTGTTATTATTAGTGCTCCACCTCTGGCAGAGCTCCGGTGGATGTTAGCCTCGCCGCATATCACTTTTGGTTCAGTTCTTCAGCATGCTTCTCGTCCCGGATCATCCGGGACCCCAATGGAAGGTGGAGATATTAATGGGATCTCCTCCTCCGACGGCGCAGTATCGGCTAATCCCACCGTGCAAGGCGGGGTTTCAAATCAGTTTGAATCTATTTTGTTGGATGGCCATGACAGTGGGCCTGTTTCCGAAACCATAAATGGGTCTTCGTCAACGACATCTTCTGTCGGGCCAGAATCTTGTAATCATCCTGATATTCCATCTTCCCAGGAATCTCACCGGCTCTTCGATGGATTGATTAATGGCATGGTTAAAGAGATTTATTCTTGCATGATTTGTTTTTCTCGAGGGAACCTCGCTTCCAACTGAACCGCCACGTTGATTGGCCCTGCCTGCGGCAATGTGGGCCATGCCAATTCTGACTACACTTCCTTTATGGGAGATAATTGTCTTACTTGGAAACGCAAGAGCCCACCACCTCCCCTGTTGCAGATATCTCGGGAACCTCTGCTATTCTCGGGGAAACCGCAAAGCCTGCCGAGCAGTTCTTCCTCCCGGTCTTCTCAAGCCCACCGTCTCCTCGGACTCCCTCTGAGACACCGCCATCGACGCCACCGCCTCACCCTTCTTGGACTACAATGGCCAACTTCGAGCTTGATCCCCAGCACTTCCTTCTGCACGGTTACAACATCATTGACGGTGGCCCTGATCGCCTCCCAAGGACCTTCATCACGCCTGCCAACCCCATCAACCGCAGGCATGAACAGTCGTCGAAGTAATGCCCGCCCCTGCTGTCGAGTTGGTGGCCCAGGTACGGCAGGAAGTCACCGTCCTACTTCTCAATAGGGGTTTTCATGTTGGCTCGGCACAGCCGTGGATTAAGGGGGTTGGGTTGTTCGAGCTTAGGGATGCCGCAGAAAGCTTTGCTACAGTTCAGATGGTTCCTCAAACACTAGGGAACGATACCTTTGTTCGCTTCATGCGTCATAGTGATGGTGCAGATTTTAGGGGACAAACAGGCTACCGCCATGGATGCTTGATGCTACTAGGATTTCCGCTAGATTTCCTCGATACTAATGATCTTCGGGATGCTGTTAACAGTTTTGGAGACTTCAATCATTGGGTCAGCGATGACCCATATTTGGTTCGCTCCATTGTCTTTGCTTCTTTTCCTGAAGATAATCTGGTGCCACGGAGTGTCACTTTCTCTGAATATGTTGCATGGGGAGGGGCCAAGGTCTCCTGGTCTGCGCCAGTTTACATCTTAGGCTCAAATTTTGGTGAACATATGCCTAATGACGAGGATCCCATGCCCCTCAATGGCAACCTGCACCCTCTTCCTGGTCAGCTTATCAATGATAATCTGTTATTTGCACTACCACCATACCCAGCTTTGGGATGGAACGCGGTGCCACAACCTCCCCTAGAGCTAGAGCCACAAGCCCAGTCAGTGGAGGGTGGGGTTGGGAACTATAAGCAGCAGAACCAGAGCCACAACCTGATGCACTTGTACAAGATCAGGAATCCATGGTTATTGATCAACCAACATCCTCTGATTCTGTTCAGGAATTGGTGATTCCTGACCATCAGCCGGCTACTGCAAATGATGTTGTTGTGGACATGCCTATTATCCAACCTGCGACAGACGAAGCTGCTCCTGCACCTGGACCTCCCAATGTCGTTGTTGCTGCAGCCGCTGAAGTTGCTGCTGACGAAGAGCACGTGGAAGTAGATCATGCTGACGAGGCGCCTCTGTTCAACCCCTTGGCGATCGACCCATAAAATCGCCCTGTGATACAACAATCAAACCTGGTGGTTGGCGTAGCAAGGGTTTTCTTCGGTCCACCGCTGCCACCTATGATGTGTTGGGCCAGTTCTTTTGAATCTATTATGGGCACAACATGTACTACGCATGTCCCTCGCGATGTTCAGCAACCTCTAGTGCTGCCGATCATGATCCCCAAGCGATCGTGGTCATATTCTTCTGCAGGTTCAAGCTTGGTGCCCATCGAGACCATCACTAATGCTACTACTGAGGTAACACATGATGAATGTCTTCCAACATCAGGGGAGTTCGTTTTTACTTCACCTACTGTTCGGAAGAAAGGTTCTCGCAAGCAGGCCACTACCATTGTCGACTCCTCTGTTCGCCGCTACACGAGAGGCTCGATCAAGCGTGACGGCTTCAAAACAGTGTTGCAGGAACTTCCAATGCAGGCTACCAACAAGAGGAAGCCCAAGGCCAAACCTATGGACAATCAGGAGGGAGAACAGGCTCCGCCAGCAACAACTATCCTGGTTCTGCAAGCAACTGGCCAGAAGCTTGTAATTGCTGCTAAGAATCTCTCGGTGGATCGTCTTATGGAGGATCCTGCTGACCCATAGAACCCATCTTCTGATGTTTAAAACTATGTTGTTATTGCCCTGTTTTGCTGGTTTTGCGGTTTGTCAGATTACTGCTTATCTTTTGTTACAATGTTCTGAACCTTGGTTGTGTGAGTTATTATGTAACTCCACATTTGCTATATCTATTAGTTATTATGGATATTAGATCTACGCGAAGTTGGCGTGTCCTCTGCTAGAATGTGCATGGCCTCAATCCTGATCATCGTCAGAGAGCTGTTCACAAAAAAAATAGATGAGAGTTTGGCCGCTGTAGTATGCTTACAGGAAACAAAAATGCAACATATTAATTTTAGATAAGTAAGAAGTTTTTGTCCTAAAAGATTTGATCAGTTTGGATATTCGTCATCCCGTGGTGCCTCTTGGGGTCTGATTACTTTATGGAACTCCTCTATTCTTACTAGAACCTTAATTGAGTGTCGGCCTTTTGCCCTTGTCATCTCCTTTACTTCCAATCACTCTGCAGAAACTTGGACTCTGGTCAATGTATATGGACCTTGTTAGGTCGAGGCTCGAGATCTTTTTGTTAGCTGGTTATATAATCTCAACATCCCTGCTGATGACAACTGGTTACTCCTTGGTGATTTTAACTTTATTAGATCTCCATCAAATAGAAACCTTCCTCGGGCTGATGTGAATGACATGTTCATTTCCAATGAGATCATTGGCCAACTTGGGCTACTGGAATTACCTATTAAGGGAAGATCTTTCACCTGGTCCAATATGCAAGATTCACCCCTGCTGGAGCAACTGGATTGGTTTTTTACATCTGCTTCTTGGTTCTCATCATATCCTGTGACACAAGTCCTCCCTTTGGCTAAAACTGCATCTGATCATGTCCCTTGTGTAGTCACAGTTAACACTTCCATCCCAAAATGCAATCTCTTTTGTTTTGAAAACTATTGGGTTGAAATGGATGGATTCATGGATTGTGTCAAGGACTCTTGGAAGATTCCATCCAGGAAAGGGCATATTACTGCAATCATCATGGATAAGTTCAAACATGTAAGACAGGCCCTAAAGAAATGGCAAACTAACCTCTCTCAGCTCAAGCTTCTCATTGATAGGTGCAACCAAGTTGTCCTCTGTCTTGATGATCTAGAGGAGTTAAGACCCTTATATAGGCCTGAAGCTAACTTCAGGGTGATTGTCATGTTGTATTTGGATCATCTCCTGCATCTACACTTCCTTTACTGGAAAAATAAGAGCAACAATTCGATTCATCAAAGTTGGAGAAGAGAACACAAAAATTTTCCATGCCATGGCAACTGAAAGATATAGGAAAAATTCCATTTCATCTCTTAAGCTGAATGATGGTTCTGTTATCTTTGATCATGAACAAATTCCTAGCTGTTTCTGGACCTCTTTCAAGGATAGGATGAGCTCCTCCCAAGGTATTAATATGGGCTTTGACCTACAGTCCCTAATTCAGAAGGTGGAGGGGCTGGATGTGCTCACAAAACCTTTTACTAAGACTGAAATGGATCAGACAGTGAAGGAAATGCCCACTAATAAGGCGCCTGGTCCTGATGGTTTAAATGGGCTTTTTTTTCAAGAAATGCTGGTCTATTATCTGCTCTGACTTTTATAAACTTGCAGATGACTTCCATGGTGGCACTGCCAAGCTAGAAAACATGAACTCATCATATATAACTCTGATTCCCAAAAAGATCTCCCCTGAGCAGGTTGGTGACTTTAGGCCTATCTCTCTCACAGGAATGGGACTCAAGTTTTTATCTAAAATGGTTGCCAATAGACTGCAACTACAAGTTATGAAATGTATACACAAAAAACAGTATGGCTTTATCAAATCCAGAACCATCCAAGATTCTGTGGGCTGGACACTAGAGTACTTACATCAATGCCATCAATCCAAGAAACCTATTGTCATCCTCAAGCTGGATTTTGAAAAAGCTTTTGACTCTGTCGAACATGAGTTCATCTTTCAGATTCTCAAACATAAGGGGTTTAATGATAAATAGATCCTATTAGTGCAGCAACTGCTCATTTCTGGCTCCTCCTCTGTTCTTCTCAATGGAGTTCCTGGCAGAAAATTCATGTGCAGGAAACGGGTCAGACAGGGAGACCCAATGTCCCCTCATCTATTTGCAATTGCCACAGATTTCTTGCAAACTTTGGTCAACAGGCTACTAGAGGATGGTCTCATTCAATTGCCCATTCCTTGTCATGACAGAGACTTCCCCATAGTCCAGTATGCTGATGATACTCTCATAATTGTACCTGCAGAAGAATCTCAGTTACTTGAGTTCAAAAGTATGCTACTTCTGTTCTCCCAATCCACTGGTCTCCAGGTCAACTATCACAAGTCTGCCCTGCTGCCCATCAAGATTTATCAAGTTCAGCTGAGAAGCTTGGCAGATGCTATTGGTTGCAAGGTGGGGTCCTTGCATTCACCTACCTTGGGTTACCTGTGGGAACAACTAAACCAAGGATAATTGATCTAACGCCATTAGTGGATAACATGGAAAGAAGACTCAGTGCCAGTTCTTCCTTCCAGGCCCAGGGGGGTGGGGCGTTTGCAATATCTGAACTCAGCTCTGTCATCAGTCCCTATCTTCTTTCTCTGCAGTTTAGATGTTCCTCCAGGGATCCTTAAGTAGTTAGAACGAATCCAACGGCAATGTTTATGGAGAAAGAATGGTCAAGATCATGCCCCCTCTCTTGCTGCCTGGGACCTTGTATGCAGACCTAAGATCAAGGGTAGACTGGGGTTTATGAATCTTGCTATCCAGAATGAGGCCCTGCTCCTAAAACATGCAGACAAGTTTTTGAATAAAGCTCATATTCCCTGGGTCAAACTGATTTGGAACACATATTATCATAACACAGTTCCCCAAGGTACCTCACTTTGTGGTTCCTTTTAGTGGAAAGACATCTGCAAACGTCTGGATATGTTCAGAGGTGTGACTTATGTTCAACCAAACAGAGGTGCTACATTCTTGTTTTGGTCTGATTCTTGGTTGATTGGAGCTTCTATCAGACCACGGGCTGCTAGGTTCCAAAGACTATTCTCTATTGTTGTAGATTCTTTTTGCACTGGTGAGGAAATTTTCCAAGTTTTTCATGACAACAATATGCTATCCATGTTCCACTTACCTCTCTCTGAACAAGCCTACAAGGAGCTGGCTTGTGTAACCTCTATGCTTCAGCCTATTCATATAAACCAGAATGCTGATGATTTCTGGCTCTGGAGTAAAGACTCTAAACCATACACTGCCAAGAAGTATTATGTCCATATCCACCAACCCATCACACCAAATCCCTTGCTTATCTGGATCTGGAAGAGCTGTTGCACCATGAAAATCAAGATGTTTGCGTGGTTGATGATTATGCACAGACTCAACACTCAAGACATGCTTGGGAGGCGTCACTGGAAGGTATCTGATTCAAATCTGTGTGTTCTTTGCCATGACAGGATCAAGGAGGACAGAGACCACTTGTTTTTCAACTGTCCCTTCAGTACTAGGATTTGGAATTATCTCCAGATTTCATGGCACGGGAATTCTATGTAGAGTACTTCTGTAGCTGCAAGAAGAGAGTTTCACCACCCTTTCTTCACTTAAGTGGTCTTCATTGCTTGCTGGAACATATGGACTGTCAGAAATGCAAAGATCTTTCATCATCAGCAACCAAGGTACAGAAAATGGAGGGCTGGTTTTATACACGTTATCTCACTTCTAGCTCATAGGATTAAACCTAGTTTTAGGGATAATCTCCTTAGATGGATAGCATTTTTACCTCCTTGAGGTTTGTATCCCCCCACACCCCACACCCCGCATCTCTTGTACATTCTTCCCCTCCTTTGTACATATTTACTAATTTATAAATAGAGAGAAAAGACTGTGGGGTGTTTCCCTACAGTAGCCGGTCAAAAAAACTGATCCTGATTTCAAACCAGTCGCTGATCATCAAAAGAGATTGAATCCTAAGATGAAAGAAGTAGTAAGAAAAGAAATACTAAAGCTCCTGGAAGCGGGTATTATCTATCCTGTCGCTCATAGCAATTGGGTGAGTCCGGTGCATTGCGTCCCTAAGAAGGGAGGCATTACCATTGTCCCTAATGATAAGGATGAATTGATCCCACAGAGGATTATTACTGGCTACACTACTGGAAAACAGTTTTTTGCCATCTGCCTAGTCTTTGCCGTCTGCTAGCTGATGGCAAAGAGTGTCTTTGCCGTCATCTTCAGCAAAACAGACGACAAAGCACAGGCTGATGGCATAAAGCCTTTTTGCCATCTGTCACATCTTTGCCGTCTGCTAGCGGACGACAAAGAGTCCGGAGGCAGACAGCAAAGATATAGATAGGCCCACCTGACCGCGGGGTGGCTAGGTCAAACTGGAGTGGAACCTTTGTCTTCTGCTAGCGGACGACAAAGAGTCTAGACTCTTTGTCGTCCTGTGGCAGACGACAATGCTCTAACACCGTTAACGGCTCCTTCCCCCCACCCGGTCTCCCTCTGTGTGTAACGGTCACCCGGCGCGCCCCTCTCTCTCTCTCCCCACCCCGCGCGCCCCTCTCTCTGTAACGCCCACCGCCACCACCGTCGCGCCCCCACCCCCGTCGCGTTGCCGCCCCTGTCGCCCCCACAGCCGCCACTGTCGCCCCCACTGCCGCCCCTCTCTCTCTCCCCCCACCTCGCCCCCGCTGCCGCTGCCACCATCGTTGCGCCGCCGCCCCTGTCGCCTCCATAGCCGCCCCGCCGCCACCACTGCCCCCCGCCGCCGCACTGCCCCCCGCAACGCCCCACTGCCCCGTCGCACCCGTCCTCCTCGCAGCCCCGACGCCCCAGCCGCCCCCGCCGGAGAGTCCCTCCATTTTTTTGTTTTTCCTTATTTTTATTTATGTTAAATTAGTTAGGTTAGTTTTTTAGTTTATTAGGTTAGTTAGTCCAGTTAGTTAGGTTGTTAAATTAGTTTAGTTTAGGTTCACTTTTAGTTTAGGTTTAGTTAAGTTAGTTTCCTGTTTAGTAAAGGAGAAAAAGAGAAGAAGAAGGAGGAGAAAGGAGAAGAAGAAGAAGGAGAAAGGAGAAGGAGAAGAAGGAGAAAGGAGAAGAAGAAGAAGAAGGAGAAAGGACAAGAAAAAAATAAGAAGAAGAAGGAAAAGAAGAAGGGGAGAATTGATTATCACCCCCCCTGTTCGTGCGCCACCACAACATAAGCCCCCCTGTTTGCGTGGCTCCCTTTTAACCCCCCCAATTTTCACCATGTTGTAGCTGATGCCCCCCTTTGCAATGTTTAACAGATTTTTCAATGGACAAATAACAAATGGGTACATCAATAGACAAAACTAGTTCACAGTTCACTTAATTTCTTGTTCTTTGGAGTCATCTTCTTCTTCTTCCCTTTTGCTGGAGACTTTGTTGGTGTAGCAGCAGCAAAAGTAGTTCATGCAGCACAAACGAATTCACAGTTCACTTAATTTCTTCTTCTTTGGAGTCATCTTCTTCTTCTTTCCTTTTGTTGGAGACTTTGTTGGTGTAGCAGCAATGGGGCGGCTAGGGAAGGGAAGAGGCTTGCCTTACCTTGGAGCAGCAAAGGAGATGGGGTGGCTGGGGAAGATGCGGCGGCTGGGGCAGCTGCGGTGGAGGCGAGGCGCAGCAGCTCTTGGGGCGCCTAGGTTAGGGAGGGGAACGAGCAGAGAACGGGAGCAGCTTATGCCCAGCTCGTGTGACTTATACTAGATGAGGGAGGGCAGTTTTGTCATTTCAGAAAATAATTAGACTAGTCGGTGCTATTATTTGCTTAATGTAGAGCTAATCAACACAAAGGGGGCCATTAGCAACATCGTTAGCACAACTGGGGGGTTAAAAGGGAGCCAAGCAAACACGGGGGCTTATGTTGTGGTGGCGTACGAACATGGGGTTAGAAGGAAAAGGAAGGGAAGGAGAAGAAAGAAGAAGAAGAAGAAGAAGGAAAAGGAAGGGAAGGAGAAGAAGAAGAAGAAGAAGAAGAAGAAGAACGAAAAGGAAGGGAAGGAGAAGAAAGAAGAAGGATAAGAAGAAGAAGGAGAAAGAAGAAGAAGAAGAAGAAGGAGAAAGGAGAAGAAAAAATTAAGAAGAAGATGGAAAAGAAGAGAAGAAGGAGAAGGAGGAGGAGGAGGAGGAGGAGGAGAAGGCCAAGGACCTTCTAGTCCTTCTCCTCCTTCTCCTTCTCCTCCTTCTCCTCCTTCTTCTTGATTTCTTCTTCTTCTCCTCCTCCTCCTCTTTCTTCTCCTCTTTCATATTATCCTTGCTTTAATTAACCCAACAATGACATAATTAGCCCATTTAGCTCCAAAATACCATAATAAGCTCAAAATGGCATAAGAACCTTGGTTAGCTCATGAATATTATATACTTAGCTTGTTTTCCTCTAAAATGGGATAATTAGCCCATTTAGCTCAAAAAGACATAATTCGGTAATTTAGATCCAACAAGAGGAGAAGACGAGAAGAAATAGGCAAAATGAAAAGAAAGAAGAACAAGAACAAGAAGAAGAGAAGAAGGAGAAGGAGGACAAGGAGGAGGAGAAGAAGAAGAAATCAAGAAGAAGGAGGAGAAGGAGGAGAAGGAGGAGGAGGAGAAGGACTAGAAGGTCCTTGGCCTTCGCCTCCTCCTGCTTCTCCTTCTTCTTGTTAAGAGGAATGAACGTGCTCAGTGATCCCAGAGGTCAATGCTGACCGAACACATAGATACTGAATATTAAGAGTCTTACATCCAAGTACCGAATTATTACATCACGTGACCAAATGGTCAAGTTCACAAGGTAGGGCCTATAAGGCCAAATCACACCGATAAAACTAGTAGCGGAAATTTTAGGGCTAAGCGGGTGCCCATGCCATCATCCTACACCAACAGGCATTCTGACTGGGAAGTGTCCTAGTCCGCAGGGGCGTCTTCGAAGACGTATTCTTCTCCAAACTCCGGTCCTTCCATGTCTGATCAATAATATAACCAGTGGCAAGCCAATGAGTACTTTTGAATGTACTCGCAAACAGCCCATGATATGAACAATGCAAGTGAAGGATAACAATAACATCCTTCTTTGGTGGATAACTTCTTGGTATTAATAAACATGATCATAGGGATGCATCATCAGTAAAACTACTTTTGAAGAACAGGTTACAGATATCAATATATCTGTCACGGGCTGAACCATCCGGGTTCACCCTATATGCCAAGTCACCAAACTTGGTCATATCAATTGTTTCATAAAACTCCATTTACCACATACTCACACATACTTGATTTGTGTGAAAACGACTGGACGTAGTTTAAGCAGCACCACCCAACAGTCCTTGACCGTGGACACGGTTATTCGAGTAGTTTTACACTCTACAGAGATAGTACGCTGGACCCACGAGATCCAGGAAACTTCTGTGTCATCCACGACTCGCGGTATATAACATACCTAAGGTAAGTACCCGATTAATGCCTTTCCCCTGACGATACTAGACAAAGAGATCCACTCGATTGGTACCCAGTCCACATGTTGTACGTCTTACGAGCACCGACTCTGGACAGTATCAACCATGCGAGGACCAACGGTGTGCCTGGAATACGTAAAAACGGCATAGTCGCCCTACCTGGCATGACCCCATCACGAGAGTGACCACACATCACTCCCGCCCTAGTAATGTGGCTCTTTGCTAGCACCGACCAGAGTAATTAACATAGCCCCGTCCCATAAAGGGGTAACGTTGTCGTACATGTAAGGTTGGGACGGTCGACACATCATAAATCTATTCCCATTTCTGAAACCATACTCACAAAAAATACCCGATGCACCACTTCACCAGAAGTGGCCACCTAACTCATCATCACCCTCGGGCATTAGTGGCACCCGACGGGGTTTTCATAAATCTTTGATTTATACCAACAACATGCTCATGCTAATATTACTCTAACTTTACTTGTCAACATGATATTTAGCATGACCCTCATAGGTGGTAGGATCAAGCTCAATGCATGTGCTCTAGAGGAGCCATCGGTAATATCACTTCAATGATTTACCGGCACTTATGATTATATGCAACAGAAACATTTGCTATACTAGCATGCATCATAACATATGCTCAGACATGGTCAAAGGGCTGCTTGCGCTCGTCAGCTAGGTATCTAGGGTCTTCGGGATCTTTTGCTCCGATTCCTTCGTCATGTGGGTTTTCTATCATCGTAATAAGGTAAAAATAATAAGTAGCTCACTCCAAAACAGATCACAAAGTCACTTTAAAAATGTTGGTTATTTCTGATAAATCCAGGTTGTTATTTTAAAAATATTTGCTTTTGTTTCTAATGAAGGAATATGTTTAAAATCAACTTAATAGAAGCAAAACTATTCCCAATTAATCTTTTTTATTATTATAAAACACAATAGTTGCTGCAAAAATTCAACCAATGGTTCTATTAAATACTACACATTTTTAGAAGAATAACAGTGAAAAATTATATTTTTACAATAGTTAAATATTTATATAAAAATCATCAAAATCAAGTTTTAAAAATAAAAGAAAAAGGGCTACAACCTCTCGCCTGGCTTGGCATGGGACTGGGCCGGCCCATAGGCCAGCTAGCTAGCCTGCCCAGCCGTGCGCGCCGTTAGGTTTGAACCTGACGCGTGGGCCCATGCGGTTAGTGGCTGCGGGCAGCGAGACAGAGAGAGAGATGGGCCATCGACAGGTGGGGCTCATCTGTCGGGGTCGTCTCCTACCCCTGGCCAGAGAGGAGGAGGAGCATGCCGGCGTGGCTACCGACATCCTCGGGACCAACGAACACGGAAATGAGTCCGGCTCCTCGTCGCCTACCTGATGGTGGTCGAGACAACAACGGAGAGTCTGAGGTTCACCGGCGAAGAGGAAGCCGCGGTGGAGGAGTTTCGGGCGAAGGTGGAGGGGGTAGATAGGGGCACGAATTACCTTGGGAAAGATCCCTGGTGTCACGGGGAGTGGTTTGGGGGGCAGAGGGATGCATGAGCCGATGTTTAGCCGGAGATCGACCGGAGCTCCGAGGCGGAGGGGCCTCGGTCGACCTCGAGCATCGGGCCTCTGCTAGCTTGTTGGGGTGGCAAGGGAGGTGCTAGAGGTTGCTGCGATGCGGTTTGAGGGGTGTAGGAGCGAGGGGGAGGGCTATATATAGGCCCGTGATGGTGAGCCAATTCAGGAGCGTCAGTGACTCACTGTGGTGCGCATGGGTGTGCAGAGAGGAGCTGGGGTCGAAACTACGGTCTCAAGACGTGGTTTTGGACTACTAGAACCTACTTTGGGGAAGGGAGAGAGAGGGGAGACGAGCATCCATGGCCGCACATCTCTAGCCGGTTTTGGTGCGCGCGGCACGCGTCGCACCAGCTCTTAGCACGCGAGAGGAGGGGGCCTGATGGTCGCCTGATGCAGAGGGGTTGTTGGCGAAGAGGTTAGACACCTCGGGGGAGGCTGGAACTGGCCGAGAGCGTCGCCCCCACCATGGTGGTTTCCTGCAGCTCGCCCAGAGCACAGCTTTGGCATGCTACGGCATGATGGCGCGCCCTGGGGTGCCTTGGATGTTTCTAGCATGTCCTGAGCATTGGCTGGGATGTGGCTAGCCATTGAAGACCCGTGGGAGCATCGGCTGGTCAAGGGAGACAAGAGAAACAGGTGTTGTCAGCCTTCAGCTGAAGCTTAGAATGGGGATTTTGTCATTTCTACTTGAAAGAGAGAGGGGCCACTTGATTGGGGCTGGGCATTGATAATGGCCACCTAATCTGAGAGTCTGGGGTAAATTGTTGGGGTTTAGCTAAGGTTAGAGCGGCTTTTACCCCTTTGTCAGAAGGTGCTCGAAAGTGGTTTTGGGTCGTTGCACCCCACCACTGGTTCTGCAACTTAATAGGATCAGGGTTGGTGCTAAATCATGGGGTTTCACCAAGTTTGAGCTCTATTGGACAAGTTTAGCTTTGTAAACTTGAAAATTTCACCAAATGACCAGATATCTTCCTTCCAAAGAGAGTGTGGGAAAATTAAGTCCCACAAATCCCATTTTTGGTGTGGAACCCTCATTTGAGGTATTAGGCACTCGTGCAAAGTTTCAACTCCATTGGACAAACTTTGCCATGTAGAGTTGCTATAACTACAATCTGGACAGAAGGGGTTTGCAGTTATTTGGTGTCCTTAATCACCTTGGATCAAGGTGAAACTTTTTGTGGACACCAAATATGGCTTAGGGATACCACTGGAATTTTCTATGAATTTACTGAGAATATTTCCTTTGGAAATATTTCAAAAGGTCAAAACAGACAGAAATGGTTTTCAGGGTTTTACTCAAATAATAATAATATAAATAGGGGTTAAAATCTTATGTATGGAAAATATATGTCCTTTTGATCATCTCCAAATTTAATGAGATTTTTCTAAGGCAGAAAAGTATTTTACCATATAGGAATACCATTTCTGTCCTAAGAAATGGACATGCAAAGAAATTAGAAAAATAATCCATAAAATAATTATTTTGTGGTTTTGGTGCACTAAAATGGTGCTATAATCAGTTCACCAACTTTGGGTGACAACACTCCTTTCCATAAAGGGCATCTAGTGTAACTCAAAGCAGGGTTTCTTTAATCAGAAAATAAGAGAAGGGTTTTGAAAATAATTTGATCTTGAGAAATGTGGTTTTTCTCATCGCATGATCAAGCATACAAGCATACAATTACAATAATGACACTCACAACATTAGTTTGAAAAAGTTTTAATAAACTCAGATTTTTGAATTACAGAAAAAGTGGTAGTGAAAATAGGGTGTGACAGATCCCGAGTGAGGACAACTTCCACCCTCGTGGGCTTAGCTACGAACTAGTTTTCGCCTAAGTCATAAATAATCCCGTGTGAGGACAACTTCTACACTCGGGAACTCAGATTGGAGTAGAAGTGTCGCCAAGTAAAGACGACCAAGCAAATAAGATCCAAACTCGAATATGGATAAACAGAATCAAGTTCGGCTAAAGGTACGTGATGTCCCACAAGCGTATGGGATCGCACCAGTTTTCGAGGGTAGAGTATTCAACCCAAATTTGTTGGTTCGCATGACGGGAAGCAAAAGAATATTCTCAAGTATTAGCAGTTGAGTGCGTCAGATTCAGACACACATGAAAGATTCGTGTCTGCAAGCAAAGTATCAATAGCAAAGTAGTATGATAGCAACGGTGCCAGAAACGATCTGTTGACAAGGCAGACTATTCCTAACTGTTGTATCAATGGCGCTAGTAAAAAGCCTTGTTGACGGGATGTCCGTGCCAACAAATTCTTGCAACAAGTAACAACGGAGTAGCAAGGAACAGTAGTAGCAGTAGCAGCAGCAGCAAAGTAACAAGTAACAACAGTAGCAACAGTAGCAGCAAAGTGACAGCAACAAAGTGGCCCAATCCCTCTTGTAGCAAGGGACAAGCCTAGGCAAAGTAACGTAGCGACAACCAGTAGTAAAAGACTCCTAGGCAGTGGATCGGTGATGGATGAGTGTGACGGATGTGATTCATCATGTAACAGCTACAACACGAAGAGATATGTGGCTAGCTCCCGTTCATCAATCTAATGTGGGCATGTATTCCGTATGTAGTCATACGTGCTTAGGGAAAAGAACTTGCATGACATCTATTGTCCATCCCTCCCGTGGCAGCAGGGTCCTAATGGAAACTACGGGATATTAAGGTTCTCCTTTTAATAAAGAACCGGACCAACGCATTAACACGCGGTGAATACATGAACTCCTCATACTATGGTCATCTCCGGGAGTGGTTTCGGCTATTGTCACTCCGTGGTTGCCGGGTCATAACGCATAGTAGGTGACTACAACTTGCAAGATAGGATCTAAAACACACATATATTGGTGCCAACATAATAGGTTCAGATCCGAAATCATGGCACTCGGGCCCTAGTGACAAGCATTAAGCATAGCCAAGTAGTAGCAACATCAATCTAGAACATAGTGGATACTAGGGATCAATCCCCGTCAAGAACTAACTCGATTACATGATACATCTCTTCCAACTCATCACCGTCCAGCAAGCCTACGATGAGATTACTCACGAACGATGAAGAGCATCATGGAATTGTCGATGGAGAAAGGTTGATGATGACTATGGTGACAATTTCCCCTCTCCGGAGCCCGAAACTGACTCCAGATCTGCCCTCCACATGAAGAATAGGATGTGACTGCACCTCCGTATTGCAAAACGCGATGAAACCTTCTCTCTGATTTTTTTCCAGGCGAAACGGAAGATATAGAGTTGAGTTTGGGGGCGGTGGTGCCATGTGGGCCCCACAAGCCCTCACGGCGCGACCAAAGTGGGTGGCCGCGGCCTGTGGGCTTGTGGCCCACTGGCACGGCCCCTCCGGTTGATCTTTGCGTAGGTATTTTTCTTTTATTCCAGAAAAAATCTCTGTAAATTTTCAGGACGTTCCGAGAACTTTCATTTCTGCACAAAAACAACACCATGGTAATTCTGCTGAAAACAGCGTCAGTCCGGGTTAGTTCCATTCAAATCATGCAAATTAGAGTCCAAAACAAGGGCAAAAGAGTTCGGAAAAGTAGATATGACGGAGACGTATCAACTCCCCCAAGCTTAAAGCCTTGATTGTCCTCAAGTAACTCAGTTGAAAAACTGAGAGAGACAAAAGAAAAACTTTGACGAACTCTGTTTGATCTTGTTGTTGCAACTATGTCTATCTCACAACCAGAATTTTAGCAACATCACAAGCAAACCATATAAGCAAATGAAATCTAGGTCTCACGGTAAACTCATACCAATGGCATAATCAACTAGCGAGCAAATAATAATAAGCCTCAAGTGTCAACAATTCAATCAAGACAACATGAAGCAGTACGAATAGATGGTATCTCGCTAGCTCTTTCTGAGACCGAAAAACATAAATGCAGATCACCTTCAAAGACAAAGGGCTGACTAAACATTGTAATTCATTGCAATGAAGATCCTGTCATAGTCACACTCAACAAAGTTAAAAGCAAAGCATAAAAATGACAGAGGTGCGCTCTAATTGGTGCTTTTGTAAGAGGAGGATGACTCAACAGGAACATAAATAGATATGCCCTTCGTAGAGGGAAGCAAGGATTTGCAGAGGGGCCAGAGCTCAAGCTTTGAAAATAGAGATAATAATTTTGGGTGGCATGCTTTCATTGTCAACGCAATTACTAAGAGTTCTCAACATCTTCCATGCTACACATGCTATAGGCGGTTCCCAAACAGAAAAGTAAAGTTTTGACTCCCCCACCTCCAATCAATCACACTCCACGGCTAGCTCAATCCTCGGGTACCGTCCAAACCAACATCAATCCTGGGGGAGTTTTGTTTTCAATTATCTTTTCGATTTGAACATGGAAGTGCGAATTCCAATTACCGGCCCCTTTCTCGTGAATGATAGTGGATAAACACATATCGAGGATAACATGCCTAGCATGGAAGATACCAATAGCCCCCTGTCACCACATGAGCGGTTCGGGCATGCAAACAGATTATTTCTTGAAGATTTAGAGAGTGGCACATGCAAATTTACATGGAACGACAGGTAGATTCCGCACATAGGTAGGTAGGATGGACTCATATGGCACAACTTTGGGTTTATGGAAGTGGATGCACAAGTAGTATTCCCGCTTAGTACAAGTCAAGGCTAGCAAAAGACTGGGAAGCGACCAACTAGAGAGCAACAACGGTCATCAAAATGCATTGAGATTAACTAACATTGAGTGCAACCATGAGTAGGACATAAATCACCATGAACATGAACATCATAGAGGCTATGTTGATTTTGTTTCAACTACGTGCGTGACCATGCGCCAAGTCAAGCCACTTGAAACATTGAAAGGAGGATACCATCCTATCATACTACATCATAGTCATCTCAACATTCATGTTGGCAACCAAGACAAACCATTATAAGGTCCTAGCTAAATAAGCATGGTATAAGCAACTATGATCTCTAAGTTGTCATTGCAAACATGTTTCTCTCACAATCAAAGCTGAATCAGGCATGATCAGCTAGTCATATTTACAAAAACAAAATAGATCGAGTTCATACTAGCTTTTCGGGGCTCGGTCAGTTCATCATATATCGTCATTATTGCCTTTCTCTTGCACGACCGAACGATGTGAACAATAATAAGCGTGCTCGTGCATTGGACTACGCTGGAATCTGCAGGCAAACACAAAGGAGAAGACAAAGTAATATGGCTTTTTGAAAGCTAAACAGGTATGCATGCAAGAGCCACGAAACATTGTAACCATGGTCTTCTACCTTGACTCAAAGAAAAAAGAAAACTATCTACACGAGGAAGCTCCCAACAAGCAAAAGAAGAAAAAGAAAATCTTTTTGGGTTTTCTCAAACTAGACACACACACGAAAAGAAAACGAGAAAAAGAAAATAAACTAGCATGGATGATAGAGTGGCAGAGTGTGAACACCGGCTAAAAAGTGAAAGCATAAGAAAGAATGTAAAGTCGGTGAGAACACGTACTCCCCCAAGCTTAGGCTTTTGGTCTAACTTGGTCTACTCCCAAGGACGGTCCTGGCGAAACCCAAAATCATAATCGGGGTTATACGGGAGCGCTGCAGCCACTGCCTGAATAGCTGCCTCACGGAGACGAGCAGCCGTCGCCTCCATCTCATACTCCTCTCCCTCTCCTCTAGTTATGTAATATCGCTGTTTTACCTAAAAGTCAAAGAAAGCAGGAGCAGGAAGGGTAATATGGAAAACACGCTGCCGGTGAAATATCAATCGGTATAGGAGGGATTCGTCATCCCTCTCAAGGAACTGGTAGCGTGTCAAAGCGACGCGGTCAAGGAAAGCTGTATGGAGCGGGGGATCTCCTTCGCGGATGGGTACTCCAAGAAAATTTGATATGCGAGTGGCATAGATCCCACCATAGAAATCCCCTTCAATAGCATTCATATTCAGCCTCCTTGCTATAATAGCTCCCATGTTGAAGCTTTTGTCACCCGCCACTGCCTCTTAAGGATACTAAGGTCGGGTGTGCAGAGGTGACAATGCTCAATCTTGCCATTAATGCATCTGCCTATGAAGAGGGCAAAGTAATGCAAGGCAGGAAAATGAATACTCCCCATGGTAGCTTGCGTAATGTCTCTAGTTTCACCAACCGTAATACCAGCGGAAAAATCTCTAACCGAAGATTTAGGAGGATCATTGAGGTTACCCCAAATTGGTATTTTGGAAATTCTACTGAAATCCTCTAAATCCATGGTATATGATTTATCATAGAGATCAAACAGTACCGATGTCTCACGACCAGCTGAAAATTTGAATCTACGAACAAAAGAGGTAGTGAGAGCAACATACTGTTCACATTTATCGGAGATGAATTCTTCGAGTCCGACGTTGCGAACAAATGCATCAAACTCATCTTTGAAACCTGCCTCAATCATAAATTCATCAAAAGGCCATTCACATGGTTGTACCTAAGCGTCCCTAGGTTGGTAAGGATCAGGCTCCCGAATCGCAAGACGGGGACCTCTCTTGCTTGAGGAACCACCATGATAGTTTCTCTTGAACGTCTTCCTTTTCTGAAATTTTTAGTGACCCAAAGGAAAGGTGAACAAGGTTCAACTAAACATGTAGCAACTACTCCCACAAGTGCCTAGAGACCATATTACGCATCAAAACTACTTGGGACCAGCTAGAATCAGCATGCAAAGCTCAAGAACATGGTCACCAAGGCAGCAAAAATACGCAGAGTATAAGGCACTAGAGCAAAAACTAATTGGACCAATGGAGGAGTCACTTACCAAGGAGTAATTTCCCCAAAACAGTTCGGAGAACGGTGATTTGAGCAAAGAGATCGAAAATCCTAGCAAGAGGAGCAAGAACACGGGTTTGAGCTGCGAAACGATTTTTACTCGAGGTAGGAGAAGCCGATGAGAGCAAGAATGAGTGGAGGGGGTACCTGTGGGCCCCACAAGCCTGGGTGGTGTGGCCAGGGGGGTGCCCGCGCTCCTAGGGCTTGTGGCCCACTAGTGTGGCCCCCATACAGACTCTTTGTCCCAGTATTTTTCGAATATTCCAGAAAAAATCATACTAGATTTTCACAGCGTTCGGAGAACTTTTATTTCGGGGTACTTTTCCACCGGACGCGAAAACAGAAAACAGGGAAAACTAAACTAAACCTATCATTTTTCTTCTAAGCAACCTGAAATGAAAGCTTGGAACAGAGGTTTGTGACTCCTCGATTCATCCATCTCATGGTCATCGAAGGAAAATCCATCATTGGGGTTGATCAAATCCCCTCGACAAAACTTTCTAAAATCGGAAAAGAAGAGAGAGAATTTTTGAATCGTCACTAGGTCACCTCAATGGGGATGTGTATCTCCCCAACAAGCAAATCGTACTTCATCTTGAGACGAGCAATAGGGCTTTCAAAGCTCTCAATAAGAATCGATGAAGTTTTTTGATAGCATTGATGCAATGTACTCGATATCGTTTCTTCGTAAAGTGCACCGTATGGTCATTACCGTTGACATGGAAAGTGACATTGCCTTTGTTACAATCTATAACAGCCCCTACAGTGTTTAAAAAGGGTCTTCCGAGGATGACAGCCATGGCATCGTCCTCGGGAATATCCAAGATAACAAAGCCTGTTAAGATTGTGGTGTTAGCAACCACAACAGGCACATCCTCGCAAATGCCGATAGGGAAAGAAGTTGATTTGTCGGCCATTTGCAGAGAGATTTCAGTGGTTGTCAACTTATCCAGTTCAAGTCTACGATAAAGAGAGAGAGGCATAACACTAACACCGGCTCCAAGGTCGCACAACGCTGGTCTAACTTAGTTGCCTTTAATGGAGCAAGGTATAGTGGGCACACCGGGATCACCTAGTTTCTTTGGAGTTCCACCCTTGAAGCTATAATTAGCAAGCATGGTGGAAATCTCAGCCTCAGGTATCCTCCTCTTATTAGTCAGAATATCCTTCATGTACTTAGCATACGGAGACATCTTGAGCATATCTGTCAAACACATCTGCAGAAAGACAGGTCTGATCATCTCAACGAAGCGCTCAAAATCCTCATCATCCTTTTTCTTGGATGGTTTGGGAGGAAAGGGCATAGGTTTATGAACCCATGGTTCCCTTTCTTTACCATGCTTCCTAGCAGCAAAGTCATTCTTGTCATATCTCTTAGTCTTAGGCTGTGGGTTATCAAGATCAACACTAGGTTCAATCTCCACATCCTTTTCATTGCTAGGTTGAGCATCTTCATGAACATCACTATTAATATTATCATTAGGCTCATGTTCATCACCAGATTGTGTTTCAACATCAAAGACAGAGGCATCATTTGGACTCTCAGGGGTAGCAGCAACAGGGTTGCTAGCGTGCAGGTTCCTATCATCTTTCTTCTTATTTCTAGGATGACTAGGTGCATCAGTGCTAACTCCTTGAGACTCTTGTTCAACTCTCTTCGGATGACCCTCAGGATACAGAGGTTCCTGGGTCATTCTACCACCTCTAGTAACGACTCTGACGGAATTTTCATTCAACTCATAGAGCAAGTCATTCTGAGCTTTAAGTACTTGTTCTACCTGAGTAGTAACCATAGAGGCATGTTTACTCAGAAGCTTAAGATCGTTGACATTTCTGTCCAAGCATACGAGCATTCTTTTCCAATTGTCTGCTAACATAATCATTGAAACTTTGTTGTTTGACAACGAAGTTATAAATTCATCCAGGCATAAGCTAGCAGGTTTATCAAAAGGAATATCACTCTCATCAAACCTACGCAGAGAATTTACTTCTACTACCTGTATGGGGTTATCGAGGCCATGGATATCTTCGATAGGTGGTAGATTTTTGACATCTTCAAATTTAATGCCTTTCTCTCGCATTGATTTCTTGGCTTCTTGCATATCTTCAGGACTGAGGGATAGAATACATCTTTTCTTCGGAGTTGGCTTAGGAGGTGGTTCGGGAATAGTCCAAGCATTCTCATTGCACAAGACGTTATTCAGTAGAATCTCAACTTGTTCTGTAGTTTGTTCCCTAACAACACTACCGACACAACTATCTAGATGGTCTTTGGAAGCATCGGTAAGTCCATTATAGAAGATATCAAGTATTTCATTCTTCTCAAGAGGGTGATCAGGCAAAGCATTCAGTAGCTGGATAAGCCTCCCCAAGCTTGTGGGTGACTCTCTTGTTCAGCTTGAGCAAAGTTGTATATTTCCTGCAAGGCAGCTTGCTTCTTATGGGCAGGGAAATATTTTTCGGAGAAGTAGTAAACCATATCCTGGGGGCTACGCACACAACCAGGAGCAAGGAAAGGAAACAGCTTGAGCATATAGTAGTGGCGGATCTTTTCCTCACTAGTGAATAGGGTGGCTATATCGTGCAGTTTGGTAAGATGGGCTACAACAGTTTCAGACTCGTAACCGTGAAAAGGATCTGATTCGACAAGAGTGATTAACTCAGGGTCGACAGAGAATTCATAATCCTTATCGATCACAAAGATAGGCGAAGTGGCAAACTTTGAGTCATATTTCATCCTAGCGTTCAGAGATTTTTCTTTCCACTTGCGTAGAAGTTCTCAACATCATAACTATCCTTACATGCAAGAAAATCCTAAACTATCTCTCCCTCCATAACATAGCGCGTATCAGGCATAACAGGCAATTCAGGCATAGTAGTAGGTTCTACTTCAATAGCATCAGCAGTTTTAGAAGTATCATCACATCTAGCAGCAGCTCTAGCAAGTTGTGCATCAAGGAATGCACCTAGTGGCAAAGCAGTATCAGGCATAGCATCATCAGGCATAGTATCAAGCATAGCATCATCAGGCATAGTATCAAGCATAGCATCATCAGGCATAGTATCAAGCATAGCATCATGGACAGCAGAAGTAGCATCATCAAGCACAAGAGACATATCAAGATTTCTAGCAGGAGGCGAAGTCGCAAACTTACTCAAGACTAAAGGTGAATCAAGTGCAGAGCTAGATGGCAGTTCCTTACCTCTCCTCGTAGTGGAATGTAGGATTTTAGTTCTTGGATCTTTCGGATTCCTCATAGTGATCAACAGACGTCAATCCCAAGTGACTCAGAGAATATAGTTGTGCTTCCTCAACAACGGCAACAGAAAAAGCCTTGATGTCCCACAAGCGTATGGGATCGCAGCAGTTTTCGAGGGTAGAATATTCAACCCAAATTTGTTGGTTCGCACGACGGGAAGCGAAAGAATATTCTCAAGTATTAGCAACTGAATGAGTCAGATTCAACCACACCTAAAATATTAGTGTCTGCAAGCAAAGTATCACTAGCAAAGTAGTATGATAGCAACGGTGCCAGAAACGATCTGTTGACAAGACAGACTATTCCTAACTGTTGTATCGACGGCGCCAGTAAAAAGCCTTATTGACGGGATGTCGGTGCCAACAAAGTCTTGCAACAAGTAACAACGGAGTAGTAAGGAACAGTAGTAGCAGCAGAAGCAAAGTAACAAGTAACAACAGTAGCATCAGTAGCAACAAAGTGACAGCAGCAAAGTGGCCCAATCCCTCTTGTAGCAAGGGACAAGCCTAGGCGAAATAACGTAGCGAGAACTAGTAGTAAACAACTTGTAGGTAGTGGATCGGTGATGCATGAGTGTGACGGATGTGATTTCATGTAACAGCTATAACACGGAGAGATATGTGGCTAGCTCTCGTTCATCAATATAATGTAGGCATGTATTCCGTATGTAGTCATATGTGCTTACGGAAAAGAACTTGCATGACATCTATTGTCCATCCCTCCCATGGCAGCGGGGTCCTAATGGAAACTACGGGATATTAAGGTTCTCCTTTTAATAAAGAACCGGACCAACCATTAACACGCGGTGAATACATGAACTCCTCATACTATGGTCATCTCCGGGAGTGGTTTCGGCTATTCTCACTCTGGGGTTGCCGGGTCATAACGCATAGTAGGTGACTACAACTTGCAAGATAGGATCTAAAACACACATATATTGTCGACAACATAATAGGTTCACATCTGAAATCATGGCACTCGGGCCCTAGTGATAAGCATTAAGCATAGCCAAGTAGTAGCAACATCAATCTAGAACATAGTGGATACTAGGGATCAATCCCCGTCAAGAATTAACTCGATTACATGATAGATCTCATCCAACTCATCACCGTCCAGCAAGCCTACGATGAGATTACTCACGAATGATGAAAAGCATCATGGAATTGTCGATGGAGAAAGGTTGATGATGACGATGGCGACGATTTCCCCTCTCCAAAGCCCGAAACGGACTCCAAATCTTCCCTCCAGATGAAGAACAGGATGTGGCGGTGCCTCCGTACCGCAAAACATGATGAAACCTTCTCTCTAATTTTTTTCCAGGCGGAACGGAAGATATAGAGCTGAGTTTGGGGGTGGTGGTGCCACGTGGGCCCCACAAGCCCTCACAACACGGCCATAGGGGGTAGTCGCGGCCTGTGGGTTGTGGCCCACTGGCACGCCCCCTCCGGTTGATCTTTGCGCAGGTATTTTTCTTTTATTCCAGAAAAAATCTCCGTAAATTTTCAGGACGTTGCGAGAACTTTCATTTCTGTACAAAAACAACACCATGGCAATTCAACTGAAAACAGCGTCAGTCCGGGTTAGTTCCATTCAAATCATGCAAATTAGAGTCCAAAACAAGGGCGCAAGAGTTCGGAAAAGTAGATACGGCGGAGACGTATCAGTACGCATAAGAGAGGGCCCAGATCCCACTCGAAGTTTGGGGTTACATAAAACCACTCGGCATCCCAAGGAGAATTGAAACTTAAATGTCTTTCCTCCGAGCATCACTCGGAGGCCAAAGATTTCACTACTTCCGTGAAGGTGTCAAGATCTATTCCCTCTGCAATCCAAGTGGCTGCCGCCATGAACAGCTCCATGAAGTCTTCAAACTTCAAGCTTTTCCGGTTGATGACCCACAGACTGTTCACCTTCTCTTCATCCACTCGTTCACAATTGATGTAGAGGAGTGAAAGGGCAATGTTAGCTCCAGCCCTCGCTGATGACTTGTTCCATGACTGAAGTTCATTGGGGATAACCTTCACACGGTTCGTGATGGTCTGGGCATCCTTCAGGGGTGCATTGTCAGGGGCTTTCTTCTGGTCTATCTCCCCAATGGTCGAATATAGCCATTTGAAAGAAGCCAATACGTAGTTGAAATGAGCCCCCACTCTAAGGAGACCCAAGGCAACGATGTCCTTAAGAATCCCTCTCTTGGGATCAAGCTCCGTCTATATTCACGTCATCTCTTCTTCAACATCATCGGCAAAGGCTGCACTCAATGGGAAAAAACGAATGAGAAACATCACTTGGAAATTACAAAGTGGCAATGGGGAAGTATTCGGATGATGAACATACCTTTGAGCTTCTCGCAGAGTGCCACGATGAACTCCTGAACGAACTTGTCCAGCTCGGCTTTCTTGGCGGTGACCTTCTCAAATTTAACCTCCCACTCGGCATAATGACTCTTCAGCTAGACAACAGTCTTCTCCACACCGGCCTTCAGAAGCCGATTCTCTTCTTCTAGCATTCGAACCGTCTTGAGTTTGGCTTCGTCAACCTAGGTCTTCAGCTTGGGCTCCTTCCAAGCGGACACGTGCTATTCATCCCTCTTTTCGTGGGCATCCTGCATGGTAACTAGAGAAATGTAATTTGCCAGCCTCTCAGAAAGGCGATCTCACAAGACATCCTTAGTCGGATAAGAAAGTTAACCGAAGCAGGAATCAGTTGGATAGCGAGAGCTTACCTTGAGCCGTTTGTTTTTCCTACTCTAGTCGCTTGTTCTTGGCTTTTTCCGCATCGAGGCTTAGTCGGAGTTCCTGCAACTTTTTCTCCACAGCATCATCACGGCCCCAGGCCCGCAAGCAGTCTACCATAAACAAACATAAGTAAAGCATAATATAATATGGCAACTCTAAGACTACCCCCAACTACTTCAGTCGATGCTAGCCTCGGGGACTACACCCAGTGGGTGTGCTCAGCTCGCCCCCACTGGAGGGATAGAGGTGAAGGGCCTCACACCCAACCGGCCTCTATCAAAAAAGACAAGGAAACTGAGACTGCTGCCAACTGCTTCAGTCGAAGGTGGACTCAGGGACTACACCAAGTGGGTGCGCTCAGCGCCCCCCCCCCCCCCCCACTGGAGGGATAGAGGAGAAGGGATCCACACCCTACTAGCCTCGGTTGAACATATAAAGAAACTGAGACTACCTACGACTGCTTTAGTCGATGGTAGCCTCGGGGACTACATCGAGTGGGTGCGCTTAGCGCTCCCTGGCTAAAAGCCAACACCAAGTGGGTGTGCCTCCGAGCATATCCTGTCGGGGTTCCCGCTCGGGAACAAAATTAGAAACAAGTATGAAGCAAATGCGTACGTGAAGGACTCACCTGAATGTTCTTTGCCACGGCTTCAATCGCACCATACGCCTCCTTCAATCGCCCAACCATCACGTCTAGCTGATCCAACGCTTCCTTGCATGCGGCCTCATGATCCCCCGGGGTATGGTGGAGCTGGAAGATGTTGCGACCCTTGGGGAGAGGCGGTGGAGCGGTCAGCAGATCTAGTCCAAGTGACCTCCTAGCAAAGATGGTCTCCGCTAGAAATATGCCCTAGAGGCAACAATAAATTGGTTATTATTGTATTTCATTGTTCATGAAAATCATATATTATCCATGCTATAATTGTATCGATTGGAAACTCAAATACATGTGTGGATATATAGACAACACACTGTCCCTAGTGAGACTCTAGTTGACTAGCTCGTTGATCATAGATGGTCAAGGACTCCTGGCCATATGCAAGTGTTGTCACTTGATAACGGGATCACATCATTAGGAGTATGACTTGATGGACAAGGCCCAAACTATAAACGTAGCATATGATCGTGTCAGTTTATTGGTACTGTTTTTCTGCATGTCAATGTATCCGTTCCTATGACCATGAGATCATGCATCTCCCGGACACCGAAGGAATACCTTGTGTGTATCAAACGTCGCAACGTTACTAGGTGACTACAAAGATGCTCTATAGGTATCTCCAAAGGCGTCTGTTGGGTTGGAATGGATCAAGACTGGGATTTGTCACTCCGTGTAACGGAGAGGTATCTCGGGGCCAACTCGATAAGCACTTGCTCATCATTCCGTGGTGCGACTCTTGCTCGCCGTCTTCGGGCAGTTGCCAGCTCCCCGAAGCGATCACGCCTTCACTCTCCAGCTCCCGCAACTGCCCCTCGGAGAATCGGGACGGCATCCGCTCGTCCTTCGTCGTTGCTCCTTTAACCATGCCTACACGATGGAGGAGTCGGGGCAAGGAGTCATCGGAGGTGGCGAACAGATCTCAACTTCGGCGGCGAGAGGTGGGAGTGGGGATGGAAATGACCCAGATCTGAGGCGTGGTTTCCTCTCTAGTCCACCTCATGCTTTAAATACCCAACGGGAATATTCCCCATCGAGTACTTCACCAGCACGAGAAGGATCCGCAGTATCCCGAGGATGTTGCGCACTGTAGCATGACAGCGACGTCACGGTCCTGGAAATCGGGGCATCGCTCCACTACCTCCAATACCTGCATCACCGCCGCAACCTCCGCCCACGCGTGCTTCGTCAATTCAAAAAGCAGCGAAAAATAGTTCCCCCTCACATTGAGAATGGATTCCATGTCCATGGCATGTGACGAGGTGTGTCGAATGTTGTCCTCGCTTGTCCCTCCGCGGGAGCCTGAACACTCGGGTAACTAACAAAGGTGAACCGATCGTCCTTGCCTCGGTGCGCGTGGGATCCGTCCCATCTCACCGAATGGACATTCAGAGCTTCGAGCTCATGATTGTCTGATTCATTGAATCTATCTTCCCGAAAGATGGCCAATCACTGCCGATTACAGACATACTAGAATGTTCGGGCATTCTAAATTCGTTACTCTTGAATTCGTAGTAGTATGGTGAGAGTACGAATGATGTATCCTCGAGATGCAACCATAGCATCACCGAAACGCCAGAGAGAGCTAAGGAGGTCATTAACTTAGTTTGCAATACCTCAACTGATTCGAGACCTACTAACGGGGTTGCACATTAGGGGTAGGCCTACGGACGTCCTTCCCAATGGCCACCTAGGACCCCATATGGACATCACTGTCCTTCAAGTCACCGGTGTAGTCGCAATATCACTCGGTACAACATGCCATCACTCGGCTTACGTGGAGTCACTCGGATCGCCTTGTGTTAGTTGGACGCACCCTAGCACTTGGACCACACAAACACGATGGGCACCAAAGATCTTGCAACGACTAAGGACTTAAACAATCATATGAAGTGCATTGAAGACCCACGTTACCAGTAACACCATGAGTTATAGATGTCGATGCTAGCAACTCCCTTATTTATTAGCATTAACTTGCCTTGTAATGAAGCTTGGCCGATCGTGGGATACACTATATAAGCCACTCCCGGGCTCCAGCTCAAGGGTTTAGCACCTTGTAATATTTCATACCCCACAAGAAAACGTCAGCCTCAGGGCTCGAGATGTAGGGTTATCACCACTCCCGAGTGGGGCCCAAACTCGTACTTCCAAGTGTATCCATTGTGCTTAGTTTGGCTTCGCCCCTCCGTTCGTACCCCTGGTACTATTGTCAGGGTCATTCCCACGACCAAAGTTGTCAGAATCGTGACTCAAGTCTTAGAATCTTATGACTTTATGATCCAAACTAGCCCATCCGATTCTATGATTTTTCTCATAGAATCTAAGTTTCTACGATCCTAGTAGTTATGATTCTACGTTTCATGATCCTACCTACGGAGCTCCGATCCGATTCAGAATCGCGATTCTGACAACATTGCCCACGACACACACACATTTTTTAAATGGTTCTAAATTTTATGAAATCATGATGTGGCAAAGTAGTACAATCACACGGTGTGGCAGACCTACCCCTTACAAAAATAGCGTCCCCAATATTCCTTGTCTAAGCGCTAAAGAGATAAGAGAAATCGGATTTGAGGTAGTCTTCACACTACCATCTTGCTTTTGCTTCAGTGTGGTTGCTCCACTGGACCTTGAAGTACTTGATGGTGCGGCTTCGGGTGCAACGCTTGGCTTCATCCAACATGCAAATGGGTCTTTCACAATAAGTGAAGTCTGGCTGAAGTTTGATGGCTTGATGATCGATGTCCTTGTAGAGATCGGGGCGGCTTGGAATTTGGAGGCACTTCCGGAGTTGTGACACCTGGAAAACATTGTACACATCCAAAAGCTCGGATGGTAGCTCTAGCTGGTAGGCAACTTCTCCTTGTCTTGTGATGATTTTGAAGCAGCCTATATATCAAGGTGCAAGCTTTTCCTTGACATGGAAACACTAGGTCCTCTTGAGCGTCGTGACTCGGAGATACACAGGGTTTCCATTTTTGACACTTACTTCTCTGCGGAAGGAGTCGGTTGTGCTCTTCTATCTGGACTGGGAGGTCTCTAGGCTTTGTCAGACGAGTTGAACTTGATCTTGTACTTCGCAGAGGATATCTAGTCCAAATATTAGTACTTCTCCAATTTTTGACCAATTTAGGGGGTGCAACACTTGCGTCCATAGAACACTTCAAATGGTGCCATCTTACGATTGGACTAATAGTTGTTGTTGTAGGAGAACCCAGGGAAGGCTAAGCAGTCTTCCCATTTGGCTCCATATGCAAAAACACAAGAACGAAGCATGTCGTCGAGTATCTGGTTTACATGTTCCGTTTGTGCGTTTTTCTGAGGGTGAAAAGTGGTGGTGAACGATAGCTTGGCTCCCATGGTTTCTTTAAACTTCTTCTAGAACCTTTAGATGAACTGAGTACCTAGATATGACATGATCTCCTTAGGAACTCCATGGACACTCACCATGAGGTTGATGTAGAGATTGTCTAACTAGCTTCCATCATAGGTGGTATTGATGGGAATGAAGTGGGATACCTTGGTCATGTGTTCAACGATGACCCAAATGGAATCATGTCCTTCGTTTGACCTGGTAATTCGGTGATGAAGTCCATCCCAACTTTGTCCCACTTCCATTCAGGCACTTTGAGAGGTTGTAGCAATCCAATGGGTTGTTGATGCTCAGCTTTGACTCTCTCACATATGTCACACTTAGCAACATAAGAGACTATCTCTCTCTTCATGCCATGTCACCAGAATCTTGCTTTGAGGTCTAAGTACATCTTGGTTCCTTCAGGATGGATGGAATACAGAGTGTCATGGGCTTCTTACAAGATCAAGTTCTCGAGCTCAACTTTGTTGGGTATTCAAATGTGATTCCCAAACCATACGACTCCATGTCAATCCACTGATAATCTTGGGGCCTTGCCTTTCTTTGTATTCTTCTTGATGCCTTTAATGCTCTCATGTCCCTTCTGAGCTCCGTTGATATCATCCATCAATGTAGGCTTCCCTTCGAGGTTGGCCAGAAATCCTAGTGCAACTAGTTCTGATCTGAAGCTTTCAAGTTCCTCATACAAGGCGGGTAGACTTTCCTTAATCATAGAATTCAAGGAACAAGCCTTTCTGCTCGAGGCATCTGCTACCACATTGGCCTTTTCCAGGGTGGTATTGAACACTGAGGTCGTAGTCCTTGATCAACTCCAACCATCTTTTTTGCCTAATGTTTAATTCCTTTTGCGTGAAAATATACTTCAAACTCTTGTGGTCTGTGTATAGTTCACATCGCTTTCCCAAAAGGTAATGTTGCCATGTCTTCAAGGCATGAACCACTTCTGCCAACTCAAGATCATGAGTGGCATAGTTCTCTTAGTGAGGATGTAGTTATATCGATAGATACGCTATGACTCTCCCTTCTTGCATGAGAACACCACCAAGCTCGGTTTTAGATACATCACAATATATCACAAACTCCTTGTGAATATCGGGAGTGGTCAAAATTGGGGCCATTGTCAAACTCTTCTTGAACTCCTTGTAACTTTTTTCAAAATTTGGCGTCCATTCGAACTTTTTGTCCTTCTTCAAGAGCTTAGTCATAGGTCCTTCTTCAAGAACCCTTCAACGAACTTGCAGTAATATCCCATGAGTCCAAGGAAGCTTCTGAGTTCCTTCACATTGCTTCGACATTGCCATTCAGTCATGGCTTCAATCTTGGCAAGATCCACTAACAATCCTTCTGCGGTCAAGACATGGCCCAAGAATCCAACCTCGTGCATCCAGAATTCACACTTGCTGAAATTGGCATAAAATTGGTACTCTCTAAGCTTATCTAGGACCATCCTTAAGTGTTGCTTATGCTCTTCTTCAGACATGGAGAAGACGAGTGTGTCGTCGATGAAGACAAGGACAAACTTGTCTAAATACCCGATGAAGACTTTGTTTATGAGGTACATGAAGTTCGCTAGATCATTCGTTGACCCAAATGACATGGCCGTGTACTCATACATGGCATACCAGGTCACGAATGTTTTCTTCAGGATGTCCTCAGGCATGATCTTCAACTAGTAGTACACAGACCTGAGATTGATCTTGGAAACCCCTTGGCACCATTCAACGGATCGAACAAGTATTCGACCTTGACGAGTGGGTACTTGTTCTTTATTGTGACCTCGTTGAGAGAACGCTAATCGAAACAGTGTCGGATAGTTCCATCCCTCTTTGACACAAATATAAAAGGTGATCCATGGGGAGACGCACTAGGGCGAATAAATCATTTTCTGAACTGCTATTCAGACCCCATTCTATAGTATAGGGCTTCTTATATATGGGTCATGCCCCAGGTATTAGCTCAACAATGAACTCAATGTCACGGTTGGGAGGCACACTGGGCAAGTCATTAGGAAATACATCCGGGTATTCACATATCACTGTCACTTGATCCAACTCAATTCCCGTCAGACAATTCACGTGTGGGGCTTGAGAAGAGGTAGGGTTGGGAACATACTTGACTTCAACTCCCTGGCTATTGGTCATGGTAACAGTCCGCTTGGCACCATGTCGCAAGCCTCGGTGCTTAGTCAACCAACTAAGCCACGGATCACATCCAAGCCTTAAAACTTCAGGATGATAAGATCAGGTAGGAAGTCTACCCCATTGATGTTAATCCCAACTCCGTAACATCCTCTCTTGGTCTGCATAACTGAACCCGGCGTTTGTACCACCATATGACTACCCAGGAGTGTAGACTTCATACCACATTCTAGTGCAAACTTTTGGCTAATAAAAAAGAGTGTGAAGCACCACAATCAAATAGAACGGTTGCTGGAGTTGATTTGACAAGGAATGTATCAAGTATAACATTCGGGTCTTCCGGGGCTTCCTCAGCGGTGACATGATTCACACGATCTTTGCCATTGTTGGGCTGGTTCCGGGAAGCTGAGTTCCTGGGTGGCGCTCCACGACATTGTCCTTTGTTTGGCGCATTTTGGCACGGTGCATCTCGCTTCTTGTTGGGGCACTACATTGAGATGTGTCCGGGCTGACCACACCCAAATCACGTGACGTACACGAAATTTTTGGTCCTGCCATCAGTGTTGTTAATGGGGTTGTTGTACGCTGGCCTGGGGTTGGTATACTGTTGAGGCTGATACCTGGGACGAGGTGCACTAGTTCTGGCGTGTTGAGGCTCATAGCATGGCTTTCTTGGGGCTGGTTGCTAGGGTGAGGCTTCTTGTTGCTAAAACTACCCTTGCTAATAATCTTGTGCTTGTGATTGTATTTCGTGGCATGACGCTTGTCTTCAAGCATAAGGGCCTTGTTACCACCTCGAAGAAAGTTCGACAGTCGTAGAGAACGAGTTGATACTACAGAGCTTGCTCGAGTCCTTCCATGAAGCGTTCTATCTTGGTTGCCTGAGTGCTGACATCTTCAGGTACATACCTCTACAAGAGGTTGAACTTCTGCACGTACTCCTTGACAGAGCCAATTCCTTGCTTCAGCGATCGAAATTCGCGCTTCTTGATAGCCATAATCCGAGAAGGAATGTGGGCCGTGCAGAATCCTTCCTTGAAATCAGCCCAGGTGACATACGGTCACCTTGCATGACCTTAAATCCATAGCACCACAATATGGTGGTACCTCTGAGGCAGTGAGAGGCATAGAGAATTTTCTCATGATCCTCATTGGAGTTGACCAATGCAAGGAGTTCCTTGATAGTGCGGATAGAGTGATCAGCATCAAAAGGTTTAGCAGTTTCGGTGAAGGTTGGGTGCATGTTCCTCATGAACTTCGACAGAGTGGAGAGGCCAGTGTCGTTCTTGCCTTATTGCTGGTTGTTCACAAGGACTTGATCCATGTGCTCGATAGCGTCAATGTTGGTTGGTGTTCCTCCCAAAGAACTTGGAGAAACTGAGCTATGGTCATGTTCTCCGGTGGTGGTGGTGGCGGGGGAAATGTCGCCCTGTGGCGGCGCCTGGTGATCTCGAGCCCGAGCAGACCCACCAGTCCTTGACTGCTGGGTAGAGTTATCGGTGCTGGGGTTGCCAAAAGTGCTGGTGTGGGTTGCAGTCACCATCCTGTTTGGAGAAGCCAAGTCAAACAACTAGAATAGGCCATAGGGAAAATTGACAAGGGCGAAATGCGCCTAAGGGGGTTTGTATATTGCAGGTGTGATAAAACAACCAAACATATATTATTAAGATAAGATAGGCGATGTAGTCGCTTACATTTTCCCTTAGGCAAAAGCGCGTCTTCCGTCGAAACAAAACAACAAAAGAAGCAACAAGCACCCATGGTTTCATATGAACCATTACACAGACTCAACTTCACATGAGGGATACATGAGTTATCCTACCCTTGGTGTTCTTGGACTCAAGTGGTGGAGTCCTCGGTTTCATACTCACGAACCTCTGGTTCTTCCTCCTGATCATCAGCCATACAAGCATCGTCTCCGATCGAGAGGGTCTGGGGATGAGGAGGTCAATCCAAGCAATGCTTCGTCGGTGGGCCGGTGAAGAGTGCACGGTACTCCTTTGCACTCATGCGACGATGATGTGTGGGTGTATCTCTAGCTATGGATACTTGTCCTCTGTAAGCGATAGCTCGTCATCCCTTAAGGGACCCATCCTTCTTGATCTAGGCTGGCTTTGTCTTGGTTTGTTGGAGCAGCTCACCGGTGTGGTGAAGTTCCTTCCGGAGCTTCACGGCCTCCTTGATTAGGTTGTGAACGAGACTATCGACAGAGAGACTGAACTAGGTCTCGAATCTGAGTGGTGTTCCATCCTCCTTGGATTGGACCAATGTCCAACTCAAGCCAATGCCATCCTTCCTGAAAGGAAGGTGGCAAGTGGCTGGCTCATTAGCCATCTCTACAATGATGTCTTGAAGGTGGATGTGTGCCTTCCCTGCAGCCATTTCGACTGTGATCACCAAGGTCTCCATATGTGGTCCTACGAAGAACCAACTTGTTAGGGGGTTCTTTGCCTTCACGACCACATCAACGTCATACTCCTTTGTGGTGGCATCTATCGGCGTTCTCGGAAACAGGGTACCCAGACCTGCCTGCCTGCGGCCCAGGACTGGCCCACTTCATCAGCACGAGATCAACAAGGAGAAGCACCACCCTGAACTAGGCCCTCGTGGGGGGACAAGCCTCACGAGGAGGAGCAGTGTCAAGACCCGCAGGGGGCCTCCTCACGACCCCTCCGGAGCTGCGTATATCTCGAGGCAAGGCCGAGCCTCAGGAGTCAAGGGTGATGCTAGAAAAGTACATGCGAGCATCAGCTGGCAGGACGGGACAGTTCCCCTTTCGTGCAAAGGAGGCGGGAGCATGCAGTCTTTCCAAAGGCATCTACCAAAGGTTTCCCTTCTGGTGCTAAAAAGCCACAGCCCCCCACCAGTAGGGCAAACGTCATCCACGGGTCTGTCTTTGCAGCGCGGACACGTACTTTGCAAGCGAAGACCACCTCTGGGCAGGGGAGCCTGTTCCCCTCTTTCCCTTCAAAATTGGCCGCTGTGGGATCCCTTCCCGCCTAAGCAATGAGGGAATAGGACCCGGACCTCCGCTATAAATAGTGAAGGTAGGGTACTCGAGAACGGGTGTTCATTCGAACGGCAGAACAACATACTTAGTCGCTCAGTCTCCGGAGGCCCAAGAACACTATACTAACTCATCCATCACCTACGTGAGAGGCAATCCACCAAAAGAAGGAGTAGGGTTTTACGCTTCGCAGTGCCCCGAACCTGGGTAAACTGTTGTGTCCTGTGTCCCCCTCGCCATCGAGCGAGTCCTACATTTCCATTGAGTAGTGAGTTAGGCAAGGCGAAGCAGGGGAGATCTTCGTACATGCTTAAGTGTTCAAATCCCTAGGGTTTTGCGGAGCCCAAAATCTGACATTTGGTGCGCCAGGTCAGGGCGTGTCCACGTCCCCCCAAAGTCCGTCTCGTTGCAACTGACTGCGTCCATGGCGAGCAAATGACGAGTCTGCGCGGAGATAGGTGATGCTCGCGTGGCGCGGACAGCGTGGGCGGGCCACGGCGCCTAGCTGCCCCCATACATCTCGGTGCCCGACGGCCATGCTGGTCAGACTTCAGGCAAGTGCCAGGGTTTTCCATCGTCGCCAGCCGTGCGGCATCCCCACGTTGCCCCGGCTCCTCCGTGCGTCCCGTTGGCGCCTCCCCTCGTCCGATCCTGCCAACACACGACGCACACGCATGTCGCGCTGCTGGTGGCATATGAACTCAGGGTCCAGCGCTCCGCGCGTGACCGCCGCGTGAGAGGGCAAGCGCACCATCTCGTGCTCTCCGCCACCGGAGAAGCCCGACGTCGTTCCCACGCGAGCCGTGCTCAACAGCCCGCGCCGCTGGGACATGCAACCCAAGGACCACGCAAGCTCAAACCTCCATCAGAGCTCGCCCCCGCAGGGGATCCGGCAGGAGCAGATGGGGGTGCATGACTCGGCTCCGCATGGAGTGCGCCATCCAGCATTCCCCAGCATGCTTCCCGGAGCCGGGAGAGAGCATCAGAGACCCGACTACATCAACCATCAAGGGCTCACGCGAGCTGGAGACAACCACACCGGCCCGTCTACGCACCACGGAGGAGACCCCACAGGCCATCACTACAGCAGGAGGCACCAGCGCGACCCTATGGACCGCCCCCGCACGAACAGGTATGAACAACGATGTGGGGGTGATCCAAGGGCGTGGCTCCACGAGGGTGCCCAGCGCGGGTACACTCGTGGGGCACACGTGCAGGCTGGGAGCTGCCTCAGGCATGCGTCTGGGTCTCTGGACCGGGGACCTCTCGCCCTGGACAGCGTGGACACACCCTCATGTCAAGGTCAAGGGGCCCTAGCCTGGGGACAGAGGGTGGAAGATACGCCCATGTTCCCGGGTCAGACAAACCCTACCTGGAGGCCACGAGTGGTATACCCGCTCCCGCCCCCAGGGCGCGCGACGCTCACTTGGGGACGGAGGGTGGAACACAAGCCCATGTCACCAGTGCAGGCTTCGTTCGATTACAAGTAGGTGTTCGGATACCCGTCGTTGCCCTTAGGCTGGGCGAGACCGGCCTGGTGGCGCGGCCGAGGATATTAGCCAAGGAACCCCGGGGCTCCAGCGAGGCGTGCTGGGGCATCGCCCTGGGGATACCGCACCCGCCGCCTGGGCTAGTCTTCCGGGCGGAGGGCGCCGGGGGCTCCCCCCATGCTCGGGGGCTCGCTCAGCGTGGGTCACGCTACCAGCCTAGGGATCGCGAGTGGGGCACACGCCCATGAGGCGTGGATCCCAGAAAGGATCCCCGGGCCCCGCATCAATCCGTAGGACCTCGGCACAGCTCCGCAATGCCCCAGCGCCACCACTGCATCGACTCTGCATCGTCCTTCGATTCTTCCGGAACCTACTTCATCCCGTGACACTCCCACGTAATAACGAGCCGAGGCTATACATGCCAAGGGGCCCCGAGGACGCGGAAGGGGTCCACACCACGCCCAGTGGATAAGACGAAGGAATCAACACAGTCCCCCAATGACTTCCGGAATCACGCGCCTAATGGCTCGGGGGTAGGGACACTCAAGAGGCCAAAGCATCGTCGCAACCTCCCATTTACTCCCCCACCGTGAAACTCTCATGTAATAACGAGCCAAGGCTGTATACGCCCCGGGCCTCCTGAGGACGCGGAAGGGGTCCAACCCAAACCTAGTGGAAGTCCTACACTCAGCACCGGGGGGGAGACGGAGGCGGTGAATTGCTAGGATGTCGGACGCGCTTTCTTCTTGTTCCTTCATTGCGTTTTAAGCTTAGACCCCCTAAGGCCTTTCCTTTTCTGTTGTATCCTGAGCTGTCAAGGGCTCGCGAGTTTCCCAGTTTGACGTTTTCAAAAGAAAAGGAGGGTGGGGATTTCGTTTTTGTATTCTCTCGTCTTGTCGGACTCGTGTTCCCTTTTCCCCTTTGCTTTGATTGATATTTTGCGGGAAGCTTGGGGATCTTCGGTCCTCCCAGGGCAATCGAAAAAGGTGTGGAATGAGGAAGGTCTTGAATGTTAGAAAGGAGGCTGCTAGATCCCACCTCAGGAGCCTTACCGGTCACAATGCCACTAGCCTCTATCGGCGAAGACTTGGTCAGCGCCGGGAGTGGTGAGGCCCCGCCCGGTGAAGCACGAGCTTCGCGGTGGCAGGAATATGTGCGGGACTGGAGCCTGACGATGCAGAGCAGCTTGAGTGTCAAAGGGGGCTCCTGAGCAGCACGCCTTGGGGGCCTCACTGGTGACAATGCCCCCACCCCCCAGGGCGTTGGGGCTTTGCCCCGTGAGGAGTAGCCTTGGTAATGGGTTGCATCGCACGGCGGCAGAAAGATGTGCGGGACCGGGACCTGCAGACACAGAGTGCCGAAAGGGTCTTCAAACCACCCCAAAAGTAGGAAGGAGACATGCGAATGAGCCCACGCTCGCATGACAAAACATTAGCATTGCAACATCTCAGGCTGGCGATGACCGCGGCCAGGATAGAAGCGCCATGCATACATCGACACCAGGAAACATGTTAAAAGGTACCCACCAGACACGACCTTGCTGACATTAAACTGAACACATGAACCTATCAGTAGGACAGGGTTGAGGATCATCAGGGCACGTCTTCATAGGGGCCCATGGAGTGGCCCTCTGGAGAAAGCCTTGCCACCTGGTCTTCCACGTGAACCTCGGCCCACTCAGCCAGGGCAGCGCGGATCGTCTCTGGCATCGGATCCCGCACCGAAGCAAAGTCGAAATCAGGGTCAAGGCGAAGAAGGTGAGTGAAGACGTCCGAGGCAGCCTGACCTAAAAGGCGCTGACTCTTCTCCTCCGCGAGCGCAAGGGCCTTCCCGACGTTCGCTTCAATAAGCCCCACGATGCTGCAGAAAAAGCCCAAGTACCCAGAGTCGTCGGGAATCAGGGGACCAGAAAACGCCCTCTCCGCACAAGTCGCCCAAGGCGCAGGAAGCCCTCCGCTCAAGGGACTGGAACATCTTGGAGCTTTCAAGTTGGAGGCTGCGAGCGAGGGCGGCCTCTTCGGAAGCCTCTTCAACCAGGGAAGACGCGCCTTTCACTTGTTTGCAGATGTTCGACAGCCTACCTTCGGCGATGCCATGCGCGTCCAGCACGGCCTGCCGGCTTTCCATTTCTTGATCCAACCTCCTCCGAAGGGTGCCGACCTCATTTTGCATGCAGTCATGGCGCCTAAGGAAGCAAAATTCCTGGAGCCACAACTTCGACGATAATCAAGGAGAAGGGAACGTCGGGCCTCAGCCACCCTCACGACTACCTCCTCCTCAAGCTTCGCTCACGAGAGGCAAGGGACTCCCGCGTCTCTAAACGCTCCTACTCCAAGCACTACTCCACTCCTTCAAGCACCAGCAAGGATGGACAAGGAAGGATTCCGTCGGCGGACACCCCTGGGGAACCATCGGTGGAGCTTGCGCTTCGAGGCAGGAGATGAGGGTGCATAGCTCGTTGTGGCGGCCTTCGGAGGCCCTGCATCGACGATCAGCCTTGAGAGCCTCAGCAAGGACGCGCTTGTGGGCTTCTACCGCCACAACAAGGGATGCCTTTGCCTCCGCGTGGGCGCGCTCCCGCTGCAGAAGGCTGAGGTGCACGGCGACTTCAAGCTTGCGCCACCCCGACGCAAGGTACTGGCGTTCACCTTCTTGGTGGGCCTCGTGACAGGCAAGCCCTTCCCAGAGACGTTGAAGCGCGTCCGCAGCGGTGCGGGGCAAACCCAGGGTGAGGCAGGAGAACCCGCGATAGGCTCTAGAGGCAGGCGGGGGTCCTCACTTCCCGAACGGTACACAGAAGAAGCGGGCAAGGGGTCGCCCCGCCCAAGCCCGTCCTCAGGGGCTGGGGGCTCCCCTATGCCCGTTTCATCGACGTCAAGCGTCCCATGAGGACCCTCATCACAGCGCTGGAGGGGCCCACGGGTAAGGTGCGGCATGGCCACGGCAGGTGCCACGGGTGGGGAGAAAGGCACCCCCACGAAGAAGCAAAGGCCTCCAGCAAAGAATACGGCGGGGGTTCACGCGCAGGAGCCTCCGAGGACCATGCTACACAGAGTGCGAGGGAAGAAGACGCGGGACGCCCAACGGCCTCCGGAGGGGGCAACACAGATCTGCTCGCCTGGCCGTCGAACGAAGACCTGAAGAACGGAGGCTTAGAAGGTGGGCGCGTAAATAAGGATAGAAAGAAAGGCGGGTTCTTACTCATCAATGCCCATCCACTTCTTCCTCGCCAGAGCCCCACGCGCTGGGGGCCGACCGCCCTCGGATGACTTCCTCTTCCGGCTAGCTGGGGCACCTCGACAGCCCTCGCGCGAGGCTCGGTAGCGGGGGCAGTGCTTTCCATTGTCGACCAATCATCACCACCAACCCGGCCCAACGTGGACCCACGGCTGGGGGGCAGGCGCCGGTTCGTCGCTCACCATGATCCCGGAGGCAACCAGACGATCAGGGTCCTGGCGGGGCCAAACTGTAGAAGGCACGACCCCCTGGGAATTTCCCTTCCCCTTAGGGAGGAGCCCCCATTCGTCAAAGAGCGGCATCTCCGCGGTGAGATCCTTCAGGGCTTTGAGGCAGTACAGCGGCTGGCCGTCCGGGGGAAGCTCGTCAGGATTGCCGCCGGTCAACCGACGAAGCATCTTACGCAAAACAGGAGGGGGGAAAGGGGGCGGCTTGAGTCATCATCGAGTTGCTGGGCCCTGCATAAGCCCACATGGGGCGGGAGTGGCCTTGAAGCCGAGCAAGCCGCCGACAGATGAACTCGCGCAGCACCATCGCCATGGACACCCCCACGCGCCTGAGTCGTCCCAGGCGGGTCAAGACTGGAGCGAGCCGGGGGTCACTGAGCTCTTCACGCTCCCACCCCCGTTTCGGCATCGCCAGGGACGGAGAAGGTTGGAATAGAGCTCCTGCCCCGGCAGCTTCAACCAGCACCCATTGCGGCCGGCACCCTTCCGCCTCGGGGAGGAGCTGGAGGCCTGGGATCCCGAGGGCTAATGCGTCATCAATTTTCAAGGACGCACACCCATAGCACTGCATCCTGGAGGGCAACTCAAGAGAGAAGAAGTGGCGGAGAAATGCCACGAAGGGAGTGATGACGACAAAGGCCTCGCACAAGAACGCAAAGGCAGAGAGGAGGATCAAAGAGCAGGAGTCCAGATGAAGCGCGTGGATCTGGTAGTGCGAAAGCACCGCATCGAGGAAGCCCGAAAGTGGCGACAGCATGGTCGGAAGGAGGGCGTGGAAATTGAGAGGAACTATAGCAGATACCTTCTCACCCCGAGGCCATGAGCCGAGCAGAATCTGGCTGCCCCCCACTCATTGGAGTTGGCGGCAACTACCATCCGAACCTTCTCCAACCCCTCAAAGTTTACCACCCAGACCGCTCCACCACGGGCCGGGGCGTCACCTGGACAAGTGAGACCCGCGAGCCCCCGCCAGCTCCTCCCTTCCGAGGCATGACAGAGAGAACAAGGCAAAGACGACACGGCGTGCATGGAACAGGAGGAAGAACCAGCGGTGGAATGGATAGGGGGCGGAGACGGCGACAAATTTAGATCAGGAGATACAATGCAGATGGAATCAGCTCTCCGTTTTAAAGGCTCGTCCCGCAGGTCAATGGGGCCCGCGGCGTTTCGTGCCGCCTCCAAGGCTTCGTGGAGAAGCCAACCAAAGCGCGCCTTGGGCCCGGGGGATATTGTCGGCGTTCTAGGAACCGGGGTACCCTAACCTGCCTGCCTGCGGTCCAGGACTGGCCCACTTCATCAGGGCAAGATCAGCAAAGAGCAGCACCACCCCGAACCAGGCCCTTATGGGGTGCCAAGACTCACGAGGAGGAGCACCGTCAAGACCCACACGGGGCCTCCTCAGGACCCCTCTGGAGCAGCGGATATCTCGAGGCAAGGCCCAACCTTAGGAGTCAAGGGTGACAGTAGAAAAGGACAAGTGAGCAGCAGATGGCAGGATGGGATAGTTCCCCCTTTGGTGCAAAGGAGGCGGGAGCGTACATGCTTTCGAAAGGCATCTCCCAAAAGTTTCCCTTCTGGTCCAACAAAGCTGCAGCCCCCTACCAGTAGGGCGAACGTCATCCACGGGCCCGTCTCTGCAGCGCGGACAAGTACTTTGCAGGCGAAGACCACCTTTGGGCAGGGGAGCACGTTCCCCTGTTCCCCTTCAAAATTGGCCGCTGTGGGATCCCTTCCCACCGAAGCTATGAGGGAAGAGGACCCGGGCCTCCGCTATAAATAGAGAAGGTAGGGTACTCGAGAAGGGGAGTTCATTCAAACGGCAGAACAACACACTTAGTCGCTCAACCTTGGGAGGCCCAAGAACACTGTGCTAACTCATCCATCACCCCCGTGAGAGGCAATCCACCAAAGGAAGGAGTAGGGTTTTATGCTTCGCAGCGGCCCGAACCTGGGTAAACTGTTGTGTTCTGTGTCCCCCTCGCCATCGAGCAAGTCCTTCTTCGTTTCCGTCGAGTAGTGAGTTAGGCGAGGCGAAACAGGGGAGATCTTCGTACACGCCCCAGTGTTCGAATCCTTGGGGTTTTGCGGAGCCCGAAATCCGACAGCATAGGCCGAGTGCTCATGTTATAGGAAAACGGGGGATCGTCAGATCTGGCACTTCTTGAGGCTCTCCTCCAGGAGTAAGGGAAAGGTGGATGCTAGGAGGTCCTCAGGTTCGACGGCCTTCTACAAAGGTTTGAAAGGGAGGGTGTCAGTAAGGTTTTGAAATATAGTAGAAGAGGTAAGAAGTGTAGAAACTCCTAAATATAGGTACTAGGTATAGTTTTTGAAAGGGGTTGTCCTAACTAACGTCCATGATAAATAAGGCTTCCTACAGTCAGGATGTCTCTGATACTACCTCTATGGGGACCCAGACTCATAAGTCGTAGTCAGCGAATGCACGTGATCGTCATTCCAGAGATCAATTCTCACTGAACACATAGAAGATGAATAACAAGAGTCTTACATCCATACATACCATATGATAAAAATAAAGACCATTAAGGTCAAGTCTTACATAGATAGGGCCTCAAAGGCCAACACACCAAACATAATTAGTAGCGGAAATCTTGAATGGAATTGTGAACCTATACCATCTTACTTAACCCTATAAGCATTCTAACTGGAAGCATTCTAGTTAGCATGCTCGTCACCAATGAAGTCTTTGCCATACTCTTGTTCTTACATGCTTGGCCAATTAAATAACCAGTGACAAGCCAATGAGTACTTTGAATTTACTCGCAAGAAACCCATGTTTTAGAACAAGGTATAACAATGTGTGATATAACACTTTATAGGTAAGCTGCACAAAGCTAATTTTTAAGAGCAATGACATGATCAATATAATTTATAAAAGCATGCATCATGTTAAGTCATCTGACATAGCTCACGTATCAACTTATGCACACGCACGCACACACTGTTCTGTAATAGTGGACATAGTTTAAGTCGCAACACCCAACTGTCCTTGACCGTGGACACGGCTATTCGAATATTTTTACACTTTGTAGAGGTTGCACACTTTACCAACGGTACTCTAGAAACTTCCGTGTCAATCCACCACTCGTGGTATTTTTCATACCCGAGGTAACCCAAACAATGCCTTTCCCATAACGGTACTAAACGAGAGTTCACTCGTTGGGGCCATCCCTTGTGATGTACATCACAAGTATCATCCACGAGGGCACGCAATGGTGTGCCCAGTGTCTGTGAAAACAGCCCATGGTCGTCCTTTCCGGCATGACCCCGTATCAAGAGTGACCACGTCTCTCCCGTCACTAGTAACGCATGCTCTCGCCTAGTACCGACCACAGTAATCAACAAAGCCTCGTCCTATAAGGGGTGTTGCGGTTGTACATGTAAGGTTGGGACCGATGGACAATTCTTAAATCTAATCCATTTTTGAATCCACATACACACTTGCCTCTGTACACAACTTGTTTCTCAAGTGGTTAACTAACTCAACATCATGTCCACCACACATTAGCGACTCCCGGTGGGTTTTTGAAAAGTCTTTGAAAACACTGATGTTTCCAATACCATGCATTATCCCATCCCATTTGCGTATCATCCGAACTACTTCCCACCGCACAACCCTCATAGGAAGGTAGGGTCATGCTCAGTGCAAGTATCAATGAGGAGTTATTGGAGACAAACCACCAAGGTGGTCACTGATTCAACATGGTCCAGATGCAACGAAGTAAAGTGCCATATGACATGCATAGAAAGGTTTCAACTCATGGTCAAGTGGCTGCTTGCCTGGCTCATCAATGTCTTCGGGGTCTTCAAAGTCTTCTGGTCCAACTCCTTCATCAACAAGACAAACTATCATCACAGTTATAACTGGGAAAAAGAAGACCATGGAAAAATAGGGAAAATAAATCACTCCTAAAAATGTCCAGCATTATTTGTAAAATACTAGCATGAACACACGCTTTGTAAAAATTATTACATTTTTATTTTGAAATGTTAAAAGTGGTGAAAAGTATTTTACCAGTGGCTTTAAATATTTAAAACAAGGTTTTAAATATAAACAATAAAAAATATAATTTCAAAGTGATGCTCAAGTGGCAACATTAAATTGGTTGCAATATTATAAGATTTTAGGTGGTGCAATATTTGTATTTGAGCGATTATTTATTTATGTGGAATTTTTGGCAAAATGGAAGAAAAAGAAAAGACAAAAGGGGCACTCTTGCTGTGTGCCTCATCTGGCGACAACTAGGCTGGCCTAGAGGCTAACCAGCCCGGGGTGAGCTAAGGTGCGCACATATCTGGGTTTTAAGCCCGACAAGTGTGGCCCAGTGTCAGCCACACACTAAGGAGAGGAGGGAGGTGTGAGGATGATAGGTGGGTTTGTCCTGTCATCTTCCAGCTCGGTGCAGAGGGGACAGTGAGCTGACCAGCGACGCTAGGAGGCACGGCGAGGGAAACTGACGATGGGAATATGACCAGGAGGGAGTCGCTGTTCGTATGGTGGTTGGAAGAGTCGCCAGAGCGCATGGAGTCACAGATGATAAGGAGGCTGCGGCGGAGACCTTCGAGAAGAGGTCGTCGGCGAAGATTCCGAGTTGCGAATGCATGGGAGAGAGAGGGAGTCGTGTCGGGTGATGAGATGGAGCTGCGGAGAAGATAAATGGGGCTGGAGGAGCTCTCGACCTTGAGATCACCGAAGACCCGAGGCGACGGAGCTCTGGTTCGATCCAAGTGCAGGGGGCTCTGGAGGAGGTCTGGGTGGTGATAGAGCTCGATTTGCGGTGGAAGAAAGGATCAAGAGGGGAGAGAGCTCATGGTGGGCCTTATATAGCCTGTTCGTGGCTCACCACGGACAGGGTCCCCCGGAGCTAGCTCGAGAGGCAATGGAGCCCACGGGAGGAGGAATGGGAGGCTCGGGGGTGATCGTGGGGGTGCTCTACCACCAGGGCGGTAACAGGGGGAGCAGGGGTGCACACGCGTGTGAGGTCCATGGTTGGCCAAGAGGGGCAGTGTTGAGCAGATGCTACAGAGGGTGAGAGAGAGGGGGAGAGGAGGCTCCCGACATGGCAGCGTGTCACGGACACCGTGGTGCCTCGACTTGTGACAGGGGCATAAGCAAGGCGTGAGGTCAACTCTCAGCTTGTCGTGTAGCATAATCAAGAGCATCTTATTGGTCAGCATGGTCATGCCACTACTGCGCTCTCTCGCGGCCACTCATGTCCACAAGTTGTAGAAGGATTAATTTAGAGGGGCCCGATGCTGGCCAGGAGAAGGGAAGGTTGAGAGAGAAGGGAATCCTTGTTGTCCAAGGGGTGCACGTGGGGGTTTCACCCCTTGAATCATGGAGTTAGTCATTGGGGTTACTATTGGAGATGCTCCTGGTCTTAGCGAGGATGTGGTAAAAATTTAAGGGCAAGGAGAATATTATTGGAGGTCAAAACAACAACTTCTAGATCCTCCCAGAAGGTGTTTGATGGAGATTTGAGCAAGATAGTTTTACCTACTTACTATGATAATTAACATGATTAAATGGTGGGTAAAATGAGATGTATCACAAGGTTTGAGCTTGTTGGAGCAAAGTTGACAATGTAAACTTTGAAAACCCTATAAATCAACAAAATAAGGTTTCGGTAGATCTAGCTAAGCAAATCTATTCCCCCTAACGTAGCACTTGGTGTAGCATCAGTATTTTGGGACAAGATCACTCCTTCAAAGTTTGAGATCCATTGGAGAAACTTGACAATGTAGACTTACTCAAGTTTGGTTCTGGATAGAGAGGGTTTTGGAATATTTTGGTGAACCAATGAGATGTAACTTGGCAAGATCATCACATATATCATGTGTGACTTTCTAAAATTTTCCTGAATTATTTTAGAATGTTTCTTATAGAAATATTTCAAAAGCTTCAAATAGGCACAAGGGGTTTTGTAGGATTTTGTTCGATATTCTGAACATAACCATGTGTTGAAACTCTTATATATGAAAAATATATGTCCATTGAGTTTTGCTGAATTTTCACAAATATTTTCGAAGCAAGAGAATAAATTTTCCCTATAAAAGACCATTTTTGGCCTCAGAAAAAAGTATTTAATTAAACCAGGAAATAACTTTAAAAAATAATTTTGTGGTTTTGGTAAGTCTTTTTGATAATAGGATACAAATAAAATCTTTGGGGCAAAACCATCTACCCTAATTTGAGGACTTGTAGTACAAATCTTAGTTCACGGGCTTTTGGAAACTTAACTTAAAGAAAAGCTTTTGCGTCAAAATAATATTTAATAAAAATTGTTTGAGGTGCTTTGGCAAGGATTTGTATCAAGAAGATGAGTGTTCAGAGAAGGGAAAAAATTGTGAATAAAAATCCAAATACGCAAACAAGCATATAGCAACCAACTCAATCATCACAAACACACACAAAAAATTAAATGGTTCTAAGTTTTATAAAATCATAATGTGGCAATGTGGTACAAACATAGGGTGTGACACCTAGCTGCTTTGAAGGGAGTTGCCTCGTGAGGGGCGGGTCTCACGGGGTCCCTTGCCGCTAAGTCGAGTCATGTTGAGGTCACTAGGCACGAGGCGGCTTTGTGAGGCCCCTCCTGTGAGGCTTCCTCATCACCCTTTGTGTACGGCGCCAGCTACGGGGTTCCACACCCATCGTGTGGTTGACGCGCCCGCATGGAGAAGGACGACTGCGGCCGCGCAAGTCAGCATGAATAGGGAGGATTTCTTGTTTGGTGATTAAAGTACAACCCACGTTGTCCATCCAAAAGCAAGTTCCTAAAGCTTGCCATTCTGGTGAAAGAAGATCAGGGCGGATCGGCGCGCCACGACAAAGATCATGGCTGACCCCACCTGCATGTCACGAAGACTACATTAGCAGGTGGAGACCACCTTTTGTCAGGATTAGTCTAAGCTCTTGCCCCTTGGAATTGTTGCTCCGTGGACACCCATTCCCACTCATGTTTTTGAGGAATAGGCCTAAGGAACTACAAGGGGGAATGAGCCACTTCCATGTAAGGGGATCGAGCCATTCTCTTCCCCATGCCAGGTGTACTTGAGCCACAAGCTCTCCTTCACAAAGCAATTCAACAAAGGAAGTAGAAGGGTTTTAAAGTGCACGATGGCCCGAACCTGGGTAGTTCACGCGTCCCTGTAGTCCTTTGTGAGAAGGAGTGAGCTCACCACCAATCTTGCTCTGTGCACTGCCGTGATGCAGGTTGCCAAGCCAAGTCCCTCAATATTCAAACTCTCGTTCTTGGAGAAGTTCTTGGACGCAGATCCCAAACTCCGACGCTATTACATTATCAATCTAGGATAGTTTATATGCTATTTTATATCATTTTTGGGACTAACCTATTAATCCAGTGCCAAGTGTAGTTGATGTTCTATGCATGTTTTTGGCTTTTCAGGAAACCAATAGAAAACAGAGTCCAAACGCTAAGAAACTTTTTGATAATTTTCTTTGGACCAAAATAAGACAAGGAAGCTTTAGAGGGAGACCAAATGACGCACGAGAAGATGGCAAGGCAACAGGGAACGTCCTTTCCTTGTGGGTGCCTTGTGGCTCTGTCTAACCTAATTCCACCCGTATAAATTCTCATATATCAGGAAACTAACACAGAGTCACCCAAAACACTTATTCCGCCACCGCAAGTATCTGTTCCAATGGTAGTCCATCTGGACATCTTTTCCGATGTCCTACCAGAGGGAGAGCCGATCAAAGAGGCCACCTACATCAACATCGCTGCCTCCATGATATTACGTGACTAGTTCACCAGAGACCTATGAGTCCATATCTAGTACATAGATGGTTTCTTCTCTTCTTTGATCTTTAGTACAAATTTCATCGCGATTCCTGAAATGATCTATTCAATGTAATTTATTTGTTGTGTGTTTGTTGTGATCCTATAAATTCTGGGTTTATGATCATATTATCCATGAATATTAATTGTTCTTCTGTGAATTCTTTTATGCATGATTATTATAGCTTCATATTTCTCTCCGATTTATCGATTTGGTTTGGCGAACTAGATTGATTTATCTTCAATGTGAGTGGTGCATTGTGATGGTTTCAATCTTGTGTTGCTCAATCCTAGTGATAGAAATGGACATGACATGTATTATATTGTTTCCATCAATGATAAAACAATGGGGTTTATTCATATTACTTGAGTTTACTTTGTCTATAACATGTCATCTTGCTCCAAGCTTTAGTTTGTTTCATACTTAATACTCTAGATGCACCCGGGATATCGGTCGATGAGTGGAGTAATAGTAACAAATTAAGGTAGGATCAGTCTACTTGTTTATGGACGTGATGCCCATATACATGATCGTTGTCGTGAATCACATGTCATAACTATATGTGATTCTGACAACTGCCCAACATTAATTTGTGTACTCCTCATATGATAGTTTTAAGAGAGAACCCTCTAGAGAAACCATGGCTCCCAAGTCTACTTGAATTATATTGGTAAAAATACAAAAAATATTGCTTCCATTCAGTTTTCTATTGTTTAATTTTATATTTATATTTTATCTATCTATCATTATTTAATCCTTGCAAGTAGAAAGTTCAAGGGGCTTGACCACACTCTTGCCCGGTTGGGAGCAAGCGTTTGATTCTCTGTGTGTAGGTGCTAATGACGAGAGCTTGCATGATTTTCCTATTGGTTTGATAACCCATGTTCCCACTGGGGAAAAATACTTATCTCTTCTGTGTTGCATCTGCTCTCCTCTTCGAAGAAAATCCTAATCAGGTTCCTTCACACGATTGCGAGAAGAATTTTAGGCACCATTGCGGGTGAGTATCATCAAATCCTAATCAGGTTCCTTCACACGAATTATCATTCACTTGTTCTAATTCTTATTTGACTTTCTTAAAAATATCAAAAACACGAAAATATTTATCTTTACTAGTTTACTTGCTTTGCTTGTTAGTTTGCTTGCTTTGTCACTAAGTCTCAAAAAATACCAAATTGTGTGATTTCTTAAATACTAATATTAAAGATTTTATTACTATTCCTACTACATGTCACTAGTGCGGAATTTTATGATATTAATGTTGCATTGCTAAATCTTGTTATGAAAGAACAATTTTCTGGAAGTCCTAATGAGGATCCTATTTCACATGTTAATATCTTTATTGAACTATGTGATATGCAACAGAAAAAGCATATGGATATTGATGGGGTTAAGTGGAAGTTATTACCTTTCTCACAAAGAGATAAAGCTAAAGCTTGGTTTTCATCTTTACCTCGTAATAGTATTGGAACGTGGGATAAGTGGAAAGATGCTTTTATTGCCAAGTAGTTTCCTCCTCGTAAGATTATTTTTCTTAGAAATCAATTTATGAATTTTAAACAAAATGAGAAAGAACATGTCGCACGAGCATGGGAGAGAATGAAATTGATGATTAGAAATTGTCCCGCTCATGGCTTATGTTTATGAATGATAATACAAAATTTATATGCAGGACTAAACTTTGTATCGAGAAATCTTCAAGATTCTGCTACAAGTGGTACATTCATGGAAGTTACATTGGGAGAATCTACAAATTTCTGGATAATATAATAACAAAATATTCTCAATTGCACACGGAGCAAGCTCCAACTGGTAAGAAGGTAAATTTTGTCAAAGAAATAGCTACTTTGGGTGATAAGATGGATGCTCTTATGAATATCGTTGCTAATAACAATGCTCATGTTGATCCCAATGATGTGCCACTATCTACCTTGATTTGCAGTATTGATGATATTTATATGAATTTTGTCTCACGAAATAATCTCAACAAGAATACTTATAGAGGGAATTTCAATCCTAGACCGTATCTCGGTAATTCCTCTAATAATTATGGTAATTTGTATGGAAATTCTTCTTGTTATAATAATAACAATAATAATAATAATATAGCCTCAGATCTTGAGAGCACCACTAAAGAGTTTATTAGCTCTCATAAGATTGTCAACACTATGATAGAGGAAAAACTACACAAAGTTGATGATATTGCTAAAAACATGGATATGATTTCTCTTGATGTGGATACCCTTAAAAGTAAAGTGTTTCCACACAAACATGATATTAATGAGTCAATCAAATATATTCAAATATCTATTAATTAAATTAAGGAGAGGACCGCTAGGTTAAGAGCTAAGCGAGTATTCTTAGAAAAAGCTCTTACACCCAATATTTACCGTAATCATGTTAAAGATCTTAAAATGATTTATGTTTATCCTATTGAATCTTTGTTTACTAATCTGAAACTTTATGATAGAGGGATTGGAGATGAGTCAACTTTAGCTATAAGGTGTCCCGCTTGTTCGGAGGGTGAAAGCACAACTGCTCCCTAGGGTGGTTTTGATAATTGATCACAACATATGTGTCTTGGTTTTGTCACGGCAGATGTCCTCGTGAATGGACTTAAAGATGGAGCCATCGCACCTTGGTGGCGACTCAAAGGGGGTGAGCGAAAGCGAGACTCAGATATACCCAGGTTCGGCCCCTCGTATGGAGGTAAAAGCCTACGTCCCGCTTTGTGTATATTGATGATGGTTTCGATTACAAGGAGGGCGTAACTCGCCTGACCTAGCTCTTGATGATTTCTAACTTAACCTATCTTACCGAGGGACTCGCCTTTATATAAAGGTTGAGGCCCTAGGGTTTACAAGAGTCCTGGCTATGCTACAAATCGTAGCTTTCCCTATCTCTAAGTCGTCGTGTTTCCCAAGAGTGGAAAGCTCATTGGCGGTTTATCCTCTGCAAAGCTTGTGAACCGCCATCGGGCTCCTGGACCAAGGCTTGTATTACCAATGAATGAGTTGCCCCCTTAGTGACCCGGCCCAGCTAGGGAGGGTTACACCGCAGGCAATAACCCCAACATTAGGCACCAAATTGTCTTGAATTTATTCACAACAATAAACCTTTACTCATTTTGGGGAGACTTGTATCACTCCTATCTTTTGACACATGATAAGCCGCCATCCATCATGAACTGTGTGAGCCGCCATGCATTTTTTGCCGACATCACCTTATCCCTTCAATTTCGGGATTTTAATGTCGTAACCACCCAATGGATCTTTTGTACCACCATTTACTTATACCGAATATCTGGGCGCCATCATTGCCAATTTTCTGTTTTAACGCCTCTATTCCCATGCTTGTTGCCTCGATTCCAGCTCCAGCCGCCTCGATTCCAGCGCGTGTTGTTTTAAATAGCCACAGGGGGAGTGGGGGCACCATCACCTACCCCCTCTTCGGCTCCCTCGCGACCTCCGTCTTCCATGCAACCTTCATCTTCCTCGTGCCAGCGCCTCAGCCTCCTCGTCGGCTCCCGAAGCTCCATCGCCAGTCGCTGCATCTTGGGCATCTCCGGGCCAATCGAAGGTGCGAAGCTCACCGCATCCATTTCCGGCACCGTCCTCTTCTCTCAGGTAAATGTATTTCTCCGTTCGGGTTAGACCGAGTTCTCTATTGTTCTCGCAAGCTAGCTCTGGAACACGATGAACCTCTTCCTTTACTTTGGATCCGTTTAATATCCTTGCGGTAGATCCCCGGTAATAACAAACTGTAGTAGTCTTGTCGCATCTCTCAACCATAAGAGGCTTTGTTCCATAGATCCAGATGATAGTACTGTCGTATTCTCGCGTTCATAGCTTTTGCAATTTTTGCCAAGTATTATCCTCTTAATTCAATCTACCCATAGATCCATAATTTACCGCTTGTTTTGAGAAACACGTTTGTCCCCCTCCCGGGAATATCTCTAAGGAAGAAATCCTTTGAGAGTCTCCGCTCACCTTCTTCCATCACGGCGAGTTAGAGTATACCCATAGCTACTCCTTTTCTCGGTCGAGGGGCGAGTCATGACGCCCTCGTATTACCATAAATTGCTCACCTAGCGAGTTAGAATGCCTTCATGTCCATGCCTTTAGTTACCTAAGGGCGAGTTATAAGGTCTTGACAGATACATCGTAGACCTCCAACTGGCGAGTCTCCATATTCCATGGTTTTCACTGAGCCGCCTTGTTTCCTCCTTTTGTAGTCATGGTTGGCGTCTCAAAATGCCATTGGTTACCCACCAAGATTGATGACGCCATTATTGAAAAGTTTTTCAAATCGGGTCACATCGATAGTAAGGAAGTCATCGGTTGGCGAACCGACCCGGGCGAGGTAATCCCCAACCCTGCTGAAGGGGAAATAGTCGTCTTTACTGACCACCTGGAATGAGGCTTCAAACCGCCAAGGTCAAAGTTCTTCAAAGACACTCCACATTTCCTCAACGTTCATCCTCAAGACCTGGGACCCAACTCTATCACGAACCTCTACCAGCTTCATGTATTCTGCGAGGTATACCTGCAAACAGAGGCCACTGTTCCATTATTTTGGAACTTCTTTCATCTGAATCGCCAGACCGAATTTTCCAACGGGCCCAATCATGAACTCGGAGGAGTCATCATCTAGAGGCGCCGCGAACATGGATTTCCAACTGTCCTTCTTGTAAGCCATCCCAAAGGCTGGGCCGAGTCTTGGTTTTACTATCGGGACACTTCTCGTGCCACCGAGAACCCACTTCCGGGTTATAGAGAAGATCACCTACCTATGGACTTCAAGCTGCCCGAGAAGCTTACAGAAGAAGAAGAATCGGAGTTCATCCCAGTCTTCTCCGAGTTGCGATCACTAACCAATAACGGGCTTACCGGGGTTGATCTATTCCATTGTTCGGTGGAATGGAACATTCTTCTTCTGAGTCGCCGGGACGGTTTGATGTGTGAATATGAGGGTAGTGTGAACCATCCAAAATGCTTCCATCATAAAAAACTCGTAGAGAAAGACATTGTTGGGATAATCAAGAAGTTAACCGGTGAGTCTTTGGAAGACTGTGCCAAGATCGGGCTCAAGCCCTTCTGTCTCGCCAACCCGGCTCCACCGGTAACTATCCAAGCCGCCTTCCTTTACTTTTTAAGTATACGTGCCAATGCTCCGAGTTTAACATTTTATTCTATCCACCAGAAAATTGATCCCTTTTGGCGAATGGGACCCAAGGTGACCGCTTAGAAAACAACCAAGCTGCCACCAAAGAAGAAGAATAAAACAAGCAAAGGCAAAGCCGCCGCCAAGGATTCATCCGTTGTTGGCGAGTCACAAGCTATCGAAGAACAATCAGAGGTAAAAACTTCTCCTTTTCTTATCACCCTTATGTTCCGACTGATGCTTATACCTTGTGCCTTTATACGTAGGGTGATGACTACAAAAGCCAAGATGACGTGGTTGAGGTAATTTCTATTTCTTCCGACTCACTTTCCTCTTCACCTAGGCCAGCCCGACGGATTTGTGGGAAAGTTCCCATGTCTCACCTTAACACTTATATGGATCATGATTTCCTTTTGAAGAAGGCAAAATATACTCCCAAGCGTAAAACTCGGAGCCGCTCTGGCGACTTAATTTCCGGGTTGCCAGAAAAGACAACCGGTCGGAAGCGCACAAGCGAGGTATACTCTTGTTTAAACACACTCTTCCTTGTGGAAAATGCGATTCACAACTCCCTCAGTCTTCAAACTTTTATTCTTTCAGACTTCTCCTCCTTCATCTGGCGACTCAGCGATGTCAGCTCTTCCGACAATGATTCGTGTACAAGGGTGAGTTCTTTTATTAACTCTTTCTCTTCCCAATAATGATGTTTTCCCTAATTTTGGTTCCTTCATCTCACAGCACAAGCAAAGAAGAGAAATACTGGTTACTCGTCTTCCGCTCCTAAGACGACTGAGGTCTTAGGTACGAGTGCCTATGTCCCAGAGCTTGATGAGGACCAAGTGGCGACTCATGATGTTCCTGTGGATGATATCGCCAACGTCCGGGATGACTCGCCAGGCATCTTCAAGGAAACTGCTGACAAGGTTAACCCGCCGATCCCTCCCAAGGCGACTGAGGATCCAGATTGTGTCATAAGCACTGGTACTGGCTACTACAAACCTGCGGCGGCGGTGTTATCTAAGCACACCTCAAAGGAATCCCATCCTTCTACTGAACAAGATGTTAGTAAGTTTAAACTTCCCCAGTATGAGAAGCTAGAATTTGATCAACTCTGCTTTGGTTCGCGGGTCGCCTGGAGACGAGTTATGAAATGAACAAAAGCCTGATCCACATGATGAAAGTTAAACATTAGGTACGTCTAGTATGTATTCTCTTCCACCCATTAGCCTTCCAATAGACTAGTCTTTACTTGATGAAATAATTGTGTTGTCATGTATATTAGACCCGTATCTGTTCATAGCCCCCAAGGGTAGGGTTATCTTTTTAAAGATGAGCCGGGTCTTTGTAGTTAAATAAAAACTTCAACGTGTAGCCCCCAAGGGCTGGGTCATCGTTTTAAAGATGAGTCGGGTCTTGTAGGTAAAGAAAACTTCAACCTGTAGCCCCCAAGGGTCGGGTCATCTTTTGAAAGATGAGCCAGGTCTTGTAGTTAAAGAAAACTTCAACCTGTAGCCCCCAAGGGCCGGGTCATCTTTTGAAAGATGAGCCAAGATTGTAGTTAAAGAAAACTTCAACCTGTAACCCCCAAGGGCCGGGTCATCTTTTGAAAGATAAGTCGGGCTTGTAGTTAAACAAAACTTCAACCTGTAACCCCCAAGGGTTGGGTCATCTTTTGAAAGATGAGTCGGGTCTTGTAGTTAAAGAAATCTTCAACCTGTAGTCCTCAAGGGCCCGGTCATCTTTTGAAAGAGGAGTCGGGTCTTCTATTTTGTATTACTTTGAATAGAATCATACATTAGCCCCCAAGTGTCAGGACTATTGCTTGCAATAGTTTTGAGACTTGTCTCCCCAATTTTTGTTTTGCAGGAATGTGTGCCCCAGGTCGAGTCATCCGTGGCTGACTTAAGGAAAAATTTAGCCGAACAGCAGAATGCTCGGTCTTAGTCGGAGAGGAAGTATCAGGTGGTGCTGGCTGAAATGGAGAGAATGAAGGTTGATCACCAGAAGCTCGAAAAGAAAGCCAAAGCTGACCAAGCCACCCTCCTAAAGCGGGCCAAACAAGCCGAGGAGACACTTGAAGCCGCCCAGCAAGAGCTCTCCGGCTTGAAAAAACACATCTCCAACATGACTCTAGCCATGTTGGGTAAGGATTAACCCCCTTCATAAAAAAAATCAGTCTAGTTTCTCATGATTAACAAACACGGATTCATCCTTTGTAGGTCCACGAGCCGCCAATCTCCAAGACGACTGTATGCTGAAACTAAATGCAATATATACCTTCACCGAGCAGTTGTACACAGGAGGCGTGCTGACAGTAAAAGCAGTGATGGGCAACAAAGAGCCAGTTAAGTCCATCAAGAGCATGCTTGGCTTCCTATCTACATTGCCTCCTCAAGTGGAGGAGCTGAAGAGGTCAGCCACCCGGAAGGGAGTCCTGAATACCCTAAGCCGGTGCCTGGCCTATGCGCCTGACTTGAAACCAGAGGAGGTATCTGCGGGCTATTCCGAGCTGAAAGACGGCGGATCGGAGTTTGCCGAAGATGACTATCATCGAGTGATCAAAGAGTCACACTTTGCAGCGACTCAACTTGAGACTCGCTTGGAGTTAAACAAATACAAAGTCGCGTATGATGATAATAACAAGAAGGTAACTCATCCGTCATATGAAACCACCAGCTTGACTCCTTGCCGCCCCAAGAATCCTTTTGACTTCAAAGCAGATCTATCATCCTTCCTTGATACTGAAGATGAATTCGTCGCCTTGGCCAACTGTAACTGGAAGATGGGCGACTTACAAATTGAAGGTGGAGAAAGCTCGAAGCAAGGCAACCCGGTGGCAGCTTGAGTCTTCTGAAGATGTAACCATTGCTATAAAAATAATCCGATCTCTTTTGTTCGGGAGATGACGCCCGACTTGGCCATGTCAAGCATGTAATAGGTTGCTGGATTGTAGGAAAACAGTCTTCCGCCCATGCCTTTTGCTTGACATTGCTGGATAGTTTATTCTTTCTGCGAATCATGAATCGGCTTTTACAATCCTGCTTAACAAGCTAGGAAGTGTCAAAGTTCGATAAAAAATCTTCAACCTGTGTGTTAGGGAAAAGAAAACATCATGAGCCGACTCAGTGAGTTATGGCGGAAAATAGGCCACTGGGCTATGACAAATAATAGTTCAAAAAACGGCCCAATGAGTTACGAGGTGTTCATGAACAAAAGCCGACTCAATGAGTCGTGGCGAGTTATAGAAGGGTTTTATGAAACCTTGTGGCCGTGCCACCAAGATAGAAAATTCGTCGGCTCAATGAGTTGCGACGGGATAAGACGAGTTTGCAAAACTCTAATGTTACCCCAAGAAGGCTTTTGCAACAGCCCATATTGTTTAGACCGGCTGATCAGGCGTGAGTCAAGCTTCAGTAAAGCGGGTTCAGTGAACCAATTGTGTCTCTATTTTCCATGTGTGGCTCCGGCCGGTGCCTTTTATGTTTTAACCAAGGCGAGTTTAGGGTCCAAATAACGGATTGACTCGCCCAGAGTACATAGGTCCATGTGGCGACTTGTCCAACACATAGTCCAATATAACCATTTGTAATGCGGTAATTTTCGCTAGCCAAGAGGGTATTCAGGCTGAAATCAGTGAGTGGAAGCCCCCAAGTGACCTATGATTTAGGAAAAGTTGGGCATAGGATTGCAGAAGCGTGTACGCTCTTACTGCAAAACAACTGGGGAACTTGTAGTCCCCAAGTAAGCTAACTTAATTCTGAAAATCATATAAGGCGCCAATGTCTGAACCGTGCAACGTGGCGACTGTCCTCTTTGGCTTACCAGGGCCAAGTTTTGAAATAAGTGCAGCATGGAGACTTATGCTCTTTGGTCCTAATAGCGTCCATGGTTGGAAGACTCATAGAACAATAAAGACTCATGCTTTCCAGAGCTGAAACGACAAAGGACCCCAAAGTTCGCGGGCGCAGGCTTTATTGCTTTATAAATAAAGGATTACAATTGCTGAAATTTGGAAAAAAGAAAGGAGCCCATGGCTCTAGCTGTAGTAAGGCTGCATGTGGGCTATATTCCAGGGGTGAGTTGTATCAACCTTTGGAATTGGCCGATCTGGGCGAAGATCCACCATGTAGTATGAGCCGTTTTGAAGATTCTTGCTGATGACAAACGGTCCTTCCCATGGAGGTGATAGCTTGTGCATACCAGTTTGATTTTGAATCAACCGGAGCACTAACTCGCCCTCTTGAAAAGTCTGACACTTGACATGGCGGCTGTGGTAGCATAGGAAGTCTTGTTGGTAGATCACCGACCGTGACGCGGCCAAGTCACGCTCTTCCTCCAAAGCATCCAACGAGTCTTGTCATGCAAACTCGTTGTCCTGTTCCACATAGGCGGCGAATCGTGGTGAATCGTGTCTGATGTCGCTTGGCAACACCGCCTGTTCCCCGTTGACCAGAAATAAAGGAGTAAAACCCGTGGAGCAATTTGGAGTGGTCCTGATGCTCCATAATACTGAGGGCAGTTCTTCCACCCAACATCCTCGAGTACGTTCCAAAGGTACTGTAACATCCCAAAATTATAAATTTTGGAATGTTAATATAATTATTATTAGATTGTTTGTTTGTTTGCTTGAGTGATTGAAACTTGTGTGAAATTTGAAACTTTTCAAAAACTTTTGAATGAGAGGGAATAAAATGACTTTCCCCTTCTCCGGTGAATTCAAATTCAATCTTTGAAAAGCAACGAGAGAAGATGACATGACTTCTTCAACTATAAATAATTTGAACGGAGATGTTTGCATTTGAATTCTTTTGCATTTCCATTTGTTTCCTGCGCGCAAGAAAATGCCGGGAAATACATTCTAGAGAGGAGGAACATGACCCTCAAACCCACGGGCATTTTGAAAGTTATTTGAACCCTCAAACTTAGAGGGTCATTTTAAAATTATTTGCAAAAGAAAATAAACCTTTTTGGCAATTTTGTGAAAATAATTTTTTCTGAAGTTTTTATTTTTGCCGTGGAAAAATGCCCATCTTTTATATTTTATTTTTCTGATAATTTTAGTATATAAAAACTCTTTATTCCGAATTGATTTGATTTCCTTTTTATCGTTTTAGTTTTCTAGTTTTAGAAATAGGAAGGAAAACAGTTTTATTAGGAAATACCTGCTAGCCCATTAAGACTTTCCTATTTTTGGCCCAACAGGAGATCTTCTCCTACCTCCCCTCTCCTTCACGTCACAGGAAGTTTTCCTTCCATGGAGAGCCGATCCCCACCTCCGGGATTCGCGAAGCTCTTCCCTTCGCAGCGCCTCCCGTCACCTCTATAAGAACCCCCTGCACCTCCTCGTTCCATTCCCGTTGAAAACTTCCCCTCTCCTCGTCTCTAGCTCGCGCCCCACCTCGCCGGAGTCGGCACCAGAAGCTCGCCAAGAACACCTCCATCTCGTTGCACTACTCCTCCTCGCTGCACCCACCCCTCCCTGCCGAGCCCACCCCACCCCGCCGCCACCCCTCCACCACTTCGGCCCCCCTCCAGCCCCACCTCGCTGCACCCCTCCAGCTCGCTGCTCCTCCCATAGCTAGCAGTTCCTCCACCTCGCCCCCCCTGCAGCCCCCCCTCCACCTCGCCTCCCTCCCCTCCCAAGAGCGCCCCACCCTTCGCCCCCCCCTCCACCACTCCTCCCGCCCGCCCCTCCCCCACCCCACCGGAGCCCCACCCTTCCCATCGGCCATTACAGCCACGGGAGCTCCCCAGCCACGGTAAGTCCCCTCCCTCCTTTCTTTGTTTTTTACTTATTTTGTTTTTTTAGTTTTAGCCCTTAGATCTATTTCCAACTATATAGATTACATAGGTACTTACCCCTTCGGTCTTTTAGATAAAACCGATCGGTTTTTCTTTCACTTAAGTTTAGCCGAAGCGAATTAGTTAAATAGCGGCCGTTTGTTAGTTATCCCCGCAGCACTCACCCCCTTAGCCAATTAGAAAATGCCACGTGGACCCCTGTCCACAAATCAGTTTTTTCCCTTTTTCTGTTTCAATTCCAAAACAGCAAAGTTTTTGTTTTCTTTTGGCCATAACTTTTGATCCCGAAGTCCAATAGAGTTGATTCTTTTTCCAATATCTCACAAATTTCCTGTAATTTGTAAAAAGATATAATTTGTCTATGTTTGAAATTTGCAAATATAAGTTAGATCAGATTTAGTTTAAACCTTGTTTTGCCTATTCCAGGAGTTTAAAAATAGCTTTTAATTTGATTCCTTTTGGTACTGATCACTAGTGATCTTATTTATCAGTGGTAAACATTTCAGATTTGTTTGAGTATTTTAGCTCACTGTTTGATGTGAAACAATTTCTGTTTCACCTCTTTTAGGATTTCGGCTAATTCCTTTTCTATTTTTGTTTTAAAATATTTTCTTTATTATTTCAGTAAATATTATGTTTTGTTTCTGTTAGTTAACAGTAGGTTTGCAACAAGTTTTGATTTTAATTTTTATTTGTTTTCATGAAATCAATTCTAGTCCCTTAGTAACTTGCAATTGGTTTCACCACTGTTTCAAATCCCGTCTGGGAATACTTTCAAAAAGTTTTGTGAAAAATACATTATTTTATCTTAGTTAGATTTATATCTTAGTTCCTTGTTATTAGTTTCTGTTAGACAAAAACTATTTAGTGTTTGACGTAGTAGAAGACTCCCTAGTCTTATTTGAAGTTTCCTTCGGATTCCTATTCGCTCTCTCTTTTGTATTGATTGCTTGAATAATTGCTAGTGTGAGTGCTTATGTGAATACTATGTTTGTTATATAGATTTCATTGGAGAGTGACAAGTAGTCTATCAAGCTATTTCTCGAGAAATTCTTCTTCGTCAACATCACCAGGCAAGTCAGTTTGACCATACTATCACCCATGTTTTATGCATCGTAGTTCTACCATCCTATGCCCAATTGCATGCTGAGTAGGTACTTGGATATTTTAGTATAGATTGTACTATCATGTGGTAGGCACACAACAACCCCGATACTTGGCCCCGGGACGACAAATTTCATATTGCTATGCTTGAGTAGACGGGATTTCGGTTGAGTGCATAACACGAGTGATGCGAGGTTTATTAAATAATCAAGACCGGTTAAGACAAGATTTTCAAGACCTCGGACGAAATGCAACTCTGGGTGAAGGACGGTTGATCGGCTCCTTGGAGAACCCAGTGGATGACCCGGGATGCTGGAGAGGCCATGACATCCTGCGGAAAGCTTCACCCAGGCTCAAAGGGACGGACGGATATTTTAAAGACCCAAGGCTTACCTGCCCAGCCACAAGTCATTATGGGCTCTAGCTTGGTTGGACAACGCGGCGACTCTGGACAGGCGGTGCTAGCAGATGTAGAAGAACGGTAGGAATGGATGGTCACCGACAGGGATTCAGAGGGACCCGTTGAAAGACCATGTTTTGATCATCCGGTCTTCAAACACCCTGAAGTCCAAGGACATACTCGGAGGCGATAAAATCTTGTGGGGAACGTGTGCAAAACTCTGCAGAGTACTCAAACCTAATCGATTAGCCGTGTCCACGGTCATGGACAACTTGAGCCAAAGGAACTGAAGTTATCTGGATTTCTCAACACCATTAAATATATTTGATGAGGGTAATTATTGACAACTCGGGTACGAGAACTGGTTGGCGGAACCATCTCGTTAACAACCAACAATGTAGTAACATTTTGCTTTTAGCCCTCTCTTGATGTAGGAGAAAACTTGCTTTTCGCTAAAAACTTATAGCCCCACTTGCCATATATGCATATAGTATAGATGATTACTTTTCACTCCTCTCTTATGTGACTTGCCGGCATATTCAATATGCTGACCTACACGGCTGCAACGTCTTATGTTGCAGATATTTTTCTTCGACGAGTAAGAGTACGATTCAGGGTTACGGTCTACACTCAACTTGCCGTTGGTGTTTATTGGGACTCCACTCCCTTGAATGCTTCCGCTGAAACAATTAAGGTATATATCAGTTTTACGCTATTTACATGTGATTGCACTTGATATATAGATTGATGTACTGTGTGTGCCAGCATACTGATCCAGGGATGGCACAGAAACACAGAGGCTTGACTCGTCTTGAGTCGGGTCGCTACAGAAATGGTATCAGAGCACATGTTGACTGTAGGACGTGACCCTAGAAACTGGAAATTGCTTAGGAAAGGATCTCTCAAAAATTTTATTTTCAAGAACACCTTTCACTTCTCATCTCTTCTAATTTCAACAAATGTTCTCTCTCACCTCCAATAGTTAGACAATACCCTTACCCCTTTGACCTCATGGAGAATCAACCGAGTTCTACCATAAAGTAAAGAGGATTTCATCATGCATTTGAAGAATTGAAGCTGCGCCAATTGAAGACTCTCAAGACCGGAAGAACCCGAAGACCCCGAAACGTTCGAATAATTATATGACCCTTAGTAGTCCAAACCCCTTTTGTATACCCACGTTAGATACGATGATTTGTGAGCCGTCATTGGTGTGTGTTTTCCGACGACCACAAATAAAACCTATTCTCAAAAATATTGTTTGTATTGTGTGTATCTCCCTCCCTCTCTTACCCGTCTCATCCCCAAAACCTCAACCCTACCAGATGGAGTATGAAGCTGGACTTGTAGTCTCTAGACCAATGACCCAGCTAGAAGCTGAGATATGGATTCAGAACATGGAGAAGCACTTTGGGAGTAACTTAATTTCAAGGAAGTATGAAGTGGAACACGCTCTTCAGTACTTTACACAAAGTGCTGCAATCTGGTGGAAAATGCATCATGCCATACAAGGATTTAGTGGAGCAGAAACCTGGGACGAATTCAAGAAGACTCTGTTAAGATCCCGTCTCATTCGGAAGTGCTATGATAATCCGAAGGAGAAGACTTGTGCATGCAAGATCTGTGGAGAAATAGGACACACCCAGGAAGAACACAAGGATGAATGCACTCATTGTGAAGAAAATCACCCAGCTGAGGAGTGCCCAAGTAGTCAGGTGACTTGTTTCTTGTGTGAAGGAACCACCCACTACCCAGCTCAGTGTCACATTTACCCCAAGCTGCAACAAGTTGTCAAGCAGCAGAAAGATGCAATGAAGGAAACCCTCAAGAAGAAGATTCTAGAAGGACCGGTGATGAATGAAAATATTGAAGACCCTGATGGACAAGGTCTGGCCCGATTTTTATCCAATGCATGCTACTCATGTGGAGAAGAAGGACATTATTCACAGGATTGCACGAAGAGAAGCCAAGAGTATCTGGGAAACTTCCCGACGGAAAAAGTGGAGTTTGATCCACGTGAGATAGAAGAACTGGCCAAAATGAAGGAGTCCATAAAGAAGAAAAAATACCCTCGGAAGAACCAAATCTCTACAGACATAGACCTGAGTCATGTCCGATGTTACAAGTGTATGAAACTTGGCCACCACAAATACATGTGCTCAGGAAGGAAGCCGGTAATCCAAGGAGCAAAAGCAGAAGCTAAGAAGCCTCGAGACTTGTCAGAAATCATTTGTTTTTGTTGCAAGGAAGCAGGACATTTTGCCAGCGATTGTCCACAAAGGTAGAAAGCTAGAATGGAATAGTTAAGTTTTGACCGTGGGAATAAGTGTAATCTGAAGCACTCTTGTTTTTCATAAGATCATGGAGTGAAATTTTTTGTAACAGAAGTCCCTGAGATTGTAATAACATCATGAATAAATGGAATTTATTGTCTCATGATTGTCTATGTTGAAACTGTATGCATTGTTTCTCTTCGAACAAAGATCTCTGAACAATTATGAGGATATGAGAAAATATGGTCTATGTAGGCATGAGTATAATTCATTTAAGTGTGGTAGTAATCGGTAAACCCACAGGATCCACTGAGAAGGAATGTACCATGATTACCAAGGAGACATACACATTCCTCTGAGTACCTATTTACTGACACCTGCAAATGACAACTCTCTACGAGTCATTCCTCAAGGGCCCAGAAACGATCATGACCCTGACCAGTGATCATGATTACCCGAAAATCCTGAATGACATGATGAAGCACATTCACCTTGAAGGAGATGCAGTCTACAAAGCCTACCCATTCATGGAAAATGGAGTGGAACTTTGGTACATGGAAGTACACCTCCACCATGTGAAAGGAGTTTGTCCAAAGACTATGGGGCAATACTGTTTCATTTCACGTGTACCACGAGCAACCTTCTTTGATGCTGTTCGTGAAGCTGCCATGGAAGCCATACGTCAGATCGGAGAAATACTTGAAGCAAGACTTCGTCACACCCAGGAATACCTAAGTGAAGTGCATGCTGAGATGATGGAGATGAAGCTCATGACCACCATGATGAAGCAAAGGATGGATGATTTCAAGGAGCACCTCGGAAAGTTCGAGTGGAACTAAAGTACCTCCAAGAGAGGCAGATGAATAAATTTGGCAGAAATGCTTGACCATACCGAACAATGTGGATGGCAGCATTTGTAATAGAGTACTTTTGAATAGGAGTTTTTGAGGATAAATTAAGGATGTAATAAAGGATTGATTATGAAATGGATATGATTTATGGAAGAAGCTAGGATGGATCAGCAAACGCTTTCTTAGGAGCATAGGAAAACCTGAGAGTTGTGAAGATATGATAGATGTTTCGTTCAGCTTGCAGAACCAATGGATTATCCGAACTTCGTCCGTACACAAGAGAAATTCTGCAACGCTTGTGAGGATGCCCAAATGTTAGAATGCGAGATTCGCTAAACCTTATACAGAGAAATGATTTGGGTGCGGAATGGATTGATCACCATGACGACTTTCTCTTATCATTTATCTTGCTATTCGGAATAGTAAATCTGAGAGACTTACCCATATAGAGAGACGACGTTCTTTGAAGCTTTTGTTTAAGCCTTCGAGTGGTATAAGAAAAGCCCATGTACATGGCACTTGTTGTCACGCGTAGGAAATTTGACGGTGAGAATGAAACCAAGACCCCTCTCTCTGCAGGATAACCACAAATGGTAGACCACCATGAGAATCATCGATAGGTTAGTTAGAATTGATCACGAGACTGTCAGTTAAAGAAGACCCAGTAACGGAAGAAGCTTATATCAACGGGAGAGCATCACCAAAGGATTTAATATGAAGATTGTGTGATGTCAGTTGCCAAAACCCCAGAGGATCGTTAAAGCATTTTGAGGGACCAGTATCTCTCATTTTAAGTGTGGTAGCATCCCACCTTGCCGGAGATTGGATTTGCTAGAAGACCCCCAAACCCCAACCTTTTCTTTCTAGCCTCTTCGAATCTCGAGGACGAGATTCATTTTAAGTGTGGTAGTTTGTAACATCCCAAATCTATAAATTTTGGAATGTTAATATAATTATTATTAGATTGTTTGTTTGTTTGCTTGAGTGATTGAAACTTGTGTGAAATTTGAAACTTTTCAAAAACTTTTGAATGAGAGGCAATAAAATGACTTTTCCCTTCTCCGGTGAATTCAAATTCAATCTTTTAAAAGCAACGAGAGAAGATGACATGACTTCTTCAACTATAAATAATTTGAACGGAGATATTTGCATTTGAATTCTTTTGCATTTCCATTCGTTTCCTTCCCGCAAGAAAATGCCGGGAAATACATTCAAGAGAGGAGGAACATGACCCTCAAACCCACGGGCATTTTGAAAGTTATTTGAACCCTCAAACTTAGAGGGTCATTTGAAAATTATATGCAAAAGAAAATAAACCTTTTTGGCAATTTTGTGAAAATAATTTTTTCTGAAGTTTTTATTTTTGCCGTGGAAAAATGCCCATCTTTTATATTTTATTTTTCTGATAATTTTAGTATATAAAAACTCTTTATTCCGAATTGATTTGATTTCCTTTTTATCGTTTTAGTTTCCTAGTTTTAAAAATAGGAAGGAAATCACTTTTATTAGGAAATACCTGCTGGCCCATTAAGACTTTCCTATTTTTGGCCCAACAGGAGATCTTCTCCTACCTCCCCTCTCCTTCACGTCACAGGAAGTTTTCCTTCCATGGAGAGGAGATCCCCACCTCCGGGATTCACGAAGCTCTTCCCTTCCCAGCGCCTCCCGTCGCCTCTATAAGAACCCCCTGCACCTCCTTGTTCCATTCCCGTTGAAAACTTCCCCTCTTCTAGACTCTAGCTCGCGCCCACCTCGCCGGAGTCGGCACTAGAAGCTCGCCAGGAACACCTCCACCTCGCTGCACTACTCCTCCTCGCTGCATCCACCCCTCCCTGCCGAGCCTACCCCACCCCACCGCCACCCCTCCACCACTTCGGCCCCCCCTGCAGCCCCACCTCGCTGCACTCCTTGACCTAGCTGCTCACTTCCACCTCGCTGCTCCTCCCATAGCCAGCAGTTCCTCCACCTCGCCCCCCCTGCAGCCCCCCTCCACCTCGCCTCCCACCCCTCGCAGGAGAGCCCCACCCTTCGGCCCCCCCTCCACCACTCCTCCCGTCGGCCCCTCCCCACCCCAACGGAGCCCCACCCTTCCCATCGGCCATTACAGCCACGGGAGCTCCTCAGCCACGGTAAGTCCCCTCCCTCCTTTCTTTTTTTTACTAGTTTTTTTTTTAAGTTTTAGCCCTTAGATCTATTTCCAACGGTATAGATTACATAGGTACTTACCCCTTCGGTCTTTTAGATAAAACCGATCGGTTTTTCTTTCACTTAAGTTTAGCCGAAGCGAATTAGTTAAATAGCGGCCGTTTGTTAGTTATCCCCGCAGCACTCACCCCCTTAGCCAATTAGAAAATGCCACGTGGACCCCTGTCCACAAACCAGTTTTTTCCCTTTTTCTGTTTCAATTCCAAAACAGCAAAGTTTCTGTTTTGTTTTGGCCATAACTTTTGATCCCGAAGTCCAGTAGAGTTGATTCGTTTTTCAGTAGCTCAAAAATTTCCTGTAGTTTGTAAAAATATATAATTTGTCTATGTTTGAAATTTTCAAATATAAGTTAGATCAGATTTAGTTTAAACCTTGTTTTGCCTATTCCAGGAGTTTAAAAATAGCTTTTAATTTGATTCCTTTCGGTACTGATCACTAGTGATCTTATTTATCAGTCGTAAACATTTCAGATTTGTTTGAGTATTTTAGCTTACTGTTTCATGTGAAACAATTTCTGTTTCACCTATTTTAGGATTTCGGCTAATTCCTTTTCTATTTTTGTTTTAAAATATTTTCTTTATTATTTCAGTAAATATTATGTTTTGTTTCTGTTAGTTAACAGTAGGTTTGCAACAAGTTTTGATTTTTATTTTTATTTTTTTTCATGAAATCAATTCTAGTCCCTTAGTAACTTGCAATTGGTTTCACCACTGTTTCAAATCCCGTTTGGTAATACTTTCAAAAAGTTTTGTGAAAAAAACTTTATTTTATCTTAGTTAGATTTATATCTTAGTTCCTTGTTATTAGTTTCTGTTAGACAAAAACTATTTAGTGTTTGACGTAGTAGAAGACTCCCTAGTCTTATTTGAAGTTTCCTTCGGATTCCTATTCGCTCTCTCTTTTGTATTGATTGCTAGAATGATTGCTAGTGTGAGTGCTTATGTGAATACTATGTTTGTTATATAGATTTCATCAGAGAGTGACGAGTAGTCTATCAAGCTATTTCTCGAGAAATTCTTCTTCGTCAACATCACCAGGCAAGTCACTTTGACCATACTATCACCCATGTTTTATGCATTGTACTTCTACCATCCTATGCCCAATTGCATGCTGAGTAGGTAGTTGGAAATTTTAGTATAGATTGTAGTATCATGTGGTATGCACACAACAACCCCGATACTTGGCCCCGGGACGACAAATTTCATATTGCTATGCTTGAGTAGACTGGATTTCGGTTGAGTGCATAACACGAGTGATGCGAGGTTGATTAAATAATCAAGACCGGTTAAGACAAGATTTTCAAGACCTCGGACGAAATGCATCTCTGGGTGAAGGACGGTTGATCGGCTCCCTAGAGAACCCAGTGGATGACCCAGGATGCTGGAGAGTCCATGACATCCCGCGGAAAGCTTCACACAGGCTCAAAGGGACGGACGGATATTTTCAAGACGCAAGGCTTACCTGCACAGCCACAAGTCATTATGGGCTCTGGCTTGGTTGGACAACGCGGCGACTCTGGACAGGCGGTGCTAGCAGATGTAGAAGAACAGTAGGAATGGATGGGCACCGACAGGGATTCAGAGGGACCCGTTGAAAGACCATGTTTTGATCATCCGGTCTTCAAACACCCTGAAGTGCGAGGACATACTCGGAGGCGATCAAATCTTGTGGGGAACGTGTGCAAAACTCTGCAGAGTACTCAAACCTAATCGATTAGCCGTGTCCACTGTCATGGACAACTTGAGCCAAAGGAACTGAAGTTATCTGGATTTCTCAACACCATTAAATATATTTGATGAGGGTAATTATTGACAACTCGGGTACGAGAACTGGTTGGCGGAACCATCTCGTTAACAACCAACAATGTAGTAACATTTTGCTTTTAGCCCTCTCTTGATGTAGGAGAAAACTTGCTTTTTGCTAAAAACTTATAGCCCCACCTGCCATATATGCATATAGAATAGATGATTACTTTTCACTCCTCTCTTATGTGACTTGCCGGCATATTCAATATGCTGACCTACACGGCTGCAACGTCTTATGTTGCAGATATTTTTCTTCGACGAGTAAGAGTTTGATTCAGGGTTATGGTCTACACTCAACTTGCCGTTGGTGTTTATTGGGACTCCACTCCCTTGACTGCTTCCGCTGAAATAATTAAGGTATATATCAGTTTTACGCTATTTACATGTGATTGCACTTGATATATACATTGATGTACTGTGTGTGCCAGCATACTGATCCAGGGATGGCACAGAAACACAGAGGCTTGACTCGTCTTGAGTCGGGTCGCTACAGGTACCATGAGTCGGGGCTTGATTCCCCGCAATATTTCCTGATTCGCCCTTTCTGCCTGCCTATTAGACTAGGGATGTGCGACTGTAGAAACGTCAAGCCGGATATGTTCTCGACTGCAAAACTCTTGCATTGCGCCCTTCGATGGATTAGTACCATTTTCGGTAATGATACTATGAGGGTATCCAAATCGGAAAATCAATTTTTTCAAGAATTTGACAGCCGTATCCGCATCACAACTACTAACGGGCTTCGCTTGTGCAACTCGCCGTTGTGTATGACAATGGATTTGCACCGACGGACAATTTGGCGAGCCAATAATTCACTTGCGGGTAATTGGCCTCGGGTGAGATACGCCATATAGGGAGTCGCCAAATCCTGAGTGGCACGAAGAGCCGCCACGAGTTGAGACTCGGGGTCCCGCACCACCAAGTCTTCCTCTGAAGGCAGTCTCACCGAAAGGTTATGTAATACATCCAAAAAGACATTGGGAGGAACCGGCTTACGTTGTGAACCAAGGCGGGAAAGGGCATCCACTTCTTCGTTAAGTCGCCGGTCGATGTGATCCACTTGATAGCCATGCAAGTGACCCGCTACATGTGACACAGCTCGTCTGTAAGCCACCATCAAGGGATCTCTTGAATCCCGGGTGCCAGAAACCTGTTGTGCCACCAAATCTGAGTCACCCAAACATCTGACTCGCGTGAGGTTCATCTCTTTGGAGAGTTTCAATCCATGGAGCAAGGCTTCATACTATAATGCCAGAGGACATAGCAAAATTTGTCACCCTGAGGCGAAGTTATCACCACGCCAGCCCCCGAGCCTTCCAGCTACTTGGATCCGTCGAAATAGATGGTCCAATAGGTATGATCGGGCCTATCCTCTAGGATTTGCATCTCAGTACAATCATTGATAAAGTCCACTACTGCTTGAGATTTAATGGCCGTACGGGGAGTATACCGCACGTGATGGCGCCCTAACTCAAAGGCCCACTCAGCAATCCATCTGGTTGCTTCTTGATTTTGTATGATGTCGCCAAGGAGGGCAAAACTGACAACCATGATGCGATGTTCCTGGAAGTAGTGCTCCGGCTTCTGACTCGCCATAATACCCCAAAGACCAGCTTCTGCCAATGCGGGTAGCGTTGTTTGGAGAGGGTCAGGACCTCGCTGATAAAATACACTGGTTGTTGGACCGGGTATTCCTTTCCTTCTTCCTTCCACTCGACAACCACTGCCATGCTCACTGCCTTGGAATTGGCCGCGATGTAGAGGAGCATAGGCTCCTTGTCCGTCGGAGCCGCCAATAGTGACGGCTTAACTAATTGTCGCTTCAAGGCTTCAAAGGCTTCGTTGGCTTCGTCTGTCCATACGAATTGATCAGTTTTCTTGAGAAACTGATAGAGAGGGATGGTCTTCTCGCCGAGGCGACTTATAAAGCAGCTTAGAGCTGCGATACGACCCACCATGCGCTGGACTTGGTTAATATTAGCCGACTTTCCTACCGAAGTAATCGCTTCAATTTTGTCCGGATTAGCTTCAATGCCGAGTTCTGACACCAGAAAAACCAATAACTTTCCTACAGGAACACCAAACACACACTTGGTGGGATTAAGCTTCATGTAGTAGATGCGCAAGTTGTCAAAAGTCTCCTTGAGATCCTCCAAGAGCGACTCTTTCTTCTGAGATCTGACTACGATGTCGTCCACATAAGCGTGGAAATTACGATCGATCTGGTTATGCAAACAATTTTGCATGCAACGCTGATAAGTCGCCCCCGCACTCTTCAGCCCGAACGACATAGACACGTAACAGAAGGCTCCAAAGGGGGTTATGAAGGATGTTTTCTCCTGGTCGGCCACTGCTATCTTGATCTGGTGGTACCCTGAATAAGAATCCAAGAAACACAAACGCTCGCAACTCGTCGTCGAGTCAATGATTTGATCAATGCGGGGAAGGGCGAAGGGATCCTTCGGACAGGCTCTGTTGAGCTCAGTGTAGTCGATGCACATGCGGAAAGTATCATTCTTTTTGAGCACCAGGACCGGGTTAGCCAACCATTCAGTATGGAAAACCTCGATGATGAACCCGGCGGCCAAAAGCCAGGCGACTTCCTCTGCGATCGCCTTACCACGCTCCTCATTAAACCTGTGAAGGTACTGCCGGACTGGCTTTACTTTAGGGTCAGTATTAAGATGGTTCTCAGCGAATTCTCTCGGTACACCTGGCATGTCATAAGGTTTCCACGCGAAGATGTCCCGATTCTCATGGATGAATTCGATGAGAGTGCTTTCCTATTTGGGATCCAGACCCATCCCAATAGTGAACTGCTTGGTGGAGTCGCGAGGCGTGAAGTCTATGACCTTGGTGTCGTCCGTTGGTTTAAACTTGAAGGGCGGCTCAGAGTCGATTGTTGGCCTCTTGAGCGGTGTCATGACTGCCGGATCAATATTGGCTTGGTGAAACTTGAGCTTTTCGGCCGCGCAAGACAACTCGGCACAAGCTGTGTCTCCCTCTTTGTATTCTTGGGCTATCTTCCTGTCTCCGTTGATTGTAATAGGTCCCTTAGGACCAGGCATATTGAGCTTGAGATAAACATAACATGGGCGAGCTATGAATCAGACGTAAGCCGGTCTCCCAAACAACGCGTGGTAGGGGCTCTTGATTTTGACCACCTCAAACATGAGAGACTCGCTCTTGTAATTGGACTCTGTGCCAAAAGCCATGTTAAGTTTAATCCGCCCAATTGGATATGTCGACTTACCAGGGACGATGTCGTGGAAGACCGTGGACGATGGCATCAAGTCTTTCTCCAAGAGATTCATCCGTCTAAAGGTATCGAAGTATCGGATGTTAATGTTGCTACCTCCATCCATGAGGACTTTGGAAAGGGTGTATCCTCCGACTTGGGGAGCCACAACCAAAGCCAAGTCTCCAGGGTTATCCAGTGGGGGCGGGTGATCCTCCCTGCTCCAGGTTATGGGTTGTTCAGGCCAGTGAAGGTACCTGGAGAGCGTCGGCTCAACCATGCTGAAGGTTATATGCTTCACCTTCTGATCCCATTTGCAGGTGCTCGTTGTGAACACATAATACTGCCCGCTGTTCAGTTGCTTAGGGTTATTGTGGAAACCGCCACGATCATCCTGTTGCTGGAGATTCCCTTGCGGGGGTGGTTGCTAAAATACTCCTGGCAGGTTGTCCTCTTTCTGGTTGTGAACTTGGTACTGTCCATTGTTGGGTTGCGACCCGCCCTGTGGACCCGGGTTAGGAAAGCCGTTGAACGGGCTCTGGCATGACCCGGGCGAGCCGAACTGCTCCTGTCGCTAGCCCTGGTCACCACCCTGGCCTTTTTTAAGCACCTCGGCCTGGAACTCCTGCATCACATAGAAATTCTCCCAAGAGTGAGTCGCCGGCCCCTCAGCCGTAGCATGTTGTGGACAAGGGCCTTTGAGCATCTCATGATCATTGCACGGCTTCTTCCCACTAAAACCCCGCTTCTTCTGGTGTTGGTTTCTGTTGCCGGTATTGGTATTAGCAACAAAATCTGTGGGACCTTCGTGTTGTCTCTTTTTGCCTTGCCCACCATGATGGTGGTTGCCCCGACCCTGAAACTAAGAATGGCCCTTCGACGACTCGCCCCTCCTGGCGGTGCTAGCTTTGTCCTCATCCTCTCCAGGATCCTTGGTGTCATCTGACTCGGCATATCTGGTGAGGGTATACATCAACTCGCCCATGTCCTGTACTTTATGCTTAAGTCTCCCCAGCTTCAGCACCAGAGCCTCGTAATGTCAGTTTTTCTCCAGGATCAACACTGCCTGAGCCGCCGAGATGCCCTCTAATGAATGAATTACTTCTGCGACTTGCCGATTCCAACGATGGGCCAACTCATCCGGCCGCTGGACACAGTGTTGTAGGTCGACAATGGTCATTAGACATTTGCAAGTACCCCTGAAATTCTTGATGAAGCGCTCTTTTAACGATGCCCAAGTGTTGATGGGGTTAGGTGGCAAGTTTTCTAACCACGCACGCGTCGTTCCTTCAAGAATCATAGTCAAATACTTCGCACAAACCGCCTCGTTTACGTCGAGCATGTCCATCGCAAGTTCATAACTCTCGGTCCATGACCCTGGTTTGAGATCTGGCGTGTAATTAGGGACCGTCCTGGGTCCTTTGAAGTCCTTCGGCATCCGCACATTGTGTAGAGCGGGACTGAGACTGGACACCCCAATGTGCTTGCCTCCGGCATCGAGAGGCGCGGGAGGTGTCTGGGTGTAAGCCGGATAACCCTGACCCGTCGCGGCTGCCGTTTCCATCTGACACGCGGCTCGCGCTGCGTCCTCAATGTCTTGGGCTCGTGTGTCGGGCATCCCAGGTGTGTTGGTTTGAGGAAGGAGACGTTGCCCGTTGGTTACTGCGAGTAAGTCCTCGTGGCGACTTCTGGTGTGACTCGCCTGGGGCGTGGAGTGTAACCGGTCGAGGCTGTGAGAATGTTGCATGTGTTGGACCACAACTTTCTTCAGCATCTCGATGTCGTTTCTTGCCTCTATCTCGGCCGGGGACTTTCCGTAAATTGGGACGGAATCCAGGTGGCGGGTTGCTGCCAGCACATTATCCACGGGATTTGAGAAGTGGCCTCATGGCGCCTAGAAGCGAGTTGCATGGGCATCCATTGGTTGAGACGGCGGCGGGTTAGGTGGTTGAACCGGACCTCCCCCGGAACAACTTGCAAAGGTCGCTCAGGACCCGCCCCAGGGGTGCGCGGGGTGTCGAAGAGGCGAGTTGGGTGTAAGTCGGTCGGTATGCGTCTGTAGTGTCTCCTTTCGTGAACGGTCAGACGCATGATGTTGTCTCTCGAGCAGCCAGCCTTCGGTGTTCAACCGTTCCGCCTCTGCTGCGATGGTAGCCTGCTGCGTCTCTACCCTAGTGACTTGTGCTTCCATGTCCCGCTAGGCCTTGGCCATCCCCTCCCGCAGCTTCGCCAGCTCGGCGTTGATTGATTCCTGATTCTCTGGCATCACGGCGGTTGCCGTGAGCCTGGTGACCTCCGCCGCTAAATCCGCCATGGCTTGAGCTAGGGTTTTCGACGTCCCGCAGGTCTCATTGTTGCCGGCCGAGCTTTACTAAGGCTGTGTCGCCCCTGCCATATGGATGGCGATTTGTCGATGGTATCTCTCAAGGATCTCGGGGTCCATCGCCAGTGATAGCCCTCCGAGTTGTCCTTCGTGAAGAGGATGAATTGAATCTGTCTCGCCCATGGATGACTCGCCCTCAGAATTGACGGGGGTGACCTCCTGGGTCGCCGGTTCATCTTGTACGCTGTTTCCCTTCATAAAACCGACAAAAACACGACGGCTCCTGTCCTGTCGTGTGATGGGGAGGACGTACCTGGGTGGCTCGACGATGTCGGTCGAGGTGTCCGGCTCAGGCAAGGGTGTTCTAATCATGCCAATGAAGATGTTGATCTTGTCGAAGGGAACTCTGTAACCAGATTCGACTAAATCAACTTCTACCCCCACAACGAGTTGTCGATGTAGTACCTTCCGCGGCGGCTCTTCGTCATGATGCCGACCGCATAGCTTTCTGACCCTGGTAGGGCTCCCTTTGAGAACTCAACTCCACCGTGCGCTTGCCCCACGTTGGGCGCGAATTGTCATGGTTTTGTCACGGCATATGTCCTCGTGAAAGGCTTAAAGATGGAGCCATCGCACCTTGGTGGCAACTCAAAGGGGGTGAGCGAAAGCGAGACTCAGATTTACCCAGGTTCGGCCCCTCGTATGGAGGTAAAAGCCTACATCCTGCTTTGTGTAGATTGATGATGGTTTCGATTACAAGGAGGGCCTAACTCACCTGACCTGGCTCTCGATGATTTCTAACTTAACCTATCTTTTGCGGGGACTCGCCTTTATATATAGGTCGAGGCCCTAGGGTTTACAAGAGTCCTGGCAATGCTACAAATCGTAGCTTTCCCTATTTCTAAGTCGTCGTGTTTCCCAAGACTGGAAACCTCCTTGGCGGTTTATCCTTTGCATAGCTTCTGAACCGCCATTTGGCTCCTGGGCCAAGGCCTGTATTACCAATGAATGAGTCGCCCCCTTAGTGACCCGGCCCAACTAGGGCGGGTTACACCACACGCAATATCCCCAACAATATGCATCATTGGACTAATATGTTTATCCAAGTATATTTCACAAAAGTTCAAAAGATGCATTGGCTACAGGCTTATGTGGAGATTCCCCTTGATGCAAGAAAAGAATAAGATTGGCCCAAGCTTCAATCTAGAACACTTTTCATTTTATATTTGTGAGAAATCACTTTTGAGTCCATAGGAAAGCCAATGTTATTAAAAGGGGGTGATGTATTAAAATGAAATGGTTGCTCAAGTGCTCAAATATAACCACAAAAAATACATAATTATTTTCCTACATAACCATTTATCGAAAGCCACATACACAAAATCGGTGCCACCAACTTTCTCAATTCGGCCCTATAGATTTTCATCCCAAACAGAACCCTAACCAAAGCCACCAGATCAGTGCAACTGAAACTATGTCGGTGCTACTGAGTTTAGGTGCCCAACTTTTTGTTGCCTCGGGACACAAAATTGGAATTTCTGAGTTTGGGTATCGGTGTCACCAAGTTGTGTCATTTGATCATTATCCACCTTTATGGTGTCACCGAGTTGTTTATATCTGTTTCATCGAGAATCAAAAGTTGCTCCCTTTAGTGCAACTCGGTACCACCGAGTTCATGACTTAGGTGTCACCGAGTTGGTCACTTTAGGTGTAACGGTTGGATTATTGGGACTGCCAACATATACCAGCCCACCCATCTCTCATTCGAGGGAGAAGCACTCGGAGCACACACTTCATTGCCACATCCATTTTTCTGAGAGAGAGCCACCTACTCATGTGTTGAGATCCATATATCCCAATCCAATCTTTTGAAACTTGATCTCTAGCCTGCCCAAGCTGCTTTCCACCAAATCAACCTCTCCTACCCATGCATATTATTTGATAGAGTGACTTTGTGTTGAGGAAACTGTCTTTAGAAGCATAAGAGAAAGGAGTTCATCGTTGTACCACATCTATTACCTTTTGGAGGGTGGTGCCTCCTAGATTGGTTAGGTGTCGCTTGGGAGCCTCCTACTTCGTGTTGTGGAGTTGAACCAACATGTTTGTAAGGGAAAGGAGATCGCCTACTTCATGAAGATCTAGCATGACTTAGGCTAGTTCTTCGTGGACGGAAGCCATGGTGAAATAGACAAGGCCGCTTCTTCGTGGACCCCTTGTGGGTGGACCCCTCCTTGGACTGTCACTATCGTTACCCTCCGTGGGTTGAAGTCTCCACTAACATGGACATACGATAGCGCCACCTATCAGAACCATGCCAAAAATCGTCGTGTCAACCTCATGTGTTTGATCTCCCTACCTTACTCATTTACTTTACACTAGCATGTTTTACATTCCGCTGCTATACTCTTACAACTACATGTGTAGGGTGTACTTGACTTGCCATAATTGCTAAACCGACCATAACTAAAATTTGGAAAAGGCTAAGTTTTTATATTGTCAAGTAGTCTAGACATACTTTCGATCCTACTAGTGGTATCAGAGCTTTGATCTCCATGGCATTGGTTTCACAACCTAGGAGAGTATGGCATCTAGTGAGGGAAGTTATCACCATAGAGGTCCATACATCTATGGCACTAATTCTTGGTTTTAATACTTCCGTATGGGTTGTTATTCTTGTTGGTGCGCAAGGTGATTTCCTCGGAGAAGGGCGTGAACCGCATCGTGATGTGATATCGGATGAACTGAAGATATTGCAACTCAATGCACAAGCCTGCGACATCTATGCCCCGAAGAAATCAACAAAATCAGCCTCCTTGAGAGTGCAAAATAAATTTAGGATACTTTGATCGATATGCATGAAGGTACTGATTCTGTGAGAGAATCTAAGTTGGATCTGCTCCAAAGTCAGCTTGACAAGTTAAAGATGAAGGATGTTGAAGGTGTCGCTGAAATGTACTCTAGTCTTGCTCTCATCACTAATGGGATTGTCGGCTTAGGAAGCGAAGAGATGACCGACAAATTCATCATCAAGAAGATAGTTAGAGCTATTGATGGAAAGTATGACACCGTGTGCACATTGACCGAAACGATTCCAAACTACAAAGATCTCAAGCCAACTGAAGTCATTGGTAGGATTGTTGCTCATGAGATGTCACTCAAGGACAAATATGAGTTGCACAACAAGTCAAGCGGTGGTTGCAAAGCTTCAAGTGATGCTTCCACTACTTCAAATTACAATATTATCACTAATGAGGAGATAGGCCTCATGGTTAGAAAATTCAACAAGTTCTACAAGAGTAGAGGCAAAGAGAGAAGCTCAAGCTCAAGACATAATGAGAAGCGTTCGTCCAATCTTGACCAAAACTGCTACACCTGTGGGAAGCCCGGACACTAATCCAATGAGTGCTAGGCTCCCTACAAATGAAGAGAAGAGTCACATCAAATATGAAGCTCGAGGGATGAGTCACCTTGCAGAGAGAGAAGGAGTTGTCGGTGTTTACTTACAACATAAGCCATGGGTAGGCTAAAGATGGTGGGAACTGAAGTGCCTCCAGAGGGCGCTGGGAACGAGGATGGTACAAGCATGGAACGCACGATGTACCCAGGTTCATGGATCTCCGTAGAGATAACACCCCTAATCCTGCCGGAGTGTATCATGTATCAAAGGGACTACAGTGTGCTCCTTGAGTAGTTTTGGGGAGGAGGAAGAAGGAGCAGCCGACTCGCGTCTACCTCTCCTATGTGGTGTGTGTGTATGAAGTTGACCGACCCTCAGCATGGATGGGGGCCGGGGGGTTTTATAGACGAACCCATCGACCTACAATAAGGATAAAAGTACAAGAGTGGGAACCGGCTGGCATCCTCGCCGGTTGGCCAAGGGGGCCCACAAGGATCTTGTTTTGTCCCCGGAGGGGCCCGCCGGCTGCGAGGTCCCGTCTGGCTGCGGGACCCGCCGGCTAGCCTATAAGGCTCTCGCGTAAGGTTGCGCAGGACACGTGTGGTACGTCCGGCGTCGTCCAGCGAGATTCGTCATGGGCCAACAGTACGGCTGTCTCCACTGTTCCATGCTGAGTGCAGTAATGGAGTGGGAGTTTGACGGTTCGACATTGTGCAGGGTGATGGATCAGAGCTGGAGGAGGTCAGTGGCATGGCCGCCGATGCTGTACCTGTCGGGCGCCCCGATCCAGTACCTTGGCTGAAGTGTAGCCACCTTTAACCGTAGAGTCTCATCATGACCTACGGCCTGATGTGACTTGAGCTCCCTAGCCGGCTAGCCGCTTGACAAGTCGGCTTGGGTACGGCCGCATCGCCTCTAGCCGCCGGTTTGCCCTAGATGGCCATAGGGAGGTAGCCGTCTTGCCTCTAGCCGGCAGGGGCTTCCTGGCCGGCTAGAGAGTTGGGCGTCTTGCCCCCAGCCGGCAGGTGCTTCCTAGCCAGCCAAGGGGACTTGGCCTTTGGAGAATGTTCCATGATGTTCATTCATGGTAGAAGGCCAAGGAGTAGGCTCGATGACCCTACCCCGGGGTTATCCCCCCGACAGTAGTCCCCGAAGCTAGGGAGGCCTACTGCCTTGGAGCGGGTGGCCTCACCGGCTTGAGTTGTTTGCTGTTGAAGTCCTACCACCATCTGCGGCAGGAGACACCAGCTCAGAAGCCGGCTGGCTTCCAAGCGACGCCTCGACTTCATCGTAGGCTGCGCAAATTGCGCCATGTACCAGGCCCCGGCCTGATGCGATGATGGATTGCTCAAATGACGGGACTAGGCCTGAGCCCTGTGTCCCGCCACGACGCCCCCTCGGCCCCCACGCGGAGGATCCTTTGCAGATTTACTCTACGACGGTTGGGTTTTGGGATCGTAATGTTCCCATAATAATCGGGGATGATGGGACTGGTGTGCACCGGATCCCCTCCCCATGATCCATCGTGGGGTTTAAATGGGTTGCAAGGGTATCGAGGAGGCCTTTCGCCCCCTTCTCGCCCCACACTTGCGCCCCCTCCTTCCTTGAGCCTAGAGAAAGAGAGAGCCTCGCCTTCGTCTTCGTTGCCGCGCAAACCACCGCCGCCAACCCATCGAGCTCTCGTCGCCCGCTGCCATGCCGAGCAGCTCCTCCAAGAAGGGCCGGCACAATGGTGCCTATCTCGGTAGTGACATCAGCGTCGGCCATATCGAGGCGCTCCGTCGCCACCGTATGCTGCCTCCGACTTCCCTCGCGGCCGTGCGGATTCCAAGAGCCGAGACCGCCCCGACGCCGCAGGAGGGAGGAGTAGTCGTGTTCGATGAACACTTCTACAGAGGCTTCAGGCTGCCGACGAGTAACTTCTTTGCCAACTTTCTCACATTCTTCGGCCCGCAGCCGCACCATCTGGCGCCGAACGCCATCCTTCAGCTCACCTCCTTCGTCGTCTTGTGCGAGGGCTTTCTGGGAATCGACCCCCTCCTCGACCTCTGGCAAAGCCTGTTCTTTTTCAAGCAACAGTCCATCAAGATGGACAAGGCCGAGGTGGAGAAGCTCACCGGCCCTCGCCCGATGACCCCGTGCGGCACAACACTGGTGCAGCACCGGACGAAGTGTGGCTTCCCCCAGATGCTGCTCCAGGACTCCATCAAGAAGTGACAGAGGGGCTTCTTCTATGTGAAGAATGCCAGCCCCTCCCACGACGCCATCAACATGCCCCCCTTCGCCATCGAGCCTCCGGCGGTGAAGAAGAACTGGCAGGCCAAGTTCCCGAAGCCGGTTATCGAGGTAGCGCAGATATGTGTGTACCTCGAAAGCCTGAAGACCCGCGGCCTCCTCGGCCGCGACCTGTTCACCACCATGATGACCAGCCGGATCCTGCCACTTCAGAGTCGGCCTCATCTAATTTTCCTGATGAGCGGGCCATGTGATCCCAGCCGGCTCTCCACCAAAAACTTCCATGCCGGTGCGATGGCGAAGAACGTGAACCAGATATCCTCCGCCAACATGGATGAGAGTGGAGATTGGGAATGGGGACTGGTCCCTTACGACAGAGCCCATCCTCCCCCAATGGTTAGTATCTTCAAGGATCATGTTTTTCTTTGTCTTTTGAAACTGTTGTTTCCTCTCTTCAGCTGGCTACAAACTTTATTGTCATAGCTGTTTGAGAACCTGCAAGGGCTCAACCCGCCGGCTCCGAACATGGAGACGTCAGACCCCTCGGAAATTGAGGACGAGGGGATGATTGAGTTGCGGGACGTCATCCTGGAGGAGGCGCTGGAGTCGGAGGGCTCCCAGCCATCTAGTGAGCACTCGAGGCCTCCCCTTGTTGACTCGACGGACGATGATGAGACACCGCCTTCTTCATATGATGCAGCCTTCGGGGAAGACATCGATGAGGTGGAGGAAGTCACCAGCCCTCCGCTGACACGAGGTCGTCGGCATGCTGGCGAGACGGCCGTGCCTGGCGATGCGGCCAGGAACAAGTGCAAGGGTGCCACAACCTCCAAGCCGGCCCCCAAACACGCCACGAAAGGACCTCGAGCCGGAGGGCGAGCATGCGGCGCCAAAAAGCATCGCGTCGGCGCCAGCAGGAAGCAGGTGCCCGTCGTGGTGGGGTAAGAGTCCTTCGTTATCTCTTTTTTGTTTTTTCATGCGAGGATAGGATCCTCAAATTGTGCTTGGTAGGGAGGCAGAAGATGTGGAGGAGGACACCGCCTCCACCGCCGAGCAAGCGGGTTACGCAGCTACCGATGCTGCCCAGAAGGTGCTGGAGGACGAATCCGCCCTTCGCTGGGAAGCAGAGGCGAAAAAGATGGCCGTGGGCCAACCCCAGCCTAGCGGGCTGAGAAGCCCAAGTAGAAGCCCAAGGAGAAGCGCTCGAAGGCTAGGCATGACCCCTCCAAGCAAACGCGCGTGGAGGAGCCAACTAGCGAGGCGGCTCCAAGGCATGCCCAGGAGGCCGAGGCAGCCAAGTCACCTGACCCAACCGCCTCCACACCTGTGGACCTCGAGGTGGTCCCCGACACGCCGGAGGCTGACGCAGGAGGCGTGCCGGGGGTGAACCTGGATGTGTCGGAGGCGGAAGATACACCCCCAGCTGCCAACATGGCTCCGGCCGGAACGTCCACGGAGCCGGCCACCAACCAGCTGCCTGGAGACGACATCATCGTCGTGGCCAACCATGGCCCAGCCGCTTCAGGAGTCGGCTCCATCGCCAGGAGCCGGCCCATGAAGGCTTGGCGCATGGCCAATGCGGAGCACATAACGCTGCCCCCAGGCACCGCGCTTAGTGGTGTCCCGGAATTGGTGGCGCTGTTTACCAGTAGACGGGACAAGGTGAAGCATGCGGCCCGGGTGGCCCACAGCGATCTGGAGCGCCTGGAGGAAGGCGCGTGGGTTATTCCTTCATATTTTGCGTCTTCATTGCATTGGTTTTGGTTTTTCTGCTCTTGAATCAGTGGGGGCGTGCTAGTGCACCCACTGGGTGTAGCCCTCGAGAATTGGGTCGGCCAAGTATTGGCTGGGCCGAATCTCCTTGTGCTATGCTTTGTCTTTGCTTTTTTACTGGGGCGCGCTAGCTTACTCACTGGGTGTAGCCCCCGAGAATCGCTCTGGCTGGGAATTAGCCGGGCCGAATCTTACTTCTTGCTTCTTTTGCTTTGCTCGTAGGAGCTTCATGACGCCCAAGTGCAGCCATACAACATGCGGCGGGCTCAGCCCCAGGCGGCTGATGGCCAAGTCTCGGAGCGAGATGCCTTGCACGAGGCGGACCAGCGGCTCCAGCAGCAGCTGAGTCTGATCCCAAATGGAGAAGAAGGATCGTGAGCCGGCCCTTGAGGCCGAGGTGGGGTAGTTGCGCACCACCCTTCAGGAGAAGGACACCTCCTAGGCTACCGACGCGGAGCATCTCAAGATGGCTCATCTCGAGGAGACGAAGCTCAAGGACGCCGCCCTGAAGGAGAAGGAGGAGGCCTACTCATGCATCATATGTGTTGTGTATCGTGTGGTGAATTCCGTGTGTTGATTTGTGTTTCCGGTTTGCTTCGTCTCGATAGAGGTCCGCAGCGTGCCGGATTGTGAGGACCCGTTCGACCACGTCGGTTCGTCTGCTTCACGGAGGCATTCTTCTTCCAAGCGGGATCTCAGGCAAGATGACCATTTCCCCAGATACCATTACTATCATTGCCATGCTAGTTGTATCGCTTCTATCGATTATGTCTCGTTGCCTACCACATGTTAAATATCAGCCTCTCAACCATGCCATGAAAACCTTCAACCTGTTCGACCTAGCAAACCACTGATTGGCTATGTTACCGCTTGCTTAACCATGTGTTAGCGTTCCTAGTTGCAGGTACAGTCGCTTCCATGTGATAACATGGGTTCCTTGATATATCACCCTATTAAATGCTATTTAATTTAATGCACCTATATACATGGTAAAAGGTGGAAGGCTCGGCCTTTCTAGCCTGGTGTTTTGTTCCACCTTCGCCCCCTTTGTTTCGGCTACCGGTGTTATGTTCCATAATTGAGCGCTCCTAACACGATCGGGGTTGTTATGGGGACCCCCTTGATAATTCGTTTTAGATTAAAGCTGGTCTGGCAAGGCCCAACTTTGGTTTTACATTTGCCCAACATAATAATTTTGTTAAACTGAAATGCATAGGAAGTTAGGGCTACCCGAGGAATAATTCTACATAATACAGGGGGGCCAGTGCTGATGGTGTTGGTCCCAAACTGTCTTCCTGCGGGGCCACCGCGAGGAAACTCGAGGTTTGGCACTCGTAGCTAGTTCCATCCGTCGTGTCCTGAGAATGAGATACACGGCTCCTGCCAACTGTGTGCGTAACCGTGACTGTCTCTTTCTTGAGCTCCTGCTCCGATCGAGGACACGGTGGGGTTATGTCTGACGTAGGTAGGTGTTCAGGATCATTCATTTGATCATCTGTAGTTCACGTCCGCTATGCGTAGATCTTCCCCCTCTTATTTCTTGTACTCGTAAGTTTAGCCACCAAATAAATGCTTAGCCGCTGCTGCAACCTCACCACTTAATCGTACCTCACCCATTAAGCTTTGCTAGTCTTGATACCTTTGGAAATAAGATTGCTGAGTCCCCTGTGGCTCACAAATTACTACAAGACCAGTTGCAGGTACAGGTAAAGGTTACTTGACACGAGCGAGTTGATTGTTCATTTGGAGTTGCTTCTTCTTCTTCTTCTTCATTAATCTAGGATGGGTTCTAGGCCGGCAGCCTGGGATAGCAAGGATGGACGTCGTTCTTCTTTTCTCGTTTGTTTTCGTCCGTAGTCGGACCCTGCTCTTACTCTTGATGATTATGTATTATACTGCTGTGACTCTGATGTAGCTTGTGGTGAGTGTAAGCCAATTCTATATATATATATATATCTCATCTTTTCAGTACATGTACTTGTAACGATATCCATTCTTGCGACACGACGAGATGCGCTTCTATCCCTAACGAGGCCTTCGTGCCAATTTGAGGATAGGGTCGCATCTTCGGCATGACACGCGAGCCGGTTGCTCCTTCTTCCTCCTCCTCAGAATAGCTCAAGGAGCACATTGTAGTCCCTTTGATACATCATACACTACGGCAGGATTAGGGGTATTATCTCTACGGAGAGCCCAGAACCTAGCTACATCGTGCATTCCATGCTTGTACCATCCTCGTTCCCAGTGACCTCGGGTGCCACTTGGGTTCCCACCATCTTTAGCCTACCCATGGCTTATGTTGTCAGTAAACACCGACATTTGGCACCCACCGTGGGGCCGTCCGTGGCATCGGCCGGATTTATGCGTTGGCGGGGCCCTGCGCATACACTGTCGGATGCATGGCGTCCGGACCGATCAGCATGCCCGTGGAGCTTGCTATTGATGAGGCTTCACCAATGTTGATCGACGTCCCAATCCGTCATTCGGATTCCGATGGGGAGTCTGACGACGAGGCGCTCCCCAGCGTCGTCATCGCTGTTGTTGAGAATCTCAGCATTCTCTTGAGCGACCGACATCTCAACGATGGCCCTCGCTACCCTGGCGAGGACTTTGACGTCGAGGCATTGTGCGCCTGCTTCAGTAGGCTCTCCCTCGCGGAGACGCCTACATTCGACACGTATCCTAGTGACGTGCTCATCTTCGACGGTCCACCATCATCTGCGGGGCGCCTTGCCCCGTATCACGTCGTCGTCGTCTCCAACGTCATGGAGGTGATGGTCATTGGTGCCAACACCAGCACGGCTCACGGCAAGGCGTCGACTGACGCTGGTGATCCTGCTGCTGTATCCGCAGACACGCTTCAAGTCGCCCTTACTGGCTTGAAGACACACATCACCGCCTCCACAAACCGCACCGACGCCCATACTCGTTGGAGGAGGCTCGCAGGCAGATCTTGGAGGAGGGCATTGCCATCGTCATGGCTAAACGCCGGATGGAGGCCACGAAGCGCGAGTACAACTCCGCTTATGGTCTCACTCCGGTTTCCGAGGGTTCTAGCCGGCTTGGCTCGGTCCGCGGCCGCGGCCTGGCCATTGCCAAGATCCTTGGCGGCAAGCTGCCCATCTACGAGACTCATGCGGCCAACTTGCAGGCTGCGCAGGCGGGCATGGCAGAGATGCCAGACTTGGAGGGCGAGGAACGCGCCCTTCAGGAGAAGCGGGTCAAGGATCTCCTTGACACCGCCAACGAATAGCACACACGACTTGATGGTGGTCAAGCACAGCCGAAGTCTCCGGGACCCAGTCCTGGAGCGCGCCATAACCCCTACGGTAATCGACAAGCCGAGGGATCTTCCTAGCATCACACTTCTGGCCGGAAGGGCGAGGGCAGCCACGACAAGCATTCTCAGCGCCAGATCGAGCCGACTTTGAGCCAGCATCGCAGAGATCATGAGAGTGACTCTCCCTCAGGACACCCCAAGTACAATGGCACTGCCAAGCTAGAAGACTGGCTAATCGACTACACCACTTCCGTCGGCATCGCCCGGGATAACAAGCGTGTAGCCGTCCGCTACGTGCCACTCATGCCAGCCGGCTCGGCTAGGACGTGGCTTAATAGCTTTCTAGCTGGCAGCGTCAACTCTTGGGTTGACTTAGAGGAGGCGTTCGTCTACAACTTCACAGGCACCTACAAGCGCCCTGACCGGCCTCTCTAGTTGGCCATGTGCGTCCAGAAGCCCGACGAACACCTTCGCGACTACGTCACGTGTTGGACGGAGCTACGCAGCTCCTGCGAGGGAGTGCATGAGGTACATGCCATCCAGTACTTCATCGACGGCTGCCGAGACGACACTCTCCTCAAGCACAAGCTCATGTGCTCCGAGCCCACCTCTGTGGCGGTTCTCATGGCCAAGGAGGACAAGTACGCCACGGCCGACTCTGTGTTGCGGGTCAAGGTGACCGCCTCGGACAAAGTTGTCCCCACGCCGCCTACTCCCAAGACGGCTGGCGACAATCGAGGCGGCTAGAACAACAACAAGCGCAAGGCAGATCAACTTGATTCGCGCTATAACAACAAGCTGGTGGCCAACGTGGAGGGAGAGGCGCCAGCTACTCAAGCCGGCTCTTAACGGAGGCAGACCGGCAAGAACGACTAGCAGCCCAAGCTCAGCTTCGAGCAAATGCTTGACGCGCCCTGGAAGATGCACTCGCGGGCGAAGCCCTCTACCCATACCCTTCGACAGTGCAGCTTTGCATGACGACTATCGCAAGGTGAGGGCCTGCCCGCTGCCCCAGGTGCAGCTGCAGCGCCTCATGCCCCGGCCCCTGGTCTAGCTCCGGCTCCGCGGCCACCGCCTCACAACGACGACCGTCTCCACGACTACTACCCCCATCAAGACGGAGCATTCATTGTCTTCACCAGCCAGCGCCAGCGCCGGCGCGAGGTGAATGCCACGGTCCCCCCGGTTCCCCAATACATGCATTGGTCTGAAAAGCCAATTACATGGAGCCGGGTTGACCATCCTGCGGAGATGCCAAATCCTGGCTCATACGTGCTCGTCCTCGACCCCACTTTCGCCTCCCAGAGGCTCACCTGCCGGTTCTCCCGGGTGTTGGTCGACGGCGGCAGCAGCATCAACATCCTCTACCTCGACACCTTGCTCAAGTTCGGGCTCAAGGAGAAGGACCTCCAGCCGACCAGCACAGTCTTCCACGGTATCATGCCTGGATAGTCCTGCTCGCCGATCGGCAAAATCCAGCTGGACGTCCTTTCCGGTGACAAGGCCCACTTCCGCCGAGAGTCCATATGGTTCGAGGTGGTGGATCTCAGCATCCCGTATCACACGCTGTTGGGTAGGCCAACTCTTGCGACATTCATGGCCATCCCCCATTAAGCCTACCTCAAGATGAAGATCCCAGGTCCAAAGGGCATCATCACCATCGCTGCCGACTACAAGAAGTCGCTCGAGTGTGCACAGGACAACAGCCGTCTGGCCGACACCATGGTGATTGCTGAGGAGAAAAGGCAGATCGATTGGCTCGTCGCTCAGGCTACCGAGCAGCCGGCGATCCCTACTCCTCCATCCAAGTCGGTCGGCGAAGGCTCCTTCAATCCGGCGAAAGAAACCAAGCAGGTGCCACTCGACCCCGCGAACCCCAAGCATTGCGTCACCATCGGGGCTAACCTCAGCCCCAAACAGGAAGGCGAGCTCGTCGACTTCCTCCGTATTAACCGTGACATCTTTGCATGGTCTCCAAAAGACATGCCAGGGGTTCCGAGTAAGTATGCCGAGCACAAACTTCACGTGCGACTGGATGCAAAGCCGGTGAAACAACCTTTGTGCTACTTCGCCGAGGGGAAGCGGCGCACGATTGGAGAAGAGATTGCCCAGCTCCTTGCAGCCGGCTTTATCATGGAGGTTTTCTACCCGGACTGGTTGGTAAATCCAGTCCTGGTGCTGAAGAAGAACAACACATGGCAAATGTGTATCGACTACACGAGCCTGAATAAGGCGTGCCCAAAAGACCCTTTCGCCTTGCCCAGGATAGATCAAGTGATCGACTCCACACTCAGTTGCAAACTGTTGTTGTTTCTGGACGCATATTCAGGCTACCATCAAATCAAGCTCGTTCCAGGTGATCGCCTGAAGACCTCCTTCATCACGCCCTTCGGGGCCTATTGCTACACCACCATGATGTTTAGTCTGAAAATGCTCATGCGATATTCCAAAACTGCATGCAACAATGTCGTCTGCAACAAATTGGCAGAAATATCGTCGTCAAGACCAACACTACTGGAATTCAGAATTTTGCCGTCTGCCTTGCCTTTGCCGTCTGCTGACGAATGGCAAAGGTACTCTCTGCCGTCAGCTGTCACAGTGCTGACGGCAAAGAGGTGGGTGATGGCAAAGGTTTAATTTGCCGTCGGCCACCTCTTTGTCATCCCCTGGCGGACGGCAAAGGAGCCCTATGCGGACGACAAAGGGTGGGCAGACGTCAAAGCCCCCCCCCAAACGGCGGACACCCCACCCCCACCCATCCCGCCCCTTTGTCGTCCGCCACCCTCCCTTTGCAGACGACAAAGAAGGCATGGCACTAACGGCTCCGGCACCTCTAACGGCTCCCACCCCGTACCCACTCCCTGCCCGCCTACCCCCCCTCTCTCTCGCGCGCGCGCTGTCGTCTGTCCACCAGGCGAGGCCTTAGCTCCCCTCCCCAGCCACCCGCGCCGCAGCCCTCCCGGCCGCCCCCCCCTCCCACCTCCTTCCCGGCAGCCACCCCCTCCCACCTCCCTCCCGTCCGCCCCCGCATCCCACCTCCCTCCCTACCGCCGCCCCCCTCCCACCTCCCCCCGGGCCGCCGCCACCCCCTCCCACCTCCCTCCCGGCCGCCGCCCCCCTCCCACATCCCTCCCGGATGCTGTCCCCATCCCACCTCTGTTACGCCCAAGATGCGACAAAAGAAAATAGACTCACGACGAAAACAGAATAGAAGGGGGAGTCTTCTGGAACGTCGGTCTCGGGCTATCACATCGTGTCTACCTCTCCTATGTGGTGTGTGTGTATGAAGTTGACCAACCCTCTGCATGGAGGGGGTCGGGGTGTTTTATAGACGAACCCACCAACCTACAATAAGGATAAAAGTACAAGAGTGGGAGTCGGTTGGTAGCCTTGCCGTCTAGCCAAGGGGGGCCATAGGGGTCTTGTCTTGTCACCGGAGGGGCCCGCCGGCTGCGAGGTCCCGTCTGGCTGTGGGACCTGCCGGCTAGCCAATAAGGCTCTTGTGTAAAGTTGACGCGCGACACGTGTGGTACGTCCGGCGTCGTCTAACGTGATTCGTCATGGGCCACCAGTATGGCCGTCTCCATTGTTCCCACGCCGTCTACAGTAATGGAATGGGAGTTTGACGGTCCGACACTATGTAGGGTGATGGATCAGAGCCGGAGGAGGTCAGCGGCATGGCGGTTGATGTTGTACCTGCTGGGCGCCCCGATCCAGTACCTTGGCTGACGCATAGCCACCTTTAACTGTAGGGTCTCGTCATGACCTATGGCCTGACGTGACTTGAGCTCCCTGGCCTGCTAGCCGCTTGACTAGCCGGCCTGGGTACGACCGCATCGCCTCTAGCCGGCCGGCTTGGCCTAGACGGCCAGAGGGAGGTATCCGTCTTGCCTCTAGCCAGCAGGGGCTTCCAGGCCGGCCAGAGAGTTGGTCGTCTTGCCCCAGCCGGGAGGTGCTTCCTAGCCGGCGAGGGGGACTTGGGCTTTACAGTATGTTCCATGTTGTTCCTTCACGGTAGAAGGCAAAGGAGTAGGCTCGATGAGCCTATCCCGGGGTTATCCCCACGCCAGGAGTAGAGAAGATCGTTATGAACGAAGGCAACGGAGAGGCAAGGAATCAGAGAAGAAGGAGAAATACACCAAGAGTAGCTCTAGAAGAAGACATCAAACTCATGTTGGTGAATTGGTTTTTTGCTCCGATTTTGATAACTAATCTGAGAGAAGCTACCACTCCAACTCCGACTATAGTCAAGATGAAGGTGTGGCTAGCATTGCACTCATTTCCTCCAACTACTTTGACTTATTTAATTCACCAAATGATGGGTTTGGAAACTGCTTCATCGTTAAAGGCCCCAAGGTATCACACCTCGAGTATCTTGATTTTAATAGTGATGAGGATGACTTGCTCTTTGATAAAAGTAGTGATTGCACTGAAAATGAACTTGCTAATTATCATGATAGTCAACAGAATTCGAGTGCTGATGAGAAGAAAGAGATTGAACGAGTAACTAAAGAATCGAACACTCTTAAGTTCGCTCATGAAACTACTCTAGAAGATCATAGAGATCTTGCAATAACTCATGAGAAGCTACATTTCGAGAAGCTCAATTTGGAGCAAGAGCATGAGTTCCTAAAAGCAATCAATGATGACCTTCGAAAGAAGAGTTCTTCTTATCTAGAAAAACGACTACTCTTGTCTACTTTTGTTCAACAAGTTAAACCTAAGAACACTAATAACAAAGGCAAGAAACTTTCTTCTTCTAGTAACAACAATGCTGAAGTTAAAACTGATCATGTTGTTGCTAGTAGCTCTCTTGATTCCGCTAATGATTCTCTTAGCCAAGTTACACTTGAGCAAGAAAATGATGTATTCAAAGGGAATATATAGAGAGGTGTCTTGAAGAGTCTTGCCGGAAGTAAGCAATTTGAGGAAAATGTGCACAAAGGAGGACATCAGAAGAAACAAGGTGTTGGCTACTTGAACGTCAACGGAGATGTTTGGGAAGAAGTTCCATATCCCATTCCTAAGTTTCCTCCTTAAGAGGAGAAGTATGATCCTACTCCTCCCAAAGGAACAAGCTCACAATATCGCCTTCTACCACAAGACCACAAGGTGAAGGGAAAGCTTGAAGAGGAGCTTCACATATTTGAAGAGGAACCCCAAGTTAAGGTCAAGTGGATTCCCGAGGACAATACTAGCACTACCTCATCTAGTGCTACCAAAACTCCAAGGATCCCCATCAAGTTTATGTGGATCCCTAAGAGGAAGAACTAGGAAGTTCTTGAGGGAGTGACTCCGCCAATGAAATCCAACCTTATTCATTTTGGCAAGAACTATATGCAATTAACCTCAACCATATGCATTAGTTCAAGGAGTCACACATTCCCTCAAAGGTAAGCAAGGGACAAGGTAATTAATGCATCTTTGGACATCATGCCATATATATTTCACTCCATGTCCGTAGATATTCTTGCATACATTCCTTGTGCATTGGGACTAACCCATGTAGGTGAGAAGAGTGAGAAACAAAAAGGATTGCTCCCAACTCAAGATGATCTTCATCAACATTGAGCATCCACCACTACTTCACCTACTTGAAGTCTTCTACGACAAAACCCAAGGTTAATTTATCCCTCTTAGTGGGGATGTCATATCAAGGGGGGCATACTCTAAATTTTGAGTATAAGCATCTCCTAAGGATATGAACACATTAATGCTTTATGTAAAAGTGGTAACCCCACTTGTTCTTAAACGATGAGTATGACCTATGATCAAGTATTCTTACTTGGCTCCTAACAAAATATACTCATATATAGATGACTTTGTCATCACCAAAGTGCTTGATAGATTCTAGAATGTTTGTGCATGTTCACCATGTTTTATCTATCATCTTATTCTGTGAGCATGTTGGTTTGCATACTTTTGCTCATTCGAGGACATCCAATTGTTGTTATTTGTCTCTTGATTTATCATTTGCCAATTGGATGGAAAATAATGCCTATGACCCTCCTCTAGCTATCTATGCTTTCTCATCTCAATTTCTATTCATGCTTCATCACAAAACTTGACCAAGCACTTCTCGATCCCTCTTTGTGATGGAGCACTCGAAGTTACATATCGTCAAAGACTGCCATTCAAAACCCATTTGTGAATCTCGGTGAAACCAATCCCACAAAATTGGTTCCACCGAATTACAAAGCTGATCAAAATATTCCATCTCGGTACCACTGAAATCACTAACTCGGTTATACCAAGTTTCCCTGTTAGCTGACACGAGAGGAACTCGGTGACAATGATTTTGTCATCTCGGTGACACCGACAGTGACGGGAATATAATCTGGCATACATGTTTTTTGAAATCACTTCCTCAAAACCTTTTGTCCCAAACCCTAATCTTCCTCCAAGGACCCCTGGTCGTCGGCTTTGCATCCCCGAGCTCCTCTGTCGCTAGGATTCACCTCGTCTAAGGAATCTACACCGCCGTCGCTGTCGTAGTCGGACCGCCACCAAGTTAGGGTACGGCTCTCCTCCTCTTTTGCGCTCCCAAATACAATACATGCGCAGTAGTTGCTTTTATCTAAAATACGCCATGTGCAAATTCTTCTATCCACCAGAAAATTCCCGTAGTATAGAGATTGACGGAATTCATGATCTGATTTCCCGTAGCATGCATCTCGGTGACGTCGAGTGTGTGAAATCGGTTCCACCGATTTCGTGTTTAGGGTTTATGAGAACCATCTCGGTGACACGGAGTAGCTCTTTTCAGTGACACCGAAAAGGCTGTCAAGTTTTTGTTACTCGAGTGGACAATATCGGTGACTCCGAAACGACAAACCCGGATCCACCGAATTGCATTATGCAGTAAATCATACCCAGGGTTTATGAAATCAAACTTTGAAAAATCATATGTGTTTTGTTATGTTCAACCCTTATGCTCTTCTATATCTATTTCATAGGTTTAATGTTTGCTAGTTTGCTGGTGTGTTGTTGCTTGTCTACCAATATGTCTGATTTAGAGGACAGCCAGAACAAATATAGGGAAAATAGCCCTGAGATGGATTCAGGCACAAGTCCTGAGAAGACAAACTCTGACCCTGGTTCTTACAGCTCCCATGGCTTGCCCGACGAAGCCACTAGGCAGAGAAAGAAGCTTAACTCAGATGAAGAGGATTCAGCTTTTGTGCGAGAAGAAACTTCAGCACCTGAGAAACTGGAAGAGAAAGCTCATGTCAAGAAGACTGTATGGAAAGAGTATGCTAAGCCTGCTGATCTTACAGCCCAGGAATTTGCAAGGCAAGCGATGACATTTTCCCTTGACAATCCTCCTAAGAAGGCTGGTGTGAAGAGAGCTAGAAAGAGGGTGATTCATGTTATTGGGAGACCTACATCAATGTATGAGGGCCCACATGCTGCTGGAGAAGAAGAAATTCCAGCTGATGCCCCTCCTCCTCCTCCTCCTCCTCAGAAGAAGAAGCTCATGGGTGATGCCATGCCCAAAAAATCTGCTCCAAAGAGTGCTTCTAAGGCTAAAAAGGGTGTATCCTCCAAGAGGACTACAAAGGATATTCCTGCAGTTGCCAAGAAGAAAGTCCCTGCTTCCAGTGCCTTTGATGCATATGAAGAAGAAGATGATGTACCCATTCTCAGAAAGCTCAGGCCTAATCTGCCACTTCACAATGCTACTCATCCAGTATCTGAAGATATGAAGAAGAGGAAAGATGCAGGATTGAGGAAATGGAGAGGTGCATATCCATATGCCATAAGGAGAAGAACTGATGTTGATACAAGATTCCACACCAAGGAACAACAAGACTTCTATGAGACTGTTCTGTATTACAAAACTCCAGTTCTTAGTGACATGACATATGTTAACTGGGCTGATTATGCAAGATAATTTCAAAGACAATGAAGATTTCTTTCCCCATGTGCAAGATAATTTCAAGTCTGTGGACATTGAAGACTTTGTTGGTCGAGACATGACCCCATGGAATGATGAACTGATTATGCAATTCTATTAAACTGTTCATTTCTATGGCAATGGTTCTATTGTCTGGATGATTGATGGTCACAAGTACGAATCCATTGTTGATGAGTGGGCCACTATCAATGGTTCCCCTAAGAAGAAAAACAGATGTGGATGTATACTCTGAGCTCACGATGAGACATAACTCCATGGCCAACATGTACAAGCCAATTCCTCACAAGTTCTTGGCAACTCACAAGTTTGGCTCAGTGTACTTCTTGCAAGAAGGGATACCTACAACCAATACAATTATCAGATACGCCTTGATGCCTAAATCAGGTGATGAGAAAATGATTAGTGGTCACTCATCAAGTTGCTGCACCATTTCGACTCTCACACTAGATTCAAAGTGATGGACTTGATAGTAGAGACTATCAAGAGGACTGCTGCTGATCTGAAAATATCTTGTGGATATTCCCCGTACATTCAGATGCGTATCAACACCAAGCTACGCAAGCATACATATCTACCAGATCGTCCCCATTTAAACCTTTAGCCAGAATTTGAAGACAATGAAGTGGTGATGGATGACAATGATCCCAGCTCAGCTACAGTTAGAATGGCAGCTGAGGCATCAAAAGCTGAGGCTGCTAGAAATGTGCCGCCACCAGTTCCATAGCTCAGAACTCAAGCCGAGGAAATGGTTTTTCTAGTAAGCTCTGTCCAAGGAATGGAGAAGAACATTTCAGTGATTCTGCAAAATCAGAAGAGTTTGGAGAAAATTGTGGAAACAAAAATCCATGATTTAGATGTCAAAGTCAGTGAGATATCTATTACTGTCGATTAGCTCAAGCATCAAGTTGATGGTGTGAGGACACCCATTTCAACTAGTGATGAGGAAGAGTCACCTCCATGCATTACCAGTCATTTCAGTACCAAGCCCCGGTCAGCAGCTATGCTAGTGTCGGAAGCAAAACCAACTTCATCAGCTTAGGCATCTGCACCTTCAGCTTCAGCCCCAGCTCCAGCACCTCCACTATCAACTCCTCCAGCTCCAGGACATTCAGCAGAAGCCTTCATGGACGATCTACTGTCCACTCCTTCATCAACTGCCCAGAGATACGATTAGCTCTATACTTTTGAACTTTTTAGTAACTTGTTGCCAAAGGGGGAGAAATGTATAGATCATAGGGCTTCGAGAGAGAGAGAGAGATTTTAACTTTATTTGGCTCATTTTGGTTTTACAAAACTTTGGCCTTTTGGATGACCTTATACTTGTTCCTATGTTTAAGCATACGCTCTGCTCGGTTTATGCTACATTATTATATTTAAGCTATCTATGTAATGATCACTCACTTATCTTTTTGGTGTCATGTGCATTACTATTCATTCTTATCATGTATGCGCACCACCAAGATGTATGTGACACGGAAGATTGACCCGTGATCATAATTGATTGTGCATTTGCATTCAAACGCAAATTATAAATATTGTACAAATTTAGGGGGAGCTCTTGCTTTTCACATACTTCTCAAAGCATCGATGTTAATCATTGATTATATCTTTTGTCGAAGTTTTCATCAATATGTCGTCATCAAATACCAAAAAGGGGGAGATTGAAAGCACAATTGCTCCCTAGGGTGTTTTTGATAATTGATCACAACATATGCATCATTGGACTAATATGTTTATCCAAGTATATTCCAGAAAAAATCAAAAGATGCATTGGCTAAAGGCTTATGTGGAGATGCCCTTAGTGCAAGACCGGAATAAGATTGGCCCAACCTTCAACCTAGAAGACTCTTCATTTTATATTTGTGAAAAATCGCTTTTGATTCCATAGGAAAGCCAATACTATTAAAAGGGGGTGAGGTATTAAAATGAACTGGTTGCTCAAGTGCTCAGAGATAGCCACCAAAAATACTCACTCATTTTACCACATAACCATTTTTTCCAAAGCGACATACACAAAATCGGTGCCACCAACTTTCTCAATTCGGCCCTACCGATTTTCATCCCACACAGAACCCTAGCCAAAGCCACAAAATCGATGCAACCAAAACTGTGTAGGTGCTACCGAATTTAGGTGACCAACTTTCTGTTGCCTCGGTACACAAAATCGGAATTTCTGAGTTTGGGTATTGGTGTCACCAAGTTGTGTCATCTAACTGTTAGCCACCTTTTCGATGTCACCGAGTTGTGTATATCGGTTCCACCGAGATTCAAAAATTCCTGCCTTTACTGCAAGTCGGTACCACTGAGTTCATAACTTTGGTGTCACCGAGTTGGTCACTTTAGGTGTAATGGTTGGATTTTGGGACTGCCTATATATACCCTTCCACCCATCTCTCATTCGAGGAAGAAGCACTCAGAACACACACTTCATTGCCAGATCCATTTTTTTGAGAGAGACACCTACTCATGTGTTGAGATCAAGATATTCCAATCCAATCATTTGAAACATGATCTCTAGCCTCCCCAAGATGCTTTCCACCAAATCAACCTCTCCTACCCATGCCTATTTTGTGATAGAGTGATTCTGTGTTGATAAGACTATCTTTAGAAGCACAAGATCAAGGAGTTCATCGTTGTACCACATCTATTACCTTTTGGAGGGTGGTGCCTCCAAGAGTAGTTAGGTGTCGCTTGGGACCCTCCTACTTGGTGTTGTGGAGTTGAACCAAGATGTTGTAAGGGCAAGGAGACCACCTACTTCGTGAAGATCTACCATGAGTGAGGCTATTGCTTCGTGGACGGAAGTCGTGGTGGAATAGACAAGGCCGCTTCTTCGTGGACCCCTTGTGGGCGGAGCCCTTCGTGGAGTCTCGTTGTCGTTACCCTCCGTCGGTTAAAGTCTCCACTAACATGGATGTACGATAGAGCCACCTATCGGAACCATGCCAAAAATCCTCGTGTCAACCTCATGCGTTTGATCTCCCAACCTTACTCCTTTACTTTACACTTCTATGATTTACATTCCACTGCTATACTCTTAGAACTGCATGTGTAGCGTGTACTTGACTTGCCATAATTTCTAAAACTGGCCCACAACTAAAATTGGGAAAAGCCTAAGTTTTTGTCTAGACATACTTTCGATCCTACAGATGGTGATGATCCTAATGATAAAAATGAAAAAGGTGGGTTTGGAGAGGTCAAAACTTTAGCTAGTGGTGTGCCCACTATTTTGGATTACAAGGACTTTAATTATGAAATTTATTACTTAGTTGAATGTATTTCCTTGTTACACTACATAATTATCTCACCTAATGCTTATGAATAAAATAAGGCTTGTACTAAACATATCATAGAAGCGATGGTAAAAGCTCATAAGGAGAAACTTGAACTATAGGTTTCAAAACCGAGAAAATTGCATGATCAATGAGAACCTACTATCCAAATTCATCTTTAATATTATGAATGTAATACTTTGTGTGACCTTGATGCTAGTGTTTCTACTATTGCTAAATCTCTATGTGATGTGCTAGGTCTCACGGATATACATGAATATTCCCTTAACTTGCATCTTGCGGATTCCACTATTAAGAAAACATTCGGTGGAATAAATTATGTTCTTGTGATTCTAATAGAAATTATGTGCCTATATATTTCATTGTGCTTGGTATTGAATGCAATCCATCTTGTCCAATAATACTTGGTAGGCCTTTCTTATGAACTATAGGTGCTATTATTTAAATGAAGGAAGGAAACATAAGATTCCAATTCCCATTAAACAAAGGGATGAAAAACTTACCTATAAAGAGAATTAAACCACCTTATGAATTAATCATGAGGGGCACTTACAGACTTACTTTTAAGGATGACAACACTTGATATTATGCATTATGCCTAGCTAGGGGCATAAAACAATAACGCTTGTTGGGAGGCAACCCAATAGTTATCTTAGCTTTCTGTTTTACTTTATGTTTTAATGTGTTGAAATCATTATTGCTACTTTAATGATTGTTCTTTATGTTTTAGTTAGTGTTCGTACCAAGTAAATCCTTTAGGGTGATTTGCATGATAGTAGAATTTATCCTTTGGAAAGACATAAACTTTTACGTCGAGTACAAAAAAATTATGATTTTACTCGAACATCTTTTTTGATCTTATTTTTTAAAAAATATATAAATATTTCCTGTTTTTTCCTCAGTTTTTAGAATTTTCGGACTTACGGAAGTATGGTATTAGTGCAGATCATGACACATAATTTTGTTTTAGACAGACTCTATTTTTTCTTGCATAGTTTGCTTGTTTTGATAATGCTATGGATTATATCGAGGGTATAAGTCATGGATAAGTTAGTATACAATACCTTATGCAATAATTAAAAATGAATAAATTTATAATAGTAACCAAAGTTTGTGGTTTGCCTATTATACCAATATGCATCTCACGTCGTTTCTGTTGAGTTTTGTGTGTTGGAGGTTTCTAGTTTTGGGTGAAACAATGATGGATGAAGGAATAAGGAGTGGCAAGACCATAAGCTTTAGGATTCCCAATGCACCCCAAGGTAATATTCAAGTAAGACCCAAGCATCTAAGCTTGGGGATGCCCCTGAAGGTATGCCATCTTCCGTCTCCATTCTATCGGTATGCCACTTGGAGCTATATTTTTATTCATCACATGATATATGTTTTGCTTTGTGCGCAGTGCATTATAGTTTGCTTTTATTGTAGTTTGCCACAATAATTGTTTTCTAGCCACACATTTATAACAGAGGCACATGTCATCACAATTTGTTAGCATACTCTATGTGCTTCACTTATATATTTTAGACCACGGCGGCGTGTACATTTTATAGAAATAATTGTACTCTCATGCTTCACTTAAATCCTTTTGAGAGTCTATGAAATAGTAATGGCAATACAAATAACTTATAAGACTAGTCCAAAAAAGAAAGGTGTTCAAGGAAGATTTAATAAAAAAATTCATGTAGCTCACTAAAAGAGAAATATGAGTTAACTATATTGATCTTAGTAATATGAAAGGGCATGGATACATGATTATTTTTAGAAGAAAAATCAGTGTTAGAGCATGTTATTGAATAGTAACCTATGATTGCTTATGGCATTATGATGATGTGTGAGCGTTCTTATGTGTGAATGAAATCCTATGTGTTGTTTGGGTCAAAGTCGCGCGATGGTTAACTAGCTCCTACCAACCTTCTCCCTAGAGATATGAGGTAGTACTTTGCTTCAAGAGAGCCAAAAGGCTTTGCAATAAGTATATGAGTTCTTTACGACTAATGCGAATCCATGGATATGTGCACTCTCGCCTTTTCATTTTTCTAGCCTCTTCGGTACCGAGCATTGCCCATTCTCACCTCGAGAATCAGTGCAACCTTGACAGGTGCATCCGAACCCCGTGATATGATACACTCTATCAAAACTAAGACACCCCTATATATTCCTCAAAAAATCCAGCATACCTACCTATCATGGCAGTTCCGTAGCCATTCCACGATATATTTCCATGCTACTTCCACCGTTCCGTCACATGACTTTTGTGTTCATCATCATATTGATTCACATGATCATGTAGCTCACATTGTATTTGTGGCAAAGCCACCATTCATCATTACCTACATGTTACATTAGATCACTGCACATCCTGGTACACTACGAGCGACATTCATATAGATTCATCTTGCATAATAGTTTTTCAAATCGATTTGTAAGTAAATAGAAGTGTGATGACCATCATTATTAGAGCACTGTCCCAGTGAGGAAAGGGTGATGGAGACTAGGATTCCCCCACAAGTCGAGATGACAGTCCGAATAAAAAAAGAAAAATAAAATAGAAAAATAGAAAAATAAAAGAAAAGGAAAAGGAGAAAAGGGGGAAATAAAAAATGTGGGAAAAGAGAGAAGGGGTGGTGCTACAATTTTTTCCACACTTGTGCTTAGAGGGGACACCATGTTCTTCATTTAGAGAGTCTCCTGAGTTGTCATTTTCATATTCTACTGGGAATTTTTCATTATAGAACTTGCCATGTATATTCCAATGGCGGGCTTCCTCAAATGCCCGAGGTCTTCATCAGCAAGCAAGTTGGATCCACACCCACTTAGCCTCCATTACACTTTCATACACTTATAGCTCTAGTGCATTCGTGGCATGGCAATCCCTCATCCTCACATTGATATAGATTGATAGGCATCTCTATCGCATGTTGGTATGCCTAGTTGAAGTTAGACATTCTTTCCACTATGACTCCTTTTGATCCCTACCACCATATTCTAGTCCACCCATATGCCATATCCATAGTTCACGCTCATGTACTGAGTGAGGTTGAAAATGCTGAAGAGTGTTAGAAGTACGATCAAATTACCTGACTTGTCACTGAGGTGATCATAATTTATACTTATGGAGTGAGGACGGACTCATGCCATGCTAATATGATAAAATGAGTAGGCAATAATATTTTTAAGGATCATATATTTCGAATATGAATGATTATATTGTTTATGTTTATAGATATTATTATGTTGATATGAGTTAGCCCGTCATTTCTCAAGCTCATATCTAAAATATATAACATGTTGGGTAGCATGTCGCATCAAAAATTATGTTTTTTCTCATGCACCTATTCGAGGACAAGCAGGAATTAAGCTTGGGGATGTTGATACGTCTCCAACATATCGATAATTTGTTATTGTTCCACGAAATTATATTATCAATCTAGGATATTTTATATGCAATAGTATGTTGTTTGATATCATTTTTGGGAAATAAACTATTAACTCAATGCCAAGCGTTGGTTGCTTTTTTGTGTGTTTTTGGCTTTTCAGGAAACCAGTACCAAACAGAGTCCAAATGCTACAAAATGTTTTGATGATTTTTTTTCGACCAAAATAAGACGTGGAAGCTTTGGAGGGAGACCACACGACACACAAGGAGATGGCAAGGCAACGAGGGGCGCCCAGGGTGTAGGCCCACCCACTTGCCTTGTGGGCCCCTCGCGTCTCCTTGTGACCTAATTCCAACCCGATAAATTCTCATATATCGGTAAAAACAAATAGAGAGCCACCCAAAACACTTTTTCCACCGCCGCAAGTCTCTATTCTGACGGTAGGCCATCTGGAGACCTTAGTGCCCTACGGGAGGGGGGGTCGATCATGGAGGCCATCTACATCAACCATGTTGCCTCCATCATGTTGTGTGAGTAGTTCACCATAGACCTACCAGTCCACAGCTAGTACCTAGATGGCTTCTTCTCTCTCTCTCTCTTTGATCTGCAATACAAAGTTCATTGCGGTTCCTGTGGGGATTTGTTCGATGTAATCTTCCTTGTAGTGTGTTTGTTGGGATCCTATGAATTGTGGATTTCTGATCAGATTATTCATGAATATTAAATGAGTCTTCTTTAAAGTCTTTTATGCATGATTAATATAGCTTTGTATTTCTCTCTCATCTATCGGTTTGGTCTGGCCAACTAGAGTGGTTTATCTTTAGTGGGCATGGTGTGTTGTGATGGGTACAATCTTGTGTGGATCAATCCCAGTGACAGAAAGGGACATGACACATATTGTATTGCTACCATTAAGGATAAAACAATGGGGTTTATTTATACTGTTTAGTTTACTTTGTCTACATCACATTCTGTTGCTCCAAGCATTATTTGTTTCATACTTAATACTCTAGATGCATATTGGATAGCGATCAATGCGTGGAGTAATAGTAGATGTAGGCAGGAGTCTGTCTACTTGTTTATGGACGTGATACCTATATACATGATCATTTCCGTGAATAACATGTCATAACTATGCACTATTCTGTCAATTCCCAAACAATAATTTGTGTGCCCACCATATGCTATTTTCAAGAGAGTAGCCTCTAGCAAAAAACTATGGCCCCCAGGTCTAGTCAAATCATATTACTAAAACAACAAAAATATTGCTGCCATTTGTTTTCTTTTATTTACTCTTATATTTATCTTATCTATCTATCAATATTTAATCTTTGCATGTAACGAGTTCGAGGGGCTTGATAACCCTCTTGCTCGCTTTTGGTGCAAGCGTTTGATTCTATGTGTGTAGGTGTTGGAAACGAGAGTTTGTGTGATTCTCCTATTGGTTCGATGACCTTGGTTCTCATTGAGGGAAATACTTATCTCTGTTGTTCTCCATATCCTCTCCTCTTTGGGGAAATCCCGATGTATTTTACAAGTAGCAAATATGTTGCCACCCTCGAGGCTTGAAGTCATCGGGCTCGCATATTTTGGTATGTACGGCAGACGGCTATGACAGTGAGCTTATTGACAGAAATGGCTTGAAACAAGCTATGTCATAGGTACGTGGTCCATCCCAACACCTCCGGTTCAACCGCCATTGATATCTTTGAAGGTCGTGCCACTAATATCCTCTGCCTCGCGATCAAGTATTTTTTTATCCTTGTATGCCATCGACCCACTTTTGTCATTTTTGAAGGACACATTCAATGCTAGTGGCTTGGGTCCTTAGTTTTCAAGTCATACACCATCGACAACGACTAGGAGAAGGGCACCCACTACGGCTCTTCCCAAGCGAAACAACCCCTCTGTGACATCACGAACCGCGCCCTACATTCGTGCTCTTCCAAGTGGAAGGATCCCAAGCATGACAAGTGAGGCAATATCCTATTAGAAGATCTTACTTTTTCTAGCTAGCCAACTTGTACCCATTATTGTAGTAGCTTTTGCCATGCTGTTTTTTAATATGTCATGTTTAATTATTTCAGTTATACAAAAAATGTAACTTTCAATAGGGCTATCTGATGTCTAAGTATGAATTGTCTAGTTCAATTTCACGAATGGCTATATTTAGTTGTTTATAGTGAGCAGAGTTTATCTGTATTTGGTTCTTAGGTTGGTTGTAGTGAGCATCTGTCCAGTTTTCAAGAAGATGCATTATTTATCTGTATCCGGTTTTTTGGTTGGTTGTTGTGAGCATTTGTCTAGTTTTCAAGAAGATATCTTGTTTATCTGTATTATGTTGTTAGGTTCGTTGAAGTGAGCATTTGTCCATTTTTCAATGGATTTTTTTAATATAGGGAGCATATATGCCTTGTTTATTCCAGTTATTCATAATGTGATGTTCATTATGTGCAAGTATGAACTATGCAGTTCAATTTCATCAATACCAGTTTGAACGGTTATATTTAGATATGATGTTGGTTTCCATGGCTATATTTACTTTATGTTAAGCATGTTGTACTTAACATGCATTTCCACGTACTTCCACAAAGCAACAATAGGAGTGGCCGACATTTTCCATCGAGGTTAGTTTCACCTCTTAGCTTATATTCCCTCTGTTCCATAATGTAGTGCATATAATGTTTTGAAAAGTCAAATTTTGCAAACTCTGACCAAATTTACGAAAAAACTATTTATATCTACAACACAAATATGTATACAATATGAAAGTAAATATTGTGATGTATCTAATGAAATGTATTTGGTTCTTCTAGATATATATGTTTATCTCTACAAACTAGGTCAAAGCTAGTAAAGTTTGACTTCTTAGAATAATATTTATACGCACCACGTTGTGAACTGGAGGGGGTATTATATTACACCATTTTGCAATTGCATATTAGCTTCTAATATTGACATGTTGCTTGTAGGTGCATATGTCCTTGGTTGAGATCCAAGCGTGGACCCTTTCTGTGTATGGGGCAATGAGATATTCATGAACTAGCATAAAGTGTGAAATTGATAAGGATTGTTAGGAAAAAGAGACAGACGGTCGCAACTAACAAGGATAGTTAGGAAAAATAAATTTATTTACACTCTACCCAACATAATACTAAGATGTAGCATGGTAACTACAAACTCTATAGCATTCTCTTTTTCGTGTCCATAATGAGTTGTTAGACAACAATGTGTGAATCTTTTTCGCTTGCAGTGGTTCCAAAGCAGTTTACTCAAGATTACCTTGCAAAGTACATGATTTGTGGACATGAAATTAAGGTTAAAGTATTTCATCGAGACTACAGTGAGTATTGAGAAGTCCCTATGAAGATAGTGAAGGATGGTCAAGCGGCAATCACAAGGGGTTGGCCTAAAGTCGTGCATGCATTAAGCATGGAGGAGGGCGCAATATGGACATTCCGCTTCGCCTACTCTAGCAACCAGAAAGTCATTTGACTCTCTCTTTACCATCTTTAGTACAATTGTGGTTCATCATTGTTTGTTTGGTGGTTCTATAGTTCTTCAATGTATGACATGTGAATCAAATTATGCAATCATTCTTGAACTTATATCTGTAAACATGATTCAATAAGAAATAGGTGATTGCCTACTTTCAAATTCAAAATCTGTGATTTTTAAATACAGGAATTAAACTTTGATAAATTTTGCTCTGTAGGCAATTAAATGCACACAATTTGAGAAAGTAAAATGCGTGTGATCAACATCAAGATCAGACACGTTACTCAGATCACGACGTGTGGAATGAATCTCTACTGCACACGCGAGCATCGCAGAAATAAAGTGTGAGATTAACAACAGCAGTGCACATAATTCCTTCTTGGAAATGTTTGCGATAGTCTCCTTATCACACATGCTTCGCAAGGTTGAACTGTTTTTGATCTTGTGCGCATCATAAATGTTGGTCATAGAAAAATGCATGTGACGTGTTTTCATCTAACGGATACTATGGATGAAAAGTTTGGGACATTTTACATATCACAAATGTTTAGCACCGTCACAATGTGTGGGATAGATTCATCCTTCGCATAATGTTTTATATGGACAACTGTATACACTCTTAGATCCTATCACACATAGTATCATAGAACTAAATGTGTGTGATAGTCTCCTTATCACACAAACGATTTACAATTGTGAACTTTTTGTGATGTGTCGCGTCTCATGAATGTTGCACCATATAATAGAGCATGTGATGGTAATTCAACCCCACACGAGTAGCAAGGATGGAGAATTTGGGAAATACGATACATCGCAGACGGTTGTCTCATGACTCATGTTTGTGATCATCACTTTATATCATATTTGATTTTTTTTGTTTCGTGTTGGATGGACCCCCTGGTCACACACACGCTCAAGTCTTCAATTTAAAACTATTTCGTGGAAAGTGGGTAAAAATAATTTGTATAGGACGTTGCTGCACTAGTGGCTCATTATTATCCTCATGGAAAATTATATAGGATAAGAAGGTAGATCAACAACTTTGGATAGCGAACAATTGAGAAACGGGTAGATGCTTATTCAGGTATTGAGGTATACTATGTGAATGTCATGAACACCATTATCCTAATTGTTTAATTGTTAACTTCTTTTATGATGGACTTGACTCACGGCGTAAACATACACAAGATATTGCTTCTAAAGGTTCCTTTATGGGCAACGAGATTTCACAAGCAATGAATCCACTTGATAGAATCCAACATAATGTTTTGAGTTGGTACTTGTGTTTGAAGTAAAAGACAAAGGTCGATCATGTTTATGATAGTATTAAGTCTTTCCTTAATATTGCGACTGACCCTGCTTTGCATATTTTGAAAGTTTTTTTTATTTTTACATTTACCAGATAGAAGGTTTGAAAAACATACGAGGGAATCTAAAGCAATTCTCTTGGTAGATGTAATCGTCGAGAAAACTACTCCACTCCAAGACCGAAGACAAACTTATTTTAAGAAAAAGAACAAAGAGAAATGAGAACCACTTTCAGTTAATATCGTGGAAGAACTAGCTACACCTATAGGAGTGGTTAATAAAGAAGTTTATTTAGACCCAAATTGTACCTCTTATCTCAATAAGGTGTATCGAAGATAAGGATATATGTAAAAAAATTATCATGTTCCTTCGGTAACAAGTCTTACTTTAGATTGTCTGACCCTGGATCCCTAGTCAATATTATTCTTTACATTCTTCATGGAAAAAATTATATGATTTTTATTCACATACCCTTGATCCAACTGACGTTGTTATTGAGCTTGAAGATAAACCCGATAGAATACTTTTCTCCATCCTTAAAGATGTAAACATAATAACAGGTGCACTCATTTATCCTATTGATATTTATGCATTAAAGTTTTCAAAGGATAAAGATTGTCCTATTATTTTTGGAATTTGTTTTTTGAATGTTGCACGAGCATATATCAAATTAAAAACTATATCTATGAAATGGGGGTGAGATGATTAAATTTCCATTTTCTCGTGTCTTAAGCAAACCTTACCAAGAAGAATCTCAAGATGAGAAGAGTAGAAACAAAATCAACTAGCTGAGATTCATCTCCAAAATCTAGAAGATGAAGTTGAAAGTGTCATGGTAATGTCTGAATCTTTATTTGAAGAAGAAGAAAGGAAGAAATTGAAATGATAATGTATGCTACCTCGATAGTCATCCCACATATGAATAAGGTGTATGAGGTACTTGATAGAAAGGGTGATGAAGAACTATCTCCCCCTATTTTGAAGCCATTACCCAAAGTACTAAGGTACGAGTTCATGGATAATACTGAAAGATTTCCTATTATTGTTAATGCTGACCTTTTAGGAAAAGAAATAGAGAAACTATTACATGTTCTAACAACACATTGTAAGGCTTTTGGCTATTCAAAGAAATAAGTAAAAGGGGTAGATCCATCTATTTATTCTCACGCAATTACCATTGAAGAAGGAGCTAAATCGGTAACAGAAAGTAAACTAAGATTGCATCCTTGTTCCAAGAATGTGGTAAGAAAAGAGGTAATACGTCTTCTTCACACATGGGTAATTTACCCTATCTCCGGTAATAAAATGGTAAGCCCATTCCATTCCATTCCTAAGAAAGGAGGGGTCTCCTTTAGTAACTAATGAGAATAATGACATGGTCCCTACTAGGGCTATTACTGGATATGGAATGATAGCAGTGAGGGTGTGTGGTGTTTTGATGAGATGATAATTATAAATTTGGTGGAGGCGACTTTGATGATCCGACTACAAACGTGCATGGTGTTGCGCATTAGCAGCCGCTAAACTAATCTCGAGGAGGTTACTAACGATGTGAGAATCATGATCAACCTCACCATGAAGCTCTATTCCCACAAGCAATCGAAGAATGAGCAAGAATATGATAAGCATTCTGAATATTCCGAATATATATGAAGTATTATTAAAAGTGGGTATGTGAATGCGGTCTAGATCTGGTCGTTGGACACGAACGAAGTACAAGAAGTTGCAATGGATAACTTCTAACTAAACGAATCCGAAGAAAAAAAAGCTAGTGTATTGATCTACTTATATAGATATAAGGGGTGGCGGCCAAGCAGGTAGGAGGGTATCCCAAGGAACATAAAGCTTACCCTAGTTTGTATACGGCCATTGGGCCTAAGTGGAGGTGATTTTGATTAGGACTCGAATTTTGTAGCATCATCGCATTGTCTTGGCTCTATCTCTGCACTGAGAAGAAATTTCAAGGTGAATCCATTTGCATTGGCAAATATATGAAATAAAATTCCTAAATACTTCTTTGTGCATGTGTGATATCACATTAAGTCGAGCAGTTGCGGTTCAACAACTCGATCCAAGAAAATCATGGAGGGTAATGGACACAAGAGTCCTCGAACGGCTCAACCCACGAAGGTTCCATGGAGAACCAACCTTGTCTATACCACCATGGCTTTAGTCCAAGAAGGACTAGCCTCACTTATGGTAGATCTTCATGAATTATACAATCTCCTTGCCCTTACAAACTTCTTGGTTCAACTCCACATGAAGTCAGAGGCTCCAAAGCGACACCGAACTAATCTGGGAGACACCACTCTCCAAAACATAATAGATGTGGTAGTATGATGAACTCCTTGATCTTGTGCTTCAAAAGATAGTTTCGTCAACACTAAATCACTCTCTCACACATTTGGCTTGGGTAGAAGAGATTGATTGGGTGGAAAGAAACTTGGGGAGGCTAGAAATCAAGATTCATATGGTAGGGTTTGAATGTCTTCATCTCGGCAAATGAGTAGGTGGCTCTCTCTCAGAAAACGGATGGGGCAAGTGTTGGTTCGTTTTGAGTGCTTTCTCTATGAATCAGGGGTGGGTGGAGGGTTATATATAGGAATCTACAAAAAACCAACCGTTACAACATTATTGGCCAACTCGGTGAAACCAAAGTAAAAACTCGGTTGCTTCGGCTAGTGCAAAATGTGGCAACTTTAGGCTTTTCGGTGACACCAATATATGCATCTCGGAGGGTTTCATTTTGGATGGTCTAGGCAATTAATTACCAGACTCGGTGGCACGGATTTGCAAAATTCGGAAACTCTGATTTTAGCGAACGTCTATCAATGGAGTTGGTCATTGTATTTTGGTCAAACCAAAACTAAACTTCGTGGTACCAAGATGTTAGGGTTTGGCATAGGTTTTGTGTAGGGTAAAATTCAGTAGGACTGATTTGGAAGTATTGGTGGCACTGAATTAGACTCTGGGTATTGGACAGAATATTTGTGGGTGGATTTGATGAGTATTTTTGGTGTCTAATCTCTAAGCACTTAAGCAACCAGATCGTCATAGACACCTCATCCCCTTTTAATAGTATTGGCTTTCCTATGGATGCAAATGCGATTTCTCACAAAATGTAAAACACAAAGTCTTGAAGCTCGAAGCTTGGCCAATCACTTGACTTTCCTTCCTTGGGGTTTCTTCTCAAAATCCTTAGCCAATTCATCATTGAATTTTTCTTGAAGTATACTTGGTAGAATAATTATGACATATATGTTGTTATTAATTACCAAAACCACCTAGGGAGAAGTTTTGCTTTCAATCTCCCTCTTTTTGGTAATTGGTGACAACATATAGATCAAAGCTTTGACATAAAATATAATCGATGAATAGCACCGTCACTTTGAGAAGTATGTGATAAGCAAAAGCTCCCCCCTAATTTGTTGCATTATTTTAAATTGGTGTTTGAATGCAAATGCGCAATTAATTAGGATGATGGGTAACTCTTCCATGTCACACACATATTGGTAGTCCGTATAAATGATATGAATGAATTACAGCGCACATAACACCAATAATGAGTGAATGATCATCACATAGATATCTCAAGGATAGGAAATAATGGAAGTGCTAGTTATCGACTAGAGTGGGGTGAATAGGGGACTTTTTTAAAAGCTTCAAAACAGTAAATGTATTCAAATTTAAGTGGGAATGATCCAGGGACAGGTAGGGATAAGTATCAATGATCTATGTGAAGCATGCAATACTACAAGACATCCAATCATGCAAAGCATAGTTATTATGCACACTAAGATATATCATAGGTAAATTTAGGTAGTGTGAAGATAAACAATAGTTGGAAATGTCTTTGTAGAATGTCTTCGGGTGAGATGATCAAGCAATGGCTTCACGCTACGGTAATTAAAGAGAGTGAAGGATAGAACCAGTAGCTTGACAAAGACATAGGATTTTTTTGGACCAGTTCTAGTTGTTGTGACAACTGTACGTCTAGTTGGGGAGGCTTAGACCTCATCTTCACCTTGAACCCCTTGAATCGAAGTCTCTCAAACAACACCCAATAACTCATGTAAGACTTTAGGGGAGACTTCTGAAACCTATACAAACTTGGTCACATGTCAATCCATAATGACTCTTGGATTGATCTAGAACATGGTCACCCGACAATCAACAATGACTCTTGGATGCAATCACAGTCCTCGAGTGTAACAAGTCTTCATTTCTCTCAAAACAGAATGACTTCAATAATTCTCAAACACTCTAGCTTTAGGTATTTGGGTTTATCCTCATAGGATAGTTCTCTATCTCAATGTCTTCGAGGTGGTTTGCTCCAAAACGACAATAGCCATATTAACTCTAATAAGCCACAAACTTATGGTGGAGGGGTGGGCTATTTATAGCCAACAGACAACCGTACTTTATATGAACGAAATGACCCTGGGTCAATGGCCAACCGACATGTTTTCCAACGGTTAGGTTTCAAAGACACACACGGCAACATTACTCGAGCTGCAAGTAATGCCGACTCAACCAACTCTCGAATATACTTCCTCTTATTGTATTCGCTCGAAGACATAGGTAAATGTGGGTTGAGAATTACGTCAGCATCTGACTTTGATCACATCAACCTCACTTAACAGTACGATGCTTCCTATGACTCAGGAAAGAAGAAACAACACAACAAAAGACCTTGACTTTGCATTTCATTGCCTTCAAGTGATTATCTTCGCGCATCACCGATGGCTTCGGCCATCATCAATGTCTTCGGACATTTTTGGGGGGCCATCATAGATGATTAAACCGAATCTTCATGGACTTCTATTTGTGTTATCCTATGAACTATTACAAGCATATTAGCCCCTCAACCACGATTGTCTTCAATACTCCAAAACCAACAAAGAGTGCCACTAGATGCACTTACAACCTACTCATTTTGGTGATTGCTGACAAACTGGCTGAAGTTCTCACTGGCGATAAAAATATGTGAAGATAAATAATTGAAGATTTTGATTGCAAGATATAGAGAGTTCCCCGTGAAGATGTGCTTATGAAGATTTTGCTTTGAATGCAAAAGCAAATGGTAGGTTTCTAGTTGGTGCAGATCTCCCCCTATATCTTGGAATACAATCACTATGCATTTGAAGATAATAATGAAGATAATAATGAAGATACTAAAATGCATAAAGAAAAATGGGTGTCTGCAGAATGACTTCCAACGCATATGATATGAAGTGAAATAGCGCCAAAGATACGATAAGTAAGGAATGTGTAGGCGTCCATCAGGAATTAAGTTTTACAACCCAAAAGCACACGTGTTTGGAATGAGAGTTGTAAACTTAACAAAAATAGCAACACCCAGCCCATCTAGACCTATTTGAATGCTATCAACCAATGCTTCTCCCACTTTGTCATCGAATGACCAAAAAGGACGAAGATATTGGGCACTACTCGTCCACATGGCGTGTAGATGTTGGTGAAGCTACGTTAGAGGTGGTTAGTGCTAGCTGAATTGGTGCAGTGATGATCCGATCCATTGGTGCAGAAGGGGAAGTGATGTCTTCAGCTTCATCACGGGCAAGATTGGCATGGGCTGATTCTACTGATGAAGAGAAGTCACTGCCTTCGAGTGATGGCGTCTTGCATCATTTCTCCATATGAGGATGAGGGGCACCAAATTTGAATCGTTCAGCAAAGCCATCCTCTCGAAGATCGTCCCCTGGAGCCAGGAGAGACAATGTCTTCCAAGAAAGCGTGTAGGTTTCATGTGTAACAAGAGAGTTCATTCTAGTTAACACTGCATGCATTTGTCTCCGAGTCCATTCATGATGACGATCTTGCTTCTGAATTAGAGATACAAGAAGTTCTCGATCATTCATGGCACGCTCCCTTATGGGTTGTGGCAGTACAGTTGTAGTGGCTTCAGTGTCAGTCACACTTGGCTCAGGGCGTCTAAAAGATCCAATGAGCCTAGCTCGGGCTAGATCGTATAGAATGTGAAGCCCTTCAACATCATCAGTGCCACTGGTATCTTCAACAATGGGATTCTTTGCCTTGGATGTATAGAAGTATTCATGAATGACTTCAACATCAGGAAGATATATCCCATTATTGTGAGCAGAAGGCACAAACCTCATATTTTTGTGGCGCTTAATGAAGTGTGTGATCCATTGTGAAAATATCTTAAGTTCAAACAAATTTATTATATTGGCAGCCTGATTTCTCAGGAATAGATCTTCAAGACTGAACCTGGTGCCATAGACAATGTTATAGACCAATGTCTTCACCGCACCTTGCAGCTTGCTTGAAGATAAATGCCCTTTGATTGGCCATATAGTATGACATAGAATATGGTAGATAGTTCTGGGCAGATAGTGAAGATCATTGACGAGGACACTTGTAGGCAGATCAGCATCTGGGCCAAAGACTTCATCAAAGTCAGCATGTCAGTCATATTTGTCTCAGGTGACTGAAATATGCTGCGACTGGCTTCAACATATGTTGCAGATCTTGGATCTAAATCTTCACTAGATGCTGCAAGTGGTGTGGTGGCGAAGAATTCCATGGTAGGAGCTTGGACATGTTCATCTCGAATCATGAACTCGATTTTCCATGTGTTCATGTCTCTTCCATAACCATAGATGTGGAGGGTTGCATAAAATTGAAGAATCATTTCTTCATTCCAATCTTCATGGTCAGTGACTAATGGCAACAATCCAACATCTCGAAGACAATAAAGGTCTTGATGAAAACACGGAAGGCCACTCATTGCTTCACAGTTGAAATGCTTGTGAGGAAAGATTCGGTTCTATCCATAGAGCATAGCTTCATAGTAGTCACACTAACGCATGCTCCAGAACCTGTCAGATTGGATCTTTGGCTTCGTGTATGGATTTTCATGAGAGTCACAAAAAGAGTTGTTCAGTTTGAAGCGCTGGACACTGAAGAGAATGGGATGACCTCATCCTTGGTGATCAATGCTTGGTAGCATGGGCATAGGCTTCATAACTCGTGGGCGCCGAAAGATGTTGAATTCATAATGCACTCCCATTCTTGCACGAGCTTTAATCCTTGGCCATCTCGTGGGGACCATTTGACCTTCCCTATTGCAATCCATCACAATGTTTTCAGCATTGTCATCTATGGATGGTCTAGTAGGTACAGCGAGTTCATCAGGAGCAACAACATTATCTGCCATAATATATTTTGTTGCATTGACATCAACCTCAGGCTGATCACGAGGAATGTCTTCAAGCCTGAGTACTTAATCGACTGACGCAATCGGAGGCACACGCACTTCATTGTGGAACGCTTTGCATCACTAGAGGGGATTGCCTTGGTCCTTTGTGGGGCCTTTTGAGAGGCGACGCGGGTACAGGGGCATCATCCTCCATTGGTGAGAATGGTGATTCGGGGAGTTTTACCACAATTGTTAGAAAGGAACTTGGCAGAGAGTCAGGACTAGTATCTGGCACATGTGGCCTTGAAGGAGTGTCAATATCCACATACTCATTGTCTTCACGTTGTGGCAATGATACCATTGGTGCATCCAATTGAGGTACTGGTGCACACTCTCTTTGAGCATTGACTTCAGGAGAAGCAATGTCTTCAAGTGCGGTGGTTTCGGAAGCTGGTGCATCGTCAGTTGTTGGAGCCTATGTGGTAGTAGGCTCATGGGGAACAACTTGCCTCTCAACATTTTCTAAGGCAGTAGGAACCATTGAGCAGACTTGCGTTTACAGGCTTTAACTTCAGCTCTCCTAGTCTTCTTGCTGATTATAGAAGAGGAACGAGAGTGTGTTCTTGTCCAAGAGAAGCTAGCGGGGAAGACAATGTTGCGCATGTCTTGCTATGTTGAGGCAGGTTTTCTCAAAGATAATGAGCCTTGCCTTGACCTTTCGATGATTCTAGGGTCAAGGGTAGGCTGACCAAGTGCTTTGCGCTTCAGCATCTCATTGTGAGCCTTAACCATTTGAACAAATTTGTTCTTGAGACGCTCAAGCGCACATTTGACAGCAGCACAAGGCTTATCAAATTCATCCTTCAAATCATCCATGAAGAGCTCATACCCTTGAATCTGCCTGGGTGTGAGCTTGTGCATATTCCATTCGAAGATATCATTTTCATGGCGAATCTTTTTGTGTTGCTGCACAACATTTTGAGCAACTGTGAGTTCTTCACTCATTAGCCCTTGAAAAGTGACACTCAGTCCTATTGGTAGTTGTAGGACGTCGATGTAGAGAGTGGGGTCCAAAACAATTCATCAATGAACTGGTCTATGATTTTTGCATCAATGAGAGATAAGTCTTTGAGACACTTTTCCTCTTCCTCTTTCTGCTGAATCAACCTTTCCAGGGCTTCATCATCATATTCATCATCACACAGCTCCATCATATTAGCAGCATCCATCAAGGAGAGGGATGGCTTTGGCCCATTGGCAGCAACATGTTTTTGCTTCAGTCTACGAGCAATGCGAGAGTCTTCATCCATGTCAACCGCTGCAGGTGGTCTGGATCTTGAGGCTTGAGGTGAAGATCTTGGCCTTGAAGCCTTTGCAGGCTTAAGCTTTGAAGACTTTGAAGTCTTAGCCTTTGAAACCTTAGCTTTATCCTTTGGCTTCTGACGGGCAACATGAGGCTTATCTTCCTCATCAAATGTTTCCTCTGCTGCAATGCGACCAAGGATGTTGGATGGATCCTGTTGTTCAGGCATTGTGGGCCGAACCGTGCATGGGTAGAATCCAATCTGTATAGCCTTGGCCTTTGTCTTCGGATGCAGATTCTTGTATATGATATTTGTCCAAGGATCCTTCTTGGCATCTTCTTGGTGTATTCATCGATGACAAAGCGGTAGTGGAACCACTCCTCGACCCAATATCTTTGAATCCATTGGATGTGGGTCTTGCGTTGTTGGTAACTTTCCCAAGAGTCAGACTTGTACATATCATATAGATCCGGTGGAAGAGCTTCGGCATTATTGAGACGTCATTGTCTTCCACCCATCTTGGGACTGTTATCTCGAGCAATTGTTTTTGACTTGGTCAAAGACTTTGCATATGGGTTCAGATGAGAGCAAGTTCCAGGTGAGTCTAGATGTATTTGCAAATAGTCTTCAAATGAATTCAGACTACGAGATCCTAGTGATCCTGTCGTAGACATGTACAGATATAGAGAGGCGGGGGAATAGACGAGGTCATATTCATTCTTAGAAGATTTGAAGATAAAACATTGTCTGAAGGTATTGACCTCATTCATCGAAGACTTCTACTTTTTCTCAATATAAGGTGGATTCAGATTTGTACAAGTCCGAGAATTCGCCCAAATGAGAAACCAACCCACAATTTTAACGTAAGTAAAAGTATTGAGCAAATGTAGATAGATGTATTGAGATTTTTTGGATCTATAGTGAAAAAATAGCTTTCAAAGATTTATGTTAACTTTTAAGATCAAACGAGCGGTAAAAATCAGCAATTATTTACCACGATGAAGAACGAGAAGAGTTGTTCGATGAGGCGAAGTGGCTGAGAAGTTCAATTTGCCACACCCTATCTTGGTGGTGGCACAAAGCTGCGGCGGTGGAAGATGAAGATGGTCGCGGCCAGCCTGAGTACGTCGACGAGGAAGTCAGGGTAGCGAAACGCTTCTTCTCCGACAATGATGAAATCAAGCAACGACGCTAGGGTTTGGAGCTAGGAGGCGGAGATGGAGAGGTAAAAGTAATAATGGAGTTGTGGGCTTTGTATTTATAAGGATGGGGTGAGGCAAGAACATCTGATTTTTTGGACGGATTTTGTGGGTACCTGATGACCCACAAGTATAGGGGATCAATCGTAGTCCTTCCGATAAGTAAGAGTGTCGAACCCAATGAGGAGCAGAAGGCTGTGATAAACGGATTTCAGCAAGGTAATAACTACAAGCACTGAAAGTAACGGTAACAAGTGATTGTGTAGCGAGGTGAAACGTAGCAAGCAAAGAGTAACAAGTAACAACTAGTAGCAATGGTGCAGCAAGTGGCCCAATCCCTTTTGTAGCAAGGAACAAGCCTGAATAAAGTCTTATAGGAGGAAAAACGCTCCCGAGGACACACGGGAATTTCTGTCATGCTAGTTTCATCATGTTCATATGATTCACGTTCGTTACGTTGATAGTTTGATATGTGGGTGGACCGGCGCTTGGGTACTGCCCTTACTTGGACAAGCATCCCACTTATGATTAACCTCTCTCGCAAGCATCCGCAACTACAAAAGAAGAATTAAGACAAAGTCTAACCATAGCATTAAACTAGTGGATCCAAATCAGCCCCTCACGAAGCAACGCATAGACTGGGGTTTAAGCTTTTGTCACTCCAGCAACCCATCATCTACTTACTACTTCCCAATGCCTTCCTCTAGGCCAAAATATGGTGAAGTGTTTATGTAGTTGACGTTCACATAACACCACTAGAGGAAAAACAACATACAGCATATCAAAATACCGAACGAATATCAAATTCACATGACTATTATCAGCATGACTTATGCCATGTCCTCATGAACAAAAGTAACTACTCACAAGACATAATCATAATCATGACCAGAGGTGTAATAAATAGCATCAAGGATCTGAACATAAACTCCTCCACCAAGTAATCCTACTAGCATCAACAAAAAAGAGTAATCAACACTACTAGCAACCTTACAAGTACCAATCGGAGTTGCGAGATGAAGATTGGTTACAAGAGATGAAGAAAGGATTGGAGAGGAGATGCTGCTGATGAAGATGTTGATGAAGATGCCTCCCGTCCGACGAGAGGAGTGTTGGTGATGATGATGGCGACGATTCCCCCCTCCGGGAGGGAAATTTCCCCGGCAGGATCGTCCTGCCGGAGCTCTAGATTGGATCTGCTCAAGCTCCGCCTCGTGGCGGCGGCGAAACCACGAAAAAGCTCCCTATTGATTTTTTCCAGACCAGGACACTTCATATAGCAAAATAGGGGGGCTAGTGGGCCTTCACGCAGCCCACAAGCTTGCCCACCGCCACCAGGGGGTGGTGGCGGAGTGGGGGCTTGTGGGGCCCTGGTGTCCCCCCTCCGGTAGTTCTTTCGCCCAGTATTTTTAATATATTCCAGAAAAAATCCACATAAATTTTCAGGGCATTTGGAAATGCGCAGAATAGTGGACTAGGATTTGCTCCTCTTCCGGTCCAGAATTCCAGCTGCCTGAATTCTCCCTCTTCAAATAATCCTTGCCAAATAAGAGAGAAAAGGCATAAATATGGTACCACAAGTAATATAACAGCCCAAAAAGCAATAAATATCAACATGAAAGCATGATGCAAAATGGACGTAATAGTACCCCAACTCATAAGTCGTGATCACTGGACGTACATGCACAGTGACCCCAGAGATAAAAGCTCACTGAACACACAGAAACCGAATAACAAGACTCTTACATCCATTATGTACCGTTTTACTCGAATATGGACATTGTGGCCAAGCCTTCAGATATTTGCAGCAGAAATCTTCAAGGATTACGTGAACCCATGCCATCTTCCTTAACCCTACACGCATTCTCACTAGGAAGCATCCTAGATCGCACATACGTCACCAAGGTATTCTTCATCATATCATGTTCTTTCATGCTTGGCCAATAAAATAACTAGTGGCAAGCCAATGAGTACTTTGAATGTACTCGCAAGCAACCGATGTTTGGAACAAGGCAATAAAAATGCATGATATAGGGCTAAGTAGGTAAGTTGAGGAAAGCTAATTTTGAGTGCATTGACATGTTCAAATCAACTTGTGAATCATGCATCAATAGGTTGTAGATATCCACACAAGCAAGTTACAAATATCATCGGAAGCAGGGGTTGTACATCTCATGTTCATTCATCATCTCCAGTCATCTGACTTAGCTCAAGTTTCATCTTTCTCACACACACCAAGTTTGTGAAAACAACGGGCATAGTTTAAGCAACACCACCCAACTGCCATTGACCATGGACACGGTTATTCAAATAGTTTATACTTTGCAGTGGTTGCATTCTCTACCCACAAAACTCGGGGAACCTCTGTGTCATCCATGACTCGTAGTACATTACATACTCGAGGTAAGCATCCGAACAATGCCTTTCCCCTGGCATCACTACACAAAGAGTCCACTCATTAGCCCACGTCCTGATGATGTACGTCATACGAGATTCGCTCAAGATCGTACCATCCCTGGGGGGCACAATGGTGTGCCCGGTGTGTGTGAAAACATCCCATGGTCGCCCTACCAGGCATGACCCTGTATCGAGAGATTGACTCATCTCTCCCGCCACTAGTAATGTGGGCTCAGTATCGACCAAGGTAATCAACAAAGCCCCATCCCATAAAAGGGTATCGTGGTTGCACATGTAAGGTTAGGACACACACAACTCGTCTTGGTACACCACTTCTTTCTCAAGTGGCTACCTGATACGTCTCCAACGTACCTATAATTTTTTATTTTTCTATGATGTTATGTTATCATTCTTGGATGTTTTATAATCATTTTATAGAAATTTTATATCATTTTTTCGGACTAACCTATTGACATAGTGCCTAGTGCCATTTGTTGTTTTTGTTGTTTTTTCCTTCGCAGAAAATCCATATCAGATGAGGTCCAATTGCCACGAAACTGTACGGAGATTTTTTGGAACAATAGGAAACTTGGGGGCCAAGAATGAGCACCAGCCAAGGCCCAGGGGTCACTAGACACCACGACACTCCAGAGGCCCCTGGCGCGGCTTGGTGTCTAGTGGGCCCCCTGGAAGCTTTTTCACTGCCTGTGAGGTCTATGAATACCCCAATATTCATAAAACCCTAGGGGAGTCAACGAAAAATCATTTTAGCCGCCGCATGTTCCACAACCACGAAAACCAACCTAGAGCTTTCTCTAGAGAGGAACACGATCATCGAGGGGTTCACCATCCTCATTGGTGATCATCTGATGATGCGTGAGTAGTTCATAACAGACCTATGGGTCCATAGGCAAAAGCTAGATGGATTTCTCTCTCATTTCGTTTCTCAATACAATGGTCTCTTGGAGATCGAAATGATGTAACTCTTTATTTTGCGGTGTGTTTGTTGCAATCCAATGAATTGTGAGTTTATGATCAGATCTATGCAAAAATATTCATGCTTGATTATTACAGCCTCTTAATTCTTCTCTGGTATTTGATTTTTGTCTAGCCAAGTTGATCTTTTATCTTGCAATGAAAAGAGGTGCTTTGTGATGGGTTCGATCTTGCGGTGCTCAGTCTTAGTGAAAGAAAGAGACATGAGACGCATGTATCGTTGCTATCAAGGATAAAACGATGGGGTCTATTCATGCATGAATATATCTTATCTACATCATGTCATCATTGTCAAGGCATTACTCCGTTTTTCCATGAACTCAATACACTAGATGCATGGTGGATAACGGTCAATGTCTGGAGTAATATAAGTAGATGTAGGCAGAAGTCGGTCTACTTATCTTGGATGTGATACCTATATACACGACCATTGTCATGAATATCGTCATAATTATTTGCTTTTCTATCAATTTCCCAACAGTAATTTGTCTACCCACCGCTAGCTATTTTCTCGAGAGAAGCCACTCGTGAAATCGATGGCCCACGGGGGTAGTTCACATCATCTATTTGCAATCACTACTTTGCTATTTGCTTTGCTGCTTTATTTTCTATTTTTTGTTCAGATCTATATTATCAAAAAACCCAAAAATACCTTGGTGCATTCTATTTGCCATCACTCTTATTTGCGCCTATCAATCTATCCTTACTTTATCCACAAGGGATTCACAACCCCTCTACGCGTTGGGTTGCAAGGATTTGCTATTTGTGTGCAGGTGTTGCTTACGTAGTCTTGTGGATCTTCCTACTAGATTGATACATTGGTTTATTAACTAAGGGAAATACTTCTCATCGCTGTGCTACATCACTCTTCAAGCTTGGAGAGAAACCAACGCACTCACAAGGAGTCAAGATTTTTGGCACCGTTGTTGGGAAAGATCAATTCAAGATCTATCAAGTTCCTACATACAAAAATCATCTCCTTAAAATTACATTATTTTCCATTTGCCTCTCGTTTTCCTCTCCCCCACTTACAAAAAAATCCTTTTTTATTTGCCATCTTTCCCTTGTCGTTTTCTTGCCGGATCTCTTGTCTGCTTGATTATTTTGTCTTGCATTACTCCTCCTCCATTGTCAACAGATTTTAAAGTCTTGTGCTTCAAACAGAAACAAGGAGAAAATTTCAAGGATGACTGGTATAGGCTGATGGATTCTTATCGTGTTTGCAATTTAAAAGGAGGTGCAAAACGTTTTCTCCGTAATTTTTATATAGGATCAAACATGCATCACATAACACTTCTCGATTTTTCCGCTAAAAGAAATTTTGTTGAGATTGATGCCAAGTGTCGGGCCCCTGATCCTGAGTCATAAGAACCCATCCTGTAACACATCACATCACTTTGCGGCCTCACGCACGGTAAACTCCACGGCTGCCACCTTACCTTGGCCGGGACCGTTTGCGTCTTTTGGGTCACGTATATGAATATGTTGCTAGCGTTCAAACGACAAAGAACCCGGGACGACATGACTAGTTATAAACCCAAGCGGTACATCCGTACAGGGACAGGCATACATAACCCAGCAAAGCAGGTGTCGATCAACAGCGTGTGTAGACGAGTCGTAGCAAGCTACAAGGACTCCATTACACCGCGTGACATTTCCCCGAGGGGACAGACACAGCAGCAAAGAAGGATACACACCGGTCAATCAATGTGTCTAGAGCAGTAGCAAGCTACCAAGGCTCGATAGAAGCACAAAGGGGCATTTCCCTGTAAAGAGTACTACTAAAGGCACACAACTAGGTGTCGAATCCCACACATATAATGCATTTCATAACATACACACAATATGCACGATATGTGTAGATACAACATGGCATCAGAACATAACTCTATGACTCAAGCTTTTATTAAGGACTCACAAGAATCAACATAGTGTGTTATTAAAAACAAGGGTCCCGTGACCCGACACTCAAGTCATACAAACAACAAGCGGAAGCAAATCATGTCTGGATACAGACATCTACTAAAAGTGGCTGGAAGAGCCTGAAAAGCTACTACAACCCTACCAAAGGAGCCAGACCTCTGTCTGGGATTCCCAAGCTATTCCGGTCAACATCGAACACATCGTGTAGAACCTTTTAATGAGACTAAGTCTTCTCTGCAAAAACATAAATAAAGCAACCGTGAGTACAAAGGTACTCAGCAAGTCTTACATCAGAACTATCTACATATGCATCATGTTTCAATGAAAGGATTGTGGGGTTTGATTGCAGCAAGCCAGCTTTGACTCTTGGCTAACCTGTACTACGACTACAAGTTCTTTCTTTGAGGTGGGATAGCGCACACGAGTCCACATATTCACCAATTCAATACACCACTATGGATCCACTTTCGTCTCCCTAAGAGAAGGCCTTCCATAGCACTCACACTTATCTTGCATGTTTTAGAGTATCCATTTTAATTGTCTATGTACCACGTAATGTTCCCAAGTAGTCCATATCCGAGGACGCGGCTATTCGAACAGATTGATTCACCCTGCAGGGGTATACTTCTTCACACATGCTCTCACCACTTAACACCATATGCACGTCATGCATCTCGGCAACCTTCAAGCGAAAGCACTGGCGTGGGTGTCGGCCACGACCGTTAACCTCACAAGACCCTAGTCAAGGTTTATCGCCTATTTGAGACTGAACCCGCAAGGAAGTCCGACCGAGGTTTCCTCTATGGCCCCAAACGATGTGCGCAGGGTTCCCAAGCCCACCATCCGGGTGCCACTTGGTACACCTTGCCACTGTGTATCTACCGCAGAGAAGCCTACCCCGTCGGGCAGAGCTAAACACGGCCGCCAACACTTTTCCTACAAACACCAGAAACTAATTGCAACTCCTGGACAAAGATCTAGGCAATTAATAAGCCGAGCGGGGTCATATTTCAGGGCCCACTGCATGGTAGTATCTTGTCTTGGATAACATACACAGAACTCAGTTCTTAAGGACGGTCCCAATGAGACAACCCACCATGTACTCCTACATGGCTTCTCATCGCTACCTTTACCAAATCGGATTCACACTTTTACTCTCACACTGTAGGACATGAACACAACCATTCCGATTCATCATCCAGATGGGTCAGACCCAACACGACTCTAAGCATAGCAGGCATTGTAAATAAGCATGGATGAGTAAGCACAACAAGGCTCAAGCAGTTGCTACTCATGCTAAGTGGTTTCAACTATTTACTGTGACAAAATCAGGTCATGCAGAGGAATGGGTTCATCTACCGATAACATGTAGAGTTGAATCGTGATTGTCGTAATGCAGTAAAAGAGAGCAGGAGCGAGAGAGTGGGTTTATTTCAATATGCTCAAGGGGGTTTGCTTACCTGACACGTCTGAAGATAGCATTGAGTCTTCATCAATGTCAACAATCACATCGTCGGAAACATCGTCTACCGAGAGGGAACAACATCGGCAAACAAGAAAGAACAAAATTTACTTCACGGAAATGCAACACTATGATGCATGCTCAAGACAGAAATGAAAGGTGGAAGGGCTAATGTGGCTATCATTTCTTAAGTTGAAGCTGGGTTTGAATCAGGGTTAAAACATCACTTCAACAAGGTATTTTCCGGATACCCTTTTAATTGATTCGACCTGATGCTCATAACAAATTGTTCCAACATGTATGGAATTAGTATTTTGAGGTACTGATTTGCATTGACCAATGTTTGAACATAGTAATTGAAGTGGAATTCAAATAGGAATCAAATTCCAACTCCAAACTATTTATTAAATTTACCCTATTCATCATTTTGCCTATTTGGTGTTGTTAACTTTCTCAAACCAGCATAAAAATGCCATAATCAGATTCTTTGGATTTTTCTGATCCTTTTTATATATAAATTATTTTCATCCGAGTTATATTTTAATTTCTATGATTTTTACAAGTTTTAGCAATTTCCTGGATTTATCTTATAATAGAAAATCAATTACTGCGTCAGCACTGCGTCAGCAGTCAACTGGCATGTGTGAGGTCAAACCTGACCAGTGGGGTCCACTGGTCAGTGACCAGGGGCTAATCCCTGAGTTGACCAGCCCCTAACTGGGGTTTGACCCACCCTGGGGCCCACTGTCAGCGGCTAGGGGTGGTGGTTAGTACTGGCTAATGACTGGCCACGTCGGCCCCCACCGGAATGTGGCCGGCGGCGACCAAAACCGATGCGGAGGGCTCGCCGGAGTTGGCCTAAAATACGCTACAGGGCACCAAATCGGGCGCAGTTTGCGGCTACGCAAAGCTGGCGAAGCGGCTCATCTTCCAGGGGTAGCAGGAGGACTCAGGGTGGCCGAAGAGGCGCCGGTGACGAGTCGAAGCGGCGGTCAGAGCTCGGCCTTGTGCGCGTGATGGCTGCATGGCACGGGAAGGGCGACTGACGGGCTCAAAGCCCTCCAGGCGGCTCCAGGAGCTCGATCCCAAGCTCGAGCGCGTGGATGGGGTACCACAGCGACGATGACGACATGGCCGGCGGCGAGGAGCTCTCGGCCTTGGTGGGGAACGGGGCTACGGTGCACGGGAGAGCGTGGAAGGAGAGGGGAAAGGAGCAGGAGCTCACGGGGGTTCCATTTTTGGCATCGGGGAGGTCGGAGAGGCCCGGTGGCAGCAGATCGACGGCGGCGGATCTCGGTGACCGGAGATGAAGATGACGACGATGGTAGTGCCAGGGGGCTCCGACTTCGATTCCTGAGGCGCGGAGGACCGGGACGTCGCGACTGATCTCCTAAGATTCTCGGAGAGGCGAGGGAAGGTCGGGGCTGCGTGGACAGCGGCGGCCTGCTCGAGCCAAGCTCGGCCATGGTGAGGGGGAGACGATGATGCGTGAGGGAAGAAGAGAGAGAAGGGGAAATGGTCCAGGGGCTCATCCACATCGTCTCAGGCGCGAGATAGGGATGGAGGAGGCGCCTCCAGCGCGAAGAAGGAGGTGGAGGTCGGCGAACGTACGGGTGACACCTCACCTGCACACTGGCGGGAGGAGGAAGATGACCTCCTCGTCCTTGGTGGGCTGGGCCGGCCAGGAGCGCAGGATAGGTAAGATTTTTATCTTTTTATTTTTATTCTTTCTGTTTGATATTTCTGACATTTCTTTTATTTTTTTGGCTCCAACTAATTCAAAGAAAATAGCTAAACAACTATGGGGTGTTATTTGGAATATTTCCAACCCCATGTGAAGTTTTCAACATTTTATAAAACTAGGAAGTATTTGAAATCTATTAATTAATTGATTTCAGTGACTTTTGAGTTTAAAATAAAATGCTGAAAGTATTTTGAAAATATATATCACCCCTGATATTTTCTTTCCAACATTTATCAAAATAATGGACTTTTATGAAAACCATTTTGGTTCATTGATTTGTCACCACTTTTGAATTCTTTTGCATATAGAGTTGCTATGGTTTTGATTTGAATATGGAGTAGCTAGGATTTCTCTCTGGTTGAACCTATTTGGATGTTGTTTGGTGTTAGGGTTTGGTCATCCCCATTTGTAGATCATCCAAATTTGAATTAAATTGATTTGAATGCATTCATGAATGCTTACTGATGCAACTAACTACAAGCTATAATCTAGGGTTGTGACAACTCACCCACACTAAACCAGAATCTCATCCCGAGATTCATGCGTAGTCGGGAAGAGGAAGAGGGGACACTAAACTATCACAATCTTCACGATCCATTTGCTCCTCTCGAGGACATTGATTCATCGCACCATGTTGATCTTGACATCTTTGTCCTTGAGGTCTTCATCTAGCTTGACGACAAAAGAACAGGGAGACTACACAAGATTTGATCTCCTCAAAGATCGAGCAACTCAATATCAACTCATAGAATGCGACGTAGGAACGTCCCTTGAGCTAAGACACAACACACATAACACGGATGAGGAAATGAGACATATGACAGAGGTTTAATTGGTAGGCAACAAATCCAGGCTTAAAACAGATGGTGGCGAGGTTTCAAAGTAGCGAGAATTAAGTTACCCTTCATACCACAAAGGGGCACCTTAGGAAGGTGACTCTTAGAGTTATTCCCCTTAAGTGGCAAACAAAATTACTTTTGATCCTAAGATCACTGAAACTCTTCATACCAGAGTAAGGCAATTCACAAATGATTGTTTGAAGGATTTTGAAAGAATGGCATACTCAGGTTGGAAAGAAACTAGGGTTATAGAACAACTCAGCGAACGGAAGGCACATTCCAATTATTACCGAGGGTATAACCTAGTGTCTGAGCGTGCTCTCAAGAACTTGAGCATTTCCATATTCATCAAAGTTTTACCAATATTTCTGCCAAGATCTTGGTGACACAACATACTACTATGATGAACAGTGATTGAGGATGCAGATGCAAAGGAAGACATCACTTCCTCAGATTTCACCTTAGCTGTGCCAAGGGAACGAAATCTGGTGGATCGACCGAGAGACATTTAGCACTCCGGTTCTAATGTTCTCCTTGATGTACTAGCACAACCAAATTATAGATCATGCTTGATATCTAGCACATCAAGTATAGGTCGGAATTCGGGGCATCAAAGGGAGTCCATGAGGAACAACTTCCAAAATCAATCATACAAAACCTCACGGGAGATGGCTAAGATTGCTGATACAAGATATTATAACATCAAGTCTTCCACTAGATGTGTTAGCCATTACATCACTTTACCGGGTTACATAGAGACCAATATTATAATTCTTGGGGAAAGTTCCAACCATTATAACTGCCTGAGATTCAGCTCTGGTTGGTGCGACGATGCTTCAGACTCAACATGTCCAAAAAGAAAGTTTGCAACACAAATCGACGAGATAACATTGTGTGATTCTCAGGAAATGAACTACGGAAGACAAGTCCAAAACATGAGCTGGATCGCAAGACCCACGAGAACACTCTTCCCAAGACAATGATGAGCACATGGAAAAGTCTTACAACAAAACACTACCGAGTTCTGATTTGGGAACCATCATTGCGGATATCGAAGCCATGTGCAACTCCATCTGGGCCCTTCGGGAATAACACCTAACTTCTTTTTCTTGAACAAATCAATCAGTGGCTTGGTGTGCTAGGAGATACATATGGAATGGAGGTAGCTAATCTGACCATAGAATACTTCGCACATGCATGACTGACTTGAGATGATTCCGAAGAAAACAAATTAACTTTTCTCAAATTCACGGCGACAACTTGCATCAGATGCATATGAATTAGAGGAAGTCACTTCTTACACCTAACATATACCTCGTGCTCGAGACACGAAGACAATGTCTACAAAGTTTCCAGCACTAGCTTAATGTCCAACGTAGATCATGGAAGAAATGAGAATGTTGTCGATGGGCTCAACAACAATTCGTCAAGATACCCATATAAATGGATTTCCACAACTATGTGAGCAAGATAATAGCATTGGTCAGATCAAAGAATACAATAGTGTAGGCTCAAGGAAATCCATGAGTAAGTCACCGTTACTACAATCTTTGGTTCTGAGTTTGATTTGACAATAGCCCATGCTCAAATCAAAATTGAACAAGATAAACTATGCAACAATTGATCACACGAATCAACCGATGAAAATATCATCTTACTTCAGACTCACACAATAGGAAAAATATCCTTTTTAAATGAGCTAAGTTTAGGCGAAGCTTTTATCTTCCAACTCTCCAAGTTGTTGTTTAGCTTAACCAATTAGCTCGGGGAATCCAATACGGATTCTTGGAGAAGGGATTGGTTTATAGAAAAACCAACTAGATCACGAGCTCTATCATAACAGTCAGGAAACAACCTGGTAATACTTCCGAGAAGATATTCGGAAAATCACGAACCACCGATATATTATTAAGCTCGGGAACAGTCTCGCTTTTCAGGGCAAGATGATGTGTTCAATATAGCGAGGGATTGACACAATCCTAACCCATCGATCGAAAAGTGCACCATGAAACATGGACTAGGTAGCACGCTCAATCTTAGGATGACGATTCAATCACCATCACCATAAGAGTGAATTTATTGTCCATTAACTACTAAACAATGGCATTGCTAGGAGTATTGATTTCACACATCATGGTTCACTTGTCGGTATTCCGGTTACAACCAACAGGAAAACCGAGGGATGAACAATGATAGCGAGAAGTATCACTACATCAAGAGTTCAAAAGTGATGGTGCAATTCTCACGACATTCTTGACAAAAAGAGGGTAATACTCCAAGATAGAACAGAACAAAAGCTGGTTTAGCATTTCGATCTGCGGAATAAAACTACTTTGACCCAATCCAAGAAATGGATGAGGTACTGGAGTTTGCTTCTCCGAGTGATTCGAGAATAGAACAACTTGACAGACCACGAAATAAAAGACATTAATGACACGAATGCACAACTATTCTTGACTATCCTCTCATGGATGAGGGTCAGAATACAACTAGATAGGGCCAACTCAAGAGCACATGGTTTCTTGAGTTGTGGATGCATGGATTAGCATGTCGAACGGGTTCAACATAATTCTTCCAGATAATCCGTGCAGAAGGGTGAAGTACGCAGAATCACAATATGGAGTAGAGGACTCATCACGAGCACTCTTGTAATGATCTTTAGTTCACGGAGAACTTCTGCCAAAGATGATTCATGGTGTTGGAAAAATGTACCATGAACCTTGGGAGCCAAAACAAGGTTACTAATCATTCGAAAGGAACTAGCAACATTGTCAACAGAGATGAGCAGAATGATCCTTGGATTCAATGACCCAGAATAGAATACCTAAAAACTAAATAACATCACGAGATGTTTTTGATAATGATGGCCAGAACTATCACACTGGAAGACATAGCACACATCTAGACTATTGGGTAGTTTTCGAAGTAACATGTTTTCCTAATACTTCAACAATAGGTCGAGGTAATAAAGTACCTCATCACACTGATTAGTGTGCTTTGTCTGGCCAAAAGATATTAGAAATAAGAGGAAGGAAGTTGCAATTGTAACAGATTATTTAGGAACTTTGGAAAACTCGGACAACATAACGGCTCTACGGGCATGAAATATGAGGCAACCTGCAAGCAAACTAACAACATAACAATTGAATTCTTATGGAGACACTGATCCAGGAAGACAACAACTTTTCTATAAGTCTCCAACATAGTAACTCGTCATCCTAATGAATAGATGAGAAAGCCTAATTATTAAAACCCGTAGAATAAAGAAGAGGATGACTCAGAATAAGAATGACACCAGGAAAGGAGTAAAAAGAGCCTTACGATCCCTTCCACAAACAATTCCCTTATATAACTAAAGAGTTGCTAGACTCAACATCGACCAGTTTGGCTTGGTTATCCTACATGCAGTCAAGCTCTGACATCAAAGTTGTCGGGACCCCGATCCTGAGTCATAAGAACCAAGCCTGTAACACATCACATCACTTTGCGGCCTCACGCGCGGTAAACTCCACGGCTGCCACCTTACCTTGGCCGGGATCGTTTGCGTCTTTTGGCTCACGTATATGAATAGGTTGCTAGCGTTCAAACGACAAAGAACCCGAGTCGACATGACTAGTTATAAACCCAAGCGGTACATCCGTACAGGGACAGACATACATAACCCAGCAAAGCAGGCGTCGATCAACAGCGTGTGTAGACGAGTCGTAGCAAGCTACAAGGACTCCATTACACCGCGTGACATTTCCCCGAGGGGACAGACACAGAAATAAAGAAGGATACACGCCGGTCAATCAATGTGTCTAGAGCAGTAACAAGCTACCAAGGCTCGGTAGAAGCACAAAGAGGCATTTCCCTGTAAAGAGTACTACTAAAGGCACACAACTAGGTGTCGAATCCCACACATATAATGCATTTCATAACATACACACAATATGCACGATATGTGTAGATACAACATGGCATCACAACATAACTCTATGACTCAAGCTTTTATTAAGGACTCTTAATTATCAACATAGTGTGTTATTACAAACAAGGGTCCCCTGACCTGACACTCAAGTCATACAAACAACAAGCAGAAGCAAATCATGTGTGGGTACAGACATCTACTAAAAGTGGCTGGAAGAGCCTGAAAAGCTACTACGACCCTACCAAAGGAGCCAAACCTCTGTCTGGGATTCCCAAGCTATTCCGGTCAACATCGAACACCTCGTGTAGAACCTTTTAATGAGACTAAGTCTTCTCTGCAAAAACATAAATAAAGCAACTGTGAGTACAAAAGTACTCAGCAAGTCTTACCTCAGAACTATCAACATATGCATCATGTTTCAATGAAAAGGATTGTGGGGTTTGATTGCAGCAAACCAGCTTTGACTCTTGGCTAACCTGTACTACGACTACAAGTTCTTTCTTTGAGGTGGGATAGCGCACACGAGTCCACATATTCACCAATTCAATACACCACTATGGATCCACTCTCGTCTCCCTATGAAAAGGCCTTCCATAGCACTCACACTTATCTTGCATGTTTTAGAGTATCCATTTAAATTGTCTATGTACCACGTGATGTTCCCAAGTAGTCCATATCCAAGGACGCTGCTATTCAAACAGATTGATTCACCCTGCAGGGGTATACTTCTTCACACATGCTCTCACCACTTAGCACCATATGCACGTCATGCATCTCGGCAAGCTTCAAGTGGAAGCACTGGCGTGGGTGTCGGCCACGACCGTTAACCTCACAAGACCCTAGTCCAGGTTTATCGGCTATTTGGGACTTAACCCGCAAGGAAGTCCGGCCGAGGTTTCCTCTACGGCCCGAAACGATGTGCGCAGGGTTCCCAAGCCCACCATCCGGGTGCCACTTGGTACACCGTGCCACTGTGTATCTACCGCAGAGAAGCCTACCCCGTCGGGCAGAGCTAAACACGGCCACCAACACTTTTCCTACAAACACTAGAAACTAATTGCAATTCCTAGACACAGATCTAGGCAATTAATAAGCCGAGCGGGGACATATTTCAGGGCCTAGTGCATGGTAGTATCTTGTCTTGGATAACATACACAGAACTCAGTTCGTAAGGATGGTCCCAATGAGACAACCCACCATGTACTCCTACATGGCCTCTCATCGCTACCTTTACCAAATCGGATTCACACTTTTACTCTCACACTATAGGACATGAACACAACCATTTTGATTCATCATCCAGATGAGTCAGACCCAAAACGACTCTAAGCATAGCAGGCATTGTAAACAAGCATGGATGATTAAGCACAACAAGGCTCAAGCAGTTGCTACTCATGCTAAGTGGTTTCAACTATTTACTGTGCCAAAATCAGGTCATGCAGATGAATGGGTTCATCTACCGGTAACATGTACAGTTGAATCGTGATTGTCCTAATGCAGTAAAATAGAGCAGGAGCGAGAGAGTGGGTTTATTTCAATATGCTCAAGGGGGTTTGCTTGCTTGACACGTCTGAAGATAGCACTGAGTCTTCATCAATGTCAACCATCACATCGTCGGAAACATCATCTACCGAGAGGGAACAACACCGGCAAACAAGAAAGAACAAAATTTACTTCATGGAAATGCAACACTATGATGCATGCTCAAGACATGAAATGAAAGGTGGCAGGGCTAATTTGGCTATCATTTCTTAAGTTGAAGCTGGGTTTGAATCACGGTTCAAACATCACTTCAACAAGGTATTTTCCAGATATCCTTTTAATTGATTCGACCTGATGCTCATAACAAATTGTTCCAACATGTATGGAGTTAGTATTTTGAGGTACTGATTTGCATTGACCAATGTTTGAACATAGTAATTGAAGTGGAATTCAAATAGGAATCAAATTCCAACTCCAAACTATTTATTAAATTTACCCTATTCATCATATTGCCTATTTGGTGTTGTTAATTTTCTCAAACCAGCATAAAAATGCAATAATCAGATTCTTTGGATTTTTCTCACCCTTTTTCATATATAAATTATTTTCATCCGAGTTATATTTTAATTTCTTTGATTTTTACAAGTTTCACCAATTTCCTGGATTTATCTTATAATAGAAAATCAATTACTACGTCAGCATTGCGTCAGCATTGCGTCAGCATTGCGTCAGCATTGCGTCAGCAGTCAACTGGCCTGTGTGAGGTCAAACCTGACCAGTGGGGTCCACTGGTCAGTGACCAGGGGCTAATCCCCGAGTTGACCAGCCCCTAACTGGGGTTTGACCCACCCTGGGGCCCACTGTCAGCGGCTAGGGGTGGTGGTTAGTACTGGCTAATGACTGGCCACGTCGGCTCCCAACGGAATGTCGTCGGCGGCGACCAAAACCGTGGTGGAGGGCTCGCTGGAGTTGGCCTAAAACACGCTACAAGGCACCAAATCTGGCGCAGTTTGCGGCTATGCAAAGCTGGCGAAGCGGCTCATCTTCCAGGGGTAGCAGGAGGGACTCACGGTGGCCGAAGAGGCGTCGGCGACGAGCCGAAGCAGCGGCCGGAGCTCGGCCTTCTGCGGGTGATGGCTGCATGGCACGGGAAGGGCGGCTGATGGGCTCAAAGCCCTCCTGGCGGCTCCAGGAGCTCGATCCCAAGCTCGAGCGCGTGGATAGGGTACCACAGCGACGACGACGACATGGCCAGCGGCGAGGAGCTCTCGGCCTTGGTTGTGAACGGGGCTACGGTGCACGGGAGAGCGTGGAAGGAGAGGGGAAAGGAGCAGGAGCTCACGGGGGTTCCATTTTTGACATCGGGGAGGTCGGAGAGGCCTGGTGGCAGCAGATCGACGGCGGCGGATCTCGGTGACCGGAGATGAAGACGACGACGATGGCAGCACCAGGGGGGCTCCGGCTTCGATTCCTGAGGCGCGGAGGACCGGGACGTCACTGCTGATCTCCTGAGATTCTCGGAGAGGCGAGGGAAGGTCGGGGCTGCGTGGACAACGGCGGCCTGCTCGAGCCAAGCTCGACCATGGTGAGGGGGAGACGATGTTGCGCGAGGGAAGAAGAGAGAGAGGGGGAAATGGTCCAGGGGCTCATCCACATCGTCTCAGGCGCGAGATAGGGATGGAGGAGGCGCCTCCAGTGCGAAGCAGGAGGTGGAGGTCGGCGAACGTACGGGCGACACCTCACCTGCACACTGGCGGGAGGAGGAAGATGACCTCCTCGCCCTTGGTGGGCTGGGCCGGCCAGGAGCGCAGGATAGGTAAGATTTTTACCTTTTTCTTTTGTTCTTTCTGTTTGATATTTCTAACATTTCTTTTATTTTTTTGGCTCCAACTAATTCAAAGAAAATAGCTAAACAACTCTGGGGTGTTATTTGGAATATTTCCAACCCCATGTGAAGTTTTCAACATTTTATAAAACTAGGAAGTATTTGAAATCAATTAATTAATTGATTTCAGTGGCTTTTGAGTTTAAAATAAAATGCTGAAAGTATTTTGAAAATATATATCACCCCTGATATTTTCTTTCCAACATTTATCAAAATAATGGACTTTTATGAAAACCATTTTGGTTCATTGATTTGTCACCACTTTTGAATTGTTTTGCATATAGAGTTGCTAGGGTTTTGTTTTGAATACGGAGTAGCTAGGATTTCTCTCTTGTTGAATCTATTTGGATGTTTTTTGGTGTTAGGGTTTGGTCATCCCCATTTGTAGATCATCCAAATTTGAATTAAATTGATTTGAATGCATTCATGAATGCTTAGTGATGCAACTCACTACAAGCTATAATCTAGGGCTGTGACACCACGTTGCTTATGAAATAATAGAGGTGATATTGGGGATGCCTCCATTCAAAAATGGATTTACTTTTAGACAAGAAGAATCTCAAATATTAGATAAATTGGGAGATATACAAGAAAATTTTGTTGAATTGCAAAAAACTTATGAACCTCTCAAACATATCTGTGGAAATATCAATCGCATGAATACTTTGATTACCATGTGTAGTAAGCGTTTGGATATTTTGGATCTTAAAATGGCCTCTTTTCCTGAGAATATTGGGAAACGTAAGGAGCTACCCGAGTTTTGAGAAATCCCTTAGGAAGATCACAAAAACTAAAGATGATAATACTTAAATATATTGTATATGCCTACCAAGGGGCGTAAAAAGATAGTCCTTGTTGGGAGGCAATCCAATAAATAAAATTTATTTTCGCTTTTGTTTTCTCTTCTTGAGTGTTTACACAATTATGCTACTGTTATAATTGTGTTTTTTGTGTTTTATTTAGTGTTTGTACCAAGCAAAGCCTTTGAGATCATGTGGGGTATTAGTTACTTTAATCCTCCTCTAAAACAGAAACTTTTTCGTCCAGTAGAAGAATTCCTAAAATTCACCGAAAAGTCTAAAGTGTTTGAATTTTTACACAAGACTGATATACAAATTACCTACATTGTCTTAAGTTTTAGAATTTTTGGAGTTACAGAAGTATAAGTAAATTTTGAATCTTTAGAGATTGTTCTATTTTTAACAGATTGTGTTTTCTTTGTGTTATGTGCTTATTTTAATGATTCTATGGTTTTATCGGGGTGGGGGCGTAAGCGATGGTAGAGTTAGAATACAGTAGGTATAATGAAAACACAAAATTGGAATAGGTTTCCAACAGTAGTATATTAAAGTTTGGGTTTCTTATACTAACGAATCTCAAGAAATTTTGTTGAGTTTTGTGTGATTGAAGTTTTCAAGTTTTGAGTGAGATCACGATGGATGAAGGAATAAGGAGTACCAAGTAGATAAGCTTGGGGATGCCCCGGAAGGCATCCCCTCTTTCTTCTAGAAATCATTGGTAATTTTACTTGGAGGAATATTTTTATTCGTCACATATCATAAGTTTTGCTTGGAGCGTCTTGTATCATTTGTGTCTTTTCTTTATATTCTAGTTAGTTTCTCATAATAAACCTTGTTGGACACACCCATTTGAGAGAGCTAATTTATGCTATGATTTGTAAGAATCGTTCTTTATGCTTCACTTAAATTTTTTGAGACATGGAATTGCTCAAGTACTTCACTTATATCTTTTTGAGCATGGTGGTGCTGTTATTTTCAAGAAATTTACTCTCAAGCTTCACTTAGATTATTTTGGGAGTTGCTTAAATTTTGAAGATATCCTCTCTTGCTTCACTTATACTTTTTTGAGAGCTTGTTATTTGCAATGGCAATTTTATTTAAAGAAAATTACTTCCAAAGTGATGATTTTCCAGGAAATATATAATAAGAACTTCAATGAAGATCACTGGATATTAAGCTTGATTCTTTGCAATAGTTTTGTGATATGAAGATAGTAATATGTGAGTATGTTGATGAGTAATTATGCTCTTGTAAGAATATTTGTGTTAAGGTTTGTGATTCTCTATGCATGCACATTAATTCAATAATTAAGATATGAATTTACATCCTACTTGTGTTGCATTATTCGGTGTTAGTTATGTTTAATGTTCACCTATGATGATTTTTGTTCCTTGGTTGGGCGCTTCCCAATCTGTTTGCTAGCCTTCACTTGTACTAAGCCAGAATGCTGCTTGTGCATCCATATCCTAAACCCAAAGTTGTGCCCAATGAGTCCACCATACCTACCTATATGTGGTATTTAAACGTCGTTCCAAGAAAATTTGCAAGTGCGAACTCTAATATTCAAAATAAAATTCAGTTTTGTGAGCCCGTACCACTCATGAAATCGGGAGGGGTGGCCGATATCTTCCATGTTAAATAGGTTATTCTAGGGATGAGTGTTTATTCACTTGTCATTGCACGAGATTATGGCGGTAATAGGGATGTCCAGTCTCAAAAAGAGAAAAAAAAATATTTTTTATATTGTCAAATAATAAATTCCTTGGAAATTGTTGGTATGGATGGCACCCGTGGATACGGCTAGCCGTGGAATGTGAAACAATGGTGGAAAAGGAATAAACTTTATTTTCATGTTGGGAACTGTCTATAATTTGTTTAGCATGGAGGATATTGGAAACTCTTAGTCGTTCTCATTGACAGGAAAAGCATGCCACCCTGAAAAAATTATCTCTAAGTTTTTCACTTTGAGCTATGGCACCTCTACAAATCTCTGCTTCCCACTTCGAAGGTCCTGTCTATTTACTTTATGAATTTTTTATTTTTGAATTCGACTCTCCATCTTCTCTTATAAATCCCTAACTAAAGAACACCATTATCACACTTGAGCATTGGATGTAGTTAATATTTGAGTATGTTGCATGAATGGATCAATGATAGAGCATGATGGGCTACAGATAACGTTCTTTAGCGTTCATATTTTGAAATATTTGGTTGCTTGTTGATATGCTTGAGTATTGAAATCTTCATGTCAAATTATAGACTATTCCTTTGCATCATCTACAAGTCCATATGTTCATGCTGAAAGGAAAATAATTTGATGGGCACGTGAGGCAGCATTCCACAATCAAAAGTTTTGTTTTTATCATTTACCTACTCAAGGATGAGCAGGAATTATGCTTGGGGGTGTAGAAACGTCTCCAAAGTATCTATAACTTTTTATTGTTCTATGCTGTTATGTTATCATTCTTGCATGTTTTATAATAATTTTATAGCAATTTTATATCAATTTTTAGACTAACCAATTGACATAGTGCATAGTGCTAGTTGTTGTTTTTTCCTTCACAGAAAACCCATATCAGATCAGGTCCAATTGCCATGAAACTTTATAGAGATTATTTTCGGACTAGAAGGAAACTTGCGGGCCAAGAATGAGCAGCAGCCAAGGACCATGGGGGTCCACTAGACACCACGAAGCGCGAGAGGCCCCTAGCGCAGTTTCGTGTTTAGTGGGGGCCCTTGGAAGATTCTCCACCGCCTCCAAGCTCTATAAATACCCCAAGATTCAGAAAACCCTAGGCGAGTCAATGAAAAATTGTTTCAGCCGCCGCAAGTTCTAGAGCAACGAAAACCAATCTAGAGCCCGTTTCGGAGAAGAACATGATCACGGAAGGGTTCACCGTCCTCATTGGTGCTCGCCTGATGATGTGTGAGTAGTTCATATCAGACCTACAGGTCCTTAGGCAGTAGCTAGATAGTTTTCTCCCTCGTTTTGTTTCTCAATACAACGGTCTCTTGGAGATCCTTATGATGTAACTCTTTCTTTTGTGGTGTGTTTGTTGGGATCCGATGAATTGTCAGTTTATGATCAATTCTATGAAAACATATTCATGCTTGATTATTATATCCCTGTATTTCTTTTTCGATATTTGGTTTTATCTGGCCAACTTGATCTTTTATCTTGCAATGGGAAGAGGTGCTTTGTGCTAGGTTCGATCTTGCGGTGCTTAATCTCACTGACAGAAATAGACATGACACTTATGTATTGTTGCTATCAAGGATAAAATGATGGGTTCTATTCCTACATGAAGTCAATACACTAGATGCATTGTTCTCAAGGCATTACTCCGTTTCTCCATGAAGTCAATACACTAGATGCATGCAGGATAACGGTAGATGTGTGGAGTAATAGAAGTAGATGCATGCAGAAGTCGGTCTACATATCTTGGACGTGATGCCTATATACATGTTCATTGTCATGAATATCCTAAGAATTATTTGGTTTTCTATCTATTGCCTAACAATAATTTTTCTACCCACGACTTGCTATTTTCTCGAGAGAAGACACAAGTGAAACATACAGCCTTCGGGTCTACTTCACATCATCTAGTTCCAATCTCTACTCTGCTATTTGATTTTCTACTTTATTTTCTCTTTTGGTTTCAGATCTATATTACTAAAAAAATACCTTTCTGCGTTCTATTGTCTATCACTCTTATTTGCATCTATCAATCTATCCTCACTTTACCCACGAGGTATTGACAACCCCTCTACTCGTTGGGTTTAGAGGATTTGCAATTTGTGTGCAGGTGCTGCTTACATAGTCTTGTGGATCTTCCTACTGGATTGATACCTTGGTTTCTTAACTGTGGGAAATACATGTCGTCGATGTGCTACATCACCCTTTAAGTTTGGCCGGAAACCAACCCACTCGCGAGGAGTCACTACCTGTCTCAACACCTTCTCCCTCGAGCAATAGTGGCACCCGACGGGGTTTTTGAGAAGTCTTTGAAATTATTTCTTTTCCGTCACAATGCATATTACAATCCCATTCACGTACCATCTACATCGCATCCTAACTACTTCCGACCCACACAACCCTCATAGGAAGTAGGATCATGCTCAGTGCAAGTATCAATGAGGAGTTATCGGAGAGAACCCACCAAGCTGGTCACCGATTCAACATGATTCAATGCAACAGAATGAAGTTATGTATGCCCTGCATAAAATAGTTTCTTTGACATGGTCAAAGAGCTACTATCCTAGTTCAGCAAAGTCTTCGAGGTCTTCACGAGCTTCTAGTCCAACTCGGAGCACTTCGTCTACTTCGTCAACCATCATCGGAAACAACCACAATAAGAAACACAATAAACAATAAATAAAAGTGCTCTATAAATAGGAGTTTTCTTTTTCTTGGATAACTCTGATCTCAAGAAGAATACCTAAAGTTTTTCCTACTAGCCTAATATTTTTTTGATTTGTGGAAATTGAGGAATTGATGATCCAATAAGATGTCTACGGAAAATATTTTTATAAAAATGCATTGAGGCACTCATTAAATAGCACATGATTTTAGAAACATTTAGGAAGTGGTTTCACTTTTTTTGATGTTGGGATGAAATTTTAGTGAATTTTAAGATGGAATAAATGGGAATGGGGCTATTTATTTTGTCCAGCCAAATTATAGCATAGGAAAAACGTTGACCAAGGCTAGAAAAATAAAGGAAGATTTTTCGAGTCTCTATAAGTTTGAATCACTTGAAGTTGATTTGAATCCCCTAGGAATTTTACAATGTGGTCTTAAGAAGGTTCAAATTTAAATATAAATTTCAACAATATAGTAAAGTTCTCTGGAAAAATGTGTAATGCACATATTTGCATAGGATTTGATTGTAGAGTCAATCGGTTTGTCCAGAGGCCACGAGAAGCAATGGGGTGTGTGTGCGGTCTTTGTGGTGGTGGTCTATAACCAAAGGAGGGAAGAGAGGGAGCGGGGGATCACCATAGGCTAGCGCGTGTGAGGTCGGCCATTGGCGTTGTCAGGCCGCCGGCTTGCGGGCGAGGGGAGGCCAGCAGAGGGAGAGAGAGGAGGGGGACTAGGTCATGGCATGTCCACATCAAGGGGCCTCGACTGGCATGGGAGAGAGCCCAAGGTGGTCGGTGGTGTGGCATCCATGTTTGAGTGCGCTGCAGCACGCTCCAGAGCAAGGCTTTGGTCGGCATGGGCATGTTTGCACGCGCTCTGGCGCGGCCACTTGGATCCTGGGAGTGGCCAAGTTTGTCCGGTAGCACATCGGGCTTTTTGAGATGCTCTTTATAAGGTCAGTGGGGTAGGGAAATGGTAGAAGTAGAAGGATGAGGGGAAAGCTACTACATGGGTTGTCCAGGTGTAAAACGAGGGTTTTACACCTCCAATTATTGAGTTGTGAACCTGGAACTCTTACTAGTAGAAGGCGTGGTAGAAATTAGGGCTCAAAGAGAGCATTTATGTTCCTCTAATCACTGAGCAATAAGAATTGGCAAAAGGTGTTTGATGGGTGTCTGAGATAGCTAAAGGAGTCCACTTGCTATGGAACTTAACAAGAGTGAAACATATGTAGAAATGAGGTTGATCAACAACTTTGAGATTATCTGGTGAAATTGCTAGTGCAAACTTGTCAAACCCTAGAAATGGGCAGAAATGGTTTTCTCTAGATCTATTTATGCAAATTCATACCCCCTAATTTACCACTTGGGGTGGTGGCATTATTTGAAGATTATAGCATGTCCAAAAAGTTTGGGACCAAATGGGCAAACTTGACAATATAAAATCTCCCAATTCAAGAAATTAGCAGAGATGGGTTTGAGGGGATTTGGACAAGTGTACATATTATCCTTGATGCACCACTTGGTGTGGACACATTATTAGGGTACTAGAACATGTCCACAAAGTTTGGAAGAAAATGGAGACATTTTGCAATGTAGAGTTGCTCAAATTTGGTTCTCATTAGAGAGGGTTCTGCAATATTTTGGTGGGCCAAAACAATAAGGGTTCAGGTGAAACTTGGCAAGATCATCACATATATCATGTGTGATTTGCTATAATTTAATGGAATTATTTGAGGATATTTCTTGTAGAAATATTTCAAATACTTGAAGTACAAAAAAAGGTTTTGAAGGGTTCTGTCCAACATTTTTAACATTACCATGTGTTGAAACTCTTATATATGGACAATATATATCCACTAAGTTTACCTAATTTTTCTCAAATACTTTGAAGCATAAAAATAATTTTCCCTATAAAAGACCATTTCAAGCCTCGAAAAAATGTATTTAGATAAAATAGGAAAATAACTCTTAAAACAAAAAAATTGTTCTTTTGGGAAGTCTTTTTGATAATAGGGTCCAAATAAATATTCGGGCAAAACATCTTCCCTAATTTAAGGATTTGTAGTACAAACCTCAATTTAGGGGTTTTTAAAAAGCTAAATTAAATAAATGCTTTTTTGCCAAAATAATATTTGGTAAAAATAGTTTTTGTCCTATACAGATGGTATGGTCACTAACAAAGATTTGGAGTAAGGAAATGAGTCTTGAGAAAAGGGGATTTTTTTGTTATTTAAAACAGAATCAAACGAAGCATGAAAATAGCAATCTGTTCAAGCGTAACATCAGACAGAAAAAGTTTTAGTTGGCCCTAATTTTTGAGCTATGTTAACTTAGTCACGAGACGCAAAACACAGGGTGTGACAGACCTAGCCCCTTAAAAGAATCTCATCGCCGAGATTCCTAGGCTAGATGTTGAAAACATATGGAAAATCGGGTCTGAGGTAGTCATCACATTCCTATGTTGCTTATTCTTCGATGTGACTACTCCATTGGTTCTTGAAGTGCTTGATGATTCTACTTCAAGTGCTTCTCGAACCTTCCTCTAAGAGTGAACGGGGTCCTCATAACCCACCAGTATAGGGGATCAATCGTAGTCCTTTCGGTAAGTAAGAGTGTCGAACCCAACAAGGAGCAGAAGGATATGACAAGCAGTTTTCAGCAAAGTAATTTCTGCAAGCACTGAAATAGTGGTAACAAGTTGTTTGATAGCAAGATAATTGTAACAACTAACGAGTAGCAATACTAAAAATAAGAGCAGCAAGGTAGCCTGCTACCTCTCGAGCTTGCGTTGGTTTTTTCCCTTGAAGAGGAAAGGGTGATGCAGCATAGTAGCAGTAAGTATTTCCCTCAGTTTGAGAACCAAGGTATCAATCCAGTAGGAGTATCAAGGCAAGACTCCAAATTACCTGCGCAAAAGCAGCAAACTTGCACCCAACGCTACAAAGGGGTTGTCAACCCCTTCACGGTTAACTGCAAGGTGAGATCTGAAGGCGGAAAGTGCAAGAAAGTGAAAGTGTAGAGCTGAAAATATGATGTAAAGTAGACCCGAGGGCCATAGTGTTCACTAGAGGCTTCTCTCATGATAGCAAGTATTAGGGTGGGTGAACGAATTACTGTCGAGGAATTGATAGAACCGCGCAAAGTCATGACGATATCTAAGGCAATGCTCATACAAATAGGCATCACGTCCGAGACAAGTAGACCGATACTGTGTGCATCTACTACTATTACTCCACACATCGACCACTATCCAGCATGCATCTAGTGTATTAAGTTCATAACAAATGGATTAACGCCTTAAGCAAGATGACATGATGTAGAGGGATAAATTCATGTGATAGATATAAACCCATCTTTTTACCCTTGATGGAAACAACACGATGCGTGCCTCGCTACCCCTTCTGTCACTGGGTGAGGACACCGCACGGTATGAACCAAAAACCAATCACTTCTCCCATTGCAAGAACTGTAGATCAAGTTGGCCAAACAAAACCCACAACTCAAGGAGAATTACAACGATATGAAATCATGCATATAAGAGATCAGAGGAGACTCAAATAAAATTCATAGATAATCTGATCATAAATCCACAATTCATCGGACCTCGACAAACACACCGCAAAAGAGGATTACATCGGATAGATCTCCATGAAGGTCATGGAGAACTTTGTATTGAAGATCCAAGAGAGAGAAGAAGCCATCTAGCTACTAGATATGGACTTGAAGGTCTGTGGTGAACTACTCACGCATCATCGGAGAGGCAATGGTGTTGATGAAGAAGCCCTCCGTGTTCGAATCCCCCCTCCGGGAGGGCACCAGAACGTGCCCTAGATGGGATCTTGCGGAGATAGAAGCTTGCGGCGGTGGAAAAGTATTTTCGTGGCTCTCTCCCGTGGTTTCGGATTTTTCTGGGATTTATAGGTGGAAGAAGTAGGGCAAAGGAGTCAAGGGGGGCCCACAAGACTGCTAGGCGCCCCCCAGGCCGCGGCTAGGGGGCTTGTGGCCTCCCCCGGGACGCTTTGCCTTGGTTTTCAAGCTTCCTGCGTATCTTCTGCTCCGGAAAAAAATCTTTTCGGAGGTTTTATTCCGTTTGGACTGTTTTTGATATTCTCCCCTGAAAAAGGTCAAAAACTCGGAAAAAACAGGAACTGACACTTGGCACTCAGTTAATAAGTTAGTCCCACAAAAGATATAAAATGCATACAAAACATCCAAAGTTGACAAGATAATAGCATGGAACCATCAAAAATTATAGATACGTTGGATACGTATCAAGCATCCCCAAGCATAACTCCTGCTCGTCCTTGAGTAGGGAAGTAATAAAGACTGAATTTTTGATGTGGAATGCTACCTAACATATTTGTCCTTTGCAACTTCTTTCATGTGACATGAATGTTCAGATCCGTAAGATTCAAAACAATAGTTTGCTATTGACATGAAAACAATAATACTGCAAGCAAACTAGCAAGGTAATCATGAACTTTCGAAATAGCAAGGCCCAAGAAAGTTATCCCTACAAAATCATATAGTCTGGCTCTGCTCCATTATCCCCACACAACAAATTTAAATCATTCACAACCCCGGTATTGGCCAAGTAATTGTTTTTGCATTCTTACTTTCTAAAACCTTTTTCAACTCTCACGCAATACATGAGCGTTAGCCATGGATATAGCACTATAGGTGGAATAGAGTGTGGTGGAGGTTGTGAGGCAAAAAGGAGGAGATGGTCCAATCGACTCGGCGTATCAACGGGCTATGGAGATGCCCATCAATAGATATCAATGTGAATGAGTAGGGATTACCATGCAACGGATTCACTTAGAGCTATAAGTGTGTGAAAGCTAAAAAGGAAAACTAGTGGGTGTGCATCCAACTTGCTTGCTCACGAAGACCTAGGGCAACTTTGAGGAAGCCCATTATTGGAATATACAAGCCAAGGTATATAATGAAGATTCCCACTAGTATATGGTGGTGAAAAAACAAGAGACTCTCAATCATGAAGAACATGGTGCTATTATGAAGCACAAGTGTGGAAAAAGATAGTAGCATTGTCCCTTCTCTCTTTTTCTCTTTTTTTTGTTTGGGCTCTTTAGCCTCTTTTCATTTTTTTTGGTGGGCATCTTTGGCCTCTTTTTTTTTATTTCCTCACACGGTACAATGCTCTAATAATGATGATCATCAAACTTTTATTTACTCAACACTTAGAGTAATGATGACTTTATAGGAAATGCCTCCGGCAGTGTACCAGGATGTGCAACGATTTAGCTTAGCGTATGACTTTGAAACATCTCGCTAGCTATCTTTCGATCATGCAATGGCAATATGAAAGTGACGGCACAAGTCATGAGACGGAATGGTGGGAGTGGGTTGGCAATATGTCTCGGAATGGCTATGAAAAGGCCATGATAGGAAGGTATGGTCGCTGTTTTGAGGAAGGTATATGGTGGTTTTGTGCACCAGCGAAATTTGCACGGCACTAGAGAAGCTAGCAATGGTGGAAGGTGAAAGTGCATCTACACCATGAACTCACATTAGTCATGAAGAACTCATATACTTATTACGAAAGTTTTATTAGTAATCAAAAAAAAGTGCTAAATGCATACTCCTAGGGGAAGGGTTGGTAGGTGTTAACCATTGCGCGATCCCGACCGCAACACAAAGGATGATAATGAATAAATCAATTATGCTCCGACTTCATAACATAGCGGTTCACCACACGTGCATGTTACGGGAATCACTAACTTCAACACTAGTATTTCTAGATTCACAAAACCCTACTAAAATAACTCTAATATTACCATATCCATGTCTCAAACTAATTGAGAGGAACCAAACTTCTCTTTACTAATCAATGCACAAGAATATGGAAGTTTCATTATATCCTCTTTGGATGCCAATCATCTTTAGGACTACTTTCATAGCACAAGCCAACTACCAAGTTACTCAAAGAGAGCACTCTCAAAAAGATATAAGTGAAGATCGAGAGTTCTTATTTCTCCAAAATATGACACCGCCGTGCTCTAAAAAGATATAAGTGAAGCACTAGAGCAAAGTTATCTAGCTCAAAAGATATAAGCGAAGCACATGGAGCTAAATTGCCTAACTCAAAAGATATAAGCGAAGCTCATAGAGTATTCTAGCAAATTCACGATGTGTGCGTGTCTCTCTCAAAAAGGTGTGCAGCAAGGATGATTGTGACACAAAAGACTCCTATAATACATGACGCTCAAAGCAAAACACATATCATGTGGTGAATAAAAATATAGCTCCAAGTAATGTTACCGATGGATTGAAGACGAAAGAGGGGATGCCTTCCCGGGCATCCCCAAGCTTAGGCTCTTTGGTGTCCTTGAATTTGGCTTGGGATTCCTTGGGCATCCCCAAGCTTGAGCTCTTTCCACTCTTCATCCCATTGTCCATGAGAACATCACCCAAAACTTGAAAACTTCACAACACAAAACTTAAACAAAAAATCGTGATATCATTAGCATAAGAAAACAAACCACCACCACTTTAGGTACTGTAGAAAACTTAATTTCTATTTATATTGGTGTTATATTACTGTATTATCACTTTTCCATGGCTAGTACCCCCCGATACTATCCATAGTTTCATCAAAATAAGCAAACAACACAACAAAAACAGAATCTGTCAAAAACAGACCTGTTTGTAGCAATCTGTATACTTCGTATACTTCTGGTATCTCAAAAATCTGAATAATTACGAAATTAGGGAAATTTGCATATCAACCAGAAGCAAAAATAATCAACTCAAAATCTCTTTCTGGATAAAAATGAAAAATAATTTCGTGAGCTAAAAGTTTCTGTCTTTTTCAGCAAGATCAAACAACCATCACGAAAACTAGTCATAAAGGTTCTACTTGGCACAAACACAAAAAGAAACACAAAAAACACAATCATAACAGAATTACGATAGTGTGTACACAACAAAACAGAAAGCAAAAAAGCAAACATAAATTCATTGGGTTTCCTCCCAACAAGCGCTATTGTTTAACGCCCTTAGCTAGGCATAAGGCGATAGCATCAAGTATCGTAGTCTTTGGTGCTCAAACCATAAGTAGCGCTCATCATGGATTCCTAAGGCAAACATATTTTCTTTCTAGGAAAATGTTCCATGCCCTTCTTTGATGGAAATTTAAATCTAATATTCCCTTCCTTCATATCGATGACAACACCAATAGTCCTTAGGAAAGGTCTACCAAGAATGACAGGACATGTCGGATTGCAATCAATATCAAGCACAATGAAATCCACGGGTACATAGTTCCTATTTGCAATAATAAGAACATCATTGATCCTTCCCATGGGTTTCTTAACAATAGAATCCGCAAGATGCAAATTAAGAGAGCACTCATCAATCTCATTGAAGCCTAGAACATCACATAAATTCTTTGGAATCGCGAAAATGCTAGCACCCAAATCACACAAAGCATTGCATTCATAGTTTATGATCTTGATTTTGATAGTAGGTTCCCACTCATCATGAAGTTTTCTAGGAATCGAAACTTCCAAGTCAAGTTTCTCTTCAAGAGATTTCATCATAGCATCGACGATATGATCGGTAAAGGCCTTGTTTTGGCTATAAGCATGTGGAGAGTTTAGCATGGATTGCATCAAGGAAATACATTCAATGAAAGAGCAACTATCATAATTGAATTCCTTGAAATCCAAAGTAGTAATTTCATTACTACTCAAAGTTTTGATATCCTCTACTCCACTTTCAATGTTTTTAGCATCAAGATAGATAGGATCCGAATCATTGGGGCATTTCTCAGCCAAAGTGGATTCATAACCAGCCCCATCGTCATTTTGTTTGGCACTAGAAAACAAGGATTCAATGGGAGTGACACCAAGCACTTTAAGATCTTCGTGATTCTCATCACGAGAACACGCCTTTTTAAGCCATTCATGTCTAACACGAATTTGGGCGGTTCTTTCTTTGCTCTCATTCATGGAAACACGCATAGCTTTCAAACTTTCATCCATATTGATCTTGGGAGGAGCACATCTCACTTTCAAAGCATCAATATCAAGAGACATTCTATCAACAGTCCTAGCCAAGTCATAAATTTTGAGTAGTTTTTATTCTATGGACGCATTGAAAATCTTTTGCGAGTTGATAAACTCTTTAACATTACTCTCTAAATCAGAGGTAATTTGTTGTAATTTCAATGAGCATCGTTATAGGAATTGCCAAAGTTATTATATGGATTACTAGGAAAAGGCCTAGGAATATAGTTACCTCTAAAAGCATTGTTGTGGCCAAAATTATTCCTACCAAAAAAACTAACATCCAAGCTCTCATTGCTACTCTCAATCAAGGAAGACAAGGGCATATCATTTGGATCTAAAGGAGCACCTTTACTAGCAAACAATTTCATTAACTCATCAATCTTAGCACTCAACGAGTTAATTTCTTCTATAACATGCACTTTTTACTAGTAGGTGACCTTTCAGTGTTCCATTGAAAATAGTTTGTCATGATATTGTCTAGGAGTTTTGTGGCTTCTCCTAATGTGATTTCCATGAAAGTTCCACCGGAGGCGGAATCAAGGATATTTCTAGAAGCAAAATTCAAACCAGCATAGAAGATTTGTATAATCATCCAAAGACTCAAGCCATGAGCAGGAAAATTTCTAATCATCAATTTCATTCTCTCCCAAGATTGTGCAACATGTTCATGATCTAGTTGCTTAAAATTCATGATATCATTACGAAGAGAGATAATCTTAGCCGGTGGAAAATACTTGGATATATAAGCATCTTTGCACTCGTTCCAAGAATCAGTACTATTTTTGGGGAAAGATGAAAACCAAGTTTTTGCTCGATCTCGCAATGAGAACGGAAATAGCTTCAATTTAATCACATCATTATCCACATCTTTCTTATTTTGCCTATCACATAACTCAATGAAGGTATTAAGATGGGATGCGGCATCTTCGCTAGGAAGGCTGGAGAATTGCTCTTTCCTAACAAGATTCAGCAAAGCAGCATTGATTTCATATGATTCCGCACTAGTGGCGGGATCAATCGGAGTACTAATAAAATCATTATTATTAGTATTCGAGAACTCACAAAGTTGGTGTTTTGAGACATGGTGACTGCTACGGCAACAAAAGTCCTTCCCTGGCGCGTAGGAATTCTTCTTGTTACTTCTCTGGTTTGCGTCGGTTTTTCCCTTGAAGAGGAAAGGGTGATGCAACACAGGAGCAGTAAGTATTTCCCTCAGTTTGAGAACCAAGGTATCGATCCAGAAGGAGGGCCTCGTCAAGTCTAAAGTACCTGTAGAAACACAAACAAGCTTGCACCCAACGCTTCAAAGGGGTTGTCAATCCCTTCAAAATTGTTTGCAAAGTGAGATCTGAAGGCGGAAAGTGCAACAAAGTAAAAAGTTTAAGGCTGAAAATATGGTGTGGAGTAGACCCTGGGGGCCATAGTGTTCACTAGAGGCTTCTCTCATAATAGCAAATATCACGGTGGGTGAACAAATTACTGTCGAGCAATTGATAGAACCGCGCAAAGTCATGATGATATCTAAGGCAATGATCTAGCATATATGCATCACGTCCGAGACAAGTGGACCGATACTTTCTGCATCTACTACTATTACTCCACACATCGACCTCTATCCAGCATGCATCTAGTGTATTGAGTTCATGAAGAATAGAGTAACGCTTTAAGCAAGATGACATGATGTAGAGGGATAATCTCAAACAAATGATGAAAACCCCATATTTTTACCCTTGATGGCAACAACAAGATATGTGCCTCGCTACCCCTTCGGTCACTGGGTGACGTCACCACACGGTATGAACCCAAAACCAAGCACTTCTCCCATTGCAAGAATCATAGAGCTAGTTGGCCAAACAAAACCCACAACTCGAAGATAATTACAAGGATATGAAATCATGCATAAGAGAGATCAGAAGAAACTCAAATAAGATTCATAGATAATTTGATCATAAATCCACAATTCATCAGATCTCGACAAACACGCCGCAAAAGAAGATTACATCGGATAGATATCCATGAAGATCACGGAGAACTTTGTATTGAAGATCCAAGAGAGAGAAGAAGTCATCTAGTTACTAGCTATGGACCCATAGGTCTAAGGTGAACTACTCACGCATCATCGGAGATGTCATGGTGTTGATGAAGAAGCCCTCCGTGTCCGAATCTCCCCTCCGGTAGGGCACCAGTATGTGCCCTAGATGGGATCTTGCAGATACAGCAGCTTGCGGCAGCGGAAAAGTAATCGCGATCGTCTCTTGATTTTTTTGGGCATATTTGGGAATTTATAGGCGCAAGATCTAAGTCAGGGGACCTCCAAGGGGCCCACAAGCCTGGATGGCGCCCCCTGACCGCGGGGTGGGGGCTTGTGGGGCCCCTGGGGCTCTTCTGGCTTGGCTTCCAAGTCCTCCGATCTTCTTCCGTTCCAGAAAAAATATTTTCGGGGATTTTCTTCTGTTTGGACTCCGTTTCAAAATCTCCTCTGAAAGGGGTCAAAAACATGGAAAAAACAGGAACTGGCACATGGCACTGAGTTAATAAGTTAGTCCCAGAAAATAAATAAAAGGCATGCAAAACATCCAAAGTTTGACAAGATAATAGCATGAAACCATCAAAAATTATAGATACGTTGGAGACGTATCAAGCATCCCCAAGCTTAACTCTTGCTCGTCCTCGAGTAGGGAAGTGATAAAGAATTAATTTTTGATGTGGAATGCTTCCTAGCATAGTTGTCCTATGCAACTTCTTTCACGTGGCATGAATGTTCAGATCCGTAAGATTCAAAACAATAGTTTACTATTGACATGAAAACAATAATACTTCAAGCAAACTAGCAAAGTAATCATGAGCTTTCAAAATAACAAGGTCAAAGAAAGTTATCCCTACAAAATCATATAGTCAGGCTATGCTCCATCATCCTCACACAACTAATGTAAATCATGCCCAACCCTGGAATTGGCCAAGTAATTGTTTTCGCATTGTTACTTTCTCAAACTTTTTGTAACTATCACGCAATACATGAGCGCGAGCCATGGATATAGCACTATAGGTGGAATAGAGTGTGGTGGTGGTTGTGAGACAAAAAGGAGGAGATGGTCACACTGACTCGGTGTATCAATAGGCTATGAAGATGCCCATTAATAGATATCAATGTGAATGAGTAGGGATTGCCATATAGGAGATGCACTAGAGCTATAAGTATGTGAAAGCTCAAGAGGAAAACTAGTGGGTGTGCATCCAACTTGCTTGCTCACGAAGACCTAGGGCAATTTGGAGGAAGCCCATCATTGGAATATACAAGCCAAGTTATAAAACGAAGATTCCCACTAGCTTATGGTAGTGACAAAGAAAGAAGCTCTCAATCATGAAGAACATGGTGCTAACATGAAGCACAAGTGTGGAAAAAGATAGTAGCATTGTCCCTTCTCTCTTTTTCTCTCATCTCCTTTTTTTATTTGGGCTCTTAGGCCTCTTTTTTTCTTTTCTCTCTTATTTTTGTTTTTGGGCTCTTTGGCCTCTTTTTTCCCACATGGGACAATGCTCTAATAATGATGATCATCACACTTTTTAGTTACTCAACGTTTAAAGATCACAATGATGATAACTCCATAGGAAATGCCTCCGGCAGTGTACCGGGATGTGCAACGATCTAGTATGATCATGCAATGGCAATATGAGAGCGACGACACAAGTCATGAGACGGGACGGTGGGAGTTGCATGGCAATATACATCGGAATGGCTATGAGAATGGCATAGTAGATAAGTATGGTGGCTGTTTTGAGGAAGGAATTTGGTGGGTTTGTGCACCGGCGAGAATTGCGCGGCACTAGAGAGGCTAGCAATGGTGGAAGGTGAAAGTGCATATATACCATGGGCTCACATTAGTCATGAAGAACTCATATACTTATTGCGACAGTTTTTATTAGTAATCAAAATGAAGTGCTAAACGCATACTTCAAGGGGAAGGGTTGGTAGGTGTAAACCATCGCGCGATCCCGACCTCAACACAAAGGATGACAATCAATAGATCAATTATGCTCCGACTTCCTAACATAACGGTTCACCATAAGTGCATGCTATGGGAATCACTAACTCCAACACAAGTATTTCTAGATTCACAACACCCTACTAACATAACTCCCAATATTACCGAATCCACGTCTCAAAACTAATTGAGAGGAATCAAAACTTCTCTTTCTATTCAATGCACATGAAGATGGAGGTTTTTGCATCCTCTTTGGGTACCTAGCACATTTGGGACTACTTTCATAGCATAAGCCAACTACCAAATCACGCACCGCCATGCTCTAAAGATATAAGTGAAGCACAAGAGCAGAAGTATCTAGCTCAAAAGATATAAGTGAAGCACTAGAGCAAAAGTATCTAGCTCAAAAGATATAAGTGAAGCACTATGAGCATTCTAGCAAAATCACGATGAGTGTCTCTCTCAAAAAGGTGTGCAGCAAGGATGATTGTGACATAAGAAAAAGAAAAGACTCCTAAGATACAAGACGCTCTAAGAAAAACACATATCATGTGGTGAATAAAAATATAGCTCCAAGTAATGTTACCGATGGATTGAAGACGAAAGAGGGGATGCCTTCCCGGGGCATCCCCAAACTTAGGCTTTTTCGGGGTCCTTGAATTTGGCTTGGGGGGTCTTGGGCATCCCCAAGCTTGATCTCTTTGCACTCCTTATCTCTTTGTACATGAGAACGTCACCCAAAACTTGAAAACTTCACAACACAAAACTTAAACAGAAACTTGTGATAAGATTAGTACAAGAAAACAAACTACAACTTATTTTGGTACTGTAGCAAACTTGAATTCCATCTATATTGATGATGGGCTACTGTATTCTCACTTTTCCATGGCTAGTACCCCCCCCCCCCCGATACTAACCATAGTTTCATCAAAACAAGCAACCAACTCAACAAAAACTGAATCTGTCAAAAACAGACCAGTCTGTAGCAATCTGTATACTTCGTATACTTCTGGTACCTCAAAAAATCTGAAAAATTACGAAGGTCTGGGGAAAAAGCATATAAATCAGCAGAAAAACGAATCAACTCAAAATCTCTTCCTGAATAAAAATGAAAAATAATCTCGTGAGCGAAAAGTTTCTATCTTTTTCCAGCAGGATCAAACAACCATTACCAAGACTAGTCATAAAGGTTTTGCTTGCGTCAAACACAAAAAGAAACACAAAAAACACAATCACAACAGAACTATGTGGACGCAACAAAACATAAAGAAAAAGATAAATTCATTGGGTTGCCTCCCAACAAGCGCTATTGTTTAACGCCCTTAGCTAGGCATAGTAGCGATAGAATCACGTATCGTCGTCTTTGGTGCTCAAACCATAAGTAGCCCTCATCATGGATTCATAAAGCAATTTTATTTTCTTTCTAGGAAAGTGTTCCATGCCCTTCCTTAAAGGAAATTGAAATCTAATATTCCCTTCCTTCATATCGATGATAGCACCGATAGTCCTTAGGAAAGGTCTACCAAGAATAATAGGGCATGTAGAATTGCAATCAATGACAAGCACAATGAGATCCACGGGTACATAGTTCCTATTTGCAATAATAAGAACATCATTGATCCTTCCCACGTGTTTCTTGATAGTAGAATCAGCAAGATGCAAATTAAGAGAACACTCTTCAATCTCATTAAAACCCAGAATATCACATAAAGACTTTGGAATCGGAGAAACAAAGCTCCCAAATCACACAAAGCATTGCACTCATAGTTTTTTATTTTGATTTTGATGGTAGGTTCCCACTCATCATGAAGCTTTCTAGGGATATATACTTCCAATTCAAGTTTCTCTTCAAGAGCTTTTATCATATCTTTGACGATATGATCGGTAAAGGCTTTGTTTTGGCTATAAGCGTGTGGAGAGTTCAACATGGATTGCATCAAAGAAATGCATTCAATCAAGGAGCAACTATCATAATTGAGTTCCTTGTAATCCACAGTAGTAATTTCATTACAACTCAAAGTTTTAACGTCTTCTACTCCACTTTTAATGCTTTTAGCATCAAGATAGATGGACTCCGAATCCTTGGGGCACTTTTCAACCAAAGTGGATTCATATCCAACCTCACAATCATTAGGTTTGACACAAGAAAACAAAGATTCAATGGGAGTCACACCAAGCACTTTAAGATCTTCGTGATTCTCATCACGAGAACACGCCTTTTTAGGCCATTCATGTCTAGCACCAATTTGGGCGGTTCTTTCTTGGCTCTCAATAATGGAAACACGCATAGCTTTCAAAGTTTCATCCATGTTCATTTTGGGAGGAGCACATCTAACTTTCAAAGCATCAACATCACAAGAAATCATATCAACGCTCTTAGCCAAATCGTCAATTTTGAGTAGTTTTTCCTTTATGGACGCATTGAAAATGTTTTGAGAGTTGATGAACTCTTTGATATTACTCTCTAGATCAGAGGGTAGTCTATTGTAATTTCCATGGGTATTGTCGTAGGAGTTGCCAAAGTTATTAGAGGAGTTACTAGGAAAAGGCCTAGGAACATAGTTTCCTCTAAAAGCGTTGTTGTTACCAAAGTTATTCCTACCAACAAAATTAATGTCCGAGCTAGCGTTGCTACTCTCAATCAAAGAAGAAAAAGGCATATCATTAGGATCCAAAGGAGCACTTCTACTAGTAACCAAATTCATGAACTCGTCCATCTTAGCACTCAACGAGTTAATTTCCTCTATAGCGTGTACCTTCTTACTAGTAGGTGACCTTTCAGTGTGCCACTGAGAGTAGTTCGTCATGATGTTGTCTAAGAGCTTTGTGGCTTCTCCTAACGTGATTTCCATGAACGTTCCACCTAAGGCAGAGTACAAGATATTTCTAGAAGCGAAATTCAAGCCGGCGTAAAAGATCTGAATAATCATCCAAAGACTCACGCCATGAGTGGGACAATTTCTAATCATTAATTTCATTCCCTCCCAAGCTTGTGCAACATGTTCATGATCAAGTTTCTTTAAATTCATGATATCATTACGGAGAGAGATGATATTAGCCGGCAGAAAATACTTGGATATATAAGCATTTTTGCGCAAAGAAGAAAACCAAGTTTTTGCGCGATCTCACAACGAGAAAGGAAAAAGCTTCAATTTAATCACGTCATTACCGACATCTTTTTTATTTTGCATATCGCAAAGCTCAATGAAGGTACTGAGATGGGATGCGACATCTTCACTAGGAAGGCCAGAGAATTGCTCTTTCATAACAAGATTCAGCAAAGCGGCATTGATTTCGTATGACTCCGCACTAGTGGCGGAGCAATCGGAGTACTAATAAAATCATTATTATTAGTATTCGAGAAGTCACAAAGCTTGGTGTTTTCGTTCATGGTGACTTCAGCAAGCAAGCAAGCACACGAGCAAACAAAAAGCGGGCGAGAAAAAGGGCGAACGAAAAAGGCAAATTGGTGAAGTGGGGGAGAGGAAAACGAGAGGCAACTGGCAAACAAAGTAAATACAAGAGATGAGTTTGCGACACCTACTTGGATGAGTTCTTCACTTGATCTTCCTCCCCGGCAACAGCGCCAGAAATTCTTCTGCTACGGCAACAAAAGTCCTTCTCTGGCGCGTAGGAATTCTTCTTGTTACTTATCTAGTTTGCGTCGGTTTTTCCCTTGAAGAGGAAAGGTTGATGCAGCACATGAGTAGTAAGTATTTCCCTCATTTTGAGAACCAAGGTATCGATCCAGAAGGAGGGCCTCGTCAAGTCCAAAGTACCTGCGCAAACACAAACAAGCTTGCACCCAACGCTTCAAAGGGGTTGTCAATCCCTTCAAGATTGTTTGCAAAGTGAGATCTGAAGGCGGAAAGTGCAACAAAGTAAAAGGTGTAAGGCTGAAAATATGGTGTGGAGTAGACCTTGGGGGCAATAGTGTTCACTAGAGGCTTCTCTCATAATAGAAAATATCATGGTGGGTGAACAAATTACTATCGAGCAATTGATAGAACCGCGCAAAGTCATGATGATATCAAAGGCAATAATCTAGGATATAGGCATCACGTCCGAGACAAGTAGACCGATACTTTCTGCATCTACTACTATTACTCCACACATCGACCGCTATCCAGCATGCATCTAGTGTATTGAGTTCACGAAGAACAGAGTAACGCTTTAAGCAAGATGATATGATGTAGAGGGATAATCTCAAACCAATGATGAAAACCCCATCTTTTTACCCTTGATGGCAACAACACGATACGTGCGTCGCTACCCCTTCTGTCACTGGGTGAGGTCACCGCACGGTATGAACCCAAAACCAAGCACTTCTCAAATTGCAAGAATCATAGATCTAGTTTGCCAAACAAAACCCACAACTCGAAGAGAATTACAAGGATATGAAATCATGCATAAGAGAGATCAGAAGAAACTCAAATAAGATTCATAGATAATATGATCATAAATCCACAATTTATCAGATCTCGACAAACACACCGCAAAAGAAGATTACATTGGATAGATCTCCATGAAGATCATGGAGAACTTTGTATTGAAGATCCAAGAGAGAGAAGAAGCCATCTAGTTACTAGCTATGGACCCGTAGGTCTGTGGTGAACTACTCACGCATCATTGGAGAGGTCATGGTGTTGATGAAGAATCCCTCCGTGTCCGAATCTCCCCTCCGACAAGGCATCAGGACGTGCCCGAGATGGGATCTTGCGGAGGCAGAAACTTGCGGCGGCGGAAAACTAACTGCGATCGTCTCTTGATTTTTTGGGAATATTTGGGAATTTATAGGCGCAAGATCTAGGTCAGGGGACCTCCAGGGGGCCCACAAGCCTGGATGGCGCGGCCCCCCTGGCCGCGGAGTGGGGGCTTGTGGGGCCCATGGGTCTCTTCTGGCTTGGCTCCCAAGTCCTCCGATCTTCTTCCGTTCCAGAAAAAATCTTTTCGGGGATTTTCTTCCGTTTGGACTCCCTTTCAAAATCTCCTCTGAAAGGGGTCAAAAACATGGAAAAACATGAACTGGCACTTGGCACTGGGTTAATAAGTTAGTCCAGAAAATAAATAAAAGGCATGCAAAACATCCAAAGTTTGACAAGATAATAGCATGAAACAATCAAAAATTATAGATACGTTGGAGACGTATCAGTGACTTCAGGAAGCAGACAAGCATAGAAGCGAACAGAAAGCAAGCGAAAGAAAAGGGTGAACGAAAAAGGACAATATTTTTGTATATTTTTGTTTTTCAGAAGTGGGGAGAGGAAAACGACAGGCAAAAAAGTAAATGCAAGAGATGAGTTTGCGACGGTTACTTGGATGAGATTCACCCTAGAATAATCCCCGGTGCCATAAATTGACACGTTGGAGGCAGACTATTCTTGACTTGATGCTCCCCGACAACAGCGCCAGAAATTGGCACGTGGTCGGAAGACTATTCTTGTCTTGATCCTCCCCGGAAAGGGAGGCAGAAATACTTCTTGCTACTTCTTGAGCTTGCGTTGGTTTTTCCTTTCAAGAGGAAAGGGTGATGCAACACAGTAGCAGTAAGTATTTCCCTCAGTTTGAGAACCAAGGTATCAATCCAGTAGGAGTATCAAGGCAAGACTCCAAAGTACGTGCGCAAAAACAGCAAACTTGCAGCCAACGCTACAAAGGGTTTGTCAATCCACTTACGGTTAACTACAAGGTGAGATCTGAAGGCGGAATGTGCAACAAAGTGAAAGTGTAGAGATGAAAATATGATGTGAAGTAGACCCGGGGGCCATAGCGTTCACTAGAGGCTTCTCTCATGATAGCAAGTATTACGGTGGGTGAATGAATTACTGTCGAGCAATTGATAGAACCGCGCAAAGTCATGACAATATCTAAAGCAATGATCATACATATAGGCATCACGTCCGAGACAAGTAAACCGATACTGTCTGCATCTACTACTATTACTCCACACATCGATCGGTATCCAGCATGCATCTAGTGTATTAAGTTCATGACAAACGGAGTAACGCCTTAAGCAAGATGACATGATGTAGAGGGATAAATTCATGCAATAGATATAAACCCCATCTTTTTACCTATGATGGCAACAACACGATGCGTTCCTCACTACCCCTTCTATCACTGGGTGAGGACACCGCACGGTATGAACCCAAAACCAAGCACTCTCCCATTGCAAGAACTGTAGATCAAGTTGGCCAAACAAAACCCACAACTCGAAGAGAATTACAAAGATATGAAATCATGCATATAAGAGATAAGAGGAGACTCAAATAAGATTCGTAGATAATCTGATCATAAATCCACAATTCATCGGATCTCGACAAACACACCGAAAAAGAGGATTACATCGGATAGATCTCCATGAAGATCATGGAGAACTTTGTATTGAAGATCCAAGAGAGAGAAGAAGCCATCTAGATACTAGGTATGGACCCGAAGGTCTGTGGTGAACTACTCACGCATCATCAGAGAGGCAATGGTGTTGATGAAGAAGCCCTCCATGTCCGAATCCACCCTCCGGCAGGGCACCAGAACGTGTCCCAGATGGGAACTTGCGGAGACAGAAGCTTGCGGCGGCGGAAAAGTATTTTCGTGGCTCTCTCCCGTGGTTTCAAATTTTTCGTGGATTTATAGGCGGAAGAAGTAGAGCAAAGGATCCAAGGGGGGCCCACAAGCTTGCTAGGCGCGCCCCTCAGGCCGCGGCTAGGGGGCTTGTTGCCTCCCTCGGGACCCTTTGCCTTGGTTCTCAAGCTTCCTGTGTATCTTTTGTTCCGGAAAAAATCTTTTTGAAGGTTTTATTCCATTTGGACACTATTTGATATTCTCACCTGAAAAAGGTCAAAAACACGGAAAAAACAGGAACTCGCACTTGGCACTGAGTTAATAAGTTAGTCCCAAAAAAGATATGAAATGCATACAAAACATCCGAAGTTGACAAGATAATAGCATGGAACCATGAAAAATTATAGATACGTTGGAGACGTATCATAGCCCAATCATTTCGTGGCAAAGGACAGGCCGAAACAATTTCTTATAATAGGCAAAGCATCCTTCACGGCACACGGGAATTTCATCTAGTCACTTTCGTCATGTGAGGTTAATTCGCGTTTGGTACTTTGATAATTTGATATGTGGATGGACCGGTTCTTGAGTCTTGTTCTTACTTGAACAAGCCTCCCACTTAGGATTAACCCTCCGGCAGGCATCCGCAACTACGAGAAAATTATTAATAATAAATTCTAGCCATAGCATTAAACATAGGGATCCAAATCAGCATCTTAAGGAATAGCGCATAAACTAGGATTTAAGTTTCTGTCACTCTCGCAACCCATCATCTAATAATTACTTCAGAATGCATTCCCTTAGACCCAAAGATTATGCATTGTCATGTAGTCGACATTCACATAACAACACTAAGGGAATCTCAACATTCATACCATCAAAATATCAAATGAATATCAACTTCACAGGACTACTTGAAACATGATTTCTCCCGTGGCCTCAAGATCAAAAATTATGACTCACAAGTGACGAACATGCTCATGATCAGAGGGGTATTAAATAGCATATTGGATCTGAACATACGATATTCACAAAATAAACTACAAAGCATTAACTACAAGATGTAATCAGCACTACTAGTCACCCCTAGGTACCAATCTGAGGTTCCCGTACAAGATTGAACACAAGAGATGAACTAGGATTTTTAGAGGAGATAGTGTGGTTGAATATATTTTGAAGATTGAACTCCCCAAGATGAGAGGGTTGTTGGGATGACGATGGTCTCGATTTCCCCTGCCGGGAGGGAAATTCCCCTAGCGGAATCGCTCTACAGGAGGGCAAAAGTGCTCCTGCCCAAGTTAAGCCTCGAGACAGGAGCGCTCCATCCCGAAAGGCATCTCTCTATTTTTCTAGGATAAACGTGAATATATACAAGAATATGGTCGCCACAATTGGGTCGGGTGGCCCACTACCCACTAGGGTGCGCCAAGGGGGCTGGCGCACCCTAGTGCCTAGTGGGCACCTGGTAGCCCCCCTCTGGTACTTCTTTCTTCCAGTATTTTTTATTTACTCCATAAAAATTCTCCGGGAAGTTTCAGCCCATTTGGATATGTGTAGAATAGGTATCTATAACATAGCTTTTTCAGGTCCAGAATTCCATATGCTGGCAATCTCCCTCTTGGTGTAAACCTTGCATATTATGAGATAAAAGACATCAGAATCACTCCATAAAGTGCTATAATGCATAAAAACACTCTAAATAATAGTAGCAAATCATGATAAAAATGTACATATCAACTCCCCCAAGCTTAGACCTCGCTTGTCCTCAAACAAAAGCTGATAACGAAAATAATGACGACATGCTTTGAGAGAGAGGTGTCGATAAAAACAAAATACAGACATAGTAGCATCGTGGTCATTATTATAACAGCAAATAAACTTTATAAAATACTTCATCACATCATTTTCTTCATATAACTTTCATCATAATAACTTCTCATAAACAACTAACAATTCATCACAACATCTAAGTATGAAGCATAAACTCTATTGAAAACTAACAAACTATGTTTTCAGTCAACTTTGCAACACAATCCATCACATTTTTAGGAAGGGTCACATATCGAATCTTTTAAGAAAGTCTACATACACAACCGTCACTTGGTCTTCTATGATTGCTAACACTCACCTTATACATATGATCAAAAGGTATCAACCGGACACATAGAAACATAGGGGCTTAAAGTGTCGCCTCCCAATATATTCACCAACAGGATGATGTCAACAATAATAACTCATGACCACCCACATTCAACTGGATATATATGCCTAGATATTTCTCCACCACATGATGCTTGTAAAAGAGAAAATAAAAAGGAGTAGAGAAGAATACTTTGACTCTTGCATAAAAGTAAATACAAGACATGCCCTTCGCAGAGGGAAACAAAGATTGTCATGCAGTTTTTGGTTGTATGCCAAATCTATTAGTGCAAAGGAACATTATGTTATATTACCCCTTATGATAGAAACCTTTATTATTCGTTTTATCTCTTTTATTATCGCCATTGCAAGTTCGTACAACACTTAATTTTCCTTACATTAAATGATCAAACATGTTTAGAAGCATTTTTATTGCCTTGTGTGCTGATGACAACTTACTTGAAGGATCTTACTCAATCCATAGGTAGGTATGGTGGAATCTTCAAACATGGATTTGGGTTTAAGGTTTGGATGTACAGGTAGTATCTCTACTTAACAAAGATATTGGGAAAACACCACATGTTAGAGGATGTATAACAATATAACTTCTATGTGAATGTGAACATACATAAATCATTATGTTGTCTTCCTTGTCCAACGTCAACAGTTTTGGCATACTATAATTAATGGGGGCCCACAATCATAAACGATGTCAAGGATACTGTGTTTGCATGTAAACTTCTCTTCTCGTATTAATTCTTTCATGTGTTGCATCACTGACCAATGATGTGTTTGTCAACCTTTAACAAATTTTACCACTTATACTTTTCCTTATGTGGTATCACTACTTACTATAAGATTAACATATGACATTTTTCATTATTTTCCTTTATTTTGATTGCAACAAGAAGGTAAAGAAGCAAAGACTCAAACTAAACTTTATTATATAATCCTGACTCGATTACATAGGTAGATAGATCACGAAACTAGCACTCAAAAAGATAGATGACTATACTTTTATTTAACTAAATTGCAAAATAACTAAGAGTCAAACTAAGATGGATAAAGATAATAAGACTGATGGTGATATGACAAGGGGGAACCTCCCCCAAGCTTGGCACAAGCCAAGGGGAGTTCCCATACCTGTGTACTCAAGTCTCCTTCTTTGGTGAGAAAGATGAAGATGGTGGCGGATTCTTGGCAAAGATGCCCTTCAGGATGCGATTTTCCTCCTCGAGCTTGTGAACTTGTTGTGTGAGATCTATTGTTTCCTTACATAGATTTGTGGAGATAGCTAAAGCGCCGTACACCCATGGAGTCATCTTGGTTGTGGGTAAAAGCAACACTCTTTTTCAAGTCATTATAAGAGATGAACTTAGCATTGGGAGGTTTAACCGAATCTGACAGGACTAAGCTCGTGAATTCCTCATGCCAGCCATCAGGTTGATGGGGAGAAGTGAATTCTCTTTGATAGTTTCTTTTGGTTCCTCTCTTTTTAGCTCCATCTTCGTCAGCCAAGCATCTTCTATGTTTTTGGAGGAGGGAGAAGACATGATGCCCGACTTGATAGTTCTGACAGAAAAACAACACGAAACAAGAACAAAGGATTTCTCCGTGGTACAAAGGTCAAATCATCGGGAGGTATATACAAAGAACTTTTATATAGGGAAATATTTTTCCTACAAGAAAACAGATACACGAAGGTGCACGAGGGGCCCACTGCCCACCAGGGCACACCAGGTGGGGTTGGCGCGCCCTGGTGCCTAGTGGGCACCTCGGTTGCCTTCCCGTCTGTTTATCAATTTCCTATTTTTTGTAATATTCCAAAACTAACAAAAAATGTTTTTACGGATTTTCCGGAGCCCTTTTACTTATAGTATCACATACCTCTTCCTTTTAAGGGTTCTGGAGTGTTCTCGAAGGTCTCCTTTATGTATTCCTCCGGTGTCATGGTTTGTATAATGTTTGTTTGAACATTAATAGGGTGTACGTGAAATGTAGTGCTTTATGCTTTGTCCATTGACCACCTTTGGGTTAGTGCCTACGGGATTATTGATCTTAATAGCTCCATACCAATAAACTTCTTCGATGATATATGGTCCTTCCCATTTGGAAAGAAGATTTCCTACAAAAATCTAAGATTAGAATTCTACAATAGAACATATTCACCAACTTTGAATTCTCGTTTTTGGATTCTTTTGTCATGCCATCTTTTAACTTTTTCTTTGAATAGCTTGGCATTCTCATAATCTTGGGTTCTCCATACATCTAATGAGCTAATATCAAATAACCTATTTTCACCAACAACTTCGAAATAATAGTTGAGCTCTTTAATTTCCCAATAAGTTTGATGTTCTAACTCAAGAGGTAAATGCATGCTTTTCCAGAAACATTTTATAAGGAGACATACCCATAGGATTTTTGTAATATGTTCAGTAGGCCCACAATGCATCATCTAATTTCTTAGACCAATTCTTTCATGACGTATTGACAGTCTTTTGCAATATTAATTTTATTTCTCTATTGGTTAATTCTACTTGACCACTAGATTGAGGATGATAGGGAGATTCAATTCTATGGTTAACATCATAACTAGCAAGCAACTTACGAAAAGCACCATGAATAAAATGTGAACCACCATCAGTCTAGCAAGCAACTTACGTGAAGCACCATGAATATATAGGGACTCCAAAACATGGGAAAATAACTTCCTTAAGCATTTTAATAGAGGTGTTGTAATCAGCACTACTAGTTGGAATAGCTTCAACCCACTTAGTGACATAACCAATAGCAACCAAAATATTTGTAAACCCATTAGAGGAAGGAAAAGGTCCCATATAATTAAATCCCTAAACATCAAAGGGTTCAAAAACAAGTGAATAATTCATTGGAATTTCTTGACGTTTACTAATATTAGCAATTCTTTGACATTCATCACAAGAGAGGACAAACTTACGAGCATCTTTGAAAATAGTAGGCCAATAAAATCTAGACTGTAATACCTTGGGCAATTCTATCTCCCACATGGTGTCCTCCATAAGCCTCGAAGTGACACTTTTGAAGGATTTGTTCCTGGTCAGGCTCAGGTATACAGCATCTAATAATACCATCTACTCCCTCTTTATAAAGATGTCGGTCATCCCAAAAGTAATGTCTTAAATCAAAGAATATTTTTTCCTTTGCTGATAGGTAAAACTAGGTGGTATGTATTTAGCAACAATGTAATTAGCATAATCAGTAAACCACGGTGTGTTATGAGAAACATTGACCACAACTAGTTGTTCATCACAGAAGTTATCATCAATAGGTAGTGGGTCATCAAGAATATTTTCTAACCTAGATAAGTTATCAGCTACGGGGTTCTCAGCTCCTTTCCTATCAATGATATGCAAATCAAATTCTTGTAGAGAAAGAACCCACCTAATAGGTCTAGGTTTAGCATCTTTATTTTCCATAAGATATTTAATAGTAGCATAATCAGTGTGAACAGTTACTTTAGAATCAATAATGTAAGATCTAAATTTATCACAAGCAAAAACAAATGCTAAGAATCCTTTTTCAGTAGTAGCATAATTTATGTGGGCTTTGTCTAGAGTTTTACTAGCATAATGGATAACATTTAATTTCTTATCAACTCTTTGTCCTAGAGAAGCACCAATAGCATAATCACTAGCATCACACATAATTTCAAAAGGCAAATTCCAATCATGTGGTTGAACAATAAGTGCAGAAGTTAGGGCTTTCTTAAGAGTTTCAAAGGCTTCTACACAATCATCATCGGAAATGAAAGGAACATCTTTCTTTAATAACTTGGTAAGAGGTCTAGAGATCTTAGAGAAGTCTTAAATAAACGTCCTATAAAAACTAGTATGACCAAGGAAACTACGGATACCACTAATCTCTTTAGGACATAGCATCTTCTCAATTACATCAACTTTAGCCTTATCCACCTCAATACCTCGTTCGGAAATTTTATGACGCAAGACAGTACCTTCATTTACCATAAAGTGGCATTTATCCCAAATCAAGAAAAGGTTAGTTTGGTGGCATCTCTGCAAAACTTGATCAAGGCTGCTTAAGCAATCATCAAAATAAGTTCCATGAATGGAAAAAAACATCCATGAAAACCTCAACAATTTTGTCACAAAAATCATAGAATATAGTAGACATACATCTTTGAAAGGTAGCACGTGCATTGCATAATCCAAAAGGCATAGGTCTATAAGCATAGGTTCCAAAAGGACAACTAACGGTAGTTTTCTCTTGGTCAGGTTGTGACACACGTATATTCAAAAAACTAGAATAATCTTGTGGAAAGCAAAAAATGTGTGTCATGTGATAATCTTTCTAGCATTTGGTCTATGAAAGGTAAAGGATAATGATATTTTCTAGTATATTTGTTTAATTTTCTAAAATCAATTACCATTCTATAGACAGTCACAATTCTTTGTGGAATGAGTACATTATTATAATTAGGAACAATAGTACTACCTCCTTTGTTAGGAAGACAACCAACGAGACTTACCCATCTACTATCAGCTATGGGATAAAGTATACGTGTTTCTAGAAGCTTTAATATTTTATTTCTTACCACTTCTTTCATTTTGGGATTCAATCTTTATTGGTGATCAACAACGGTTTTAGCATTTGGTTACATATTAATCTTGTGCTGATAGAGAGTGGGAGTATTGCCCTTAAGATCATCAAGAGTGTAGCCAATAGCAGCTCGGTGCTTCCTTAAAGTTTTTAATAATATCTTTTCTTCATGCTCTGTAAGGTTAGCACTGATAATAACAGGATATATATTCTTTTCATCAAGATAAGAATATTTCAAAGTGTCAGGTAATTGCTTTAATTAAAACACAGGATCACCCTTGGGTGGAGGAGGACCTCCTAGAGTTTCAACATGCAAGTTGTGTTTAAGGATAGGTTGTTGTTCAAAGAACATCTTATCTATTTCATTTCTTTGACGCATATGAATATCATTATCATGGTCTAGCAAATATTGTTCTAATGTATCACTAGGAGGAATGGAAATACAAGCAAGACCAATTACTTCATCTTTACTAGCAATTCTTTATCATGGGGTTGCTCGCTGAACTTGGAGAAAATAAACTCATGAGACATACTACCAAAATTAACACTCGCGGATTCCTTTTGCAATCTATTTGAGCATTGACACTGTTCAAGAAGGGTCTACCAAATATTATGGGACAAAAATCATTTTGCAGTGAGCTAAGTACTAGAAAATCAGTAGGGTATTTTACTTTTCCACACAAGAGCTCAATATCTCTAACAATCCCAAGTGGTGTGATGGTGTCTCTATTTGCATGTTCAATAGTAACATATGTGTCTTCTATTTCAGCGGGTGCTATATCATGCATAATTTCTTGATATAAGGTAAAAGTAATATCACCAATACTAGTGCCCATATCACATAAAGCATGATAACAATGATCTCCTATTTTGACTGAGATGATAGGCATGCCAACAACGGGTTTATTTCTATCTTTACTATGAGGTTTAGCAATTCTAGCAGCTTCATCATAGAAATAAATAACACACTCATCAATATTATCGACCAAGAGATCTTTAACCATAGCAATAATAGATTCTACATTGATTTTCTTAGAGGGTTTGGTTGTTCTAGCATAACTTTTGTTAACCAAGGTTGAAGCTTTAGCATGTTCCTTTATCCTAACAAGGAAAGGTGGTTTCTCAATATAAGTAGTAGGCACAATTGTGTAAACATTGTAAATGATATTTTCATCCTCAACTCTAATTGGTTCTTCAACTTTTTCTTTAATAGGTGGATGATATTAAAAAAACTCTTCAGGGAGATCAACATGAGTAGCAAAAGTTTCACAAAATAAGGCTACCATCTCAGTGTCAAGTCCATATTTAGTGCTAAAATCATTGAAAGCATTGATATTCATAAAGGTTTAACACACAATCAAACTCAAGTTTTATACGTGACTCTTTACCTTCATTGAGCTCCCAATATTCAGACTTGTGTTTAATTCTTTCCAAAATATTCCACCTGAATTCAATAGTCTTCTTCATAAAGGAACCAAAACAAGAAGTATCGAGCATGATTTGATCATTACGAGAAAGCCGAGACAAACTTTTTGAATAATAATTTCTCTTGGGAGCTCATGATTGGGGCATGAATAGAAAAATGAATTAAGCCTCCCCCAAGCTAGAGCGATACTTTCTCCTTCACGAGGACAAAAATTAAAGATAAAATTCCGATCATGATGAACAAGATGTATAGGATAATTTTTTTGGTGAAACACCAATTGCAATCAATTCCAGTTCCAAGATCCTGTATCATCACATAGCCTATACCATGTAAATGCTTTTCCCCCCAAAGATAAAGGTAAAACCTTCTTCTTGACTTAATCTCTGGATAAACCTGCAAGATTAAATAATCCACAAACTTCATCCATATAGATTAGGTGCATATCAAGATGTTCTGTTCCATCTCCTACATATAGATTAGCTAGCAGTTTCTCTATCATACCCGAAGGAATATCATAATAAATATTTTCAGTAGGTTCAGTAGGTTGAGGGACAATTCTTTGTATTTTCGGTCAAGGTGAAGATACCCCGAACAAACCCCTCAAAGGATTACTTTCCATAGTGACAAGTGAAAGTAAATGTCAACACGTAATATAAATTTTCCCTTACTAAATTCCACTTACCAAATGCACTTCACTCCCTAGCAAAGGTGCCACAAAATAGTCTTGATGACCCACAAGTATAGGGGGTCAATCGTAGTCCTTTCTATAAGTAAGAGTGTCAAACCCAACGAGGAGCACAAGGAAATGACAAGCGGTTTTCACCAAGGTAATTTCTGCAAGCACTAAAATAGCGATAACAAGTTGTTTGATAGCAAGTTAACTGTTACAAGTAACAAGTAGCAATAGTAAAAATAAGTGCAGAAAGGCAGCCCAATCCTTTTGTGTCAAAGGATAAGTGAGAACTATTTCTTATAATAGCCAAAGTGTTCTTGAGGGCACATGCAAATTTCATCTAGTCGCTTTTGTCATGTCCGGTTAATTCACGTTCGATACTTAGATAATTCGATATGTGGGAGGACCGGTGCTTGGCTGTTGTTCTTACCTAAACTAGCCTCCCACTTATGATTAACCCTCCCACAAGCATCCTCAACTACAATAAAAGTATTAAGAATGAATTCTAACCATAGCATTAAACATAGGGATCCAAATCAGCCCATTACGGAATAGCGCATAAACTGGGGTTTAAGTTTATGTCACTCTCACAACCATCATTTAATAACTACTCCACAATGCATTCCCTTAGTCCCAAAGATGGTGAAATGTCACGTAGTCGGCATTCACCCAACACCACTAAGGCAATCTCAACATTCACACCATCAAAATATCGAACGAATATCAACTTCACATGACTACTTGCAACATGACTTCCCTGGTGGCCTCGAGAACAGAAGTAACTAATCACAAGTGATGAGCATGCTCATGATCAGAGTGGTATTAAATAGCATATTGTATCTGAACATGTGATCTTCCAACAAATAAACCACAAAGCATTAAATACAAGATGTAATCAACACTACTAGTCACCCCCACATACCAGTCTGAGGTTCTGGTACAAGATTGAACACAAGAGATGAACTAGGGTTCTGAGAGGAGATGGTGTTGTTGAAGATGTTGATGAAGATTCACCTCCGCAAGATGAGAGGGTTGTTGATGATGACTATGGCCTCGATTTCCCCCTCTGGGAGTGAAGTTCCCTCGATGAAATTGCTCCGCTGGAGTGAAAAAGTGCCCCTGCCCAAGTTTCACCTCGAGATGGTGGCACTCCATACCAAAAGTACTCTCTCTATTTTTTCAGGGGCAAACGTGAATATATACCAGAAGGTGGTCGTCTGAAGTGGGACGGGTGGCCCACTACCCACGAGGGCGCACTAGGAGGGCTGGCGCGTGGTGGTCCCTAGTGGGCACCTGGTAGCCCCCCTGTGGTACTTCTTTCTTCCATTATTTTTTATTTATTCCACATAAATTCTCCGTGAAGTTTATGCCCATTTGGAGATGTGGAGAATAAGTATATGTACGTAGCTTTTTGAGGTCCAGAATTCCAACTGTCGTCATTCTCCCTCTTGGTCTATACCTTGCATATTATGAGATAAAAGGCATTATAATTACTCCATAAAGTGTTATAATGCATAAAAACACTATAAATAACAGTAGAAAAACATGATTCAAAATGGACGTATCAGGTCCCGACAATGTTCTAGGCTTGACTAAAGGTCAAGGGCTTGGTGAACAAGGTTCGGGCAAGGGTTTGTCTTGCGAGTGTGTTGCAAAGTCGGAATGCATGGCAATGTAGTGTGTCTGCGTGCTGGTCCTGGGGTTCCTGGGGTTGCTCATGTTGGTTAGTGACATCTAGATTACTCGTGCTAGAATAGATGGGACAAGGTTTTTGTGTAGCTTCACGTTGACGGGGAAATCCTAGACTTCCTTAAAGCACATCGTCTTCAGTCAGAGGTCGTCTTCAACCTTGGGTGTATTGAAGCTTGGCAAGGTAGGCTCCTCGTTGATATAATCTTCTTGAGTAAGTTTCCCACATATGTTCTTCATTCCTCTTCATTCATTTGTCTTTGTTTTCAAAGATGCACGTTTCCTAGATGAGCTGGCTACCCAAAAGCATAGACCAGCCATCCAATCCCTAAGGTCTAAGGCTTCGCAAGTGGGGTGAACCACCTTTGACATGGGTTTCACCATGATCCAGTCAAGATTTACGTCCTTGATTGGACCAAAAGGTGCTCTTTAATTTCTCTTGATCTCTAGAGGCTTTATCGTGCTTGACCGTCGGTGCTTCTTGACATAGCCTCGCTGATGTAGCTGGTAGAGGATTGCTGGTTGACTTATGTGGATTCTTCTTCATCGTTGTGGTTTCCCAACCGTAGTGGTTCTTCATCTTACTTGGGTGATTGTCTTATTCTGCATGGAGGATGCTTCGAGGGATCCACTTCTCCAAGGTAAAGCCTTACACTTGAGATGAATGGTAATTGGTGCTTCTAGGGCTTATCCAAATAGGGCTAGGGTGTTCATTCCTCTTATTGGGTAAATAAGTGTGTCATCCATGAGGACAACAACATATTTCTCCAAGCATCACATAAGCACATTGCTCTTGGGATATGTGAGAGGAGCGGGCATTTGTTCCCGATGGTCACTTGTCCACGGATTTGCGGTCCAACATAATCTAGTTCTTCTTGTCTACCTTCCTCATGGACATGATTGGGGGTGGTCAAGGTGGAGTATTGGCGATAGAATAATGACTTAGAGCCAGGACATATGGTCATAATCCGACCAGACTCGGCAAGGCTTTAAGGCTTCAAGGAGCTTATCATGTGAGTGAACTTCTATCATCTCATCCTTGAGCACAGTTCTTGGATGCCAATAGTCCTTCCTATTTCTTCAAACAAAATCATCCTATATCCTGAGGGTGTCATTCATATAAGTCAACTCCAACATCACTCATGTTATGCATATCTCCATGGCTTTGAGAGAAGGACTAACTCATATTCTCATGCGTATACTATAGCTAACTCATATATATCCCCATGTAAAAAATCCTCAGGAAAGCATACAAGCTACTAAGATTTATCATGACACTAAAATCCAAGTGCTCTACTATCCTATCCAAGGTCTAAGGTATGGCATTTCAATGCCAAGGAAACACGTAATATACCAATCCATGAACTTGCTTCATTCCTACGAATCCGATCAAGTGGTCCTTATATGCCAGCAATCATGACATGATCCACTACTCCTACAAATCCAATATCGATGGTGTTCTACATAATCTTCTAGAAATCCTATAATCCACAAATCATTGCAAGGATTATTATAACAGTATATCCACCAACTTCCAATATCATGACCAACTAAACTCCAAGGTCAAGCTTATATAGATCCTTAAATCAATTCTGACAACTCCTATTTTTCCCTATCTTTCCATCCACCAGAAACATGGTATCAACATTAAGATCATCAGACTAAATCCAAATTACTCTGAACCATGTAGTCTTACTGTAATAGCCTGGAACTGATGCTCCACAAGATTCCCCTTCTATTCCATTGTTGTCGTGTGATTTATTTGGTTGTCGCATTCATCATCGCATCATCCGCATAGAATCGGCACTCCATTGCCATCATGTTTCAAAACTTGCATCCGTTATTAATTGTCGGTTCTCTCCGAGTTGTCGTTGACCGTTTTGGGACCAACCGCACGCGCACATGCCCGCAGCATTGTTAAAATATTGTTTTTAAAAGTGTGTCTAAAACTTTCTTGGATTGTGTTGAAAGTTGGCATGCGGTCTTAATATAGTGTAGGTAGGCAGCCTGCCAAATTTCATCACAATCAAAGTTCGTTTAATACCCGAACGGTCGACTGTAGCGGTACCATCATTGGTTTAATTATCGGATGTTTTTTGTCTTTAAAAACACGTCACGGGCCACAGCTCCCTCTCTTATCCCCTAGCCCACTCCACACACATCCCATAGCCCACCTAGAGAGTCCCCGCAACCGGAGTCGTCCGATTGCAATTGCGCGGCTCAAAACGGCACAAAAAACCCCTAACTTAGCCCCTTCCCTATTTAATCAACCCCCTGCCTATCTGGGCAACCCTAGCCTGAGCCTCGAAAACCATGCCAGACTGTCCCTCCATCACCGCCACGTGAGCTGTTGGAACTGCCAGCCAGAGCCTCTCCACGCCTGCCATGTTGCCCGGCACCACTACGGGCCCGCCGTGGCCTGGATCTGGTCCGCCCGCGCCCGACTGAGTCGTTGCCTCTCATGCACAGCATCACAGAGCAGTGCCCGCACCTGGCCGGCCGACCCCGACCTCGCTGCCACAGTAGAGCCATGCCAACATCCGTCGTCGGCAAGTAGTCGCTAGACAAGAGCCTCGGTGCTGGTGACCCTCTCTCTCCCTCTCATTCCTTCCTTCTCCTCTCCCTAATCTCTCTCCCTCAAATTTTCCTCGGAGGAGCCGCCACGGTCGCCCAAAGGTCCACCATGGTCTACCGTAGCTCGCCGCCCCTTGCTCCAAACCGAGAGACCCCGCCAAGTACCACATCCATCAGATCCCGGCCACATCCGGTCGTCCTCAAAGCCTCCGCTCCTCGGCCTTGCCTACCTCGCTGTAACCACCCCTGCTGCCACCGTCTTCCTGCGAGCGAGCGAGCGAGGGAGCAGCTCCCATGGGTCGCCGCCTTCCCACCCTCGCCTGGGCCATGAGGAGAGACCCTGCCTAGCTCCGGCTTGATCCGGCCTCCCAAGGCCCAGCTCTCCCACGTGCACCCCAAGGTCCAAATTCGGCTTGTCTCCACTCCTCCGCATGGGCCGAGCCCAGTGGTGAGCACCCGATTGCCTTATCCCTTGCCCATGCGTAGTTTGGTTATGTGACGCTCACTAGTTTCGGCTCATATGTGCTTTTTCAGTTCCACGAATTTAGCTATTTTCCAGGATATTGCATAATTACAAAAAAATGCATGTTTTAAAATTGATTTAATTAATTAACCGTGCCTCGCATGTAATAACATTATATATGAAAAATATGTAGAATTTCATGTAGTTCATTAATATTCCACTTTCACACATGTTAAAATTAATTAAACTGGTTGTTTGCATTGTGTTGCGTGTTGCCATATTAAAAGGATTTAATTCTTCGCAAAATAAATGTGCATTGGATTTAAATGATTTCAACATGTAACGTTCTTAAAATTATGTGCAGTTTCACAATATCCAACTTGCAATCATGTTTAAATTGTTTAAACTTGATGTTCAATGAAATTGCATTAATGACATGTCAAAACGGGTTTATTCATAGACATTAAACGTTACTCCGATTAAAATGATCCACATATGTAACTTGGCTGGCAAAATGTGTACAATAACATGGATGCATTTATTTTTCTTTTTAACAACTCTAAAATTGTGTTATAGGCAGAATAGTACCAAATCTTAATTTGCATGTGGGGACTTTCCGGAATTGTTGTTCGTTGTTCCGGCCTCATTTAAACTTGTGTAGAGTTTCATGTAGCTTCATAATATCTTGTGCATCCATGATTTAACATGTTGTGGCTATCATTCGCATGCATTATGCATCCATGTCATATCATCTTGTGTTGCTCATATCTTTTAGACCATAGCTCTGTTTCAAATGATCTATATATGTAAATCAACTAGAATAACGTGTAGAATCACATTGTCCACTTATTTTTATATTTAATAAATATGAAATGTGTTTAGTACGGATATGGACCTATTTCTAAATTAACATATGGGGTCGTTTCGTAAATATTATAGGTTGTTTCCAACCTCGTTTAAAATGCCTAGATAGTGTAGTTTATTTACGCTTCACCTGTTGTCGTGTTTAATAACATTTAACATTGTCGAGTACCTAAATGGTTGTGAACTAAATAATTCGATTGGAGTTTCATCAATATGAAACTCGTTGCATATTTAGCTTCATTTAATGTGTAGTAATAAATTGTTGTGCTTCGTCGTGTCATGCATCATAATTGGTTGTGCATCTTGACATGAATATGTGCGGTGTTATCGTGCGTTGATTGTTGTTTTCGAATTGTTTCCTTCTCTATAGAGTTCTGCAAGCGTGTCGGAGTGTGAGGATTCATTCGACTACGTGGTCTGATTACTTCACGGATTCGTTCTTCTTCCAAGCAAGATCATAAGCAAGATGACCATTTCCCAAGATACCATTACTATCATTATCATGATAGTTTTCTCGTTTTTTCATTATGTCTCGCTGCCTATTACGTGTTTAATAAGCCTCCCAACATTACCATGAAAAGCCTCTAACCTTTCCACAAGCCAGGAAACCATTGTTTGGCTATGTTACCGCTTGCTCAACTTTCTTATAGCATTGGTAGTTGCAGGTGCAGTTCTTTCCATGTGAAAACATGAGTTCCTTGTTATATCACCATATTATTGCATTTAATTTAATGCACCTATATACGTGGTAAAAGGATGAAGTCTTGGCCTTTTTGGCTGGGTGTTTTGTTTCGCTTTTGTTGCCTTAGTATCGGCTACCGGTGTTAAGTTACATACTGTGCACTCCTAACATGCTTGGGGTTGTTATGGGGACCCCCTAAATTTTAGTTTTGCGATAAAACTCTTATGGCAAATCCCAACATTGTTACTACATTTTCCTAATAACCAATAAAAAGCATACGGTCCCGTCGGCACCCACAGATAATTAATCAGCCCTAGGGCCAGTGCTCCTCATGAGTGTTGGTCCAAACAGAGCACTCTGCGGGGCCAACCGAGTGCAACTTGGGTGATTTATATCAGGCCACTTTACACTAGCTTATCTGCCGTGTCCTGAGAATGAGATACCCGGCTCCTATCGGGATCATCGACACATGGGGCAGCCTTGCTAGATTTGTTTTACCTTTCCAGAACCTCTTGTGTGAGGGATTAAAAGGATACTTTGGGCTATAACGAGGTTGAGGTTTTCCACCAGGAATCCGAGGACATCACGGGTCTTCCTCGGTCGAGGTTTCCGACGCAGCGTGTGGTAGTTTGTGATGGACTAGTTGGAGCACACCTACAAGGTTAAATCTTTTTGGAGCCGTGCCCGTGGTTATGTGGCACCTTGGAAAGTTTTTTGAAGATGTGGTTCTTGATAACTTGAAGTAAACTTAATTAAAATATGCCAACTCTATGTGTAACCGTGACTGTCTCTTCTCGTGAGTTCTGCATCTGGAAGAGGACACGGTGGGGTTATATTTGATGTAAGTAGGTGCTTAGGATCACTTCATGATCATGATTAGTTCCCGTCCGTTATGTGTAGATCACCCCCTCTAATTCTTGTACTCGAAATTTAGCCACTCAATAAATGCTTAGTTGCTTGCTGCAGCCTCACCACTTAACCATACCTCACCCATTAAGCTTTGATGGTCTTGATACCTTTGGAAATGAGACTGTTGAGTCCCTGTGGCTCACAGATTACTACAAAAAATAGTTGCAGGTACAGGCACAGTGATAGTTTGACTGAGCGCGATGATTGTTCTATTTGAAGTTTCTTCTTCTTCTTCATCGATCTAGGATGGGTTCCACGTCGGCAACCTAGGATAGCAAGGATGGGCGTTGTTCTTTTATCGTTTGTTTTAATCCGTAGTCGAACCCTGCTCTTCTACATGGTGTTTCTATGCATTGTTGTATTAATGTGTACATGTTGTAGCTTGTGGCGAGTGTAAGACAATTCCATATACTCATCTCTTATTTACATGTACTTGTAATGATATCCATTCTTGCAAAATGACGAGATGCGCTCATCTCCCTATTGAGGCCCTCGTGCCAAAATAAGGATAGGATCGCATCTTGGGCGTTACACTTACTCAACTCCAACATTCTATTAGGATCACCTATTTAAGTCCAAACCTCATGTGCGATGAGAATTTCTACTTGTTACTCCAAGTCATTATTGCACCATCATAAATCCATGACCATTACTTGTCAAAGTCTACTATCATACCACCAAGAACTTCGACTTGTGACCACTATTGCCCTACTAAATCTGATTTACTCAAAGGAGAAGTAAGTTATACTACTCTATCAACTTCGATCCACCAAGTTAATATACCAACATAAGGGTCTTATGATCTACCAAAGGGGGATTAGCTACATCCTCAAGACACCTATTGTAGTCACATCAAATCATTTTATACAATACGTATATCCTTAGAATGATGCTTCCTATGGCATCAAGGTTCTGGTTCTAGCTTGAGAATGAAGGATGTTTGTTCACTGTGATCACTCATCCCATAATGTACGCAGTGCCAAACAGGTGTTATTGAAGCTCAATAGGTGCTATGGAAAATCCATGTATTGGACACGTGATCAGAGGTTTGAGCTGAGGTAGCTTGTGAGGTCTAGGTTGGTCTAGGGAGTGGTTTCTAATATTGATGGAAAATCATAACTCTACGGGGTTGCACTTGGTTGAGTACCTTGTAGTCAAAGCCTTATGTGATAGTTGTCTATCACGATGGATCCTTGTTGTATCTTGTATTGCTGGTCTTTAGTTGATGAGATGGGAGAGAGGGAAAGTAGCATAGAGGGGAGTGCCTAAGGGGGTGGTATAGTGCTAGTGCAATCAAATTAGTGTCGAAAAGGCCAAACACAACATCAAGATGAGGTAGGTGATATTGTCACGTACTTGTTGCCTACGGAAAAAGTGTGATTTATATAAAAGCACAAACAAGAAATACACAACATGGTTCCATTCGAACCATCACACGGACTCAACTTCTCATAAGGGATACACGACTCATCCTACCCTAGGGGTTCTTGGACTCAATAGTCGTCCCTGCTTCGTGACTTGGAGAGGAGTCTGCTCAGTCTTCTGGGTTTTCTTCAAGTGTCACTGTCTCTCTTGTCATTGTTCGTTGTAATGATCTGAGTTAATCCCAAAGAATCTTCGACAACTTCTCTCCGGTAAGGTAATGGAAAAGGTGGTTCCTCATGGTTTTCGTTGATAGGGTCTTCTGTTGTCTTCGTAATCCTATCATTGTTTTCTTGTCTTCCAAGGCGTTGAGAGTTCCATGGTAGAGTTCCGACCTACCAATTATGTTGATGACAATATCGACACCAAGAGCGAGGGATGAGGAGAACCGTTTTCCTGCTCACTATGGTGAGGCAGACGAAAAGACGAGGTTCTCATCCACTGGTGGTTGTCGACACAACAACGGCAAGGACAAGGTCACTATATCAGCGATGCATATCATGATCTTGCGTATCTTATGCCATGATCATCGTAGGCCAAGGTTGCATCATTCTGGGGCAGTTTCGAGGGTGTCATCGTCTTCTGAGTCTTAATGTCCTCATTCCTCGAGAAGGTGTCTTTTGTTAGTGTCATATTGTCGTGGCATTGCCAAGCTTGTCTTCCAAGGGTGTGGTTGAACGTTGGCAAGGTGGCTTCCATCCAGTTTATCCACGAGGATTACAAGGAATCTGGTGGTCAGGGGCATAAGGGTGATATCGATCGTTTTGCACAATTTTGAAAAAACACACGAGGAGAGTCAAGATAAAAGGGTGGAAGTGCTTAGCAAATGTCACACCCTATGTTTTTACCACTTCTCTATGCTATGAGTTTATAAAATTTGGAACCACTTCAAACTTTTTTTTGTGCTTGTCATGCTTGAATTGATTGCTATTTGCTTGCTTGCTTATTTGGGTTTTATTTATAAAAATCCTCCTTCTCTCAAGAATCATCGTCTTGCTCCAAATCATTTCCCAATGACCATGCCATGTGTATAGGACCTAATACTATTTTTACAAATATTATTTTGACCGAAAAAGCTTTTCTTAAATTTAAGTTTTCAAAAACCCCTAAATTGAAGTTTGTAGTACAAGTCGTCAAATTAGGATAGATGGTTTGCCCCAAAGATTTAATTTGGATCCTATTATAAAAAAAACTTTCCAAAACCAGAAAATTATTATTTTAAAAGTTATTTTCCTACTTTAAGTAAATACCTTTCTCTAAGGCCAAAAATGGTCTTTCGTGAAGAAAAATTATTTTGTTGCTTCAAAAATATTTAAGAAAATTTAGGGAAACTCAGTGGACATATATTCTCCATATATAAGAGTTTAAACACATGGTCATTTTCAAAATATTGGACAAAACCCTCCAAAACCCTTTCTGCCTATTTCAAGCTTTTGAAATATTTCCATGGGAAATATTCTTAGATAATTCCAGGAAACTTTTAGCAAGTCACACATGATATACGTGATGACCTTGCTAAGTTTCATCTCAATTCAAATTGATTTGATTCATCAAAATATTCCAAGACCCACTTTCTCCAGAACCGAATTTGAGAAACTCTACATTGCCAAGTTTTACCATTTGAACCCAAACTTTTTGGGCATGTTATGATCACCAAATAATGCCTCCACACCAAGTTGTGTGGTAGGAGGAATGGTTTTGCATGGTTATATTTACTGAAACAAAATTATGTGCATTTCTACAGTTTTTCATGTTTACATTACCAACTTTCTTCAAATAGGCTCAAACCTTGTGATCACTCTGGTTTTTACCAATCATTTGATTCTATTAAATCTCACTGCAAGTGGGAAATTTTATCTTGCCCAAACACTCATCAAACACCTTCTGGTGATTTGGTAAAAACTACATTTTGACCAATTCTTCCATTTTCCTTCACCTCATACTTTTACCACAACACGTCCTATGTCTCTTCTACATCGAGTAATGGAAAAGGTGGTTCCTCATGGTTTTCGTTGATAGGGTCTTCTGTTGTCTTCGTAATACTATCATTGTTTTCTTGTCTTCCAAGGCATTGAGAGTTCCATGGTAGAGTTCCGACCTACCAATTATGTTGATGAGAATATCGACACCAAGAGCGGGGGATGAGGAGAACCGTTTTCCTGCTCACTATGGTGAGGCAGACAAAATGACGAGGTTCTCATCCACTGGTGCTTGTCGACACAACAACGGCAAGGACAAGGTCACTATATCAGCGATGCATATCATGATGTGGCGTATCCTATGCCATGATCATCGTAGGCCAAGGTTGCATCATTCTGGGGCAGTTTCGAGGGTGTCATCGTCTTCTGAGTCTTAATGTCCTCATTCCTCGAGGAGGTGTCTTTTGTTAGTGTCATATTGTCGTGGCATTGCCAAGCTTGTCTTCCAAGGGTGTGGTTGAACGTTGGCAAGGTGGCTTCCATCCATTTTATCCACGAGGATTACAAGGAATATGGTGGTCAGGGGCATAAGGGTGCTATCGATCGTTTTGCACAATTTTGTAAAAACACACGAGGAGAGTCAAGATAAAAAGGGTGGAAGTGCTTAGCAAATGTCACACCCTATGTTTTTACCACTTCTCTATGCTATGAGTTTATAAATTTTGGAACCACTTCAAACTTTTTGTTGTGCTTGTCATGCTTGAATTGATTCTATTTTCTTGCTTGCTTATTTGGGTTTTTATTTATAAAAATCCTCCTTCTCTCAAGAATCATCGTCTTGCTCCAAATCGTTTCGCAATGACCATGCCATGTGTATAGGACCTAATACTATTTTTACAAAATATTATTTTGACCGAAAAAGCTTTTCTTAAATTTAAGTTTTCAAAAACCCCTAAATTGAAGTTTGTAGTACAAGTCCTCAAATTAGGATAGATGGTTTGCCCTGAAGATTTAATTTCGATCCTATTATAAAAACACTTTTCAAAACCAGAAAATTATTATTTTAAAAGTTATTTTCCTACTTTAAGTAAATACCTTTCTCTAAGGCCAAAAATGGTCTTTCGTGAAGAAAAATTATTTTGTTGCTTCAAAAATATTTAAGAAAATTTAGGGAAACTCAGTGGACATATATTCTCCATATATAAGAGTTTAAACACATGGTCATTTTCAAAATATTGGACAAAACCCTCCAAAACCCTTTCTGCCTATTTCAAGCTTTTGAAATATTTCCATGGGAAATATTCTTAGATAATTCCAGGAAACTTTTAGCAAGTCACACATGATATACGTGATGACCTTGCTAAGTTTCATCTCAATTCAAATTGATTTGATTCATCAAAATATTCCAAGACCCACTTTCTCCAGAACCGAATTTGAGAAACTCTACATTGCCAAGTTTTCCCATTTGAACCCAATCTTTTTGGGCATGTTATGATCACCAAATAATGCCTCCACACCAAGTTGTGTGGTAGGAGGAATGGTTTTGCATGGTTATATTTACAGAAACCAAATTATGTGCATTTCTACGGTTTTTCATGTTTACATTACCAACTTTCTTCAAATAGGCTCAAACCTTGTGATCACTCTGGTTTTTACCAATCATTTGATTCTGTTAAATCTCACTGCAAGTGGCAAATTTTATCTTGCCCAAACACTCATCAAACACCTTATGGTGATTTGGTAAAAACTACATTTTGACCAATTTTTCCATTTTCCTTCACCTCATACTTTTACCACAACACGTCCTATGTCTCTTCTACATCGAGTAAAACTTGCAAGTCTTGGGCACCATGATTGGGGTATGAAATCCCCATTTTTACAACTCTTGCCAGCTGAGACAACCCCGTTTCTACTTCTCCTCCTTATTACCATTGTTTCCCCTAGCCCCTAGCTCCTAGAGCATCTCCAGAACCCCCAAGGGCTATGGGACACACTAGGACATGTCCAGAGCACGCAATGCACGCCATGTCATGCCAAAAGCATGCTCTAGAGCGTGATATAGTTCATCCTCGCACTATAGGAGGAGCATCCCGAGGCTCCCGACAGTGTTGGGATGAGATACCTTGTCCCCTGGCCCCTCCTAATTCTCTCTCCGACGACTCCATACATGCATGCATGGCGCCACCCGAGCTGACCAACGTGCAAGCTCGCACCCGTGATGCCCCCTAGCCCCCTCCGCTCCTTCTCTCCCTCCCTCTAGTCGTAGACCACTCCCACAAACTCCCCTAGCACCAGCATTCGAGCTCCAGTGGAGTCCATTGCCTCTCCAGCCAGCTCTGGTGGACCACGTCCATGGTCTTCCGACCCAAGGCTATATAAGCCTCACTGGGTCCTCTTCTCCCCTCTGCTAGCTCCCTATGCCCCCCAATTTCACCCATACGCCCCCATTTCGTCCCAGAAGTACCGTGCATGCAGATCAACCCGAAGCTCCGACGGGTCAGCTCGTCATCGATCTCTGGGTAGAGAGCCCCTCAGGCCCCCTTCTCCTTCCCCTGAGTCCCCTCTCACCACCCTGACCCTGTCTCGCCCCTTCCTCGTGCAGATTGCGGTCGGAGACGACTAGAACAAGCTTGCCCAAAGCTCCCTCCATCGCGTCCGCTCATCGGTGGTGACTTAGGCCACGCCGACGATCCATTCGACCTCCAACAGAACTGCACCACCTCCCTCACTCCATTTCAATCGCCATCTCACCTCGTTGTGCTCTCCTTCACCGTCGGTGAGCCACGTCGTCCTGTGGGCAGAGGTTGATGACGACCTACGAGTGGGCCCTGATCATCAGCATTTGCCTCACCCCGTCTCTCTTCCTCTCTCGCTGACCGTCGTGCCCCACCTGTCAGGTTTAAAACCTCGCGCGCGTGGGAGGCGCTGGCTTGCCTAGGTCGGCTTCGCTGACTGGGCCAAGCTCGGCTGGCCATTTAGGCCCAGGAGCACAATTTCTTTTTCCTTTTTTATTTTTCAAGCATTTTCCAAAATTCCCCCTCGATAAAATAATTACCAAAATCAAATTATTTCAATTCCAAAAATCTTGTAATATTGCAACCTATGTAATGATGCCACTTGTGCAATTTTTGGAAAAACATATTATATGGTTTTTATTTAAAACCGTGTTTTAAATATTGCTACTATATGTTAAAATTCTTTTCACGACTTTTTAAATTTCAAAACCAGAGACTAATAATTTTTACAACACAAGTATTCACCCTAGTATTTTACAAAAATAGTTTGACATTTTTCTGAGGGTTATATTTTGCCCATTATTATCGCGACGATAGATTTCGTTGTTGATGAACGAGTTGGACCAGAAGACTTTGAAGACCCCGGAGACTTTGTTGAGTCAGGCAAGCAGCACCTTGACCATGACTTGAAACCATTTTTATGCTTGTCACATAGCACTTTACTTTGTTGCATTTCAATCATGTTGGATCGATGACCACCTAGTGGGTTGTCTCCAATAACTCCTCGCTAATACTTGCATTGAGATTGATCCTACCTTCCTATGAGGGTTGTGACGGTGGTAAGTAGTTGGGATGCTATATAGTTTCTACGCAAATGGGATGGGATTATGCATGGTGTTGGAAACAGTGGTGTTTTCAAAGACCTTTTGAAATCCTCGTTGGGTGCCACTAATGCTCGATGGAGTTGGTGTTGAGCTAGGTAACCACTTGAGAAAGAAGTGGAGTAACGAGGCAAGTGAGTGTGTTCTTTTTGAAAATGGATTTTTTTAAGTTGCGCCCATTACTCCAACCTTACATGTACGACCATGATACCCCTTATGGGATGAGCTTTGTTGATTACTATGGTCGGTACTAGTTGAGAGCCCACATTACTAGTGGCGGGAGTGACGTGTCACTCTTGATATGGGGTCGTGCTGGAAAGGACGACCATGGGTTGTTTTCACAGACATCACGCACACTGTTGCGTGCCCTCGTGGATGATACTTGTGATGTACATCACGAGACATGGTACCAATGAGTGGACCCTTTGTTAGTATCATCATGGGAAAGGCATTGTTCAGGTACTTACCTTGGGTATGGAAAATACCGCGAGTCGTGGATTGGCATGGAAGTTTCTCCAGTCTTGTGGGTAAAGTGTGCAACTTCTGCAGAGTGTAAAACTATTCAAATAGCCGTGTCCACGGTCAAGGACACTTGGATGACCACTTTTGGGCTATGTCCATTGTTACAAAACTGTGCGTGCGGGGGTGAGAAAGAGGATAGTTGAGCTATGTCGAATGACTTGACATGAGGATGGAACATGAGATGTTATAATCATGTTTACATTGATACCTATGACTTATTCATATCGATATCAGATACCTCATGATACATGCCTTCATAAGATACTGATCATGTTGTTACACTTAAAATTAGCTTTCTTCAAATTACCTATTAGTGTTGTATCATGCATTGTTATTACCTTGTTCCAATCATGGGTTGCTTGCGAGTACATTAAAATTATTTATTAGCTTGCCACTGGTTATTTAATTGGCCAGGCATGGAAGAGCAGGAATGCGGTGAAGAAATCGTTGGTGACGATCATGCAAACTAGGACGCTTCCCAGTCAGAATGCATGCAAGGTTAAGGCATATAGCATGGGTTCACGCTTTCGTTCAAGATCTCCTGTGGGGACCCCGACTTATGAGTTGAGACTGCCAAATGAATATTCACAGTGATCCCAGAGATCAATGCTCACCGAACACACAAATACTGAATAAATAGAGTCTTACATCCAAGTACCGAATTATTACATCACATGACCGAGTGGTGAGGTTCCCAAAGTAGGGCCTAAGGCCAAATCATACTGATACAACCAATAGCGGAAATCATTGGGCTAAGCGGTGCCCATGCCATCAAGCCTACACCGACAGGCATTCTGACTGGGAAGCGTCCTAGTTCGTAGGGGTGTCTCCGAAGACGTACTCATCTCCAAACTTCGGTCCTTCCATGTCTGGTCAATAATATAACCAGTGGCAAGCCAATGAGTACTTTGACTGTACTTGCAAACAGCCCATGATACGAACGATGAAAGTAAAGGATAACAATAACATGCATCTTTGATGGAATTCTACTTGGTGGTAATAATCATGAATATGCATCAAGTTAAAGAATTACTTTTGAAAACAGGTTACAGATATCAATATATCTGCCACGGGATGAACCTCCTAGGTTCACCCCATATGCCAAGTCACCAAACTTGGTCATATCATTACTTTCATAATAAGTCCTTTTTATCACAACTCACACACACTTAGTTTATGCGGAAACAACTGGACGTAGTTTAAGCAACACCACCCAACTGTCCTTGACCGTGGACACGGCTATTCAAATAGTTTTACACTCTACAGAGGTAGTACGCTGGACCCACAAGATCCGGGAAACTTCCGTGTCATCCATGACTCGGGGCATATACCCGAGGTAAGTACCCGATCAATGCCTTTCCCCTGACGATACTAGACAAGGAGGTCCACTTGATTGGTACCCAGCCCACATGTTGTACGTCTTACGAGCACCGACTCTGGACAGTACCAACCATGCAAGGACCAACGGTGTGCCTGGAACACGTAAAAACGGCATAGTCGCCCTACCTGGCACGACCCCATCACGAGAGTGACCACACATCACTCCCGCCACTAGTAATGTGGCTCCTTGCTAGCAACGACCAGAGTAATCAACACAGCCCCGTCCCATAAAGGGGTAATGTGGTCGTACATGTAAGGTTGGGATGGTTGACACATCATAAATCTAATCCCATTTCCGAAACCATACTCACATAAATACCCGGTGCACCACTTCACCAAAAGCGTGGCCACCTAACTCATCATCACCCTCGGGCATTAGTGGCACCCGACGGGGTTTGCATAAATCTTTGATTTATACCAACAACATGCTCATGCTACTGTTACTCTAGCTTTACTTGTCAACACGATACTAGCATGATCCTCATAGGTGGTAGGATCAAGCTCAATGCATGTGCTCCGGAGGAGCCATCGGTAACATCACTTCAAGGAGTTACCGGCACTTGTGATCATATGCAACGGAAATACTTGCTATACTAACATGCAATATAACATATGCTCAGTCATGGTCAAAGGGATGCTTTCCTTGCTCAGCTAGGTATCCGGGGTCTTCGAGGTCTTCCGCTCCGATTCCCTCGTCACACGGATTTTCTATCGTCAACAAAAGAATAAATAAGAAATAGCTCACTCAAAAACAGATCACAAAGTCATTTTAAAAATGCTGGTTATTTCTGATAAATCTAAGTTGTTATTTTAAAAATTATTTGCCTCTCATCCTAATGACGGAATATTTTTAAAATCAACTAAATAGAAGCAAAACTATTCCAATTTAGTCCTTTTTATTATTGTAAAACAGAATAGTTGATGAAAAATTCAACCACTGGTCCTATTAGATACTACATATTTGTAGAAGAATATCGGTTGAAATATTATATTTTTACACTGGTTAAATCTTTTTATAAAAATCATTGAAAATCCAGTTTTGAAACAAAAGAAAAATGGGAAACAGTCCCTGGCCTCGCTTGGCCTGGAACTGAGCCGGCCCAAAGGCGAGCCGACAGCCTGCCCAGGCACGCGCGCCGTTAGGTTTGAACCTGACGTGCAGGGCCCGGCGGTCAGCGGCTGCGGGCAGCGAGGGAGAGGGGGTTGGGCCACCGACAGGTGGGGCACACCTGTTGGGGTCGTCTCCTACCTCTGGCCATAGAGGACACTACTGGAAATCAGTATTTTGCCATCTGCCTAGTCTTTGCCGTCTACTAGCTGATGGCAAAGATTGTCTTTGCCGTCAGCTTCAGCAAAATAGACGGCACAGTACTGGCTGATGGCATACAGTCTTTTTGCCATCTGTCACCTCTTTGCCGTCTGCTAGCGGACGACAAATAGTCCAGAGGCAGATGGCAAAGATTTAGATAGGCCCACCTGACCGCGGGGTGGCTAGGTCAAACAGGAGTCAGACCTTTCCCGTCTGCTAGCGGACGGCAAAGAGTCCGGAGGCAGACGGCAAAGCGCTAACTCCGTTAACGGCTCCTCCCCCCCCCCACCCCGCCCCTCTCTCTCTCTGTAACGGCTTATCCCCGCGTGCGCCTCGCTCTCTCTCCCCACCCCGCACGCTCCTCTCTCTGTAACGGCCGCCAGGACCACCGTCGCGCCGCCGCCCCCGTCACGTCGCCGCCCCTGCCGCCGCCCCTGTTGCGCCCCACTGCCGCCCCTGTCGGCTCTGTCGCCCCCGCCGCCGCCCCTCCCTCTCTCCCCACCTCGCCCCCGCTGCCGCTGCCGCTGCCACACCACCGTCGCGCCGCCGCACCTGGCGCCCCCGGCGCCGCCCCGCCACCCCGGCCCCTCCACAGCCGCCCCTCTTGGTGAGCCCCCACACCCCCACCCCCACCCCCCCCACCCGCATTATTTTTTACTAGTTTTATTATTTTTTAGTAGTTTTAGTAGTTGTTATTGTTAGTAGTTTTAGTGGTAGATTTAGTTAGGTTAGTAGTTTTAGTTAGGTTAGTAGATTTAGTTAGGTTAGTAGTTTTAGGCCCTGTTTGGAACCATAATAGATTATGATAATCTGGATTATGAAGATAAATCATATAATCTGGTTTATAAAAATAATCTAGGTGAACATGTTTGGAGGCCAGATTATATAAACTGTAATCCAGGTTTTACATTCCATAATGACCTATCTACCCTCTGTTTTTTTAAAAGAGGAGGGTAGCGGTGGTAGAAATGTTATTATCTCCAACTTTCCAAGGGTAATGGGTCATTAGCAACCCATAATCTGATTTTAGCTGGTATAGAGTAGATTATGAGTTTTTAATAATCTATCCATCTAGTTTTTATAATCTACACTATAAGTTGTCCTATTTGGGAACATAATAGATTATAAAAACTGGATTATATAATCTGGGTGGTTCCAAACAGGGCCTTAGTTAGGTTAGTAGATTTAGTTAGGAGGAGAAGAGGAGAAGAGGAGGAGGAGGAGGACAGGAAGAGGAGAAGAAGAAGAGGAGTAGGAGGAGGAGGAGGAGGAGAAGAAAAAGAAGAAGAAGAGGAGAAGAAAAAATAAGAAGGAGAAGAAGAAGAAAAAGAAGAAGAAGAGAATAAAAAAATAAGAAGGAGAAGAAGAGAAGAAGAAGAGAAGAAGAGAATAAGAAAAAAATAAGAAGGAGAAGAAGAGAAAAAAGAAGAAGAAGTTGATTTTTTATTGTTTGGTATTTAGTGGTAGCTAGATTCTTTTTTAGTTACTTAGTGGTAGATTCTGTTTTTGTTATAGTGGTAGATTCTGTTTTTGTTATTTTTTTGCTGTTTAGTGCTATCTAGGTTTAGCGATAGGTTTAGTTAGCTTGGTTAGTTAGGTTAGTTAGTTAGTTAGCTTACTAGAAAGAATAGGAAGAAGAAGAAGAGGAGGAGGAGGAGAAGAGGAGGAGGAGGAGAAGAAGAAGAAGAAGAATAGGAGGAGGAGAAGACAAAAAGAAGATCACATGTTTGGTATTTAGTTTTTTGGAATTAATTAGTAGTTTTAGTGGTAGATTCTGTTAGTTAATTAGTAGATTTAGTGGTAGATTCTGTTAGTTTATTCGCCCATCATTCTTGCTTAGGTTCAAGACTACTTCAAAGAAGATCACATGTTCTTTTGTTGAAATCAAGTCTGTCAAAATAATGTATCGTCTATATTTATTGGTACCGGAGCAAAACAGGACAACTTAAATAATATTGCCATCCTCAAATGTAGAAAATATCGAAAAGTTTTATATAAACTGAAAAGTAGTATAGGTAACCTGAAAGTCCTCTGGACCAAAAGGGCAACTTCTGGACCTGCGAACTTTGTGTGGTAGGAGCATGTCCATGCAGCAGGGTAATTTCCCCAACAATGACATAATTAGTCCATTTAGCTCCAAAATACAATAATAAGCTCAAAATGGCATAAGAACCTTGGTTAGCTCATTAATATTATATACTTAGCTTGTTTTCCTCTAAAATGGGATAATTAGCCCATTTAGCTCAAAAAAGACATAATTAGGTAATTTAGCTCCAACAAGAGGAGAAGAGGAGAAGAAATAGGCAAAATGAAAAGAAAGAAGAAGAAGAAGAAGAAGAAGAAGAGAAGAAGGAGAAGGAGGAGGAGGAGAAGGCCAAGGACCTTCTATCCTTCTCCTCCTCCTCCTTCTCCTCCTCATCCTCCTTCTTCTTGATTTCTTCTTCTTCTCCTCCTCCTCCTCTTTCTTCTCCTCTTTCATATTATCCTTGCTTTAATTAACCCAACAATGACATAATTAGCCCATTTAGCTCCAAAATACCATAATAAGCTCAAAATGGCACAAGAACCTTGGTTAGCTCGTGAATATTATATACTTAGCTTGTTTTCCTCTAAAATGACATAATTGGAATATTTGTGTTGATCGGGTGGATTTACATGTGATAGTTGTCTCGTCGCTGTGAGGTCTGCTGTGCGAAGACCTGCCCGTGCGTTGTTACGAGCTCCGCCCCTGCATTCGTGGGTCAGTACAAATTTCATCTCCTCCCCGCCCCTTCATTTACTATGGCTCGGTTTCCGGATGAAACTTTCTAGATTTAGGTAATTCAATTAATTTATCAGTATGCGTGACCAATATGCGTCTCCCGTTCGAAAGGGCGACATCTATAAATATGCATGTCTTTGCATATTTATAACCGCCATCCTTTCGAATTGTCCAACATTATCCATGGACAGCCTGAGTATGTGTAGATTGGGTTCGTTATCCCATATGCTGTGCTCTGGATCCGATGCGGAATTTCGTCAGTGCCTCCCTGTTGTTCTCCGGATGCACATCCTCTCTGTTTATTGCGGAGACGTGTATCAGGAGAACAACGTTGGATCCGGAGCAGAGCATGGGAAAACGAACCCAATCTACACATACTCGGGTGGGATTAGGACCTATCTTTACCTATTAGCATGTAGGTTGCCTGGACGTAATAAAAATGGCGAACCTGATTAATCGATGAATATAAATGCTAAATTATATATAAATATATTTCTTCTATCTTTAGTAGCTATGCAAGATGAGTGATCGTGCGTGGATGTATACCGGTCACCCTAGTCAGAAAGAGATGACGAAAGAATGGTTTTTAAAAACAAAGGAATTTGTGAAAGCCGCATTCGCAAACGGCCAGGAAAGAAACTATTGCCCCTGTCCTGGATGCGACAACTATAAAAAGACGGCAGAGGCTGTAATGATTAAACACCTGCAGAGGACGGGTTTTAAGCCTAATTATATGGTGTGGACATTTCATGGTGAGTCTATACAACGCACAAGAGCTGAGGTGGTCCGTCGTCGCACGGACGAGCATGGTACTGGGATCGAAGACATGGTGCAAGACTTTGATGATGCTCGGGATTTGGAAGATGAGATGGAGGAATCTGCAAAGGCCTTTTATGAAATGTTGGAGTCCTCAAAACGTCCTCTCCATGAGCACACTGAGCTCTGTTAGCTGGATGCAATTGCACAAGTAATGGCTCTGAAGGCTCAGTTCAACTTGGGAAGAGAATGCTACGACGCGATGATGACACTATTTGGACGTTTCCTACCCAAAGGCCATGTCATGCCTGCAAACCTGTACCAGTCGGACAAAATACTTCGTGTACTTAAGATGCCCTATGAGAAGATAGATGCATGTGAGAAAGGATGTGTCTTATTTAGGAAGGAGTATGCACACTTGGACTATTGTCCCAATTGCGAGTCTTGCAGGTATCTTGTGGTAGACAACGGTATGGGTGAGAAGAGGCAGACCAAAATCGCAGTTAGCGTTCTTCGGTATATGCCAATCGTACCAAGACTTCAACGTCTTTTCTTGGTCGAAGAGACAGCCAGACAGATGACATGGCACAAATTGGGGAAAAGAACCAAACTAGATGCGGATGGGAATAAGATGATGGTACACACATCGGATGGGGAAGCGTGGAAACATTTCGATGGATTGCATCAGGATAAAGCGGCAGATCCAAGGAATCCTCGAGTCTGCGCCGCCACGGATGGTTTTAATCCCTTCGGCATGACGGAAACCCAATACAGTTGTTGGCCTGTATTTGTCATTCCACTCAATCTCCCCCCCCCCCCCCCCCGGGCAGATTATGCAAAGAAAGAACATATTTCTGACGTTGATAATTCCAGGGCCCAATTATCCGGGGAAGAATATGAATGTGTACCTGCAACCGCTTAAGGATGAATTGGAAGAAGCTTGGGAAAATGGGGTCAAGACATACGATGCCGCTAGAAAAGAAAACTTCAAAATGCATGTGTGGTACATGTACTCTATGCATGACTTGCCAACGTATGCGCTATTCTCTGGATGGTGTGTGCATGGAAGGTTCCCGTGCCCCCAATGCAAGGAAGCTCTTCAGTTTCATTGGTTGCAGGAGGGTCGGAAGTATTCTTGCTTTTACTTGCATAGACAGTTCCTGGATCCTGACCATCCGTTTAGAAAAGACAAGAAGAACTTTACCAAAGGTAAAGTTGTCAAGAACTTGGCACCACCTGCGTTCACGGGCCAACAGATCCTGGATCAGTTAAACGCCCTCGAGCCTGATCCACAACGTCCAGGGTATTTCAAGGGGTATAATTCAAAACATGCCTGGACTCACAAGCCATGCTTCTGGGATCTGCCTTACTTCAAAGACCTCCTTCTTCCACACAATATCGACATGATGCACACTGAAAAGTATATCGGAGAGGCTATTTTTGGTACATTGTTCGACATAGATGGGGAGACAAAGGATAATATTAAGGCTAGAGTCGATCAAGAGACACTATGTCATAGACCGTTACAAAACATGCGAGAAGGCAAAGGAAAGCAGAAGTGGTCGAAGCCAAAGGCCTGGTTCAATCTTGGAAGGCCAGCTATGAGGGAAATTATCTTGTGGGTCAAAATGCACTTGATGTTCCCCGATGGGTATGCAGCGAATCTAAAGAGGGGAGCGAGTCTTGAAAAATTCAAAATCTTTGGTCTCAAGAGTCATGATTGGCACATATGGCTAGAGCGGGTAATGCCGGTGATGTTACGTGGCTTTATTCCTGAGGATGAATGGCTAGTACTGGCGGAGCTGAGCTATTTCTTCCGTGTTCTTTGTGCGAAAGAATTGTCGCCTGGCGTGGTAGAAGACATGGAGGAGTTTGCACCGGAGTTGTTGTGCAAGTTAGAGAAGATCTTTCCACCGGGCTTCTTTAATCCAATGCAGCATTTGATTTTACATCTACCGACCGAGGCAAGATTGGGTGGGCCCGTGCAAGATCGTTGGTGCTATGCAACTAAGAGGATGCAGAAGACCCTTCGAGCTAAATGTGAAAATAAGCGTAGAATTGAAGAATCGATGGCTGAGGCATTCATTACTGAGGAGGTGGCAAACTTTGTGACAGCACACTACGAAGCCAAAAATCATCATTTGCATAATCCAGAGCCTCGGCACAATGATGGAGACCCTAAAAAAGGTGGGTCCAACCTCAGCCTATTCAAAGGGAAGCTCGCACCAGTCGGTGCTTCGAAACCAATAACGTTGGATATCGAAGAATGGCGGAACATTTCGTTGTATATCTTCAACAACCTAACAGAAGTGCGGCCGTACATCGAGTGAGTTCTCGGCACATTTTCCCGTAACTTCTAATTCATTTGAACTACTCTTATTCCCGGATATTTCAAACAGCCATTACGTCGTCAAATTCTCGGATGGAGCGGTGATCGAAAATGATTCCGTCGAAGAGTATGAGCTTCTGTCAAAGACAGGAGGCGGCTATCCCGGTTTCATCTCTTGGTTCAAACAAACGGTAATTATCAATAATGGGCCATTTCATTCTTGGTCTAATTTGCGGCTAATGCAACAACCGTTTCGTATTAAACTTGTAGGCTAATTCAGAGTCTATGGACGCCGAATTGAGACAAGTCGCTAATGGTTTTGACTATAAGGTCCGTTCATTTGAGAAATACAACATCAACGGGTATCTCTTTCGTACCTTTGGCAAAGAGCTATCTATGCCCGACCGGAAATCTACAAATTGTGGTGTCTCTGCTATCAGCGAAGGTGTTATCGAGTATTATGGAAGAGTTGAAGCAATTTATGAACTTCAATTCTATGGTGAAAACCCACCGAACGTTGTAGTCTTCAAATGTTATTGGTTCCAGCCAAAAAAGACTAGAAGGACTCATGAACATATAGGACTAGTCGAAATCAATCAAAACACCCATTTAGATGTTCCCGATGTCTATATTACGGCTCAACAGGCGACCCAAGTTTTCTATCTACCGTGGGCATGCCAAACGGATAAGAATCTGGAAGGTTGGTATGTTGTTTATGAAGTGCCGCCACATGTCAGACCACCTCTCCCAAATGAACAGGATTATGAACGTCACATTAACCCAGACACATATGATGGAGAATTCTTCCAAGAAGCACGTCTTTCCAAGAAACGTTTCAAGAACCATCGTGCTTCATCCAAGAACATGGAAGTAGACAGCGACAATGAATCCGACTCCAGCCCTGAGCCGGAACCAGAAGACCTGGAACTCGTAGAGGTTACTGATGCGGATGACCTATCAATGCTTCAACAATTAAAGGAAGGCCTTTCACAACTTCACGCCGTTGAACCCAATGAGCACGTCATTCATGAAGACATGCGTGATAGTGATGATGATGATGCATTTATTGATGATGATTATTAGTTTGTAAGATTCACAACTTAAATTATATATATTTTAATCTTTATTATTCATGTAAATATTATTATTCATGCGAGTCATTCAATTTTTTTATGTTGTACTAATTTCTTTTAATCTTTATCATGGCAGGTGTTGAAAGATGGTGGGCGCGGGTCCAGAGCGCTCGAAGGGTTCTTCCCAGGCGCCCCGCACGAGGGGTGGTACTTCCCTTCCACCCCTATCTCTCCGTAGAGAATTGGCAGATGGTCTTTTGACACCAGCCGGGGGTTCTTCTTCGTCGGCGGCATTGCCCACTGGGAGAGGTGCTGGTCGGGTAGGGAGGAAGGGGAAGGGTACAGGGAGAGGTGGTGGCCGCGGAAGATCCAGGAGGACTGTTGAGCCGTCCTCGCCACCACCACCAGCTCATTCACCCGAGCATAGGACTAGTATGGTCGACCTGTTTGCGGAGGAGGCTACGGGGACTCCGGTCCAGGAGCCTGGTGTTCACGGGCATTTGTCCCATGAGACTCCGGTCCAGGAGCAGCCTCGGGTCGAGGTGCATTCGGCCCAGGAGCAGCCGGAGGAGACTACGGTTCCGGAGGCTTCACCCGACGTGGAGAGGCCCGGATGGGAGCCTTGGCCGGATCGTACCGAGTTGCCGGATTGGACCGAGGGTCGGGGTGGCTCAGGGGGCGGGCATGAACTTACGGATAGTGAGGGCGATGTGCAGGTGGACGGGGCCACCGTGTACAAGCGTGGTAGTACACGTCTCCCGGTCGCCCCGGCTACCCGCGAGCAGAGGCCGGTGATTAAACCTGAAGGAGATAGGTAAGTACATTTACCCTTTTTTTAGCTTTTGCCTTCAAGTTTGTTCAAATATATAATGCGCTGACCTTATCATACTGTAGGGGATGGGTACACCCTCTTGGAGTCTGCAGGCCGAACTCTGTCCTTGGTGTGCTTTGCCGGACAAATTTCTCGGGGTTTGTCACGTTGCGTGGTGAGGGTCAGGTTCCTACACTAGGATTTACCTGGGAGCACTACCTGGCTACGCAGGCCCCGCCGGAGGAGATTATAGATGGTGTCTTTTGCCACACGAGGGCCGAGATGGTGATCAAGAGCTTTTGGGTAAATTATCCTTTTACAAAATCTAAAATTAACAATATACCTAATTGTTGTACTAATCGGTGTTTTCACGTTTGATTGCATACCTTCTATAGGTGTGAGGATGGATATGAGGAGGAGGCGGCCAGGGTTCTCGAGGTCGAGTGTAGGCGGTTACTACAGAATTGCGCCACGAGGCTCGGCCGCAGGCTATTCGAGATTACTACGACACGCGTGGTATTAAGAAGGAGAAGAAGGATTGTCGCGGAAAGTTTCTGAAGAAAGAGCAGTACATGAAGGTAATTACCTATTCTTAAGTCCTTCTACGTAGTTTTCTTGATTTCATTCATAGGCGTAGCGTTGACAATTATTTCTAATAACTTACAGGTGCCCCCGAGATGGTGTGCGGATAAGATGGATTGTTGGGAGGCGTTGGTTGATGAGTGGTGCACAGGCAGCTGGCGAGCCGTCCACGAGAATGCGAAGGATCGGCGTAGCCAAATGGTTGGTGTGCCACACCATCAAGGCAGCGCCAACTTACTTCAGTTTGGACGAAACTGGGTATGTGATTTGCTTCATGATTCATGCAATTCATTCTTGATGCTAATATTTTGTTCCTCTCTTTTAGGCGCATCACAATAAGACTGAGATGCCATACTTGTACGACCTTTATGGCATGGCCCATACTGCCTCGTACAAGAAGGCGAAGGCATTCTCTGAGTCTGACCTGGATGATCCCAGTAACTTCACCAACATATCATCCCACCAAAATCTCGTGGCATAAAGGGACGCGGGGAAGGCTACGAAAGGGGATGACTTAAACCCTAGCCAGGAACCTTTGGATCGAGAGCTGGTGATGATATCTGGTGGCGGGAGGCCCCATGGCTCGATAGCCATTCCAGATGGGATAATACGTTGTCCACTCACTCTTCCGGAGATCAAGGCGCGCCAGTCGAGCAGATGTCCTGAGATAACGCCTCGTCCACGGCCAGTCGAACTTGCCATCGAGGTTAGTTGTACGGACTAAGAACACTTTCATCCATTTCATTATATGTGTCACCATAGATCATTACTATGGTAACGAGGAATGGTTTTTCAGGCTGCTGTTCAGAAAGAGAGAGCGGCAAACCAGGATGCTCTTGAGAAAGAGAGATTGGCAAGCCAGGCTGCTCTTCCGGCTGCTCTTGATGAGAGGTACCAGACCACGCCACGATTGCTTGAGGAGCAGAGGGCCCGGAATGAGGCGGGTCAACGGGCCCTGTACGAGATTTTTGTGGTATGTTTTTTTTGACATTAGCCAAATCATGTGTGTAATGTCTGTTTCAATACTAACTAATACGACCCACTCTTCAGGGTCTGTGCGAGAAGAGCGGTCAAGTCCCTCCGCCGATGCCCGTCTTCTCTTCGATTAGCATGGTGAGTTTCATTATAAACTAGTATTAATAATTGAGTGTCATCATGCTAACTGAGACATTGCAAAATATCTTTTCTGCAGAATAACTCCCGAGCAGCATCGCACGACCCTTCTCTAGGGCAACCGTCTCCAAACGAAGTCGGCGCGAGCAACCGTGGTGTTTCTCCTCCTTGATGACCACTAAGGTAAGTTTCTCCTCCAAACTTAGCTTGTTTTCCTTTAAAATGAGATAATTAGCCCATTTAGCTCCAAGAAGACATAATTAGGTAATTTAGCTCCAACAAGAGGAGAAGAAATAGGAAAAATGAAAATAAAGAAGAAGAAGAAGAAGAGAAGAAGGAGAAGGAGGAGAAGGAGGAGGAGGAGGAGAAGGCCAAGGACCTTCTAGTCCTTCTCCTCCTCCTCCTTCTCCTCCTTGATTTCTTCTTCTTCTCCTCCTCCTCCTCTTTCTTCTCCTCTTTCATATTATCCTTGCTTTAATTTCCCCAACAATGACATAATTAGTCCATTTAGTTCCAAAATACCATAATAAGCTCAAAATGGCATAAGAACCTTGGTTAGCTCATTAATATTATATACTTAGCTTGTTTTCCTCTAAAATGGGATAATTAGCCCATTTAGCTCAAAAAAGACATAATTAGGTAATTTAGCTCCAACAAGAGGAGAAGAGGAGAAGAAATAGGCAAAATGAAAAGAAAGAAAGAAAGAAGAAGAAGAAGAAGAAGAAGAAGAGAAGAAGGAGAAGGAGGAGGAGGAGGAGGAGGAGAAGGCCAAGGACCTTCTATCCTTCTCCTCCTCCTCCATCTCCTCCTCCTCCTCCTTCTTCTTGATTTCTTCTTCTTCTCCTCCTCCTCCTCTTTCTTCTCCTCTTTCATATTATCCTTGCTTTAATTAACCCAACAATGACATAATTAGCCCATTTAGCTCCAAAATACCATAATAAGCTCAAAATGGCACAAGAACCTTGGTTAGCTCATGAATATTATATACTTAGTTTGTTTTCCTCTAAAATGACATAATTGGAACATTTAGCTCAAAAAAGACATAATTAGGTAATTTAGCTCCAACAAGAGGAGAAGAGGAGAAGAAATAGGCAAAATGAAAAGATAGAAGAAGAAGAAGAGAAGGAGAAGAAGAGAAGAAGGAGAAGGAGGAGGAGGAGGAGGAGGAGGAGGCCAAGGACCTTCTAGTCCTTCTCCTCCTCCTCCTTCTCCTCCTCCTCCTTCTTCTTGATTTCTTCTTCTTCTCCTCCTCCTCTTTCTTCTCCTCTTTGATATTATCCTTGCTTTAATTAACCCAACAATGACATAATTAGCCCATTTAGCTCCAAAATACCATAATAAGCTCAAAATGGCATAAGAACCTTGGTTAGCTCATGAATATTATATACTTAGCTTGTTTTCCTCTAAAATGACATAATTAGCCCATTTAGCTCAAAAAGAAGGAGAAGGAAGAAGAAGAAGAAGAAGAGAAGAAGAAGAGAAGGAGAAGGAGAAGAAGAAGGAGGAGGAGAAGAAGAGAAGAAGAAGGAGAAGGGGGAGAAGAAGGAGAAGGAGCCCTCCTTCTTCTCCTTCTTCTTCTCTCCTTCTTCTCCTCCTCCTTCTCCTTCTCCTTCCCATTCCCCTCCTCCTCCTCCTCCTCCTCCTCCTCCTCCTCCTCCTCCTCCTCCTTCTTGTTTTTCTTCTCCTTGTTCTCTTCTTGCTTCTTCTCTTTCTTCTTCAATTTAGCTTATTTGTCATATATATGTTGTTGTTCATCTTCTTCTGACTTTCTTATTCCCATTTTGCAGATTGGATGTACTACATGCATGGAAGCTGGCGTTGGAGTGCTTTAGTTTCCGTTTTTATTTGAGTTGATGAACAATGTGGAACTATATGTATATGTATATATGGATGAACAATATATGTGCAACTATATGTATGTATATATGGATGAAACTTTGTATGTGTTGGTTCTTTTGATATATGGGATGTACGTTGATGAAAAAATGGCATTGATGAGCTTTATATGTATATCATATATGTGTTGTGACCTATTTATCATATATGTGCTATGAGTTATATGTATATGTGCTGTGAAATAGAAAAAATAAAAAAAAATGTGACAATATAGGCTCTTTGCCGTCTGCCAGCTGACGGCAAAGGCCTTTGCCGTCAGCTGACCGACGGCAAAGGTGCCACGTGGCGCCCAGCTGTGCAACCTGGGCAGTAGCAGCTGGCCATATAGTCTCTTTGCTGTCAGCCTCCAGGGGGCAGACGGCAAAGAAGAGGGAACAGAGGAGGGGGGAGGAGGAGGAAGACGGCAAAGAGTGGAGAGAGGGGGGAGGGGAGGACCCGGCAGACGGCAAAGATGGACGGGGAGGCAGACGGCAAAGATGGAGGGGGAGGGGAGGGGAGGAGAAGGCAGACGGCAAAGATGGACGGGGAGGCAGACGGCAAAGATGGACGGGGAGGCAGACGGCAAAGGCTCTGTTAACCCCTAACGGAGGCAACATGTGTCTGTTGCCGTCTCAAGAGCTTTGCTGACAGCTCCTGAGGAAAGCTGATGGCAAAGAGCTTTGCCGTCCGCCTTGCGCGGGCAGACGGCAAAGAAGGTCCTATGTCGTCGTAGGTTGACGCAGAAATTTTACCGGCCGTGACAATCTTTGTCGTCTGTGGTATTGTCTTTGCCGTCCGGGATATTGTCTTTGCCGTCTGTGATGATAGACGGCAAAGAAGGTGACTCCTGTCGTGGGAGGAGGAGCACGCCAGCGAGGGTGCCGACGTCCTCGGGCCCCAACAAAGATAGAAATGGGTCTGGCTCGTCGCCGCCTACCTGCTGGTGGTCGGAACAACAACGGAGAGGCACATCTTCACCGGTGACGAGGAGGCCCCGGCGGAGGAGTTTCGGGAGGTCGTTGAGAGGGTAGCTAGGGGCACAGATATGCTTGGGAAAGTTGGGGGAAAGCTTCCTGAGGTCAAGGGGAGTGGTTTGGTGGCTCGAGGGACGCAGGACCCGTCGTGTAGCCGGAGATTGATCGGAGCTCCGAGGCGGAGGAGCCTCGGTCGATCTCGAGCACCGGGGCTCTGCTGGTTTGCTGGGGTGTCTAGGGAGGTGCTAGTGGTTGTGGCGAAGCTGTCTGAGGGGTGCTGGAGCGAGTGGGGGGGCTATTGATAGGCCCGCGACGGTGAGCCGATGCGGGAGCGCCGGTGACTCATCGTGGCATGCATTTGGGTGCAGAGAGGAGCTGGGGTCGAAACCACGGTCTCAGAACGTGGTTTTGTACTGCTAGAACCATCTGCAACAGAGGGAGAGAGAGGGGAGTCAAGCATCTGTGGCCGAGCAACTTTGGCCGGTATTGGTGCGCGTGGGCACGCGTCGCACAAGCTTTGGCGTGGGAGAGGAGGGGCCAAGATGGTCGCTCCATCCAGAGGGGTTGTCGGGGAAGAGTTTGGACACCTCGGGGGAGGCTGGAACTGGCCGAGAGCGTCGCCCCCACCTCGGCGGCTTCCTCTAGCGCGCCCAGAGCGCAGTTTTGGCATGCCACAGCATGCTGGTGCGCTCTGAGGTGCTTTGGACGTGTCTATCATGTCCTGGGCACTGGCTGGGATGAGGTTAGCCGTTGAAGTCCCGTGGGAGCTTCGGCTGGTCAAGGGACACAAGAGAAACAGGTGCTGTCAGCTTTGAGCTGAAGCTTAGATTGGGGTTTTTGGCATTTCTACTTTGAAACAGAGATGGGCCAGTCGTCTAGGGCTGGGCATTGATACTGGCCACCTAATCTGAGAGTTTGGAGAAAAGGGGTTGGGTTTAGCTATGGCTAAGGGGGCTTTTACCCATCTGTCAAAAGGTGCTCGACAGTGGTTTGGGGTAATTGCACCTCACCATTGGTGTTGCAACTTAACATGTTTAGGTTTGGTGCTAAAACATGGGGTTTCACCAAGTTTGAGCAACATTGGACAAGTTTTGCTTTGTAAACTTGAAAACCACCATTTGACCAGATCTGTCCCTTCCAAAGAGAGTGTGGGTAAATTTAGTCCCACAAATCCCATTTTTGGTGTGGAACCCTTATTTGAGGTATTAGTCACTCCTATGAAGTTTCAACATCATTGGACAAACTTTGCTATGTAGAGTTGCTCTAACTTCAATCTGCACAGAAGGGGTTTTCTTGTTATTTGGGGTCCTTAATCACCTTGGATCAAAGTGACACTTTATGTGGACACCAAATATTGGTTAGGGATACCACTGGAACTTTCTAGGATTTTATTGAGAATATTTCCTTTGGAAATATTTCAAAAGATAAAAACAAACAGAAATGGTTTTCAGGGTTTTACTCAAAAAATTATAATATAAATAGGGGTTAAAAGTATTTTCTATGGAAAATATATGTTCTTCTGATCATCTCCAAATTTAATCAGATTTTTCTAAGGTAGAAAAGTATTTTTCCATGTAGGAATACCATTTCTGGCCTCAGAAATGGACAGGCAAATAAATTAAGAAAACAATTCACAAAATAATTATTTTGTTGTTTTGGAGCACTAGAATAAAGTTAAAATCACATCACCAACTTTGGGTAGGAACACTCCTTGCCATCAAGGGCATGTAGTGCAACTCAAAGTAGGGTTTTACCTTAATCAGAATCAGGAAAAGGTTTTGGAAACAATTCAATATTGTGAAATGGGGTTTTTATCATCACATGATCAAACACATAAGCATAAATGACAACCATGGCACTCCGAACATTAATTTAGAAAAAGTTTTAACAAGCTCAGATTTTTGCATTACAAAGAAAGTGGTAGTGAAAACAGGGTGTGACATCTCCGCTGCTAGTTATGTTGGATAATTTCCCTTCTTGTCCCTACCTATGTAAGACTTGGACGTAACGACCTTTATTTGTGTAAGAAGGTATGTATTGATGTAAGACTCTTGTTATACAGCTTCTGTGTGTTCAGTGAGCATTGATCTCTGGGATCACTGTACATGTCCATTTGGTAATCACGACTTATGAGTCGGGGTACCCACAAAAAAAACCTTTGCTTTCTATGAAAACTTAGAAGAGGTAAGAAATATAGAGGTTTTGAAACCGATTTTGAAGGGTCTAGAAAATAGTTTTGGCCTAAGTAATGTCCATTCTAACTAAGGGCTTCCTACAATCAGGATGGCTGTGGTACCAACTCTATGGTGACCCCGACTCATAAGTCGTGATCACCGGATATACATCTATAATGATTCCAGAGATCAATGCTCATTGAACATAGAGAAACTAAATAACAAGAGTCTTACATCCGTTACGTATCGCCTTACTCGAATATGGCCTTTGTGGCCAAATCTTCATATATTTGGAGCAGAAATCTTCAATGATAGTGTGAACCCGTGCCATCTGCCTTCACCCTACACACATTCTGAGTAGGAAGCGTCCTAGATCGCACGTACATCACCAAGGTATTATTCATCATATCTTGTTATTGCGTGCCTGGACAATAAAATAATCAGTGGCAAGCCAATGAGTACTTTGAATGTAATCGCAAACAACCCCGGTTTGGAACAAGGAAATAACAATTCATGATATAGAACTAAGTAGATAAGTTATAGAAAGCTAATTTTTAGTGCAATGACATGTTCAAATCAACTTGTAAAGCATACATCAACAGGTTGTAGATATCCACACGAATGAGTAACAGATATCATCTAAGCAGGGGTTGAACATGTCATCTTCATTCATCATGTCAAGTCATCAAACTTAGCTCAAGTATCATCTTTATCACACACACACCAAGTCTGTGAAAACATCGGACGTAGTTTAAGCAGCACACCAAATGGTCCTTGACCATGGACATGGCTATTCAAAGACATGGTCAAACTGTAGAGGTTGTGCATTGTAGAGGTTGCACGTTGTACCCACAAGACTCGAGGAACTTCCGTGTCATCCATGACTCGCGGTATATTACATACCAGAGGTAAGCAACCAAACAATGTCTTTCCCCTGGCGACACTAAACAAAGAGTCCCTTGTTGGCCCACATCCTCAAGATGTATGTCATATGAGACTCTCTCAAGATCGTAACATCCCTGAGGGGACACAACGGTGTGCCCGGTGTCTGTGAAAACAGACCATCGTCGCTCTACTAGGCATGACACAATATCGAGAGAGTGACTCGGCTCCCCCGCCACTAGTAATGCGGGCTCTTTGGTAGCATCGACAAGGTAATAAAAAAGCCCCATCCCATAAATGGGTATCATGGTAGCACATGTAAGGTTGGGACGATTGAAAAATCTTAAATCTCTCCATTTTCATAAACACACACATAGAACTTGTCTTGGTACACCACTTCTTTCTCAAGTGGCTACTATCTCAACATCTTCTGCCTCGGGGAATAGGGGCACCCGATGGGTTTTTTGAAAAGTCTTTTAAATTATTTCTTTTCCGTCACCATGCATAATCCCATCCAATTCGCGTAGCATCTACATACCATCCTAACTACTTCCCATCCGCACAACCCTCATAGGAATGTAGGGTCAACCTCACTACAAGTATCAACGAGGAGTTATCAGAGACACCCACCAAGGTGGCCACCAATTCAACATGATTAAATGCAACATAATGAAGTGTTGTATTCCATGCATAAAATAGTTTCGTAGACATGGTCAAAGGGCTGCTTGCCTGGTTCAGCAAAGTTTTCGAGGTCTCACGAGCTTCTAGTCTCACTCTGACCACTTCATCTACTTCATCAACTATCGTCACAAACAACCACAATAAGCAACATTACAAGCAGAAAATAAAGTGTTCTATATATAGGAGTTTTATTTTTCTTGGACAACTCTAGTATCAAGAAAAATACTAAAGTTCTTCTAATGGATTTGGATCAGTGGAGATTTTTTTCTTAGTGGAAATGGAGGAACTGATGATCCTATAAGAAGTCTATAGAAAATATTTTTGTAAAAATTAGTGGGGCACTCATTAAATAGGACATAATTTTAGAAACATTTAGGAAGTGGTTTCACTAGTTTTGGGGTTGGGATGAATTTCTTAGAGATTTTCTAAGATGGAATAAATGGGAATGGGGCTATTTATTTGGTCCAACTAAATTATTGCATAGGAAAATGTTCACCAAGGCTAGAATAAAAAGGAAGATTTTTGGAGTCTCTCGAAGTTTGAATCACTCCGTTTGAAGTTGATTTTAATCCCGTGGAAATTTTATGTAGGTGGCCTTAAGAAGGTTCAACTTTGAATTTAAATTTGAACAATATATAAAAGTTCTTTGGAAAAAATTGCAATGCATATATTTGGATAGGATTTGATTTTAGAGTCCATCAGAAATTTGAATCATCAAATTTAAAGTTTCCTAGAATTTATTGTGAATTATATAAGCTCACTCAAAAAATAAAATGGTAAAAAATGAAATTACACAAATGGGCCTAAGCTATGCTTTGTGTATAACTTAGCGTCGTAGTCCACTCGACGGGCCGAGCTGCTCGACCACATGCGCAAAACCGTTGACATCGAAAGCGTACTCTTTGGAGTGCGCCTCCTTTACAAGAAGCCAAGAGATGGCGGGGGCATCTCCCCATAAATAAGGTGGCCCCGGGGCTTCGGCCATTGACCAGCGGGCCCTGCTGGCAGATCTCTCTCCTTCCTCCCATCCATGCCAGGTAGAGACAGGGGAGCAGAGGCCGAGCGTGTTCTGGGGTCACCCCGGTGGCACAGGTCGCCTCCGGTGACGCCCGGGTGACTAGCGGGTTCAGGACGTCGTGCCGCACCCATCCATGGTATGCACTGATGCCGAGGTCCACTAGAGCATCAGTGGTGACAAGAAGACCGAAGGGCGACGATGGCAACCTCGGGCAAGGCGGTAAGGTCGACGGGATAAGGAGTGGGGGTGGAGGGGAGGCCCATGGCGGTCGCCCAGGTTCTCTGGAGTGGATAGGAGGGAGAAAGAGACGTCGGGAGCTCCAATTTGAGTGGAGGCCACGGCGACAATGTCGGCAACAGGAGGAGGAAGCCACGAGAGGGCAGGGAACTTGGTCCAGGGACTCTGCAGGAGAGAGGTGGAGCGAAAGGAGCCGAGAGGGGGATCGACGGAGGCTTTAAGTAGCTACTTCACCGATGCACCATAGGCCACGTCCGCGTGCGAGGTCGCCCATTGGCGCTCTCGGGTGGCCGATGCGCCGGCGAGGGGAGGCCAGAAGAGGGAGAGAGAGGAGGGGGTGAGGTCATGCCCTGTCCCAGATTTCGAGAGGCATCGACTGGCGCAACGGGAGATCCTGAGGTGGTCACTGGCGTGGCATCAATGCTTGAGTGTACTACAACATGCTCCAGAGAGGGCTTTTGGCCAGCATGGGCATGCCTACACGTGCTCTGGCATGGCCTTGAGTCCTAGGTGCGTTCAAGATTTTCCACTAGCACATGGGGCTTCTCGAGATGCTCTTTGGATGCTTAGGGATGTAGGGATATGGTAGAAGTAAAAGGAGGAGGGGTAAAATCTACTCCTTGGACTGTCCAGGGGTGAAATGAGGGTTTTACTCCTCCAATAGTTGATCTATCAACCTCAAACTCTTCCTGGAGGTAGAAGGGCACTACTAGAAGGTGTGGAAGAAATTTGGGCTCAGGGGAGCACTTTTGGTCCTCCAAACATTAAGCAAAAAGAACTGGTAGAAAGTGTTTGATGGGTGTGCAAGCTAGCTAAACGATTCCACTTGCTATGAAACTTAACAGGAGTGAAACATGTGTAGAAATGAGGTTGATCACCAACTTTGAGATTATCTGGTGAAAGTTGCTAGTGCAAACTTGAAAAACATTATAAATGGGAAAAATGGTTTTCTCTAAATCTATTTATGCAAATTCATTCCCCCTAATGCACCACTTGGTGTGGTGGCATTATTTGAGGATTAGAGCATGCCCAAAAGGTTTGGGACCAAATGGGCACACTTGACAATGCAAAATTTCCCAATTGAAGAAAAGAAGCATAGATGGGTTTGAGGGATTTGGACAAGTGGACATGTTCTCCTTGATGCACCACTTGGCGTGGATGCATTATTAGGGTATTCGAACATGTCCACAAAGTTTGGGAGCAAATGGAGACATTTGGCAATGTAGAGTTGCTCAAATTTGGTTCTAGGCATACAGGGTTTTGGAATATTTTGGTGGCTCAAAACAATTAGGATTGAGATGAAACTTGGCAATATCGTCACATATATCATGTGTGATTTGCTAGAATTTTACACGAACTATTTGAGAATTTTTTATTAGAAATATTTCAAATACTTGAAATACACATAAAGGTTTCGAAGGGTTTTGTCCAACATTTTGAACATCGCCATGTGTTTAAACTCTTATATATGGACAATATATGTCCATCGAGTTTCCCTAAATTTTCTCAAATATGTTTTAAGCATAAAAATAATTTTCCCCTATAGAAGACCATATCTGACCTCAAAAAAAGGTATTTAGATAAAATAGGAAAATAAATCTTGAAATAGATTTTTTTGGTTTCGGGAAGTCTTTTTAATAATAGGGTCCAAATGAAATATTTATGGCAAAAAATCTTCCCTAATTTGAGGACTTGTAGTACAAACCTCAATTGAGGGGGTTTTGAAAAGCTAAATTAAATAAATGCTTTTTGGCCAAAATAGTGTTTGCTAAAAATAGTTTTAGGTCCTATACACATTGTATGGTGATTGGGCAAAGATTTGGAGCAAGGAAATGAGTCTTGAGAGAAGGAGAATTTTTTTGTGATTTAAAACACAATCAAACTGGCAAGCTAATAGTAATTAGTTCAAGCATCACATCACACAGAAAAAGTTTTAGTTGCCCCTATTTTTTGAGTTATTTTAACTTAGTCGGGAGAGGCAAAACACTGAGTGTGACAGACTTTCCCCGTACTCTTCGGCTTAGTGGGACACGTGGAAAGCATGCAACACGTGTGATAACCCATTATCTCTGATCTGTTGTGCGAGGCGCGGGAATTTTGGCATTTTGGGCGGTAGAAAGATAAGTGTGAAAAATGTTTTAACTTCTTGGTTGGATTTGTCTTTGGCAGACAAGGATGCTGCAAAGACAATCAACGCATGTCTACTAGAATGCATACGGCTCGAATTGAACAGTGTTAGGAGAGCTAAGCATAGATTAGGTGTAAGGGTCCGATCACATTTGCCTAGATAAAAGTTGAAGATTTAGCTATAGGCAAGATGTTGTAGAGGACAAAACTCCATAGTGTCTCATATGACATACTCAAATGAAAAGTGTTCAAGTTCGAAGACAAACACCAAATTCGAATATAAATTCAAATCTCTGAAGACATGGATGAAAATACAAAGATAAAAGCAATGTCTTCACGAGGGGTGGTGGCGTTGCCCACCGGACAAGATTGTTTGACACAAACACAACGCACAATTATTGTGGAGCTCTTAAATCATATTGTTCATTAATGTATTCATACTTGGAGTATATGACTTCACGAGTTGAAGACGAAGGTTACTTCGTGTGTTGTGCATCAAAGTCATCTACGTGCATAAGCGTTAGGATGTGTGTCCATTTACTCGGCATTTAAGGACTCTAAGATATTTAGCTTACACCACATCTTGCAAAACCTCTTCTCATCCAAAGGATTCGTGAAGATATCAGCCAATTGCTCTTCTGACTTCATAGATTCAATGACAATGTCGCCCTTCAGCATATCATCACGAAGAAAATGATGTCATATCTCAATGTGCTTTGTCTCCGAGTGTTGTATTAGTTGTAGGCGATCTTGATAGCACTCTCATTGTTGCAGTAAAGAGATACTTTGTTCTCTTTAATGTCATTGCCCTTGAGAGTTTGCTTCATCCAGAGAAGTTGCGTACAACACGCTCCACCATCAATATATTTAGCTTTAGGAGTGGAGAGTGAGATGCAGTTTTGCTTCTTCGAAGACCAACAGACCAGTGATCGTCCAAGAAAGTGACAAGTGACTAATGTAGACTTGCGATCCTCTCTGTCACCAGCAAAATCTAAGTCTGATTAGCCAATGAGATCAAAATTGGAGCCCTTTGGATACCATAATCCTTGCGTTAGGGCGTGAGCCAAATATCAAAGTATTCACTTCACTGTGAGGTGATGCAACTCCTTTGGTGCCACTTACAATTGGGCACACATGCAAACACTAAGCATTATATCTGGCCTAGATGCACATATGTACAATAAAGAGCCAATCATGGAGCAATATACCTTCTAATCGAATTCTTTACCACTTTCATCAGTGTAGAGGTGGATGTTTGTTGGCATTGGCGTCTTATAGCCTTTACAATCTTGCATGCCAAACTTCTCGAGGCGGTTCTTCAAGTACTTCTCCTATGATATGAAGATCCCATTTGGTTGTTATCGAATCTGAAGCCCTAGGAACTTAATGTAAAGTTAAAGATGTGGCTCTTTCCTTATTTGGGGACGAGGCCTCAAAAGGGGAAAGGGGCGCATCTAAGCAGTATGCAAGAGCGGTAAACATAGCAATACATACAAGAGGGATGAGTAATAAGATTTGATTTACACTCGCCACAAATTAAGTTACAAGATCCACGGTACATTTATTCAAATCATTCAGAAGGCAGGGTCACACTATGGACAAGATAGACAACAAAAGCAATGTTCCTCCCTCACTAGGCCCACGATCACGACCAAGGACCTCTAGTCGTCGGGGTACGTCACATACATACAGCCACTGTCCTCGTCAAACTCCCACTTCAACTGAGTAGCCTTGAAAATGTATGGATCTGCTTCACCTGTACCTGTGGGGTGGACGTAGTAATCTGTGAGCCACAAGGACTTAGCAATCTCATGACCATGATAGCAACTTTAACTAAGTCATTGGGTAAGGATGGGGTATGTGTTTGAGTTTACATCACTACTAAGCATTTATGGTGGCTAACTTACGATAACATGAAGTAATTTGAGTGGTCTACGGTTGACGCTCGTGAACTAAGAATAATCAATAAGTGATACTGAGCACCAACTTACGTCAGTCATAACCCCACTGTGTTCTCGATAAGAGAGGAGCTCTGAGCGAAACAGTCACGGTTATGCACACAGTTGGCAGGTTTTATTTTAAGTTATTTCAAGTTATCTAGAACCGGATGTTAAACAAAGTTTCCATGTTTGTCACATAACAACGGGCACGGCTTTCCGAAAGATTTAACCTTGCAGGGGTGCTACAACTCATGCCACTTGAGCAAACTTTAAGGAGCAACATAACTATGTGAACCATCAACACAAGAGGGGAAGAAAATTCTAGCATATGAATCTGCAACAACTTCTTAGCTACTTAATAGCTAAGTATCCAATCATCTACAAGACTATCATGGCAAACAAAATTACCAACTCCTAGTACCCACAAAATTCTAGCACTTTCCTGTTGACACAAACTCCAAAGCATGCACAGAATAAATACACAAAATTCACAAAATGTCACCTCATCACAAAATAGCATTTTTGCAAACTTGCTCAAAAGTGAAATCCAACACCACCATTGGATTCCTTGGGAAATTCTTCCCCAAAATCATATATCACAGTCATATATGCACATGAATAAAACTAACAAAAAAAATAGAAAATAACAATCACCCTAAAATGCATATGACTTATATGTCACATCAAACCCAAAAATAGAACATGCTATTTCTGTCAATTTCCAATTCTGGACACTTTCCTAAATTGGAGATTCCAACACACCATAATAACAACACAAAAAACAACTAGTAGGGGGGGTCCCACTGGTTATATACACCAGGGCCCCAAGAGTGTGGCATGTGGGCCCTGTGGCCCACTTTCAGTGACTCTACACATGAATGCACAGAGGGGTTAAAAAAGGGACTCGCGGGAATTCAAACCCACAACCCCCTAGGCTACGGAAAGAGGTGCTAACCACTAGGCTACCACTGGGGGCTAAACAGAGATATACTCTGTCTACACCCTGGCGCAATAGAAGAAAGAATAAAAAGGGGGGTTTATGCGCGCGTAGGGTGGGGTATCAAACCCGCGTCACTGCGGTGGTGCACTGGCTCTATTGCCACTCGCTATAGCTCGGCTACCTAACATATATGGGATGCAGGCTAGCTAACGTAACAGAGCCCCTCTTTGCCTTCCTACGGTAGAGGCGCTCACCGGTGACGACGAGTCCACGGTGAGGGTGATGCGCAGCCACTACTGCTGGCACTATGTTGCTACTGTGATTGCTGCAATATTGTTGCTGCTGCGTTGCATCTCAGCTAAGCCGGGACCTATTGTTGCCGCTATTGTGATGCCGCTGCTACTGCTACTGCACGACGGCGAAACAATAGAGATGACGCGCTACACTGAAACGGAGGCGACCAAAAGGGACGGCGGATGCGGCTGCTTACACAGGGGGACGCGTCGTAGATCACACGATGGCGATGGGGACGACAACCTGCTACTGCTGCTCCCGTTGCTGCCTGCCAGAGGTGGAGACGAAGGGGGCGATGGGGAAGATGCGCTAACGAGGATCTTGGCATCTCCACTCCACGGAAATGGAACCGCCTGGGGACGGCGGAGCTCCTGGCACCGATGGCGATGACGCAGAGGCACCCTAGGCCGCCGGCGACGACGACCACACCACAACCATGGCGGATCTGCTCTGTTTCTGCTCGAAACAGAGGAGAGGGAGAAGAAGGGAGAAAGTGGCGGCGGCGAGGAGGAACCCTAGGAGAGGGTGCGAACGCCGAGGGGTTAAATAGGCAAGGGGCGACGCGAGTGCCTTGCCACCGTGGCCATGGCGGGGGCCCTTCTTGCCCTGTGTGTGAGAGGGAGCTGGAAATGGGAGAGACGCGCTCGATCGCTGGCAGGTGGGCCGCACGGTGTCAAACTGGAAAGGGGAACGCATGGGGAGGCTGCGGGCTGCTGCTAGGCTGGTTGCGTGAGGGATGGGAGAGGGAGAGGCCGAGGTAGGCTGGGCCACTGCTATCTTGTTGCTTTCCTCTCAAAAAATAAAACAGACCGGAATCGTATTTGTTTTTAAAACTGTTGCAACTAAATTCAAACCCCCCTTAGTTCGAAAAGAGGTGGAGGAAAAGTCATATTTTTGAACTCCCAAAAATGGCCTCTGTTTTATAAAAATAGAATTGAGATTTTTATAGGCAGCAAAATAAATACCTTTAAATAGCATAAAGCACTGGTTTAAAACAAAATCACCTGAAGAAAACCCCACAAAAGCTAAGTAACACACTCACAATTTCTAACAGGTTTTAGGAGTAGATCCAACATTTTTATTTTGCGTAATAGAGACTTTCATCACAACTCCAAATAAAATTGGAAAAGAGGTTTTTCCTAGTTTAAAGAAACCAAGGGATTGCATGGTTTGAGATTAAAACAAAGGTTTTGCAAGTAGATCTAGGAGTCCCTCACCACTTGCACACACTTCACCAAAACTCACATAGCACATCACACACCAAACAAGCAAGATGAACGGCAAGACAAAATGTTGAGATGATATGATGCCATGATCCAAAAAATAGGAAAGCAAAACTCATCTCATTTCAACCACAACATTCCAAGTTCGAAGGTTCCATACATGGAAAGGTTACATAAAAGGAAAGGGGTGCACTGGGGCTATTACAACTCTCCCACACTACAAGAGGATCTCGACCCAAGATCTAGGACTGGAAGAACTCTAGGAATTCGGAACGGAGGAGGTCCTCGCATTCCCAAGTGGCTTCTTTGTCAGAATGATGTGGCCATTAAAGTTTGAGGGACTTGATAGACTTGTTGCGGGTCTTGCGCTCAGTCTCTTCAAGAATTGCAACTCGATGCTCATGGTAGTTGAGGTTTGGCTGGAGATCAATATCTTGGAGGTCAATTATGCGCTCGGGGGTCTTGCAACACCTCCGGAGCTGAGAGACGTGAAACACATCATGCACATTGAAGAAATTGTATGGAAGCTCTAACTGATAAGCAAGATGACCTCTCTTGCCCACAACTTTGAAAGAACCAACAAAGCGAGGAGCAAGCTTTCCTTTGATGCCAAAGCGATGAGTGCCCTGCATGGGAGACACTTTGAGATACAGAAAATCATCAAGATGAAAAGTCATGTCATGTTGCTTGCTATCGTAGTAGCTCTTCTGAAGGGATTGGGCTATTTTGAGATTACACTGAATGACATGGTACATATCTTCTGCTTCAGCGATCATGTCATTCCTAGGAATTTGACACTCACAAGTCTTAGACCAATTGAGCGGGGTACGACACTTCCTGCCATATAGAATCTCAAATGGGGCCTTGTCTGAGCTTGCTTGAAAGTTGTTGTTGTATGAGAACTAGGCAAATGGAAGGCAGTCTTCCCACTTCATGACAATAGAAATCACACAAGCTTTGAGCATATCTTCAAGGATTTGATTGACTCTCTCTCCACTTGACCACTTGTCTGAGGATGGAAGGCAATACTGAAACAGACATTAGTGCCCATCGCAGTCCGAAAGGGATCCCAAAACTTGGAAGTAAAGATGCTTCCATGATCCGAAGAAATGACAAGGCGGTCCTCGAAGAACAAGGTATCTTTGTTATCAACATGGAAGCACTTATATTTTGGAATGCTCTTTGCTAAGCCAATCATCACTTCCTTCACTATAGCATCAAGAAGTTGAGCTTGGCGGACTTGGTCTTCCAAGGTAGGAGAAATGTGGAGATTAGCAAGAGATCCGTGAGGTACTATTTCAAGTTTGAGCTTCCTGAAATATTCACAAATATCAGGCTGAATTGGCTTCAGAATGAGACTGTTGCAGTAAGCCTTTCTGCTCAAAGCATCTACAATCACATTTTCTTTGCCTGGAGTAAAGTCAATGCTTGGATTATAATCTTGGATCATCTCCACCCAACGAGTTTAACGAATATTGAGATTAGGTTGAGTGAAGATGTAATTGAGACTCTTGTGATCGATGTAGACTTCAACCTGTCTTCCCAACAAGAGGTGTCTCCAAGTCATCAAAGCATGGACCACTACTGCCAACTCGTGATCATGAGTGGGTATTTTTTGTCACTTGGCTTCAACTGCCTCGAGGTATAAGCTACCACCTTCTTATCTTGCATCAGAACTGCACCAAGATCTTGGAGAGAGACATCAGAGAACACATGGAAAGGCTTGGAATCATCAGGAGGATTCAGAACTGGAGTTGAGGTGAGCTTCTCCATGTGTGTATTGAATCTCAATTCACACTGTGGGGGACTAGACATAGTTCACGCTCTTTTGAAGAAGGTTGGACAGAGGCTTAGCAATCTTGGAGAAGTTCTCAACGAACCTTCTGCAATAGCTTGCAAGCCCGAGAAAGCTTCGAAGCTACTTCATATTCTGAGGAGTCTCCCACTGAACAATGGCCTGAACCATTACAGGATCCACCTTGATGCCCTCGGCACAGATGATGTGTCCAAGTTACACCACTTCCTTGAGCCAGAATTCACATTTTTAAAACTTCGCATAGAACTTATGCTCTCTTATCTTATCAAGCACAAGCTGGAGATGTTCTTCATGCTCTTCCTTAGTTTCAAAAAAGACCAGAATATCATCAAGATACACCAAGACAAACTCATTCTTGAAGGTAGAGAAGATATAATTCATCATCCGGGATAAAGTCCGAGGAGCATTGGCGAGACCAAAAGACATCACTGTGTACTCATAAGAGCCAAAGCTTGTTCTGAAAGCAGTCTTTGAAATATCTTCTTTGCGAATGTGGATCTGATGATAGCCCATCCGAAGATCAAGCTTAGAGAAAAGCTTGGACCCTTTCAATTGCTCGAACAATTCATTTATGTTGGGAAGTGGATACTTGTTCCTGATGGTCTTCTTGTTCAACGGACGGTCATAGACACAAAGTCGGTCTGTGCCATCCTGCTTCTTGACAAACAGACCACCACAACCCCAAGGAGAAGAACTTGGTCTAATCTTACCCAGACGTTCTTGCTCATCAAGCTGGTTCTGCAACTCTTTCAGCTCTTCGGGACCAAGCTTATAAGGATGCTTGCAGACCGGTTCAGTTCCAAGCTCGAGTTCAATCACGAACTCTACTGGCTGATGAGGAGGCATTCCCGGCAATTATTGTGGAAAAGCATCTTCATAGTCATAGACAACCAGAACTTGAGAAATGGTTGAGATTTCACCCTTCTCTTTGAGAGAAAAGAGACGAATCGTGTCATCGTGAGCTGCAAAAATGATCACGTCCTCTGAAGGATGAGTAAACTTGACTTCTTTGGCTTCACAATCAACAAAAGCTTTGTTCATCGCCAGAAAATCCATACCCATAATGAGATCAATATCGGAATTGCCAAGAACAATTGGAGAAGCCTGAAAGGAATAATTGCCGATCCGGAACCACCATACTAGAATTCATGATCTTATCGGGAGACAAGACTGACATAGGTTTAAGAAAGTCACAAGTTAAGAACCCATGATTAAATGAGAAAGGCCTTGAAATGAATGAATGTGCTACACCACAGTCAAATAAAACCTTTGCACGAATAGAATTAACTGAGAGATTACCCATGATCACATCTCATGGGTCCTATGCTTCAGCTGCTTTCACCATGTTCACCCTTGCAAACTTCGGATTATGCTTGACCATTGCATTGCTTGGAGGCCTGATTGGTGGAGGAGGTGGAAGATGCCATTGATGGGTACACTTGTTTGACTAATGACCCTTCTGACCACAATTGTCACAAGTCACCTCTAACAACGGACGAAATTGAGCTTGAGGATTTCTTGGCTTCGCCTGCTGAAACTTCTGCTGGAAAGTTGGGTTGGGTGGGTGGGAAGAGCCAAGACCACCAGACTGCTTGAACTGCTGAGGCTACCGAGGAGGAGGAGAAACCCAACATTTCCGCTGCTTTGGAATAATCTGAGCTGGGGATGAGGAAGAATTGTAGTCCGTGAAACGCTTCCTTGAGTTTTCAACCTTGAGGAAAGCTGACTTGGCTCTGAGAGCCAAGTTGTAGAACTGGTCGAACTCAGTAGGATCGTGCAATGCCAGGGCCAGCTGCAACTCTTCTTTGAGACCACCACGGAACTGATAAATCTCGCTCTTCTCATCTGGAACGTCTTCTTGGCATATCGTGCAAGGTTCTGGAACTGGACGTTGTAATCATACACAGAAGAATTCCCTTGCTTCAAGCGCCTGAACTTCTCACGCATTCTTCCACAAAGCTAGCTGGAACGTAATGCGCCCTGAAGTCTCGGCAGAAATCATCCCAACTGATCACTCTGTTGCCTCTGGAATCCCTCAATTGCTGCCACAATTCTGTTGCCTCACCCTTCAGCTGGAAGGTCGCAAATCTGACAAAGTCCTTGTGTTTGGCATTACTGCACTCAAAGTGTTTGTCCATGTCATGGATCCATTCATCCGCATCGAACGGCTTGTCACAAGAGGTGAAGGACTTCAGCTGATTTGCTAGAAATTGATTCGGAGAAGCATACTGCTGACCACCATCGTTGAAATTACCCTTCTGGCCTTGATTCCTTTCTTGCAATAACAGGAGCAACATGTGAGTGTTTGCATTTGTCGCAGTCATCACAGCTTGCCATGCCTCATGAGGAGGAGGCGGTGATGGAGGGGGTGGTGGGGGGGGGGGGGGTTTGACTGCTCAGCCTCATGACCCGGATTCTGGTGAGTTGATGGAGCTATCCTAGAGATGGACAACAACATTAGACAAGAGATGAAAGTTTAAAGATGAAGTTGAATCAATGGAAAGAAATATGTCAACAAGAATTCTTAGCACTTGCACTCAAACTAGAATTAGTAAGAATGCTTCCACAGAATTATTGTCGACAACATCTGATTCAAAAGCCACTTGCAATCGTCAAGTATGGGTTAGAATTCCTCAGAACAAATGTATATACCGCATACATCTGATGAAAGAATTTCCTAACTTACTAATGGAATTCCCACCTAAGAACTTCTGAAACCTTTCTTGATTGTGCAATCCAATTGCGGGTCCAGGAACGTACTCGGTGTAATCAGCTACACCTTTCCTGCAACTTTTCAGAACACAACCGAGAAGATCTGCAAATTCATCTATCTCAGATCCTCGAAAACACAATGATACATAGTATGGCAGTACATCCTAACACTCTCACTAGTACTGGGGATGCCGGCCTATCTCACCACTACTAGTATTGAAGCAACTTCGAACATCCTCCGTTCTTAGATAATAAGAAATCTGAACAATAACGCTGTGCCCAATAATCCCCTGGAGCTCAACTCCCCGGAAGAAATCAAGTCGGATAGGAGGCACCAAGACAGAACTCCGTCACATCGGTATCATATAGATACCAAAATATTTGTGTCATCCTATGAACAGTTTGAGCGAGAAGAGGAATAGTATGAATATTTCCTAAGTCGTGAACCTCACCAGAGCAAGGAAGAGGAATAGAAAGAAACCTACTCTCCGATATAACTAAGACTCAAAATAGTTTTTCCCTAGACTCGACTCGGCCAAGTTCGATCAACCAAAGGCTCATATGGTCGTAAGGCTCTGATTACCAACTTGTAACATCCAAGATGGTGCTCTTTCCTTATTTTGGGGCGAGACCTCAAAAACAGGAAAGCGGCGCATCTAAGCATTTCGCAAGAACGGTAAACATTGCAATACATACAAGTGGGATGAGTAATAAGATTTGGCTTACACTCACCACATATTAAGTTACAAGATCCACACTACATTTATTCAAATCATTCAGAAGGCAGGGTCCAACTACGGACAAGATAAACAGCAAAATCAATGTTCCCGCCTCACTAGGCCCACGATCACGACCAAGGATCTCTAGTCATCGGGGTACGTCACGTACATACGGCCGCTGTCCTCGTCAAACTCCCACTTCAGCTGAGTAGCCTCGAAAACATATGGATCTGCTTCACATGTACCTGTGGGGTGGTTGTAGTAATCAGTGTGCCACAAGGACTTAGCAATCTCATGACCGTGATAGAGAGTCTAACTAATTCATTGGGTAAGGATGGGCGTATGTGTTTGAGTTTGCAGAAGCACTAAGCATTTATGGTGGCTAACTTACGATAACATGAAGTAATTTGAGTGGTCTACGCTTAACGGTCGTGAACTAAGAATAATCATGAACATCTACTTACATCAGTCATAAACCCACCGTGTTCTCGATCAGAGAAGGAGCTCTGAAGGAAACAATCAAGGTTACACACACAGTTGGTAGGTTTTGATTTAAGTTATTTCAAGTTGTCTAGAACCGTATGTTAAACAAAATTTCCATGTTTGCCACATAACCGTGGCCATGGCTATCCGAAAGATTTAACCTTGCAGGGTTGCTCCAACTAATCCATCACAAATTACCACAAGCTGCATAGAAAGCCTCGATCATGGAACTCGTGATCTCCTCGGGTTCCTTAGTGGAAAACCTCAACTGTGAGAAAAACCCAAAGCATCACCGGAATCCCGATGCATAAGATATATCGTTAAGTTAAGAACAAGTGCAGCAAGACCACCCGGTGTGTCTATGCATAATGGATGATAGCCAAAAGACTCGAGTTGCCCCGAGGTGGCACCACCGACTGCTAGGTGGGTGGACCAACACTCATGAGGAGCACTGGCCCAGGGGTTGATTAATTTCCCTCGGGGTAGCTATTCCATGTGCTTTTTATTAGTTATTTGGCAAATTTAAAACCAATGATGGGTCTTGCCACACAAGTCGCACGACTAAACGATTTATTAAGGGGGTCCCCATAACAAGCCTGAGCGTGTTAGGAGCGCTCAATTATGGAATAAAACACGAGTAGCTGAAACCAAGGCGGCAAAAGCGGAGAAAATCACTGGGCATAAGGCCAGGCCTTCCGCCTTTTACCAAGTATATAGGTGCATTAATTAAATAGCATTAAATAAGATGATAATCAAATTGCCCATGTTATCACATAGACAATCTTGCACCTGCAACTACAATACTATAAGATGGTTGAGCAAGCACTAACTAAGTGAATCAATGTTCTTCTAGGAGGTGAAGGGTTAGAGGTTTCATGGCAATATTTGGAGGCTTACTTATCACGTGGTAGGCAACGATAAGTAACGATGTTAATGATTGAACTAGGCATAACAAAGCTACAAACAGTGTCCAGGTCACGATCATCTTATTTAAACATGCATGAAGATGGCAGAAATTTATGCATCAAGAGAAAATGGTGCAAAAACATACAAAGAACGTCGTGAACCGACTTATGGAACTCTCGAAAACTACAAAACAATATACAGAAGACAACAGAGACAAAACAACAATATACCACAGGCTATGGGCATTCACTTGGCATTCTAAGGGTGCCATTAGAGTAATCACAAAATTCCAGGTGGAATAGAGCTAATGATCATGCAAATCCATCAAGCACAACTCACACAAAGGCCAAAACAAAATAGCGCACAATCTGTCCACTAACAGCATGACACCACTTTGCACAAAAGAATTATTATAGCTAAACCCGTCCAACTATTTCAACCAAGGCATGAAATCAAATCTATCAAAAATTATTACAACACCCAACCAATAGCTAATTCACTAGGTACAAGAATCACTCGCTACCATGCTCTAAACATGGCAAAAATCATAACAGTTCAGGACATGGTGAAAATCACATATTTTCACTGGCAGGTTATAACCTGAAGCATTTTGACAGCAACGAAATAATCCATGTGTCCCAAAATAAGTGACTCATACTTTGTATGAAGTTAGTAAAAAAGTTGTACTGAAGCAGCGACACTTATTTTGGGACGGAGGGAGTACTATGCTACACCAAACCTCATGGCATGAAATTTAAAAGGGTGATTGAGGACAACATATGCTGCAAAACACTACCAGTGAGCTTGGGCTAAATCCCCATAGAATACTTGCTAGCATCAATTCAATAGGGCTTGAAAATGATAACAACATCTCAGTCTTAGTCAAAATCACAGAGTTTGACTAGCTGCAATTTTCATCAACATAGCTATTTGACAAAGAAATAAACTATGATGCGAGGTCCTATTGACGAACTTGTGGCGGAAAGTTGTAGAGGAGTTAAATCACTACAACTCATGCCCCTTGAGCAAAATCTAAGGAGCAACATAATTATGGGAACCATCAACACAACATGGGAAGAAAATAATAATCTCCAACACTTAGAAAAATTCTAGCATGTGAATCTGCAGCAACTTCTTAGCTACTTAACAACAAAGTATCCACTCATCTACAAGACTATCATGGCAAACAAAATTACCAGGGCCTTGTACCCACAAAATGCTAGCACTTTCATGTTGACACAAACTCCAAAGCATGCACATAATAAATACTACAAAATTCACAGAATGCCACCTCATCACAAAATAGAAGTTTTGCAAACTTGCTCAAAAGTAAAATCCAACACCATCATTGGATTCCTTAGGAATTCGTCCCCAAAATCATATATCACACTCCTATATGCACATGAATAAAACTAACAGAAAACAGAAAAGAACAATCACCCTAAAATTGACTTATATGTCACATGAAACCCCAAACAAGAACATGCAATTATGGCAATTTCCAATTCTGGACACTTTCCTGAATTGGAGATTCCTACACATCAAAATAACAACACAAAAAAAAAACTAGCAAGGGGGTCCCACTGGTCATAGACACCAGGGCCCCAAGAGTGTGACATGTAGGCCATGTGGCCCATTGTCAGTAGCTCTACACACAAATGCACACACGGATTAAAAAGGGACTCAGGGGAATTCGAACCCACAAACCCCTAGGCTACGGACAGACTACTCGGGGCTAAATTGAGGTATACCATGTCTGCACCCTGGCGCAATAGAGGAAAGAATAAGAAGGGGGGTTTATGCTCGCGGGGGGGGGGGGGGGATCGAACCCGCATCTTTGCGGTGGTGCACTGGCTCTAGCTAACATAACAGAGCCCCTCTGTGCCTTGCTGCGGCAGAGGCGCTCGTCGGCGATGATGAGGCCACGGCGAGGGTGATGCACAACCACTACTGCGATTGTTGTTGCGTTGCATCTCGGCTAAGCCGGCACCTTCTATTGCCGCTACTGCGATGCCGCTGCTACTGCTACTGCATGCCCGCGAAATGACGGCGATGACGCGCTACACCAAAACGGAGGCGAGCAAAAGGGGCGGCAAGTGTGGCTGCTTACAGAGGGGGGACACATCATGGATTAGATGACGGTGATGGGGACGACGGCGATGGGGATGACAGCCTGCTGCTGCTGCTTGCCGGAGGTGGAGACGAAGGGGATGACGCACTCGTGAGGATCTTGGCATCTCCACTCCACGGAAATGGAACCGTCTGGGGACGGTGGAGCTCCTGGCACCGATTGCAATGACGGAGAGGCACCCTAGGCCACCGGCGACGACGATGACTCCACGGCCATGGCAGATTTGCTCTGGTTCGGCTCGAAACACAGGAGAGGGAGAAGACGGGAGAAAGTGGCGGTAGCGATGAGGAACCCTAGGAGAGGGTGCGGACATCGAGGGGTTAAATAGGCCAGGGACGACGCGGCTGCCTCGCCACCGCGGCCATGGAGGGGGCCCTGCTCGCCCTCTTTGTGAGAGAGAGCTGGAAAGGGGAGGAAGAAGAGAGACGCGATCGGTCGCTGGTAGGTGGGGCCGCGCGGTGCCAAGATGAAAAGGGGAGCGCGCAGGAAGGTTGTGGGCTGCTGCTGGGCTGGTTGCGCGAGGGAAGGGAGTGGCCCACGTGGGCTGCGCCACTGCTTGCATGCTGCTTCCCTCTCACAAAATAAAACACACTGGAATCCAATTCGTTTTGAAAACCGCTGCAACTAAATTCAAACCCGCACTTAGTTTGAAAAGAGGTGGAGGAAAATAAATATTTTCGAACTCCCAAAAATGGCCTTCATTTTATGAAAATAGATTTGAGATTTTTAGAGTCAGCAAAATAAATACCTTTAAACAGCATAAAGCACTGGTTTAAAACAAAACCATAGGAAGAAAACCCCACAAAAGCTAAGTAACACATCCACAATTTCTAACATAATTTAGGAGTAGGTCCAACATTTTTATTTGGCAAAACAGAGACGTTCATCACAGCTCCAAATAAAATTGGAAAAGAGGGTTTTCCTAGTTTGAAGAAACCAAGGGTTTGCATGGTTTGAAATAAAAACAAAGATTTTACAAGTAGATCTAGGAGTCCCTCACCACCTGCACACACTTCACCACCATTCACATAGCACATCACACACCAAACAAGCAAGATGAACCAGATGACAAAATGATGTGATGATATGATGCCATGATGCCATGATGCCGTGATGCAACAAACAGGAAGGAAAAACTCATCTCATTTCAACCACAACATGACAAGTTGGAAGGTGCCATACATGGAAAGATTACATAAAAGGAAAGGGGTGCACTGGGGCTGTTACACTTCAGCTCTCCCATCATAGACATTTGTTATTGTTGTTTTATCATGAAGCTCTACTCATCACTGTATCAGTTCTTAGTACATCCGAAGATAATGTCATCAACATAGATTTGACATAAAAATAGTTCACCATGATATGATTTAGTCAAAAGAGTATGATCAAGTGAACCAGGTTTGAAGCCTTTATCCTTGCGAAATTCCTTGAGTGTGTCATACCAAGCTCTTGGTTCTTGTTTGAGGCCATACAATGCCTTGTTGAGCCTTTGGACCAGATGAGGGTATTTTGGATCTTCAGACCCTGGTGGTTGAGAAACATAATCTTCTTCCTCAATCTTACCATTTAAGAATGCACTTTTGACATCCATTTCGTATAAGAATATATCATGATAGTTAGCATAAGAAAGCAATATGCATATGGATTCAAGTCTAGCCACACATTCAAAGGTTTCATCAAAATCAATACCATCAACCCGTGTGTAGCCTTGAGCGACAAGCCAAGCCTTGTTTCTAACAACTTGGCCAGATTTATCTTGCTTGTTGCGGTAGATCCACTTTGTGTAGATGAGATTGTGCTTACATGGACGGGACGCTTGACTAGCTCCCATACGTTGTTGATCTTGAATTGATAATGCTCTTCTTGCATGGCTTGAATTCATTCTGATTCCATGAAGGCTTCATCTACCTTGGTGGGCTCTGAGATAGACACAAAAGCAAAGTGCCCACAAATGTTAGCCAATTGGTTAGTTCTTGATCAAGTGAGAGGACATGGTGCATTGATGTTCTCGAGCATCTCCTCTATTTGAACTTCATTTGCTACACGAGGATGACTAGGTCGAAGATTTTGGTATTGCTGAAGAGCATTGTCTTTGTCAGCAGCATTATCTTCACGAGCATCATTGTATTTGTGATGGGTTGGTAGATAAATGATGACTTCCTTGATAATTGGTTCCTCGGGTATGATTTCACTAGTACCAATCAGCCTAATAGCTTCATCTGAAGGAGGTTCGTCTAGCACATGAGGCACGTGCTATCTTTGCAAGCCATTAGTTTCATCGAACCGCACATATAAAGTTTCAATAACTTAATTGTGGAAAATTTTGAAGACTCTATAGGTGTGCAAATATGTTCCATAACCAAGCATAAAACCCTCATGTGCTTTCGGTGCAAATTTGGACGTGTGGTGTCGATCTCTAATGCAACATTTTTCCCCGAAGACTTTGAAATAATATACATTGGGTTTCTTACCAGCCAGTAGCTCATATGAATTTCTATTGAGGAATTTATGAAGATATACCCTGTTGACGATGTGTCATGCACGGTCAATGGCTCTAAGCTAGAATTTTCTTGGCGTCTTGTATTCATCAAGCATAGTGTGAGCCATCTCAATAAGTGTCATGTTCTTGTGCTCTACAACGTCGTTTTGTTGTGCTATGTATGGAGCAGAGAACTCATGAGTGATACCAAGTGAATCAATAAAGGTATCCAGACCCGTATTCCTGAGATTTGTTCCATTGCCATGCCTGATATGCTTGATCTTGACATTGTAGTTGGTCATGCACCTGTTTGCAAAGAGCCTGAAGACATCCTGCACTTCACTCTTATAAATTAAGATGTTCACCCATGTATATCTAGAAAAGACATCAACAATTATGAAGCCATATAGATTTGTAGTGGTAGAGAAAGTGGAATGGTGAGTACAGTCGAATAAGTCCATGTGGAGCAGCTCGAAGGGACTGTAAGTCGTCATGATAGTCTTCGAGGGCTGTTTGTCCCTCGTTATATTCCTAGCTTCGTAGGCACTTCATAGATGGTCCTTCTTGAACTTAACATCCTCGATGCCAATGATGTGGTTCTTCTTGGCGAGTTTATACAAGTTTTTGATAACAACATGTCCTACCTTCGATACCAAAGCTAACATTCTGAAGCCTTTACTAGAAGACATGTGGTCCTGCAGAGAAGTCTACCATGTATAGATCACCTCTTCTAAAACCTTCAAAGACTTTGATTTTGTCAAATGCCATTAGTGCAATGCATCGAAATCTTCCAAAGATGACAAGCATGTCAAGATCACAGAGCATTGAGACATGCATTAAGTTGTATCCAAGGGACTCGACAAGCATCACATTTTCCATGTGCCTATCCCTTGAGATAGTAAATCTGCCTAGTCCCAACACTTTGATGCTGCTTTTGTCGGCAAATGCGATGTGATCTTTGGTTGGAGGTCAAAGAGTTGACTCCATGAGTAGGCTTCGATCACCAGTCATGTGAGTAGTGCATCCATTATCCATGATCCATTCACTTGGACTGGATTTGTCTTCCTGCATTGATAAATAGTCTTGTTCACCAAAGCATGCATCAACATCATGCATTGATGAAGATATTGCTGCGAGAGTAATAATAACACTAGACAATATAAATGGTAACACCATTTTCATTAGTTTTCTTCCGTCTAGACAAGAATGTTTTTGGGTCTCTAGAGATAGTATTCGAGTTAGGCTTCATCCTCTCTAGAGACCTGATGTCGCATGAAGATATTAGTTCTTCTTAACCACGCTCATCCTAAGGGGTGGCTTTGAAGCAATGATATGTAAAGCAGCATCAGAGAATTTAGGAGATGTGGCCCTAATAACACGTTTCACACGAGGGTTAGTATACTCAAATGAATATGCAAAAAAGTTCTTAGATGGGTGAAAATGATGTTTCATTCCATAATGTTGATATTCACGACACTTTTGAGTCATTCCCTGCGAAACATAGTTGTTAGTGTGATCATATGAAGACCTTTGTCTTCTCGAAGACATTGATCTAGGCCATGTGTTCTTCTTGAGAGATGTCGTCGTGACATTCACGGGAAGCTTCTCAAGAAGACATTTGGGAACCCATATCCTGTTCCTGGGTGAACCATTCCGACAGTTAGTGCCACTAAACCTAGAAAATACTTCACCATTTTGGCATTTCAACAATTTATAGTTGGAATCAAAGGATTTATCAATTATGATAGGATTAGCATAGGTAAAGCCACGTAATATGGATGGATCTACTAAGGGGCCCTTTGCAGCAACCCATGTGGTTTTGGGGTACTGCTCAGGCTTCCAGTATGATCCATAAGCATTGATGTTTCTTTCGAAACAAATACCCTATTTTCTAGGATTTTTGTTCAGGATTATCTTTTTGAGGAAATCACATAAGATTTGATGTCCCTTCAGACTTTTGTACATACATGTCTCAAACAATGTCTTCAAGATGTCATTGTCATGAGTGATAGCATTGGCTTCCTCTGATGAGGGGTTATATACCACAAATACAGTCAAAGATATTGCATTTTCAGAAGTATTTGAACATTCAGAAGTGGAATCATTAGCTTCACAAGTAAGCATGGAGCATCTAATTCATCCTGAGTGGTACTGATCAGTTCAGCAAGGAGTCAGTCGTTTTCCTTCTGAAGATCCTCATAAGCCTCTTTAAACTTTCAAGGTCAAGTTTTCTTTGAAGATATTCAAGAGAAAGCTTCTCATGATCAGTTGAGAGAGAGTCATGAAGATTTTGGAGATCCTCAAACGTTGAACGAAGATCGCACATATCTTTTTCCATATCTTCATTCAGACTCATCTCGCTGCACAACAGGTCATCACTTTTCTCTAGAGTAAGTTGCATTTTTTCCATAGAGTTATGTTGCTTAGTAGCAATTTTGACAAGTTTAGAATAGCTAGGTTTCAAGTTATCACCGGTTTCAGCTTCGCTACCAGAGTCATAGCATGAAGATTTTGAGGATGCCTTGGTGCCTTTTGCCATGAAGTAGTAGGCTGGAGCATTGTCGTCATGACTGGCTTTAGTATTGATAAAGTGATCATTGTCTTCGGAGTCAAAGACAAACGAGGCTACGAATGAAGAAGTCAGTTTGAAACCAGCAACTTTAGAATCACACTCCTCCTCAGATTGTTCTTTAGCTTCAGAACCAGATTCAGCATCAGAATTCATCTGCTTGCCAAGGGAAGCATGTGCCTTGGAGCACTTCTTATGCGATGAAGACTTATGATACTTCTTCTTGTCATCAGAATCATAGTTCTCGCTCTTCTTCTTTGATTCCTTCTCCCATCGAGGATAATCAGTGATGAAATGACCTACTTTCTTGCACTTATGATAGGATTGCTTCTTGTTGTCATGCTAAGACATTTCACTATATTTCTTGGAGTCGCGCCCTCAAGACGTTGCAAAGCGTTTTGACTAGTCAAACTTTTGGAACTTTGGAACAAGCAGAGCGAATTCTTTGCCAAAGTCTTCGGCACCATCAGAACTGCATTCAGATTCGCCTTTAGATGAAGATACAACCTTTTCCTTCAGTGCATGAGAACGACCATAGGTGGAACCATAGCTTTCCCTTTTCTCAGCTTGCTGGAATTCATGAGTGTTGAGCCTCTCAAGTATATCAGCGGGATCCAATTCCGTGAAGTCAGGTGTTCTTGGATCATGAGGGGAAGAGTGTCAAAGGAACTTTCAAGAGATCTCAGTAGCTTCTTGACAACTTCATATTTGGTGATATTAGTGGCGCCTAGTGCATTTAGCTCATTTGAGATATCAGTGAGACGATCAAACGTGAACTGGATATTTTTGTTGTCAAGCCTCTTGAAACAGTTGAATAGGTTGCGGAGCACATCTACACGTGAGTCTCTCTATGATGAGACACCTTCATTGACATTGCATAGCCATTCCCAGATTTGCTTCGTCGTCTCAACAACACTCACACGACTGTATTGTCCTTTGGTCAGGTGACCACAGATGATGTTCTTGGCGGTGGAGTCCAATTGAGAAAATGTCTTCAAATCAGCAGTAGTGACACCTTCGCCAATCTTGGGAACACCAGCCATGACAACATACCAGAGGTTGTTGTCAATGGCTTCGAGATGCATGCGCATCTAGTTCTTCCAGTATGGGTAATCAGTGCCATCGAAGACAGGGCATGTAGCAAAAACCTTGATTATCCCTTCAGTCGACATAGCTAAAACACAGAACAAGGGAGTACCTTGCTCTTGTACCAATTGAAAGTGCTAGTTATCGACTAGCAGGGGGTGAATAGGTGATTTTTATGAAAAGCTTTGAAACAATAAATGTATTCAAAGTTAAGTGGAAGCAATACAGGATCAGGTAGGGATAAGTATCAAGGATCTAAGTAAAGCTTGCAATACTATGAAGACATCCAATCATGCATAGGATAGTTATTATGCACACTAAGATATATCAAAAGATAAACTTAGGTAGTTTGAGGATAAACAACACTTGGGAATGTCTACAGAGAATGTTTTCGGGTGAGATGATAAACAGATGGATTCACAATACAATAATTATAGAGAATGAATGATAGAACTAGTATCTTGACAAAGACACAGGATTTGCAGGACAAGTTCGAGTTGTTGTGACAACTGTACGTCTGGTTAGCGAGGCTTAGACCTTGTCTTCACCTTGATCACCATGAGCTGAAGTCTCTCAAACAATGCCCAATTACTCAGGTAATCTTCTAGGGAGACTTGTAGGGGCTCTGGGACCGGTGTACCCAGTCCTGTGTGCCTCCGGCCCAGGGCCCAGTGCATGTTGTGGGCCGATGGATGCTCCTCACCAAGGCACAGGAGTACGACCCTCGCTAGGTCCCCTCCTAGAGAGATGCTGATCACTGAAGGTTGCCGGGGACCTGCGGAGTCCCCCTCGAGGCCGTGATCCACGTTGCACGGCGCCACAGTGAGTGCGAGCAGGCATGGACAGAGAAGCTTTCCCCTTTGGTGTTAAGGGAGCCAAGCCAGCAGCGGGTTCCCAAAGCAAGCCCCCCAAAGGTTTCCTGATCGATGCAAGAGGTCCAAAGTTGGGGGCTCGATATGGCGGAGGTTACCCCCGAGCCCACGAGCGCGTCATGGCGAAAGGATTTTGCATGTGAAGATCACCTTTGTCAGGGCAGGCCGCAGTCCTGTCCCATTTCAAAATGGCCATTGTTGCGACCCTTCCCACCAAGTGTGTTTTAAGGGGAACAGCACCAAGGCCAGTATAAAAGAGAGGACCCTCCTCTGTAGAACACACATTCTCTCGATCCATCATCTCGACTAGGGCAAGAACCCACCTCTGTACTCGTCTTCCACCTTAAGTAATCCACACAAGCAAGATTAGGTTTTTCCACCGCAAGGTGACCTGAACCTCGGTAAAATGCTCATGTGTTCTTGTTTACTTCCTTTGGTTCGAACCATCTGAGAGTCGCGGTGAAGTCGAGAGGTAGAACAGGGTAGGATAGCAAGCTGACCGCAAAGTTTGAACCTTTGTGGGTCTGCACAGCTCGAATTCTGACATTTGGCGCGCCAGGTAGGGGTGCGCAGCCATCCTTCAGCTCTAGTTTTGCTCCCTGCTTCACCGACCCCATGGACGACGCTCGTCGTGTGTGCACCAAATGCAGAGCGGCACGAGTCGTGGTGACCGCGCATGCGGACCCTCGCACCTCTCGTCACTCTGTTGGGGCCAAGGCCGCGACCACTGACCTCGCCGCCAACGAGCAAGAAGATTCATATGTGCACCCTTCCGTGCAACGGGAGGGCCGCACCGCCATGGCTTCCTCCTCCCACACCTATCTCAAATGGGTGAACGCGCAAGCAGCGCTGCTCATGGTGCGCGAGCTGCTTCGCTACCACCCGGCAGACGCCGGGTACAACGCATGGCTAGGCTACCTCATCGAGCTCATCATTGCCATCGGAGAGGCCCAGGCACCCTCTCACTCACTTCACCCCCTCCATCACGTTATGGAGAGGAGGCTCAGGGAGCGCTGCCGCCTCCTCCACTGCGCAGCGAGCATGCCGAGCCCAGGTGCGACGTGTGTCTGGGGAAACCACATCATGAACCACCACCGCGTGCCCAAGAAGAAGGAGATAACTGCCAGATCCTCTGGTGCGATGCCCCGCTCGACCCACGTGCGATCTTCGAGAAGCAGTGCCAGTGCATGGACCGGTTTGTCCAGGATGACGTGGTGGCAGGGTGCTGGAACCGGGCCGCCCTCGCATGCGGCAGACACTCAAGCACCGTGGGTTACCGGGCCTTCACCCGCGAGCTGTGGAGGGTGGTTTGGTCGCCCAAGTTTAAGCCAAAACTTCCCCCACTCTACAACGTCTCCCTCGACCCCACAGAGTTCCTCCAACTCAATCCCCTGAGCGTCGAAGCGGCAAGCAGTGACGACAAGGTCATGGCGAACTGGCATCCGATGGCGCTCAAATATGACGCATGTTCTTGGCTCCTTAACTTGCCCGAGGACTCGGTCTCTTCATGGAGCGACCTGTGTGAGGTGTTCGTCGCCATTTTCAAGGATAGGCACGACCGTCCCCTCTCCGTCAACGACCTGTGTCGCATGAAGCAACACCCTCGTGAGACCCGCCGCAAGTACATCCAGTGGTTCAACCAGCTGCGCAACAAGATCTCGCGTGCCACGGACGAGGCAGTCATCATGGTGTTCTCTAATGGCGTCAAGGACCTCAAGATGTGCCAAAAGCTTGTTGTTAATGACACCCTGAGCACGGCCATGGAGTTGTTCAACCTGGCCGACAAGTGTGCCAAGGCCGAGGAGGGTCGCCTGTTCACCCACAACAACTAAGAAGATCCACTCGAGTACACCAAGGCCAAGGCCAAGGAGGTCAAGCGCAAAGGACCCACCGTGCTTACGGCTAAACCCTAGAGGAAGCGCGGCCGCAAGCAGGGCATGCCCGAGAAGGAACATCACCCGTTTTGCATCAACCATGACATGCACACCCACAACACCGAAGACTGCCAGGAGCTCAAGGTCCTCCAAGACAAGCGGGTTGGCCGGCACCTCGAGCACAATGACCCTAGTGTTGGCATGGCGGCGTTCGCGACGGCAACAGATGGCACAGCCACAATGGCAACCCTCACCAGGGCTGCTACGAGTAACCTCCCGATAACGTCTGGCATGACCAGCCTCGTGAAATGCGCCGAGGAGGAACGAGGACAACCAACGCGACGAGGATGTCCGGGCCTATCAAGAGCCTCACGCGGTAGCTTCATCCTCGGTGGGGCCCATACCCCGTGTCGGATTTCGGGCTCCGCAAAACCCTAAAGATTCGAACTGAGGACCATGTACGAAGATCTCTCGCGGGCCCGCCTCACCTAACTTGCTACTCATTGGGGATGGCAAAGAACTCACTCGACGGCGGAGAAGACACAGAACACAGCAGTTTACCCAGGTTCGGGCTGCTGAGAAGCGTAATACCCTACTCCTGCTTTGGTGGATTGCCTGTGTTGGAGGTTGGTGGATCACCTAGTACAGTGTTCGAGGGCCTCCGGAGGCTGGGTGGCCTTTGTGTGGTGCCAGTGGGCGAATGAATGTATCGGGTCTCCTATGAAGTAACCTACTCTCTCTATCTATAGTGGCAGTCCCGGTCCTCTTCCCTTATCGTTTTGGTGGGAAGGGATCCCACAACAGCAAATTCTCAAGGGGGACAGGGGGAACATGCTTCCCTTGTCCAGAAGTAGTCTTCGCCTGCAAAGTGGCTCCAGTGCTGCAAGGACGGGTCCAGGGATGACGTCTGTCCTGCTGGAGGGCGGCGATGGCCTTGTTGCACCAGAAAGGAAACCTTTGGAAGATGCCTTGGGAACCCCGGTTCATCCTTGCCCCCTTTGCACTAAAGGGGAAACTCCTGCGTCCTGCTGTCTGCTGCTCGCATGTCCTTCCTCCGCCTCATCCTTGACTCGTGAGGCCGGGTCTCGCCTCGGAATATTCGCTCCTCCGGAGGGGTCATGATGAGGCCCCCTACGGGTCTTGATGTTGTTCCTCCTCGCGAGGCTTGGCCCCTCGCGAGGACCTTGCCTTGAGTGGTGTTGCGCCCGATTGTGCTTTCTTGATGAAGTGGGCCAGCTTTGGGCCGCTGGTAGGCAGGTCACGGTACCCCCATTCCCAAAACATCGACAGTAGCCCCCGGGCCCAAGGCACGCCTGGGCTGGCTTCTCGGCGAAGCCTTGAGGGAGGCTTGAAGCGTCGCGGGCCCAGATGCCTGCGGGTCAGGCCTTTTAAATGGCGGACCCATCTTCTTCGCGCATAACCTCCCGACCCACGTCTGCAAGCTGCCTCCGCCTCCAATCGATTTCACTGCCGGTTCTTCCTCCTGTTCAGTCCGGTTCCCCTCTCTGAGCCCCGCACTGTGTCGTTTTTCCCCTCCGTCCTCCTCTCCATGCCTCCGAAGGGGTCAAAAAAAAGGGGGGTCAGTGGGATCCGATCAATCCGACGGTGCCTTAGCCCGCTCTGGGCCAGCCGACGATAGTGAACTCCGAGGGGTTGGAAAAGGTTCGCCTAGTAGTCGCTGCCGGCTCCAACGAGTGGGGGGGGGGGCTACCAGGATCTAGCCAGGCTCATGGCCTCGGGGCGAGATGGCGGCCCTGGCGATTCCCCTTCACATCCATGCTATTCTTGCTGTGGTACTGCCGCCATTCTCGAGCTTCCTCGTCACAGTGCTCTTGCATTACCTGATTCATGCGCTCTATCTTGACCCCAGGTGTTTTGTTCTCCTCTCAACCTTCGCATTTCTGTGCGAGGCTTTTGTTGGCGTTACCCCTTCCATGGCATTGCTTTGCCACTTCCTTTCTCTTGAACTGGTTTGTGAACATCAATGCTCCGGGTGCGTGTTGTTGAAGGCAGCCGATGCATAAGCCCCAGGGGCTCTTGACGTCGTGATACTGCTGGAGGCAGAGGGGTTCCAGCGACAGTGGGTACCGATCGAAGCGGCCGAGGCGGGAGCTCTGTTCCTACCTCCGTTGACCCCCGCAACACTGAATCAGGGGTAGACGCGTCGGGAGCTCAGTGACTCTCGATTCATGCTGGCCCTGACTCGTTTGGAGGAGCTGAAGCGGGCGGGGGTGACGATGGCGATGGTGGTGCGGGAGTTCATGTGTCGGCGGATTTCTCCCCTCCATCTCCACTCCCGCCTGATGTGGACCTTCAGGGGGCCTCGGGGCCCAATGAGGATCAAGGTTTTTCCGCATCCTCTAACGTCTTGCGTGAGCTCCTCCTCCGGCTGACGGGAGGCGATCCCGAAGAGCTTCCGCTGAACGGTCCTTCTGTGTAAAAGTTCAAGGCCCCGGAAACCCTCATCGCGGAGATGCCGCTCTTCGATGAATGGGGGTTCCTCCCTGGGAGGGACGCGCGCCCCCGAGGGCCCCCGACCTTCGGGGCTCAAGCCTTCGTGAGCACCAGTCACGCTGCCCCTTCCGCGGCCAGGGTGAGTGGTGTTTTGTCGCCTGCCTCCCCGGCTCTTGCTCCAGGTCAAGCCGGGGCCTGCAGTGGCGATTGGCAGACGGCGGAAGTTGTCGTCCCCATCTACAAGCTTCGGTCGTGAGTTGTTGGGCCTCCGCGCCAGGTCCCCCACGTCGTCCGGAATAGGAGTTCGCCGGAGGACGGCCTTCCTTCGATGCGATGGGCCCCGGTGACGAGGAAATGGGTCGCCATGGACGAGTAAGCACTCGAGCCCATTTTTCGTATTTCTTTCAGCACCTCCCTCCTGAGACTTTGTTTTGCAGGCTCCTTACTGGCAACAGGAGAGGCGAGTCAGCGCTGCCCGCCCCTATGTCCGTCGAGCGTCCCGTGGTTTCTTCTTTCGTACTCCGCGGGATCATTCCTCCCAAGCCCCCGGCGCATGAGCATTCTGCGGTCTTGTTCGCCCCTGGCCTGAGGCTCCCCGGGAAGGGGCCATTCCCCTCGCCTGCGGCCCCTCCTTGAGCCATGTTGCACCCCCTTCCAGACCCCTCCTGCCTAGTGTTGTGGGGCTTCAGGGGGAACTTCCCTCTGATGCAGAGCCTACACGGGAGCACCCAGCCCCCGAGCATATGACCGGGCTGCGGGGCCCCTCGTGCCCTTCTCCCATCCGCCATGAGGAACGCGAGAGCTCCTGCTAGCCGCTGGAACCCGTCGAAGGTTCCCGTGCCGCACCGTGGGTCGTACTCCGCACCGTGGCGAACACGCTTCAACGTTTGGGGGCGGGGCTTCCCAGCAACAAAGCCCGCCTAGAAGGTGAGCGTTGATGTCAGTTGTGCTTCCCTTGCAACGGCGCCAGAAATAGGCATGTTGTCGGGAAATAATCTTGACTTGCTCTTCCCCGGCAACGGCACTAGAAATTGTCGTGTCGACGGCACCAGGAATCCTTCAGCTGCGGCTACGCCTTAAGGGACTTCCTAGGCAAGTATGCAAAGGATTTCCCCCGTGGCCTTGGAGCCTTTCGTTGGTGTTCCCTCGAAGCGGAAAGGGTGATGTAGCACCGTGGTGGTAAGTATTTCCCTCAGTTTGAGAACCAAGGTATCAATCCAGTGGAGGAGTATCTCAAGATCCTGCACAAACACAAAAGCTTGCTCCCAACGCTATGAAGGGGTTGTCAATCCCTTATAGATTGTTTGCCAAGTGAGAACTGAAAGTAACAAAGTGAAAAAGCAAAGTAAAAGCGGAGGTGTAAACGATGGATGTGAATAGACCCGGGGGCCGTAGTGTTTACTAGTGGCTTCTCTCATGAAAGCAAGTAGACGGTGGGTGAACAAATTACTGTCGAGCAATTGATAGAACCGCACAAAGTCGTGACAATATCTATGCAATGATTATATCTATAGGCATTACGTCCAAAACAAGTAGATCGATACTGTCTGCATCTACTACTATTACTCCACACGTCGACCGCTATCCAACATGCATCTAGTGTATTAAGTCCATAAGAACAGAGTAATGCCTTAAGCAAGATGACATGATGTAGAGGGATAATCTCAAACCAATAATAAAGAAGACAAGATAATAGCGTGAAACCATCAAAAATTATAGATACGTTTGAGACGAATCAAGCATCCCCAAGCTTAACTCCTGCTCATCCTCGAGTAGGGAAGTGATAAAGAATGAATTTTTGATGCTTTCACGCTACCTAGCATAGGTGTCCTTTGTAATTCCTCTTATGTGACGTGAATGTTCATATCCATTAGATTCAAAACAATAGTTTGCTATTGACGTGGAAACAATAATAATTCAAGCAAACTAGCAAGGTAATCATGAACTTTCGAAATAACAAGGCCAAAAGAAAGTTATCCCTACAAAATCATATAGTCTGGCTATGCTCTATCATCATTGCACAATGAATTTAAATCATGCACAACCCCGGTATCGACCAAGTAATTGTTTCACACCTTTACTTCCTCAAACCTTTTCAACTCTCACGCAATACATGAGCGTGAGCCATGGTTTTAGCACTATAGATGGTGAGGAATGTGGTGGAGGTTGCAAGACAAAAAAGGAGAAGATAGTCACATTAACTAGGCATAACAATGAGCTGTGGAGATTCTCATCAATAGATATCAATGTGAATGAGTAGGGATTGCCATACAAATGATGCACTAGAGCTAAGAGTAGGTGAAAGCTCTTAAAGAAAACTAGTGGATGTGCATCCAACTTGCTTGCTCACGAAGACCTAAGGCAATTTTGAGGAAGCCTGTCATTGGAATATACAAGCCAAGTTAGATAATGAAAATTTCCCACTAGCTATATGGTGGTGACAAAACGAGAGACTCTCAATCATGAAGATCATGGTGCTTAGTATGCACAAGTGTGGAAAAAGTGGTAGCATTGTCCCTTCTCTCTTTTCTCTTCTTTTTTATTTGGTGGGCTCTTTGGCCTCTCTTTTTTTGGTGGGATTCTTTGGCCTCTTTTATTTCCTCACATGGGACAATGCTCCATTAATTATGATCATCACACTTTCAACTCAAAACTTAGAGCAACTATGACTCTATATGGAATGCCTTCGGTAGTGTACCGTGGCAATGATCTAGCATGGCATAGACATCAATGGAAACATCATGCTAGCTATCTTACGATCATGCAATGGCAATGTAGACATGGTGGCACATGTCATGGTGGTAGTTGCATGGCAATATATCTCGGAATGACTTTGAAAAAGCCATAGTAGATAGGTATGGTGGCTGTTTTGAGGGAGGCTAATGGTGGGTTTTGAGCACCGGCGAAAGTTGCACGACACTAAGAAGATGGTGATGGTGGAAGGTGAAAGTGCATCTAAACCATGGACTCGGCATTAGTCATGAAGAACTCATATACTTATTGCAAAAGTTTTATTAGTAATCAAAACAAAGCATTCAACACATACTCCTAGGGGAAGGGTTGGTAGGTATAAACCATCGCGCGATCCCGACCGCGACGCAAAGGATGACAATCAATAGACTAATCATGCTCAGATTTCATCACATAGCGGTTCACCATACGTGCATGCTACGGGAATCACTAACTTCAACACAAGTATTTCTAGATCCACAACACCTTACTAGCATGACTTCAATATTAGCATAACCACAACTCAAAACTAATTGAGATGAATCAAACTTCTCTAACTATTCAATGCACATGAAGGTGGAAGTTTTCGTATCCCTTTGGATAACTACCCCTTTTGAGACTACTTTCAAAGCATAGATCAACTACCAAGCCATGCACTGTTGTGCTCTAAAAGATATAAGTGAAGCACATAGAGCAAAAGTATCTAGCTCAAAAGATATAAGTGAAGCACATGTGAGCTGAATTGTCTACCAAAAGATATAAGTGAAGCTCAACAAAATCACGGTGAGTGCATGTCTCTCTCTCGAGGTGGGAAGCAAGGATGATTGTGACACAACAAAAATAAAATACTCCTACGATACAAGACGCTCCAAGCAAAAAACACATAACACGTGGTGAATAAAAATATAGCCCCAAGTAACGTTACCGATGGATTGAAGATGAGAGAGGAGATGCCTTCCCGGGGAATCCCCAAGCTTAGGCTTTTACAGCATCCTTGAATATCTTGGGGTGCCTTGGGCATCCCCAAGCTTGAGCTCTTGCCACTCTTTATCTCTTTGTCCATAAGAACTTCGCCCAAAACTTGAAAACTTCACAACACGAAACTTAAACAGAAACTCGTGATATCATTAGTACAAGAAAGAAAACCACCACCTCCTTCGGTACTGTAGCAACCTTAAATTCTACTTGTGCTGATGTTGGCTTACTGTACTTTCAATCTTCCATGGCTAATACCCACCGATACTATCCATAGTTTCATCAAAATAAGCAACCAACACAACAAAACAGAATCTGTTAACAGCAGACCAGTTTGTAGAAGTCTGTATATTTCGTATACCTATGTTACTCCAAAAATTCCGAACAATTACGACAGTCTTAAGAATTTGCGTAGCAGTCAGAAACAAAAATAATCAACTCAAAAACTCTTACAGAAAAAAATGAAAATTCTTTTCGTGAGCAGAAAGTTTCTGTCTTTTCCAGCATGACCGAATGATCATCCCCAAGACTAAACATAACGGTTTTGCTTGGCACAAACGCAAAAAGAAACCCAAGAAACACAATCATAACAGAATTATGAAAGTGTGGAAAACACAAAATAGAAAGAATAAGGATAGATTCGTTGGGTTGCCTCCCAACAAGCGCTTTTGTTTAACGCCCTTAGCTAGGCAAAAGGTGAAAATCACATCTGAGTCTAACATACTTCCTATGCATAGGCATTTTATAGGAAAACATATTGTAAAGACAACCAATAGTTGCCATATGCAAGGAAGAAGAAAGAGACAATAGCAATCTCCATGGTAACATGAAAGTTTCTACCATAATATTTTCCCCTCTCATAGCAATTACATGTGGGATCATATTCGAATTCAACAATGTAACTATCACATAGGATATTCTTTTCATGATCCACATGCATGCAAAGTTGACGCTCTTCAAAAATAGTGGGATTATCATTTAAAGTCATGACTTCTCCAAACCCACTTTCAATATTATTGCAGATATCATATTCATCATGAGGTTTGAACAAATTTTTAAGATCATAAGAAAGATCATCACCCCAATCATGATTATTGCAACAAGTAGGGGACATAGCAAAATTAGCATCCCCAAGCTTAGGGTTTTGCATATTTTTAGCATGATTGTCACTAATAGGATTTATAGTGAAACCAATGCAATCATGCTTTTCATCCAATGAGCCCTCGTGAATCACTTCATGAATTTCTTCATCACGATTTTTAGATTCACGCATCTGAAGCAAAACTCCATAAAGATAGTCAAGTGCCCTCAACTCACTAGCAATTAGTTCCACATAAGTGGGTCTCTTAAAGAGATTAGCTAGTGGATGAGGATCCATATCACTAGATTTTCAGCAAGCGAAGATGCAAGCATATTGAAGGCACATGGCACACAAGCGAACAGAAAGCAAGCGAGAGAAAAGGGAGACTGATAAGGCAAACGAAAAAGGCAAACGAAAAAAGCAAAGGAGAAAGGCAAATGAAAGCGGCAAATGTGAAGTAGGGGAGAGGAAAACGAGAGGCAACTGGCAACAAAAGTAAATGCAAGAGATGAGTTTGTGAGACCTACTTGGATAGATCTTGATCTCTCCTCCCCGGCAACGGCGCCAGAAATACTTCTGATGTCAGCTGTGCTTCCCTTGCAATGGCGCCAGAAATAGGCACGTTGTTGGGAAATTATCATGACTTGCTCTTCCCCGGCAACGGCGCCAGAAATTGTCATGTCGACGGCACCATGAATCCTTCAGCTGCGGCTACGCCTTAAGGGACTTCCTAGGCAAGTATGCAAAGGATTTCCCCCATGGCCTTGGAGCCTTGCGTTGGTGTTCCCTCGAAGCGGAAAGGGTGATGTAGCATAGCGGTGGTAAGTATTTCCCTCAGTTTGAGAACCAAGGTATCAATCCAGTGGAGGAGTATCTCAAGATCCTGCACAAACACAAAAGCTTGCTCCCAACGCTATGAAGGGGTTGTCAATCCCTTATAGATTGTTTGCCAAGTGAGAACTAAAAGTAACAAAGTAACAAAGCAAAGTAAAAGCGGAGGTGTAAACGATGGATGTGAATAGACCCCGGGGCCATAGTGTTTACTAGTGGCTACTCTCATGAAAGCAAGTAGACGGTGGGTGAACAAATTACTGTCAAGCAACTGATAGAACCGCGCAAAGTCGTGACGATATCTATGCAATGATTATATCTATAGGCATCACGTCCAAAACAAGTAGACCGATACTGTCTGCATCTACTACTATTACTCCACACGTCGACCGCTATCCAGCATGCATCTAGTGTATTAAGTCCATAAGAACAGAGTAACGCCTTAAGCAAGATGACATGATGTAGAGGGATGCTCTCAAACCAATGATAAAAACCCCATCTTTTTACCCTTAATGGCAACTACTTGATGTGTGCCTTGCTGCCCCTACTGTCACTGGGAAAGGTCACCACATGGTAGAACCCAAAACCAAGCACTTCTCCCATTGCAAGAATCATAGATCTAGTTGGCCAAACAAAACCCAAGACTCGGAGATACTTACAAGGATATAAAACCATGCATATAAGAAATCATCAAAGACTCAAATATATATCATAGATAATCTGATCACAAATCCACAATTCATCGGATCTCGACAAACACACCGCCAAAGAAGATTACATCGGATAGATCTCCATGAAGATCATGGAGAACTTTGTATTGAAGATCCAAGAGAGAGAAGAAACCATCTAGCTACTAACTACGGACCCGTAGGTCTGAAGTGAACTACTCACGAGTCATTGGAGGGGCGATGATGATGATGAAGAAGCCCTCCAGCTCCAAAGTGAACTTTGTATTGAAGATCCAAGAGAGAGAAGAAACCATCTAGCTACTAACTACGGACCCGTAGGTCTGAAGTGAACTACTCACGAGTCATTGGAGGGGCGATGATGATGATGAAGAAGCCCTCCAGTTCCAAAGTCCCCTCCGGCAGGGTGCCGGGAAGGGTCTCCAGATGAGATCTCGCGGAAACGGAACCTTTCGGCGGCGGAAAAGTATTTTCGAGGCTCCCCTGATTTTTTGCGGAATATTTGGGAATATATAGGCCAAAGATCTAGGTCAGGGGGCTGCCAGGGAGGACACTAGCCCTACCACCGCCGCCTCCCCTGGTGGCGGAGTGGGGGCTTGTGGGCTCCCTGGAGCCCACCTGGCTTGGCCCAAAGGCCCCCTGATCTTCTTCCATTCGAAAAAAATCATTTCGGGGTTTTTATTCCGTTTGGACTCCGTTCCAAAATCAGATCTGAAAAGAGTCAAAAACACAAAAAAACACGAACTGGCACTTGGCACTTAATTAATAAGTTAGTCCCAAAAAAGATATAAAAGGTACATAAAACATCCAAAGAAGACAAGATAACAGCGTGAAACCATAAAAAATTATAGATACGTTTGAGACGTATCAAGCATCGGCACCTTGCGTCAGGGTGGCACCAGCTTGAAGTCGCCGTGAACCTTGGTCGTATGCGTCGTGAGCGCGCCCACGCGGAGGCGGAGGGGTCCCTTGCCGCGGTGGCGGAAGTCCCGCGAGCGTGCTCTCTCCGAGGCTGAGTAGGCTGATTGTTGGCACAGGGCCTCCGAGGATCTCCACATGGAGCTTTGCGCCCTCAACGTCGATCTTGAAGAGCAGGCTCAGCTGAGGGCCACCCTAGGGGGTCCGCGTGCTGAGTTCTTCCATGTCGGCGTGGGCTTTCGGGCGTCCGTCGATTTGCTGGCGCTTGTAGAGGTGGAGCAGAGCCTGGAGCAGGAGCGTCTATATGTGAGGGAGCGCCAGGTGTCGCTTGCTGAGTAATACCTTCCCTCTCGTGAGGTGAAGCTTTAGGAGGAAATCGACAGGGGGGTGGCGGAGGCTCGGCGTTGCCTTCTTCTTGACTATCGTGCGGAGCTGAAGCTCCACGAGTCCTGCTGCTGCGAGCGCCGTGGCCACCTAAAAAACGAGGTTGATGCCCTCCAGAAAATGTTAGATCAGGAAGTGAAACGCCAGCAGGTCGCACTGGATGCCTAGGCTACTGACGAAGGTAAACTGTCTCTTCTTTACAAACAGGTGAAAGGCGCGGCTTCCCTCGTTGGAGAGGCCTCCAGAGAGGCGATCCATGCTTGCAGCCTCCAGCTTGAACACTCCTGGATGTTCCAATCCCTCGAGAGGAGAGCCTCCCAGGATTTGAGCGACATCTACAGCGAGGGTGTCTCAAGCCCCTTGGTCCCCGACGATGATTGGTACTTGGGCTTCTTCTTCCGTGTTGTGGAATGTCTTAAGGCGGGTGCCGAAAAGGCCCATGCGCTCGCAGAGGAGAAGAGCTGTTACCTCTTGGGTCAAGCGGCCTTAGACGTCTTCAGCCACGTCCATCGCCTCGACCCAGACTTCGACTTCGCCGCAGTGTTGGATCCGATGCCAGAGACGATCTGCACCGCCCTAGGTGAATGGGTCGAGGTCCACGTGGAAGACTTTCGATGCATTCTCTGAAGACGAGGTGTGCACAATGCTTTCCTCCTGGCCGCGGCCGATGCCAGCCTCGTGTTGTCGCGACGTTGACGGTCTAGCCCGCGAACATGGCTCCATTCGTGGCGCTTCCTCCCTACTTGTGGGCGGTTTGAGGACCCTTTCGGCACTCTATGTCTGCACGTCCCAGTCCCGCACATTTCCCTGCCACCATGAGGCACAACACGTTACCAAGGTTGTTCCTCACGGGGCTAAGCCCCGACGACCGGGATGCCGACACGGGCAGCACCTGGGTGGCCCAGTGGCCTTGCGACCGGTAAGGCTCCTGAGGAATATTTCTCAGGAGTCCTCCTTGACACTCAAACCGCTCTACCTCAACAGGTCCCAGTCCTGCACATTTCCCCGCCACCATTTGGTACGGCCACGAAGGGCGCGTCTAAGGGTCGGGGCCCCGCCTCCCCCAATACCGACGGGAATTCCACGACAGCATCAAAGAGGGCAGGTGGCCTTATGACCGGTATGGCTCCCGAGGCGTGCCTCAGGAGTCCCCTTTGGCGCTTGAGCGATTCCCCATTCGGCCCCTCTTGTGGTTTCCTCGGGAGGCCCGACGGTCTCCCGAGGTTCCTGCTAAACAACAATCAAAACAAAGGGAGAAAGAGAACTCGAGTTTGGTAAAACGAAAGATCATAGAGAAGAAAGCCCCGCCCTTCTTTTCTTTTCAAAACATTAAGAAAAGAGATTTTCGAGCCTTTGATAGCTCAACATACAAAAGGGGAGGACCTTGAGGGTCACAACTTGAAACGCAAGAAATGAACGAGAAAACAGCCGCGTCCGGCACCTAGGATATTCTCCGCCGCCATCTCCCCCTAGTGCAGAGCATAGGGCTTCCACTAGGCGTGGGAGGGACCCCTCGGCATCCTCGAGGGGCCCCGGGCGTATACAGCCGCAGATTGTTATTACATGAGAGTGTCACGGGGGGTGTATCTAGGAGGTCGTGAGGACGCTCTGGCCTCGCGAGTGTCCCTACCCCCGAGGCATAGGCGCCTGATCTCTTTTGAGTCTTCACCCAACATGGAGCATAGATCATCCAATCGGCGTGCGAGGGACCCCTCTGCGTCCTCGGGGGGGGGGGGGCTTATGCAGCCACAACTCGTTATTACATGAGAGTGTCACGGGATGAAGTAGGTTCTGAAAGGATTGAAGGACAATGCAGAGACGTCACGGGTCGATGTAGGTCCCGGGGACGATTCGGGAGCCCCATGCCTCACAGGCACGTGCCCCGCTCGTGGTCCCCGGGATCGTAGCAGCATGGCGTGGTCCGCCTTGAGTGAGCCCTTGAGTGTGGGAGGAGCCCCCAGTGCTCGATGGTCGGAGAGCTTGGCCATATGGTAGGTCATGAGTCCCCGGGGTGTTGCACCAACGCGCCTTGCTGGGGCCCCCCAGGTTCCCATGTTCGCACCCTGGGCCATGCCCCCAGGCCGGGCTAGCCCAACCTGAGGGCAACGGCGGGCCCCGAACACCCACCGGCGACCGAACGAAGCCCGCACTAGCGACATGGGCGTGAGTTCCACCATCCGTCCCTAGGAGGGCGTCGCGTGCCCCGGCGGCAGGGGCGGATGTACCACCCCCAGCCTCTAGGTTACGATCGTCTGACCCGGGAACATGGGCATGTGCCCCCACCCTCGGTTCCTAGACTTGGGCCTCTCGGCCTGGATAGAAGGGTGCGTACACCCTATCCCAGGTGAGAGCTCCCCGGTCCTCAGACCCAGACATCTTCTTAAAGCAGCTCCCGACCAGCAGGTGTGCCCTGCATGGACGCTCACGCTGGCCGGCACCTGCTATGGCAACAGACAACAACGCCAGAGATTGACACGTTGACGGAGACTGGGCTTGCATTGGTTTTTCCCTTCAAGAGGAAAGGGTGATGCAGCACAGGAGCAGTAAGTATTTCCCTCATTTTGAGAACCAAGGTATCAATCCAGTAGGAGAATCTCGTCAAGTCCAGAGTACCTGCGCAAACACAAAAGAGTACCAGTAGGAGATCTCCTGATTTTTTCTGGGATTTTAGGGAATATATTGGCGCAAAACCTAGGGCAGAGGAGGCTCAGGGAGCCCACAAGCCAGGGAGGTGCGGGCCCCCTGGCCGCGCCATGAGGGCTTGTGGGATCCGTGCAGGCCACCTTCCCTAATTCTCCGGCTTCCCGATCTTTTTCTGTTTCGGAAAAAATCTTTTTGGCAGTTTCATTCCGTTTGGACTCCGTTAAAAATCCTCCTGTGAAAGGGGTCAAAAACATGGAAAAAACAGGAACTGGCACTTGACACTGAGTTAATAAGTTAGTCCCAAAAACTATATAAAAGGTATACAAAACATCCAAAGTTTTACAAGATAATAGCATGAAACCATAAAAAATTATAGATAAGTTGGAGACGTATCAAGCATCCCCGAGCTTAACTCCTGCTCGGCCTCGAGTAGGGAAGTGATAAAGACTGAATTTTTGATGTGGAATGTTCCGATCCATAAGATTCAAAACAATAGTTTGCTATTGACATGAAAACAATAATACTTCAAGCAAACTAGCAAGGTAATCATGAACTTTCAAAATAACAAGGCCAAGGAAAGTTATCCCTACAAAATCATATAGTCTGGCCATGCTCCATCATCCTCACACAACTAATGTAAATCATGCACAACCCCAGTATTGGCCAAGTAATTGTTTTCGCACTCTTACTTTCTCAAACTTTTTATAACTATCACGCAATACATGAGCATGAGCCATGGATATAGCACTATAGGTGGAATAGAGTGTGGTGGTGGTTGTGAGACAAAAAGGAGGAGATGGTCACATTGACTCAGCGTATCAAAGGGCTATGGAGATGCCCATTAATAGATATCAATGTGAATGAGTAGGGATTGCCATACAAGGGATGCACTAGAGTAATAAGTATGTGAAAGCACAAAAGGAGAACTAGTGGGTGTGCACCCAACTTGCTTGCACACGAAGACCTAGGGCAATTTTGAGGAAGCCCGTCATTGGAATATACAAGCCAACTTATATAATGAAGATTCCCACTAGCATATGGTAGTGACAAAGCAAGAAGATCTCAATCATGAAGAACATGGTGCTATTATGAAGCAGAAGTGTGGAAAAAGATAGTAGCATTGTCCCTTCTCTCTTTTTTTTTATTTATTTTTATATTTGGGCTCTTGGGCCTCTTTTTTATCTCTTTTTTGTATGGGCTCTTTGGCCGCTTTTTTTTATTTCCTCACAGGGGACAATGCTCTAATAATGATGATCATCACACTTTTATTTACTCACAGCTCAAAGCTTAGAACGATGATGACTCTATAGGAAATGCCTCCGGTAGTGTACCAGGATGTGCAACGATCTAGCTTGGCATATGACGTTGAAACATATTGCTAGCTATCTTACGATCATGCAATGTCAATATGAGAGTGACGGCACAAGTCATGAGACGGAACGGTGGGAGTTGCATGGCAATATATCTCGGAATGGCTATGAAAATGCCATAGTAGGTAGGTATGGTGGCTGTTTTGAGGAAGGCATATGGTGGGTTTGTGTACTGGTGAGAATTGCGCGGCACTAGAGAGGCTAGTAATGGTGGAAGGTGAAAGTGCATCTATACCATGGACTCACATTAGTCATGAAGAACTCACATACTTTTGCGAAAGTTTTTATTAGTAATCGAAACAAAGTGCTAAACGCATACTCATAGGGGAAGGGTTGGTAGGTGTTAACCATCGCGCGATCCCGACCTCAACACAAAGGATGACAATCAATAGATCAATTATGCTCCGACTTCCTAACATAGAGGTTCACCATACATGCATGCTATGGGAATCACTAACTTGAACACAAGTATTTCTAGATTCACAACACCCTATGAACATAACTCTTAATATTACCGGATCCACGTCTCAAAACTAATTGAGAGGAATCAAGACTTCTCTTTCTACTCAATGCACATGAAGATGGAGGTTTTTGTATCCTCTATGGGTACCTATCACCTTTGGGACTACTTTCATAGCATAAGGCAACTACCAAGTCATGCACCGCCGTGCTCTAAAAGATATAAGCGAAGCACATAGAGCAAAATTATCTAGCTCAAAAGATATAAGTGAAGCACTATGATCATTCTAGCAAAATCACGATGAGTGCGTGTCTCTCTCTCTCAAAAAGGTGTGCCGCAAGGATGATTGTAACACAACAAAAATAAAATACTCCTACGATACAAGACGCTCCAAGCAAAACACATATCATGTGGTGAATAAAAATATAGCTCCAAGTAATGTTACCGATGGATTGAAGACGAAAGAGGGGATGCCTTCCCGGGGCATCCCCAAGCTTAGGCTTTTTGGTGTCCTTGAATTTGCCTTGGGATGCCTTGGGCATCCCGAAGCTTGATATCTTTCCACTCCTTATCTCTTTGTCCATGAGAACATCACCCAAAACTTGAAAACTTCACAACACAAAACTTAAACAGAAACTCGTGATAACATTAGCACAAGAAAACAAACTACCACCTCTTTTCGTACTGTAGAAAACTTGAATTCTATCTATATTGGTGTTGAGCTACTGTATTCTCACTTTTCCTTGGCTAGTACCCCCCGATACTAACCATAGTTTCATCAAAACAAGCAACCAACTCAACAAAAACAGAATCTGTCAAAAACAGACCAGTCTGTAGCAATCTGTATACTTCGTATACTTTTGGTACCTCAAAAATTCTGAAAACTTACGACTTCCTGAAAACCTCTTTCCGAATAAAAATGAAAAATCATCTCGTGAGCGAAAAGTTTTTGTCTTTTTTCCAGCAGGATCAAACAACCATTACCAAGACTAGTCATAAAGGTTTTGCTTGGCTCAAACACAAAAAGAAACACACAAAACACCATCACAACAGAATTATGATGGTGAGGACGCAACAAAACAGAAAGAAAAAAGATAAATTCATTGGGTTGCCTCCCAACAAGCGCTATTGTTTAATGCCCTTATCTAGGCATAAAAGCGATAGAAAATCACGTATCATCGTCTTTGGTGCTCAAACCATAAGTAGCCCTCATCATGAATACATAAGACAATCTTATTTTCTTTCTAGGAAAGTGTTCCATGCCCTTCTTTAAAGGAAATTGAAATCTAATATTCCCTTCTGTCATATCGATGATAGCACCGACAGTCCTTAGGAAAGGTCTACCAAGAATAATAGGGCATGTAGGATTGCAATCAATATCAAGCACAATGAAATCCACGGGTACATAGTTCCTATTTGCAATAATAAGAACATCATTTATCCTTCCCATGGGTTTCTTGAGAGTAGAATCCGCAAGATGCAAATTAAGAGAACACTCTTCAATCTCATTAAAACCCAGAACATCACATAAAGACTTTGGAATCGCGAAAACACTGGCACCCAAATCAGACAAAGCATTGCATTCATAGTTTTTTTTATTTTGATTTTGATGGTAGGTTCTAACTCATCGTGAAGCTTTCTAGGGATAGAGACTTCCAATTCAAGTTTCTCTTCAAGAGATTTTATCATAGCTTCGACGATATGATCAGTAAAGGCCTTGTTTTGGCTATAAGCGTGTGGAGAGCTTAACATGGATTGCATCAAGGAAATGCATTCAATCAAGGAGAAACTATCATAATAGAATTCCTTGAAATCCAAAGTAGTAATTTCATTACTACCCAAAGATTTAATGTCTTCTACTCCACTTTCAATGCTTTGAGCATCAAGATAGATGGACTCCGAATCATTGGGGCGCTTTTCAACCAAAGTGGATTCATATACAGCCCCATAATCATTAGGTTTGTCACAAGAAAACAAAGATTCAATGGGAGTCACACCAAGCACTTTAAGATCTTCGTGATTGTTATCACGAGAACACGCCTTTTTAAGCCATTCATGTCTAGCACGAATTTGGGCGCTTCTTTCTTTGCTCTCAATCATGGAAACACGCATAGATTTCAAAGTTTCACCCATATTGATCTTGGGAGGAGCACATCTAACTTTCAAAGCATGAATATCACTAGACATTCTATCAATGCTCTTAGCCAAATCGTCAATTTTTAGTAGTTTTTCCTCTATGGACGCATTGAAAATCTTTTGTGAGTTGATAAACTCTTTGATATTACTCTCTAGATCAGAGGTTAATCTATTTTAATTTCCATGAGTATTGTTGTAGGAGTTGCCAAAGTTATTAGAGGAGTTACTAGGAAAAGGCCTAGGAACATAGTTTCCTCTAAAAGCATTGTTGTTGCCAAAATTATTCGTACCAACAAAATTAACGTCCAAGCTAGCGTTGCTACTCTCAATCAAAGAAGACAAGGGCATATCATTAGGATCTAAAGGAGCACTTCTACTAGCAACCAAATTCATTAATTCATCCATCTTAGCACTCAACGAGTTAATTTCTTCTATAGGGTGTACCTTCTTACTAATAGGTGACCTTTCAGTGTGCCACTGAGAGTAGTTCGTCAAGATATTGTCTAGGAGTTTTTTGGCTTCTCCTAACGTGATTTCCATGAACATTCCACCTGAGGCGGAGTCCAAGATATTTCTAGAAGCGAAATTCAAGCCAGCGTAGATGATTTTTTTAATCATCCAAAGACTCAAGCCATGAGCGGGACAATTTCTAATCATCAATTTCATTCTCTCCCAAGATTATGCAACATGTTCATGATCAAGTTGCTTGAAATTCATGATAGCATTACAGAGAGAGATAATATTAGCCGGCGGAAAATACTTTTATATATAAGCATCTTTGCACTTATCCCAAGAATCGATACTATTTTTGGACAAAGACGAAAAGCAATTTTTTGCGCGATCTTGCAACGAGAAAGGAAAAAAGCTTCAATTTAATCACATCATTATCCACATATTTGTTCTTTTGCATATCGCAAAGCTCAATGAAGGTATTAAGATGGGATGCGACATCTTCACTAGGAAGGCCGGAGAATTGCTCTTTCGTAACAAGATTCAGCAAAGCGGCATTGATTTCGTATGACTCCGCACTAGTGGCAGGAGCAATCGGAGTACTAATAAAATCATTATTATTAGTATTCGAGAAGTCACAGAGTTTGGTGTTTTCATTCATGGTGACTCCAGCAAGCAAGCAAGCACACAAGAGAACAAAGAGCAAGCGAGAAAAAGGGCGAACGAAAAGGCAAATGAAAAAGGCAAACAAAAAGGAAAATTGTGAAGTGGGGGAGAGGAAAATGAGAGGCAATTGGCAAACAAAGTAAATGCAAGAGATGAGTTTGCGACACCTACTTCGATGATTTCTTGACTTGATCCTCCCCGGCAACGGTGCCAGAAATTTTTCTGCTACGGCAACAGACAACAGCGCGAGAGATTGACATGTTGAAGGAGACTGGGCTTGCATTGGTTTTTCCCTTGAAGAGGAAAGGGTAATGCAGCACAGGAGCAATAAGTATTTCCCTCAGTTTGAGAACCAAGGTATCAATCCAGTAGGAGAATCTCGTCAAGTCTAGAGTACCTGTGCAAACACAAAAGAGCTTGCACCCAACTCTTTAAAGGGGTTGTCAATCCCTTCAAGATTGATTGCAAAGTGAGATCTCAAGGCGGAAAGTGCAATGAAAAAAAAGAGTAAGGCTGAAAATATGGTGTGGAGTAGACCCGGGGGCCATAGTGTTCACTAGAAGCTTCTCTCAAAATAGCAAGTATTACGGTGGGTGAACAAATTACTGTTAAGCAATTGATAGAACCGCGCAAAGTCATGACGATATCTAAGGCAATGATCATACATATAGGCATCACGTCCGAGACAAGTAGACCGATACTTTCTGCATCTACTACTATTACTCCACACATCGACCGCTATCCAGCATTTATCTAGTGTATTGAGTTCATGATGAACAGAGTAACGCCTTAAGCAAGATGACATGATGTAGAGGGATAATCTCAAACCAATGATGAAAACCCCATTTTTTTACCCTTGATGTCAACAACACGATGCGTGCCTCACTACCCCTTCTGTCACTGGGTGAGGACACCGCACGGTATGAACCAAAACCAAGCACTTCTCCCATTGCAAGAATCATAGATCTAGTTGGCCAAACAAAACCCACAACTCGAAGAGAATTACAAGGATATGAAGTCATGCATAAGAGAGATCAGAAGAAACTCAAATAAGATTCATAGATAATCTGATCATAAATCCACAATTCATCGGATCTCGACAAACACACCGCAAAAGAAGATTACATCACATAGATCTCCGTGAAGGTCATGGAGAACTTTGTATTGAAGATCCAAGAGAGAGAAGAAGACATCTAGATACTAGCTATGGACACGTAGGTCTATGGTGAAATACTCACGCATCATCGGAGAGGTCATGGTGTTGATGAAGAAGCCCTCCGTATCCGAATCCCCCCTCCGGCAGGTCACCAGAACGTGCCCCAGATGGGATCTTGCGGAGACAGAAGCTTGCGGCGTCGGAAAAGTACTTTCGATGATCTCCTGATTTTTTCTGGGATCTAGGGAATATATAGGCGCAAAACCTAGGGAAGAGGAGGCTCTGGGAGCCCACAAGCCAGGAAGGTGCGGTCCCCCCTGGCGGCGCCATGAGGGCTTGTGGGGTCCCTGCAGGCCCCCTACCCTGATTCTCCGGCTTCCCGATCTTTTTCTGTTTCGAAAAAATCTTTTTGGCAGTTTCATTCCGTTTGGACTCCGTTCAAAATCCTCCTCTCAAAGGGGTCAAAAACATGGAAAAAAAGAACTAGCACTTGGCACTGAGTTAATAAGTTAGTCCCAAAAATATATAAAAGGTATACAAAACATCAAAATATATAAATACCTGTTTGCGCGGGGGCTGCCCGCGGGGTCGCGCGCATGCCTCCTGCCGCACTGATGGTCTCCGCTGCTTCCTCCGTATCCCAGATGTGTGCCGACGCGGTCGTCGTCGAACTGCGCGCGCCTCCAGGGGTTGATGTTTTCCGGCCTCCGATACTCCCTCCTCGTTCCGTGAAGCACGTCGAGGGACGCTGGACGACGCCTCCCTGACGTGGCCAAATCCCGTGCCTCCAGCAGCTCCCGCCATATCCCTAGTGGGGGCAGGCTGAGTGGATGTTTGGGATGCACCCGCGTGGTTCCCCCTTTGTATCCCGTGGCGATGTAGGTTGACGAGCGCAGTTCCCAAGGGGGCGCGCTTGGGTCTTGCCGGCGACGTCACACACAAGAGCGCACTTGTGCCCACCGACGCGCTGGCGTCGGGCGGTGTGTCGGAGCTTGAGCTCATGCGCCACCAGGAGCGCGACATGTCTGTGTGTTGGGTGCTAACAAACTCGGAAGGTGGGATGAACAACCTGGACGTCTGGAAGGATCGGGGCGACGGGGGATGCCTTGTGGTTGGTGAAGGCGGCAACCCTCGGGGCTCGTTGCAAGACCGTCCGCTCTGAACGTCGGCCGACGGGGTGGTGGAGCGTCGCATGGCATTCCGGCCCGCCTATGCCGGACGCGCCACGCGAGCGGCCCGCCGCTCCATGCGGATTCGTCGTCTCCCTACCATGAGTGTGACCAGCTTTAGCGGGCCGAGCCCTGGGAGAGACCTTGACACACATCCTACCTGGCGCGCCAAATGACGGATTTCGGGCTCCGCAAAACCCTAAAGATTCGAACTCAGGGGCGTGTATGAAGATCTCTCGCGGGCTCGCTTCAGCTAACTCGCTACTCGTTGGGGATGGCAGAGAACTCACTCGACGACGAGGAAGACACAGAACACGGTAGTTTACCCAGGTTCGAGACACTGAGAAGCGTAATACCCTGCTCCTGCTTTGGTGGATCGCCTCTCGTGGAGATTGGTGGATGAACTAGTACAGTGTTCGAGGGCCTCCGGAGGCTGGGTGGCCTTTGTGTGGTGCCAGTGGGCGAATGAATGACTCGGGTCCCCTATGAAGTAACCTACTCTCTATATATAGTGGTGGCCTCGGTCCTCTTCCCTTATCGTTTCGGCGTGAAGGGATCCTACAACGCCCAATTTTCAAGGGGGGTAGGGGAACATGCTTCCCCTGTCCAAAAGTAGTCTTCATGTGCAAAGTGGCCGGCAGCTGTGCAGGAACGGATCCAGGGATGACGTCTGTCCTGCTGGTAGGCGGTGATGGCCTTTTCGCACCAGAAAGGAAACCTTTGGAAGATGCCTTGGGAACCCCGGTTCGTCCTTGCCCCTTTGCAATAAAGAGGAAACTACTCCGTCATGTTGTATGTTGCTCGTGTCTCCTTCCTCCACGTCATGCTTGACTCCTGAGGCCGGGTCTCGCCTCAGAATATCCGTATCTCCGAAGGGGTCCTGATGAGGCCCCCTGCAGGTCTTGATCTTGTTCCTCCTTGCGAGGCTTGGCCCCTCGTGAGGACCTTGCCTTGAGTGGTGTCACGCCCGATTGTGCTTGCTTGATGAAGTGGGCCAGCCCTAGGCCACAAGCAGGCAGGTCTGGGTACCCCCATTCCCAGAATGCCGACACCCCCCTCGTCGAATCACTAGTTCAAGGAGCTCTCTCGTGAGGTGAACGCCGCCCTCTCAAGGTCGAGAGCTGTCAAGCCCCTCAATTGGTCCCAATACACCGTCACCTTTGAAACCAGGCACAACCTCAAGTCTGCGGTCGTTGTGGGCACGCTCCCCATGATGTGCACCCCCACCATCAGCAACATTGCGGTCACCAAGACTCTCATCAATGGAGGCGGGGGCCCCCACATCCTCTCTGTCGAAACCTTTGACACGCTCCAGGTGTCGTACGATCAGTTGATGCCAACCAAGCCGTTCTCTGAGGTGACCGACGGCTCCACCACTCCGCTAGGGCAGGTCTGCCTTCCGGTCACCTTCGGCACGCGCGACAGCTATCGCACCGACCACATCAACCTCGACGTGACGCAAAATAGCCTACGGTACAACACCATCTTGGACTAACCGGCGCTGGCCAAGTTCATGGAGGCAACCCACCACGGCTACAACGTCCTCAAGAGATCGGGTTGAAGTGGCATCATCACCGTTGCATGCGACGCGAGGTACGCGGTCTGCTCCCTCAAGCGCGCCTACAAGGCCTCTGCATCAGAGCGCTCCGACGATGCTGGAGGTGATGTGCCTCGCGAGGCTGCACCCCCGAGGAAGAAGCAGTCGCTGCCCGCATCTGGCTCCGCCAAGGCGAAGGGTCCGGTGGCCGAGGCCAAGGTCGCAAGCCCTGCGTGTGCTGCAATGCTTTTCCCCTTCCGGGATAGGAAGGCGCGCCTGGTGCCTTCCTCGAGTCGGGCTCGGGGGTCTTCCACCTAGAAGGCATCTGACCTGGCCACTACATCGAGAGAGGTGCTCGGGCACCACTTGGAGGTGCGCTTCAAGGCGCGCCCTCGCAAGCAAGGGGTAAGATGGCACGCATCAGGGGCTTAGGAGTTCATCGCCCAAGAGATCGACAAGCTGCGGGAGGCACGTGCCATGCGTGGCGGGTGTCACCAGGAGTGCTTCTTCATGAGAATCGTCACACCCGGGAGGACTGTTGAGGTGTGCATGTGCATCGACGTCGCGGGCCTCAAGGTCGCTTCCTGCAACTCCTTTTGGCCTTTGCGTATGGGGCTAGGCTGCCGTGCCGCCGCCGATTGTGTTCACATGCCCTTCGGCCTGGAGAACGCCGATGCTACCTTCCAAAGGTTGGCACAGCTTGCACTGGCGCCTCGTGTGGCGCTGGGACCTCGTGAGCTCCCGGGGCTGCGGGAGGCAGCTGACCCCTAAGGAGCCGGCATTCGCGATGTGTTCATGAAGCTACCTGAAGATCCAATGACAACGCGGCCCCCACGTGAAGTTCTGCTTCATTCGAGATCAAGGCAACCCTTTGGGCTGCGTTATCCTCACACGTGAGCTCGCACCCTCATGTAGTTCTCGTTTTTTGGTTGTGTGGTAAACCATGTTATTCCCCTTCAAAACTTATGTTGATCATTTGAAATGCATCGCTGCTGGTTTGGCGCTTCATCACCATCGGCGCTATGTGGCGAATGGTTTTCTCCTGATAATTCCACGAAGGAACCTGACACGACGTGTGTGCTCGGGTTCGTCCATGCATCATCTCTAAATCCGAGTGACTGAGCTCTATGTGAAGGCCTTACCCCCGTATACGTCACCTCATTGGGTCCTTGGTGCCAAACATCTTCGTGCAGTGGCCTCGCGATGATTATCCAGCGTGTATCGCCCCATGTCGCAGGATCTGTAAGCGTGCTGATGCCAAAGAATGAGGTGCAACTCGCCTAAAGGTTGAGACTAGGAGCTCTTGAGCCTCCCAAGTGGAAGCCCATGATGGGTCGTGTCATGGTCTTTGAAGGGGGCTCGCGCCCGCACCCTAGTGGAAGTCCCCATGCTCCACGCTAGTAGAATTACTGTCGAACCGCGACTATACCCCCACCCAAGTGGAAGCCCCATGCGTCGCGCTAGGGAGGATCGTTAGAGCTCCACACTCACCAGCTTCCCCTAGTAACTCGCACGGGTGGGGGCTAGGGAACGGTGCCTATGCTCGGGTTCGTCCTTGCAGCGCTGAAAAATCCAAGCGATCAAGCTTTATCTCACAGGCTCACCCCCGTGCACGTCACCTCCTAGTGTCCTTGGTGTCTAGTCTCGTGCGCGACACCCAAGCGTAAGCAGGCGGGCGCGTGGCGCTCTGACCAATTTATCTGTGTGTGAGTCGCTTGCGCGTCAAGGGGGGTTCCTGAGCATCGCGACTCAGGACCTTCACTAGCCCTGTAGCCTCTCACCCCCTCCTTACCCAGTGGTGGTTGAGATATACGCAGGGTTGGGCCTCGCCAATGTAGAGTACAAGGCCCTCATCATGGAACGCGAGCTGCTTGTGCGTCAAGGAGGGTTCTTGAGCATCGCGACTCAGACCTTCACTCGCCCTGTAGCCTCTCACCCCCTGTTGACCGAGTGGCGGTTGAGATACATGCAAGGTTGGGCCCTGTCGATGCACAGTGTAAAGGATCCTCACGATGAGTACTAGGTCCCTCGAAGGAGCTTCTTGCACGTCAAGGGGGTTTCCTAGCATCGCGACTCAGGACCTTCAATACTCCTGTAGCCTCTCACCCCTAGTGACCTAGTGGCGGTTGAGATACGCGAAGGGTTTGTCCCTGCCAACGCAGAGCGCAAAGGCTTCTAGAGGCGAATGTGAAGGCCCTCAAGTGAGTCGCTTGCGGGTCAAAGGGTGGTTCCTGAGCATCACGATTCAGGACCTTCACTACTCATGTAGCCTCTCACCCACTATGCCCGAGTGGCGGTTGAGATACCCGCAAGGTTAGGCCCTATTGAAGAAGAGCACAAAGGCAAGCGAGAGAAAAACCAAGCGCCGAAAGAGAATTCCAATTGCTTCATACAATAAAAATGTTGTCTCACGCCTCCCCAAGGCAAGGGTAATCCATTTCAGAGCAAGGAAGGGGGCTCGTCGTCGGGCTCCTCGTCGTCATCGCACGAGAACTTCCCTAGCAGCGTGTGCATGTGGCCCTCCATGGTGGTCGCCAAGTCGGCTGGGACTCCTCGGTCACGGGGCACATCACCTCTTCGAACTCGTAGTTGGGATCATGAAGGAGGAGATAGCTGAAGACGTGGGTCGCTGCCACAGAGAAAAGGTCATGGCACTCCTCCTCCAAGATGTTGTCCACCTTCTTGACAGCTCCATCGAGTTCCTTCACAAGCTCAGAAGAAAACTCGGCATAGCCGGTGTCAATAGGGGTGAGGGGAGACTCAAGCCCCAGCCTGCAGATAGAGCTCAGGGCCTGGTGGGCCCTGAGTTCCACATAGGAGAGTGTGGCATGGTCCGCTGCCGCCTGCGCATCGGTAACGGCCCAGACATCCTCCTCCCAGGTGGTCAGCTTGGCATTGGCCTCGGAGACTTGCTTCGCGTGGGTGTCCCAAGCCTCGGCCACCTCGCGTTGAAGTGCCTCCAAGCGCCCGCGCTCCGCAACCTATTCGGCCGCCTTCACTAGTTCAGAGTCACGGTTCGCAAGCTTCACTTCGCGGGCCTTGGCAGCCTCCTGAAGAGCATTGAAGCCGGCCTCTGCTTCTTCACAACGCTTGGCGAGCACCTCCTTCTTGGCAAGGGCACTTGCACAGGCGGTCTTCGCCTCGGCGGCATCTTGCTAGCCCTTCGCGCAAACGGCATCGGCCTCGCCTCGGACCTCCTTGGCAAAGGCCTGAAGTTGGTGCCACCCCGCGGCCAACGTAGGGCCCTCCTCGGTCAGGCGCACCTCGGTGTCCCGGAAATCCACGTCGAGTTAGGGGAGCATGTCCAGGGTGTTGGCCAAAGCCCCACGCCTCAGCAATGCGTCCTGGGCAAGGGCCTCTGGAGGTGTCGTCGCCTCGGTGTTGTCCACTGCCACAACGACAGCGGTCCAACGCCCTTCGCTTGAGGCATGGGGGGCGCTAGGTCCTCTGCCGCATCAGGCATCCATGGCATGCTCGCAGAGGCCATCGCGTTAACCTCCAGGGCCCTCACGGTGGCTGCGGCCTCGACTATCGGCATCGGGGGCTGGAGCACCGAGGCCTTGGCCGGTGGCACTGGCGGCTGGACCATCGTGGCCTCGACGTTCGCGCCCTCTCGCCACATGAAGAAGGCGCTTGGAGATGAAGTAGCGCCTATGCGCCCGAGAATGGCGCCCGGCTTGCGCAAGTGTCACACCCTGTTTTTACCTCACTTCCACTGTAGTATCAAAATATGAGTTTATTAAAAAATTCAAAAACCAATGTTGTGAGTGCCATGATTGTCATTGTGTGTTGTATGCTTGATAAGTGGCTTCAAAAACCATATTTTCATAACATGATTATTCCCAAATATTTTTTATATTTTTGTCTATTTCAAAACCTTGCTTTGGGTTGCACTACAAGCCCTTGATGACAAAGGAGTGCCTTTACCCAAAGATAGTAATCTGGTTTTAGAACTGTTTTAATACACCAAAATCATAAAATAATTATTTTATAAATTATTTTCCTATTTTATATGCATGTCCATCTCTGAGGCCAGAAAGTATATTTCTATATGAAAAATTACTTTTCTGCCTTAGAAAAATGTGAGAAAATTTGGAGATACTCAGAGGATATATATTTTCCATACATAAGATTTTCAACCCCTATTTATATTAAAAATATTTGAGCAAATCCTTGAAAACCTATTCTTTCTGGTTTGATCTTTTGAAATATTTCCAAACGAAATAAATCCTAGAAAATTTCAGCAACCTTCCCCAGCTATATTTGGTGGCCACACCAAGTTTCACCTCATTCCAAGGTGTGGTTCACTAAATAATCCTAAAACCCTCTATGTCCAGAACCAAGTTGAATAATCTCTACATTGCAAAGATTATCCGAATAGCCTGAAACTTTGCAGGAGTGTTCAACACCTCAAATGAGGAGTCTCTGCCAAAAATGGGATTTGCACGGGGTAATCTACCCACATTCCCTTTGGAGGGGACAAATTTGTCCATTTGGGGGTGATTTCAAGTTTGCATTGCCAAACATGTCCAATGAAGCTCAAATTTGGTGGAGTATCTTATTTTAGCATCAAACTTAATCCTGTTAACTCGCACCACCAGTGGTGAAGTGTTGCTATCCCAAACACCTGTCGAACACCTTCTGCCATATTAGTAAACCAACTCCTACCTCACTCCACACCCATACACTTTCCTCCAAACTCTTTGACCAAGCAGCCAGCACCACTCCTGAGCCGCAGGAGGGTGGCCCCTCTTTGAATCCAAGCAGTAGAGCCAAAAACCTCATTCTAAGTTCTGGTTCAAAGCTGGCATCCCTCCTTTAATCACACCCCATGGCCAATAGAGAGTCTCTCGGCTCTCAAACGGCTAGGCATCTTCATAGCCAGCCCTAGGACACCCCAGACACGGCCAAAGCACCCGAGAGCGTGCGAGTATGCCGTGGCATGCCAAGACTGCGCTCTGGGCATGCTGTTGGGCGCACCCGAAGCAAAGGTGGCAAGCCCCAGCCGGTTCGAGCCTCCCCCTATTGCCCATTAGTGTCCCCGACCACCTCTCTATATCAGGGCAGCCCCAAGGCCCCTGCTCCGTCGCTGTGTTGACCGGAGCGACACGTGCTCGCGCGTGCCAGATCCAACCAGAAGCCCGCGGCCATGCATGCATGCTCCTCCTCACTCTCTCTCTCATAGGGGTCCTAAACCACGTCCGCATACCGTGGTTTCGACCCTGAGCACTAACTGTCCCTCCTGCAAGCTGCGATGAAACCACCGGCGCCTCCGGCTCACTGAATCGTCGGGAGCCTACAAATTGGCCTTCCCCTCACTCCAGCACACCCATCCCACTCCTCCAGAGCCTAAATTCCACCCCTAGCCACTCCGTTTGAGCACAGTAAGCTCCCGTGCTCGAGATCGACCGATGCCCCGCCGCTTCGGGGCACCGTCGATCTCGGGCTACAGGCCAGCTCCGACGCTCCTATCTCCTTCTATGTAACCCTAGAAGCCTCGGGGAGCTCCCCCATCACCTCCCCGAGCTAATCCCTGTCTGTAGCATCTAGTTCATCAACCTCCCGAACCGGCTCCGCCACAACCACCTCATCGCCGGTGAACCAAGGCCTACCCGTTGACCTCTCGACCACCAGCACGTAGGCGACGGTGAGTTGGTTCCATTTCTACCATGAGTTAGGCTCGAGGGCGTCGGTAGCATCGCCGGCGTGCCTCCCCTCCTACCTGTCTAGAGGTGGAAGACGACCCCGACAGGTGGGGCACACCTGTCGGTGGCTCTCCTCTCTCCCCTCTGCTGCTGACCGCAAAGGCCCGCGCATCAGCTCTGAACCTGGCCGCGTGCGTACCTGGGCTGGCTGGCTGGCTGGCTAGCTGGGCCGGCCCAAGCAACAGGCCTGAGCCTTAGCCTCTTTTTCTTTTTTTCTTTAACCAGTTTTAAAGGATTTTTATAAAATTTGTTATCGAATATATTTTTATAATTTTCCAACACAATTCTTCTAAAAATGAGTAGAATATAATAGAGCCTTTGCACAAATTTTTAAGAAAACTTTTTTGTTTAGTAATAATGAAAAGGCTATTTTGAATATTATAACTTCTATTAAAATGATTTTTTAAAATGATTCCTTCATCAAAACCAGAGACAAATATTTTCAAAATGATAATATAGATTTACCAGAATAAAGCAACATTTTTAAAAAGGAGTTTATGCTCTGTTTTTGAGTGAGTTGTTTATCATTTTATTATTTACCACGACGATAGATACCACGTTTGACGAAGGAGTTGGACTTCAAGACCCCGAAGAGCCAGGACACTTAGCTGATAAAGGCAAGCAGCCCTTTGACCATGTTTGAGCAAATATTACATTGCATGCTAGTAGAGCAATTATTCCCGTTGCATATGATCATCAATATTCGGTAAATCATCGATATAATGTTTCTGATGGCTCCTCCGGACCACTTGCATTTTGAGCATGATCCTACCACCTATGAGGGTCACGCTAATATTATGTTGACAAGTAGAGCTAAGCATAGTAGAAGCATGAGCATGATGATGGTAAAAATAAAATGCTTATGAAAACCCCATCGGGTGCCACTGTTCATATAGGTGGCCACTTTTAGAGAAGTGGTACACCGGGTATATTTTGGTGTGAGTGGTTTTGGAAATGGGATTAGATTTATGATGTGTCGACCGTCCCAACCTTACATGTGCGACCATGTTACCCCTTTATGGGACGGGGCTTTGTTGATTACTCTAGTCGGTGCTAGCAAAGAGCCACATTACTAGTGGCGGGAGTGATGTGTGGTCACTCTCGTGACGGGGTCATGCCAGGTAGGGCGACTATGCCATTTTTACGTGTTCCGGGCACACCATTGGTCCCCGCATGGATGATACTGTCCAGAGTCGATGCTCGTAAGACGTACATCATGTGGGCTGGGTACCAATCGACTGGAACTCTTTGTCTAGTATCATCAGGGGAAAGGCATTGATCGGGTACTTACCTTGGGTATGTTATATACCGCAAGTCGTGGATGACACGGAAGCTTCCCGGATCTCATGCGTACAACATACAACCTCTGCAGAGTGTAAAACTATTCGAATAGTCATGTCCATGGTCAAGGACAGTTGGGTGGTGCTGCTTAAGCTACGTCCAGTAGTTTCTGCATAAACCAAGTGTGAGTGTGTGTGTGTGTGTTTAATGGTGTTATCTGAGAAAGAGTTGATATGACCAAGTTTGGTGACTTGGCATATCAGGTGAACCCGAAGTGTTCAGCCCTCAACAGATATGTTGATATTTGTAACCTGTTCTTCTAAATACCATCTAGCTTATGTTGCATATCCATCTAAGATCATGTTTATTTACCTTCAAAGTTGCTATCCACCGATACTGCATATTACTTGTTATCATACCAACTGCATTATACATATCATGGGTTGTTTGCGAGTACATTCAAAGTACTCATTGGCTTGCCACTGGTTATGTTATTGACCAAACATGGAAGAACCGGAGTTTGGAGAAGAGTACGTCATCAGAGACGGACCTGCGAACTAGGACGCTTGCTAGTCAGAATGCCTGTTGGTGTAGGCTGATGGCATGGGCACCCGCTTAGCCCCAAGATTTCCGCTATTAGATGTATCAGTGTGTTTTGGCCTTATAGGACCTACCTATGTGAACTTGACCTGTTTGGTCATGTGTTGTACTATTTTGGTATGTTGGATGTAAGACTCTTAATATTCAGCATCTGTGTGTTTGGTGAGCATTGATCTCTCAGATGACTGAGCACGTTCATTCGGCGATCTTGACTCGTAAGTCGGGGTCCCCACAGCAAGTTGCCTCCGTGCCCGCTGAGACCCCGACAAAGGGACGAAGGCGCCTTCGAGAGTTGCATCACCTTCGCCCCAATGGAGGCCTTCTTCTTCTTCTCCTTGCCACCGCGAGGGAGCATGCACCAAATAAGGGTTGGCCTTAGTAAACCGATCATGGATGAATAGTATGAGGACGACATAAGGTACTTACTCGTCCCTGGCGGCCCACTTCACCTTCTTCTCGATGGCGGGAGACGCGTCCTCGCCACCTACACGCTGCTCCACCGCCACCAAAGGGGTGCTCGATGCGGTCCCCAGCAAGCCGCCTAGGACTCTCTCTTCCCTGGGGGCCTAAGGGGTCCCCCGAAGAGGTACGTACATTACCAGGGGTGCACCACACCATCATCAGGGGATCCCATTGCTGGCACGTCCGCCATCGTGATGCCCAACCCTGCTCCTTCCCCTGAGGACATGGGCCGAGAGGGAATCGCCTGGTGCCGCTCGTTCACAACAACGTCGTCCTTGACATTGCACAAGGACATATGAAGGTTGGGCGGTTGCATCCGGTCGACATCCTCCTCCCCTTCTGTCGCCTCCGAATCGTGGTCGTTGTCGTCATCGTCTGAGGATGACACTGCAATGGGGGAGCCCTTGTGTGGCCCGACGAGCCCCCATTTGTTGAAGGCATACATTTTCACGACCATTCCCTCCATGTCGTCGCAGGTGTACAGCGGCAGCGTGGCCTGCTTGAGGTCCTTGAGGTTGGGGCCTAGTAGAGCCCCCAAGTCTCCATCTAGCTCATTGTACGTCAGGCCGCTGACGTGGAGGTGCATCGGGTCCCTCCCATCGGTGAACTCTCACAAGGGGCACGAGTGCGCGTGAAGTGCACGATGCGGTGCTCCAGGAACTCCTTGATGATCATCGCCCCCGTCAGGCGGGCCCTGCGTGGGAGGCAATTCTCTCAAAGACAGGCCTCACCCTCGGGTCGGTGAGCGTCTTGTGGTTCCACCTGGAGGTTCGCTCGGGAAAAACCAAGGGTATCGCCAGGACCGAGCTCTCTTGGCGCGCGTCAATGAAGACCCAGTGGTACCGGTAGCCTTCAACCTTATTCCCAGCCTTCATGTAGGTGCTCGCGCCCACGATGACAACAAAGGAGACGCACACGGATCGTTGGCCGTGGGCGGTGAACTACAAGCTGAAGAAGTGGCGGAAGAGTGCCACCGAGGGCCTCATGCCCACGAAGGCCTCACAGTAAAAGAAAGAAGATGGCTAGGAGGAGGACGGAGTTGGGCTGAAGATGTAGGGCTCGAATCTGATAATGGGAAAGGATGGCATAGAAGAAATCAGAGAACGACAGGACCGACCTACCATAAATGTTGTGGAGTAAGAAGGTATAGGCATTCTTCACCAGGCTGCTCGGCGCTACTGAACCCGGTCAGATGGCGATCACTTCCCCCTTGTTCGTGTCGCCGTCCACCAACGGGAGCACCGGGCCCAGGTCCTCCACCTTGGAGATGCGGGAGGGCATGAGAGTAGGCCCGGTAGCGGGAAGGATCACGGCGGAAGATGTAGCATTCCCTTTCTTGCTGGTGGGCACCATCCGTGGAACAGAGCCTCAAGAGGGGCGAGAAGGTGGCTCGCTCGGAGATTCAATCTGGCACGTTCTTGCATGGAGGAAGAATATGCAGAAAGGTGGGTATGGCGTGAAGGTGATTAATGACGGCTTCACCCCGCGTGCCCACTTTATGTCAGCCGGGGCGGCTGCCAAAACGCTGCGATAAGGTGGGGTTCCGCGCACCCCGTCGCGCGCCACGCGTTCGGCCTGGCCTGCACGTGGTGAGAGCACGCACCGTCTCGCCGCTGATTATCGGGTAGTGAACATCACGGGCTCGAGGGCTACTACCAGGGCTCTGGGACCGGTGGTACCCAGGGCCACCTCCTTGCGGCCCAGGGCCTGGTGCATGCTGTGGGCCTGGGGATGCTCCCCGCCAAGGCCCAGGAGTCTGACCCTCGCAAGGGCCCCTCCTCACAAGGTCCTCATCATTGAGAATTGTTGGGGACCTGCGGAGTCCCCCTCGAGGCCGTCCCCCTTGGTCCCGCATCAAGAAGTCGCCTCTTGACAATCCTCCCCCGAGGGGCGAACTTACCAAGGGTGGCCTGCCGGGGTCGCACGGTCCAACCTCCTCACGTGGGTGACATGAGCCACGCTGCACGGCGCTAGTATCAGTTCCAATAGGCATGGACAGAGAAGTTTTCCCCTTTAGTGTTAAGGGATCCGAGCCAACGGCAAGTTCCCGAAGCAGCCCCCCAAAGGTTTCTCGATCGGTGCAAGAGCTCCAAAGCTGAGGGCTCGGCAGGTGGGAGGTTACCCCCGATCCCACCAGCGCGTCATGGCGAAGGGCTTTTGTAGGCGAATACCACCTTTGTCAGGGCAGGCTGCAGTCTTGTCCCCTTTCAAAATGGTCGTTGTGGCGACCCTTCCCGCCAAGTGTGTTTTTGGGGGAAGAGGATCAAGGCCAGTATAAATTAGAGGCCTGACCTTTCTAGAGACACACTCTCTCGATCCATCGTCTCCACTAGGGAAAGAACCCAGCTATGTACTCGTCTTCCACCTCAAGCAATCTAGACAAGCTGGAGTAGGGTTTTTACAGTACAAGGTTACCTGAACCTGGGTAAACTGCTCACGTGTTCTTGTTTGCTTTCCTTAGCTCAAGCCGTCAGAGAGTCACGGTGAAGTTGAGAGGTAGAACAGGGTAGGAGAGCGAGAGCACCCCAGAGTTTGAACCTTTCTCGTTGTGTGGAGCCATGATTCTAACAAGACTTCTGAAACCCATACAAACTTGGTCACTCGTCAATCCACAATGACTCTTGGATTGATCTAGACCATGGTCACCCGGCAATCCATAATCACTCTAGGACTCACTAGACCACGACGCCTAACCGTCTTGAAGATCACAGTCTTCAAGTGTAACAAGTCTTTAGTTCTCTCATAACATAATGACTTCAATAATGCTCAAACACTCTGGATCTAGGTGTTTTGGTTTATCCTTGTAGGATAGTTCTCTCTCTCTCTCTCTCTCTCTTAATGCCTTCGAGATGGGTTGCTCCAAAACGACAATAGCCATATCAACTCTGAGCAGCCACCAACTTATGGTGGAGGGGGTGGGCTATTTATAGCCAACAGGAAACCCTACCTGATATGACCGAAATGACCTTGGGTCAATGGCCTACCGACACGGGTTCCAATGGTCGGATTGAAAAGACACACATGACAACATTGCTTGGGATACAAGTAATGTTGACTCAACCAACTCTGGAAGAGATTTCCTCTCATTGTCTTCACTCGAACACATCGGTAAATGTGGGTTGAGCTTTATGTCAACAACTGACTTCGATCGCATCCACCCCACTTAACGGTATGGTGGTTCCTATGACTCGGGAAATAAGAAACAAAACAACAAAATACTTGGTCTTTGTGTTTTGTTGTCTTCCAACGATTATCTTTGTGCACCACTAATGGCTTTGGCCATCATCAATATCTTCATACATTTTTGGGGATCGTCTTTGAGGGTTAAAACGAATCTCCATGGACTTCTATTTGTGTTATCCTGTGAGCTCTCACACACACATTAGTCCCTCACCCACGTTTGTCTTCAATACCCCAAAAACCAACAAAGGGTGGCACTATATGCAGTTACAAATAGTAGCATCAAACATAAAGTGTATGATTAAACACAACAAGGTTTAAGACATCCAAAAGGTAAAACAAATGTTTGCAAAATGAGAAGAGCAACAAAAAGCAACACTCTCTCTTTCGAATCCCTAATGATCTCTACACTTCTCCCCCTTTGGCAACAATTTACCAAAACGTTCAAAGATAAAGAACTAAGCATTGCTCTAGGCAAGCTCCCCTCCAATAGCTATTGAAGGAGTCGACAAGATATCATCGACGAAGGCTTTAGCTGATGTCCTCTGAGGTGGTGGTGTAGACACTAGAGGTGTAGGAGCTGATGGAGCTCATACTCGAGCTTATGAAGAAGGTCTCGTCTCTAGAACTGACACGACAATAGATCTAGCTTGAGTTCTGAACTCACTGGAAGTCTGGAGAGAAGGACTATCATCATCATCACTGCTGGAGCTGGGAGTGGGCACTGCATCAACTTCCTTCTTCAACTGGTTGACTTTTATAGTCAGCTCTGTCACTTTGACATCCAGGTCATGAAACTTTGTTTCCGCAATCCTCTCAAGGCTCCTCTAATTCAGCAGAATATCTTTGATGTTCTTCTCCATCGCTTGGATGGTGCTGGTAACAAACACCATTTGATCACCTTTGGTCCTTAGCACTCGAGCACTAAAGGCTCTGGGTGCCTCTGCCTGGACCTTAGCCTCTAACTCAACATGTGGAGTAGCTGAAGTGGGATAAATTGGGTCCATCACCACAACATAGTCCTCGAACTTTGGCTTGAGTGGCACGTGTTGACGATCAAGTAGATACATCTTCTTCCCAACCTTGGAGTTGATCAGCATATGAATATAGGGAGCATATCCAGAAGTCCTCTTTTGGTCAGTAGTAGTCCTTCTGATTGTCTCAACAATCAAGTCCATCGCCCTAATACTGGTGTGAGTGTCTACATGATGCAACATGTTGATGGAGTACCCTAGTCATATTTTCATCACCAGGTTTGAGCTTCAAGTTGTACCTCATAATTGTGTTGGTGGTGGGTAGTCCTGCTTGCAAAAAGTAGACCCATCCTAGCTTGTGGGACTTCAAGTACTCCTTTGGTACTGGGTTATACATCTTTGCCATGGAGTTGTGGTTCATCTTGGCCTCAGTATAAACGTCCATATCTCCATCCTGCACCTCTGGGTCTCCTAAAACGGTAGCCCACTCTTCAACTGATGATTAATATCTTGTGCCTTCTATCATCGATACAATTCTACCGTGTGGATAGAAGTGAGCTATAGAGTAGAATTGCATGATCATCTCATAGTTCCATGCTGTCATTTTTCTGTCAACAAAGCTTTCAATGTCTATGAACCTGAAATTTTCCTGCACATGAGGGAAGTAGTCTTCATTCTCCTTGATGTAGTCCCAATCTACATACCTCATGTCACCGACAGCAGGACTCTTGTCTAAGAAGACAGTCTCGTAGAAGTCGTCCTGCTCCTTCGTCTCGAAGCAAGCATCAATTGCAGTCTTCCTCCTGATAGCATATGGATCAGTTGCTCTCCACTTCCTGAGCCCTTGATAATTCCTCTCCTTAATTTTTTCAGCTATACGGTGTTCATCCTTGTGCACTAGCAAATGTGGTCTCAGCTTCCTCGGCATAGCAATTTCTTCTTCTTCCTCTGCAGCAGCATCTCTTGAAGCGGAAACCTTGTTCTTCTCAGATGCAGGTATATCTATGGTAGTCATCTTTCGCTTAGGGGATATAGGCTTCTTGGACTTGGGATCAGATGGCTTGGCATTGGATGTTGGCTTGCTTGGCATAGCATCTTTCATCAGCTTCCTTTACTTGGAAGGAGGTGGGTTAGCAGGTTTCTCCTCTTCCTCTTTGTTGTCTGGATACTGAAGTGTTGATGGTTGCACAACAACTTGGACAAACCTAGTCCTTGGCCTCTTTTGTCCTGACTTCTTGGCTAAGACTTTTGTTCTTCCAACACCATTGGGTTGCTCTGAAGATAGAGACAATTCTCTCTTGACTGCAACTGACTCTGGAATCTTCCTCGTAGTTACTCTCTCTTTATGCTTCTGAGATGTACTCTTCTCTAGGAAAAATATGCATCTTCTTCATCAGAGTTGAGCTTCTTTCGTGCCCTAGTTGCTGCCTTGGGAAGGTCATGGGAGATTGGGTGTCTGGGTCTGACTCACTCCTCTCAGGACGAGTGCGTGAATCAACTTCAACACTCTATTCTATGAATGCATTCTAGTTGTCCTCAGATCCTAACGTACTGACAAGCTGACCCTGTGAATACATATAGAAGAGTTGGAAAGATAAGCATCACAAAACATAGTTTTTTTGCAAAATTAGAACTCAAAATCTTAGTTTCAGAGTTCAGCTATGTGGGTTTCGGTTCCACCGAGATTTAGTTTTCGGAGCCACCGATACAGACTTTATCCTTATGAGAGACTTGGCCATCATTATTGGAGTTGCCGAAAATGATAACTCACTCTCTTTGAGATAGTTCTCACGGCACAAAAACCAGAATCGGTGGTACCAATTCTTTTGCACTTGGTGCTACCGATACGCATATAGCGGAACCATAAACCTAAAATATTTTGTTTGGCTAATCAAATCGAGTTTTCTAGTGGATGGGGATATTTTAATCTGTGGCATGAAGATGAACATGTCCTAATGCGCAAGAATTGGACCCTAGTTCGGCAAAGAACTCTGTATGATGGCAACGGTGGGTAAGATTATCATCGGCAGTGGTGAACTCCGGTGGCGAGGGCACACGAGAGGAAAGTATTATGTCCATGGACTTCGAGCGCGAGATCAGTGGGGTGTGGGAGACCAAGTGTTTGAAGAAATTTACAATCTTGGGTCCGTGGTTATATATATATATTATATATATACACACACCTGTAGTCGGTGACACTGATTTAAGAATTTTGGTGCCACCGAATTTCTTAACTTCCACATGATAGGGAAACTTGGTATGGTCGAGATTTTAAAATCGGGTGTACCGAGGCTCAAAAACCAGATCAACCCTAGTGCTTTGGAGGAACCGAGTTTGTGGAGTTGGTTACACCGAGTGGCACATGGGGTGTTGGGGGTTAGCTCTTGTCGAAACAGAACTCCAAGTGCTCCTCACACAAAGGGTCCGAAAAGTGCTTTCTCAAATTTTGTGATGAAGCATTAATAGAATTTTAGACGAGAAAGTGTACATATTTAAAGACGGGTATTAGGCATTCTTATATATCCAATTGTCCAACAAACAATATAGCAAAATAACAACAATTGGATATCCTAGAATGAGAAAAATATGCATACCAACATGCTCACACAATAATATGTCAAATGAAACATGGCAAACATGCACATCCACTCTTGTATCTACCAATCACTTTGGCAATGATGAAGTCATCTATATATTAATATATTGACTTACGAGCTAACTAATTATACTTGATCATAGTTCATACTCATTGTTTAAGCACAAGTGGGGTTACCATTTTACATAAAGCTTTTAATGTGTTCACATCTTGTTAGATGCTTTGACTCAAGTCTGAGAGTAAAGCTCCCCCTTGATGTGACATTCCCCCTAAGAGGGACAATCTAACCTTGGGTTTTGTCGTAGAAGACTTCATGTGGGTGTAGTAGTGGTGGATGCTCAAAGTTGATGAAGATCATCTTGAGTTGGGAGCTATCCTTGTTGTTTCATACTCTTCTCACCTACATGGGTTAGTCCCACACATGAAACAAATACACGGATATCTGTGGACATGGAGTGAATCACATATGATATGACATCCATTGATACATTAAATACCTTGTACCTTGCTTACCTTTGAGTGAATATGTGACTCCTTGAACTAATCCATAGGGTTGGAGTTGATTGCAAATAGTTCTTGCCAAAAATGAATGAGAGTGAATTGTGTTGGCGGAGTCACCCCTCAAGAGTTTATCTAGTTCTTCTTCTTGGGGACGCACATCAACTTGATGAGGATCCTTGGAGTTGAGGTAGCGCTTGATGAAGTAGAGATAGTGGTGGCCTTGGGAACCCACATGACCATGGCTTGAGATTCTTCTTCAAAGGAGTCGATCTCCTCTTGAAGCTTGTCCTTTCCCTTGAGCTTGTGGTCTTGTAGTGCAGGGTTATCTTGAGCATTTTTTTCCTTGGGGAGAGTAGGATCATACTTCTCCTTTTAGTGAACAAACTTAGGATTGGTGTATTGACCTTCTTCCCATTCAACTCCATTGGCATTGAAGTAGCCAATGCCTTGTTTATTCTGGTGTCCTCCTTGCTTGCGTACAATCTCCTCGAATTGCTTACTTCTAGCAAGACTCTTCAAGACACCTCTCTCTATAATTCCTTTCAATAAATGATTTTCTTACTAAAGTGTAACCTCGCTAAGAGAATCATTAGTGGAATCAATAGAGATACTAGAAGCAACATCATCTCATTTAGCATTAGAGTTGTTGTTACTAGATGAAGAAGCATTCATTCCTTTCTTACTAGTTTGCTTAGACTTAACTTGTGGAACAAAAGTAGACAAGAGTAATCGTTTTTCTAGTTAAGAAGAACTCTTCTTTCCAAGATCATCTTTGATCGCTTTAAGAAACTCATGCTCCTCCTCTAAATTTAGTTTCTCGAAGCATAGCTTCTCATGAATTCTTACAAGATCTCTATGATCTTCTAGAGTAGATTCATGTGCTAAATTAAGAGTGTTTAATTCTTTAATTAGACGCACAATCTTCTTCTTATCATCATCACATGACTTATATTAACTAGCATGATTATCATCAAGTTCATTTTGACTAACATTACTAGTTTAATCAAAGAGCAAGTCATCATCTCCAAGTAAGTCATCCTCATCACTATTAAAGTTAAAGTATTTGGGGTGTGATACCTTGGGGCCTTTAGCCATGAAGAAGGACCCAATCCCTTCATTTGGTGAATCAAATATGTCACATGAATTGGAGGATATAAGTGCTAGACCGGCAACACCTTCATCTTAACTATAGTCGGAGTTGGAGTGGTAAATTCTCTCGGATTGGTTGTCGGATTTGGAGCCGGTTACCCATTGACAAACATGATCTTGATGTCTTATTCTTGAGTGGCTCTTGGTGTACTTGTCCTTCTTCTCTGATTCCTTGCTTCTCCGGGAGGGTCTTCGTTCATAACAATCTTCTCTACTCCTACTCTCCCTTCGAGGTGGCTCATCTCCTGAGCTTCATATTATAGGTGAATCTTCTCTTCTTTTGAGGGGGGCATGTTCTCATTGGATGTCACACCCTGTTTTTCACCCCAAGTTTTCTGTGTTGCAAAAATCAGAGCTTGTTAAAACTTTTTCAAATGATGTTGTGAGTGCAGTGTCAACCCTTGTTTGAGTGTATGCTTGCTTGTTTGATGACTCAAACCCATGAAAAACTTATTATTTTGCTCTCTTCAAAAACCCTTTTTCCTTTATATCAAGATCACCTTCATCATGTTGGGATACACTACTAGCTCATGAAGCCAAGTGGCACTTCCAACCAAAGTTGGTGATCTGATCCTAATATTATTTTCATTAATTAAAAACATTAATTGGTGATTTAAAATATTATTTTCCTATTTTATATCTATGTGTATTTCTAAGGCCAGTAATGATATTCCCACAAGGAAAATTACTTTCCTGCCTTAGAAAATTCTGAGTAAATTCATGGAAGCTCAGAAGGACATATATTTTCCATACATAAGATTTTCAACCCTATTTTATATTAATATCATTTGAGTAAAACTCTGAAAACCATTTCTGTCTGTTTTAGCTTTTTGAGATGTTTCCAAAGGAAATTATCTCAGTAAATTCCCATAAAATTACAGGAGCCCTCCCAAACCATATTAGGTGCTCACCTAAAATCTCACCTTGATCCAAGGTGGGGAAGTGCACTTAAAGAGCCCAAAACCCTCTCTGTCCAGAGTAGAGTTGGAACAACTCTACATTGCAAAGTTTCTCCAATGGAGCTTAAACTTTGCAGAGGTGTTTAACACCCCAAATGAGGACTCCACACCAAAAATGGGATTTGTGAGACTCTGTTTGGCCACACTTCCTTTGTAAAGGACAGTACTGGTCATTTTTAGACATTTTCAAGTTTGCAAAGCCAAACTTGTTCAATGGAGCTCAGATTTGGTGGAACCCCATGTTTTTACCCCAAGACCAAACCTGTTAAGTTTCATTTACAATGGTGGAGTGTAAGCACCCCAAGTCACTGTCGAACACCTATTGACAGGAAGGTAAAAACCCTCCTAGCCACTGTTTTACCCAATGTCAAGGCCCCAAACTTGGTGGGTTAGAGCACCAGAACACCCTGAGCACCCAGTCAATCAGCCCCTCCCCAACTCCAAGCATAAGTGACAAGAACTCCAATTTGAGCTGCAGGGCAGTACTGGCAACACTAGTGTTCCTTGCTCCCTTGACCAGCTCGAGCTCCTACTAAACCACAACGGCTAGGCACACTCCCAGCAACACTCAGGACATGGAGGACACGTCCCAAGTGCCCCAGAGCGAGCCAGCATGCCGTGGCATGCCAAAACTGCGCTCTAGGCGTGCTGCAGAGAGCCACTCACAAGGGGCCGACGCTCTGGCCGGTCCCAGCCTCCCCAGTTATGTCCAAGCGCTCCCCCGACAACCATTCAGTGCAAAGCTACCCCAGGGACCCTCTCCCCCTCGCGCAAGAGCTCAGGCGACGCATGCCCGTGCGCGCCCGACGCGGCCGAGCATGCACGGTCGCTGCAGCTCGTCCCCACTCGCTTTCCCTCTGCGGCCGTTGCACCAGGAGGCCCTAAACCACGTCCCGAACCCGTGGTTTCGCGGCCAGCACCTCACTGTGCTTGCACGCGTGCCACAGTGAGTCACCGGCGTGCCCGAGTCGGGTCACCATCGTTGGCCTATAAATAGGTCCCCCCGGCACTCCAACACCCTCCAAGCAGCTTCAGCACAACCAGTAGACACTCCCTAGTCGCTCAATCGAGCTCGCAGAGCCCCGGTGCTCGAGATCGACCGAGGCCCCTCCGCCTCGGAGCTCCGGTCGATCTCCGGCTACACGTCGGCTCCTGCGCTAACCTACCTCTCATTACACTCCCCTTGACACCAGGAATGTTTCCCCTAACTCTCCCGAGCGAATCCATACCCCTAGCCCCTAGTTCAACACGAACCCAAAACCCTTCCGCCACGAGCACCTCGTCGCCGGCGACCCAGACCACCTCCGGTGACGTCCCGACCACGAGCAGGTAGGCGGAGGCATGAGGAACCCGTTCCCGTTCCTAGCTAGGCCTGAGGACAACGGCAGCCTCGCCAGCGTCCATCTCCACCTCTCTGGCTGGAGGTAGGAGAAGGACCCGACAGGTGGAGCCCACCTGTCGGTGTCTTGGGGCAGCCAGCGCGCAGCCGCTGACGCTGACCCCAGGGGCCCGCAGGTCAGGTTTGTACCTGGCCCGCGCACGCCTGGTGGCCAGGCCTGCCGGTTGGGCCGGCTGGATCTGTTTCCCCTGGCCTTTTTCTTTTGTTTTAATCCAGAAAACTAAATGATTTTTCTAAAAAGATTTAGCTAGTAGAAAAATATAATTCTTCCACCAGTAATTTTCTAAAAATGAGTAGTATTTGATTCTGTAATAGTTGGCATTTTTCAAAAACAGAAACTATTTTGTTATAATAAAATGATATTAAAAAGCATTTGTTTGCCTTTAAATAAATATGCTTAGCTAATAAAACAATAGGAAACATTTTTCAAAATAATATGCTGAATTTATTCAAGCCTTACAACATTTTTAAAAGCACTTTGTGATCTGTTTTAGTGAGAGCTAGTATTTATTTATTCCTTTCTCGACGGTAGAGTTACCGAGTGATGGAGGATCCGGAGCGGAAGACCTCCAAGACCCCGGATACCTAGCTGACCAAGGCAAGCAACCCTTTTGCCATGACTTAAGTATATAAAATGATGCATGCTAGAATAGCAAGTATTTTCCGTTGCATGTGATCACGATGTCGGTTCATCATTGATGTGATGGTACCGAAGGCTTCTTCGAAGCATTTGCATTAATAGTAATGATATCCACATGGCTCCTCGGAGCAAAAACATGATGAGCTGACCCTACCATCTACGAGGATCATGCTACTGTCATGTTGACTAGTAGAGTAGAATCATTGCATTGAGCTTGACCCTACCCCGTGAGGGTCATATCATACCATGTTGACAAGTAATAATAATAGAGAATTTTACCATGATCATGATGATGAGTTAAATAAAGAGTTTACGAAAACCCCGTCGGGTGCCACTAATGCCCGAGGGTGATGATGAGTTGGTGATCACTTTTGGTGAAGTGATGCACCGGTGATTTTGGTGAGAGTATGGTTTCGGAAAAGGATTAGATTTATGATGTGTCGATCGCCCCAACCTTACCAGTACGACCACAATACCCCTTTATGGGACGGGGCTTTGTTGATTACTCTGGTCGGTGCTAGCAAAGAGCCACATTACTAGTGGCGGGAGTGATCGGTGTCACTCTCGTGATGGGGTCGTGCCAGGTAGGACGACTATGCCATTATTATGAGTTGCAGGCACACCGTTGGTCCCTGCATGGTTGATACAGTCCAGAGTCGGTGCTCGTAAGACGTACAACATGTGGGCTGGGTACCAATCGAGTAGATCTCTTTGTCTAGTATCGTCAGGGGAAAGATGATGATCGGGTACTTACCTCAGCTATATGTGATATACCGCGAGTCGTGGATGACATGGAAGTTTCCCGTTTCTCGTGGGTCCAGCGTACTACCTCTGCAGAGTGTAAACTATTCGAATAGCCATGTCCACGGTCAAGGACAGTTGGGTGGTGCTGCTTAAACTACGTCCAGTGTTTCCGCATAAACCAAGTGTGTGTGCGTGGAGTTATAAAAAGGTGTTGTTATGATAATCACAATAATATGATCAAGTTCGGTGACTTGACATATAGGGTAAACCCGGATGGTTTAGCCCTCACTAATCCATTGAGATTACGACAAGTCCGATGACTTGGTATATAGGGTGAACCCGGTGTGTTCAACCCTTGTCAGATATGTTGATATCAGTAACTTGTTCTTCAAAAGTAATTCTTTAACTTGTTGCACATACTTGATCATACCACCACATCGCATTCCACTCAAGATAACTGTTACTGTTAATCATTACCATATATATATCATGGGCTGTTTGCGAGTACATTCAAAGTACTCATTAGCTTGCCACTGGTTATGTTATTGACCAGACATGGAAGGACCGGAGTTTGGCAATGAGTACGCCGTCGGAGACAGACCCGCGATCTAGGACGCTTCCAAGTCAGAATATTTGTTGGTGTAGGCTTGATGGCATGGGCACCGCTTAGCCCTTACGAGTTTCCGCTACTCGATGTATCCGTTTAATTTGTCTTTAGGCCTTGCTCTGTAACCCGACCTTCTGGTCGTTTGATGTAATAATTCGGTACTTGGATGTAAGACTCTATTATTCAGTATCTGTGTTCAGTGAACATTGATCCTTGGGGTCACTGGGCACGGCGAACTCGACTTGCTAGTCGGGGTCCCCACATTGGAGTAGTATCCGGGCCTTCCACAATTCTAGAAACTACGATCACGACTAGATGAACGCTTCTCTTTGTATCTTGAGTTAGAGCTTCTATCTTTGCCTCTACTCTTATAGAACTTGTTGAATTTCTTGACCATGAGGTTTATCTCTTCATTCGTAACAAGTCTGTCATTTGAAGTAGTGGGAGGGTCACTTGAACCTTCGTATGCACTGCTTGACCTATTATGAAGCTCTTCTTTGTCTTTGAGTGACATTTCATGAGCAACAATCCTTCCAATGACTTCTGTTGGCTTGAGATCCTCGTTGTTTGGCATCATTTGGATCGATGTGCACACGGTGGTGTACTTTCCATCCAAGGCTCTAAGGATCTTCTTGATGATAAATTTGTCGGTCATATCTTTGCTTCATAAGCCGGCAATCTCATTTGTGTAGAGAACAGGCCTAGAGTACATTTCAGCAACTCCTTCACCATCCTTCATCGTGAACTTGTCAAGTTGACTCTGTAGCACATCCAACTTAGATTCCTCACGGATTTGGTACCTTCGTGCATATAAACCAAATTATCCCAAATTTCCTTTGCATTCTCAAGATAGATAAACTTGTTGAGCTCTTTGGGGCATAGGAGTTGAATAGAATGTCGCATGCATGAGCGTTGTATTGCAACATCTTCAATTCTTCCGCGGCCACTTCACAATCCGGTTCCCTTCCATCACCAAATCCAGCACGAACAACATCACAAACAGCGAGGTTATGACCAAGAATGTGCATTTTCATTCTATGCTTCCAACTAGCAAAGTTAGTACCATTAAAGTATGGACCTCTACGGTGGTAGTTTCCCTCACTAGACGCCATACTCTCCTAGGTTGTGAAACCAATACAATGGAGACCAAAGCTCTGATACCACTTGTAGGATTCGAAGTATGGCTAGAGGGGGTGATTAGACTACTTGATCAAATAAAACTTATCATTTTATCAATTATAGTTGTGGGCAAGTTTTAGCAATTGTAGCAAGTCGAGCACACCCTACACATGCAAGTCTAAGAGTATAGCAGTGGAATGTGAAGACATGCACATATAAATAGAGGTAGGGATAGGAAGATCAAATGCAAATATTGACACAGTGATTTTTGGCATGGTTCCGATAGGTGGTGCTATGGTATGTCCATGTTGATGGAGACTTAAACCCAGAGAGGATAACAGCCGTGAGAGTCCACTTAGGGCTTAACCCACGAAGGGTCCATGGAGAAGAAGCCTTGTCTATTCCACCATGGCTTACGTCCACGAAGGACTAGCCTCACTTGGGTTAGATCTTCATGAAGTAGGCGATCTCCTTGCCCTTACAGACTTCTTGGTTCAACTACATGCAAATTCGGAGGCTCCCAAGAGAAACCTAACTAATCTAGGAGAAACCACTCTCGAAAAGGTAATAGATGTGGTAGTATGATGAACTCCTTGCACTTGTGCTTCAAAAGATAGTCTCCTCAACACTCAATAACTCTCTCGCACATTTGTCTTGGGTAGAATAGATTGATTGGGTGGAAAGCAACTTGGGAGGCTAGAAATCAAGATTTATATGCTAGGATTGGAATATCTTGATCTCAACACATGAGCAGGTGGCCCTCTCTCGGAAAATGGATGGGGCAAGTGTTGGTTCGTTTTGAGTGCTTCCTCTATGAATGAGAGGTAGGTGGAGCAGTATATATAGTCATCTCCATAATTCCAACCGTTACCACATTATTGCCCAACTCGGTGAAACTAAAGTAAAAACTTGGTTCCACCGACTAGTACAAAATACGGCAACTTTAGGCTTTTCGGTGGGACCGATATACTGCCCGGTTTTAGCTGGCCTGGGCAGTTACGAGACTCGATTGTACCGATTTGAAAAATTGTGAAATTGCAATTTTAGCAAATGGCTAACGAGGGAGTTGGTCACTATTCGATCAGACTGAAACCAAACTTGGTGGTACCGAGATGCTAGGGTTTGGCATAAGTTATGTCTAGGGTAATATTCGGTAGGATCGATTTGGAAGTATTGGTGGCTCCAAGTTTTACTTTGGGGTTTGGATAGTATATTTGTGGGAGAATTTCATGAGTATTTTTGGTGGCTAATCTCTAAGCACTTGAGTAACCCGGTCATCATAGACACCTCATCCCATTTTAATAGTATTGGCTTTCCTATGGACTCAAATGTGATTTCTCACAAAATATAAAATATAGAGTCTTGAAGCTTGAAGATTGGCCAATCTCATTCCTGTCTTTCCTTGGGGTTTCTCCTCACAATCCTTAGCCAATTCATCATTGAACTTTTCCTTAAGTATAATAGATAGAATCATTAATCCAATGGCATATGTGTTGTTATTAATTACCAAAACAACCTAGGGAGAAGTTGTGCTTTCAAACCTGTAGACTTTGGAGAAGAAGAACATATCGTTGAACATGTTCATCGAGCAACGGGTCATGTTCTGTGGAAGAAATACCGGTCAATTATTTGTTGCACGATCATGTTTGCTACGACAATGACCACGACTTGGAAAGCGCTTGTGAAAACTTCATGAGCTTAGGTGTGTATGTCAACTTAGTTGTGTACATATAGAAAGTAAAGAAAATGTATATTTAAACTCAATTATGTATTGACAGTACTAGAGAACTGAAGTGCAACCATCATAAGATTACGTTGGCTTAATATACACTGTCGTTGTTACCTGATTCATATGCGATGGACAGATGTTGGTATGATACATACATAATCCTGACCTGCAAGTTGCTGGTGCTAGTTGATAGTGTCGTGGATTAGGGGATACTCATCACATCATCTTCTGACCAGGTGGGTCAGGCCGAGGACCCCTATGACAGTTCACTAGTTGGCTTCTTCGGGTAGCCTATACTGTATACAATAGAGATTCCATTAGACTTGACGCACAATACGAAGACTCATCTCCACCGATGTATTCGACTAGGCCTCTTGTTATCCTAGGCCTGTGGTACATTAAATAAGCAGAGGCGAGGGTACTCAATACATCATATTCTAGATCATTACAATCATACACAACAATCTCGTGGTAGATACATGTGCTCTCTATTATCCCCCATATCGACAAACTCCAAAGCAGGACATTGGGTATTATCTCTTTGAGAGAGCCCGAACCTAGGTAAAATCATGTGTCTCTGTTACCAATGCTCCAAGATGCATCACTTAGGACCCCTACCTCGAGATATGCATAATTTAGCACCAACATTGGTGGTCCACACATATTCCTGTTGGTACACACCACGCTGCGATGGGAATTCAGATTGACTTCAGCGCGATCTACGAGTCAGAACTGGGCATTAGTGTCGATGCCAGCATCTTCATTGTCGGCTCGACTGGTAACCTTGGTTGGACCAAGAACTTTGCTCTGTGTTGGATCATCAAGATCGGGTGGGTGCTCTTATCAACACCAACTCCTATCTCTATCAGGATCATGGCAGAATTATACATGGAGCTCAGGGCTCAACGTCAACTTTGCCTTCGAGCGACCGTGTAATGTTTCCTAACAATTGATTCGTGTTTCTTGTCCCCACCTCGTGCAACATTGCTTTCATAATTGCTTTGGTGGAATTGTGTGGGATTGAGTCTATAACAACACCGTAAAATTTCATCATATTCCAAGGAATGAATCTTCCACAATCATCAATCTACCAAAGCCTTGGTGAATCTAGGCGAGTTAAGAGCAAGGAGTCCAACGTCGAGCTAGGACATTCTTTGGAAAATTCAACCTTTCATCAGATGCGGAATTCCTATGTCAACAACCCCTCAAAAATTTTGGTTTGAACCGACAGATCAAACTCCGGGAAACTTCCGAGGAGTAAATCAATTTTTGGATATGTTTTCTACTCAAAAACAAATCCGATACTAGTTCATCATTTTCATGAACCATATAGCAAACATCCTTTTCCAAGATGTCGGCTTGCGGTATTCATGTAATTGCTTCTTCAAGCCAATGTCAACCACATCGGATCATTACCTCGGTGAGCCAACCTAGACTTTGGCATCACGACAGCCAAATCATTGTCAAGACCACACCATCGCCTTGAGGAGTGTGCGGATCGAGCGTGCTTGCATCTTGACGCGGTCACTTGATCAAGCTTGCATCGACCGCTACACAAGTTAAGACCTACTTAGACACCTCGGCTGGCATAGGGGCTCCAGGTCACCACACTGGTCTCCTTTGTCACCTCGTCCAGACCGGGTGCTTTATCACTGATTCATCAACATACTCCGGGGGCTTCATCCTCATCAGCCAACTAGCTTCATCAGGACATCTGGACTGGGGACTTTGCCTTGCCACATCTACTGAGGTGTATGGCCAATTCGG